>NC_060143.1:358415204-359125829 GCF_021461385.2 Schistocerca piceifrons | reverse complement strand
GTAAAAAAAAATGGTGCAATGAATGAATAAATATAAAGATACAGATAATGTTATTCATAAAACAAGAATAAGATCAAGAACCTGAAGACCAAAACTTACTATGAAGTTTTGTGTTTCTTGTTTTTTCTTCTCCTCCTCTTCCTCTTATCCTCTCCCTTTTTAAATTTTTTTTATAAATCAATATCAACAGTTGTAATACATGTGAAACCTTATATTACTTTCAGAAGATAGTGTTTCTATGCTAATAACAACATGTTTATACAGTCAGCATTGTGGTCGTGACATGATCCTTTGGTCATGTACATCTGCACTGCTGGCAGTCTTACAGATTATCATCTCTGTGGCAGCCCCAGCTTGCTCTTCAGAAATGCAAAATCAGTTGCCCAGCTCACTTCACAATGGTATGATGAATTATTTGAGTGATCTTGAGTGGAAGCAAGTATTGGATAGTTTGCAGCAAGGATTGTGTTGCTGTGGCGCTAACAAATATGCAGATTGGCTCCACACACCATGGATACATGTTGATTTTCTGCGTGAAAACTCGCATACTGTTCTAAGGTGAGGAAGATATTAAATAATCTAAAAGCATAATTATTATTACGTATAGATAAATACTTAACAAACACTAATAGAGGGAAACATGTATACAGGGTGGTCCATTGATCGTGACTAGGCCAAATACCTCACGAAATAAGCGTCAAATGAAAAAACTACAAAGGATGAAACTTGTCTAGCTTGATGGGGGAAGCCAGATGGCACTATGGTTGGCCCGCTAGATGCCGCTGCCACAGGTCAAATGGATATCAACTGCGTTTTTAAAAATAGGAACCCCCATTTTTTATTACATATTCGTGTAGTACATAAAGAAATATGAATGTTTTAGTTGGAACACTTTTTTCGTTTTGTGATAGATGGTGCTGTAATAGTCACAAACATATGGCTCACAATTTTAAACGAACGGTTGGTAACAGGTAGGTTTTTTAAATTAAAACATGGAACTTAGGTACGATTGAACATTTTATTTCGGTTGTCCAATGTGATACATGTACCTTGGTGAACTTATCATTTCTGAGAACACATGCTGTTACAGTGTGATTACCTGTAAATACCACATTAATGGAATAAATGCTCAGAATGATGTCCGTCAACCTCAATGCATTTGGCAATACGTGTAACGACATTCCTCTCAACAGCGAGTAATTCGCCCTCCGTAATGTTCGCATATGCATTGACAATGCACTGACGTATGTTACCAGGCATTGTCAGTGGATCACAATAGCAAATATCCTTCAACTTTCCCCACAGAAAGAAATCTGAGGACGTCAGATCCAGTGAATGTGCAGGCAATGGTATTGCACTTCGACGACTAATCCACCTGTCATGTGCTATGCTATTCAACACCACTTCAACCACACGTGAGCTATGTGCCGGACATCCATCGTGTTGGAGGTACATCGCCATTCTCTCATGCAGTGAAACATCTTGTAGTAACATCAGTAGAACATTACATAGGAAATCAGTATACATTGCATCATTTAGATTGCCATCGATAAAATGAGGGTCAATTATCCTTTCTCCCATAATGCTGCACCATACATTAACTCGACAAGGTCGCTGATGTTCCACTTGTCGCAGTCATCGTGGATTTTCCGTTACTCAATAGTGCATGTTATGCTGGTTTACGTTACCACTGTTGGTAAATGACACTTTGTCGCTAAATAGAATGCATGCAAAAAATCTGTCATCGTCCCGTAATTTCTCTAGTGCCCAGTGGCAGAACTGTATACAATATTCAAAGTCATCACCATGCAATACCTGGTGCATAGAAATATGGTATGGGTGCAGTCGATGTTGATGTAGTATTCTCAACACCGACATTTTTTAGATTCCCAATTCTGACGCAATTTGTCTGCTACTGATGTGCAGAGTAGCCGAATCAGCAGCTAAAACACCTACTTGGGCACCATTTGTTGCAGGTCGTGGTTGACATTTCACATGTGGCTGAACACTTCCTGTTTCCTTAAATAATGTAACTATCCGGCGAATGGTCTGGACACTTGGATGATGTCATCCAAGATACCAAGCAGCATACATAGCACATGCCCGTTGGGCATTTTGATCACAACAGCCATACATCAACATGATATTGGCCTTTTCCACAGTTGGTAAACGGTCCATTTTAGCAGGGGTAATGTATCATGAAGCAATTGCCATCCCCGCACTGGCAGAATGTTACATGATACCACGTACATGTACGTTTGTGACTATTACAGCACCATCTATCACAAAGTGAAAAAAGTGGTCCAACTAAAACATTCATATTTCTTTAAGTACTAAACGAATGTGTGATTAAAAATGGGGATTCCTATTTTAAAAAACACAGTTGATATCCGTTTGACCTATGGCAGTGCCATCTAGTGGGCCAACCGTATTGCCATCTAGTGGGCCAATCGTATTGCCACCTGGTTTCCCCCTTCAAGCTAGACGAGTTTCGTTCTTTATAGTTTTTTTGTTTGATGCTTATTTCGTGAGATATTTGGCCCGGTCACTATCAATGGACCACCCTGTATATTGATTCACAAAGGTATATGGTTTTAGAAAAATGTACTCACTAGCCTCTTTAGTTTTTAAATAAGATTTTAAATTAAATTCCTTTATCTTCCAAAAGAGGGGTAATGGTTCAAGAAGATATTTCTAATTAATCTGTGATTTTACATACAAGGTGTCCAGGGTAGTGGTATACAAAAATATTTGTTTATGTTTCAATGCCTATTAAGGTTTATAATTTTATTTGTCCAACACTGAACACAGGAGCTCTAACATTTTTTTGCATGTTGATATAGTTCAGTGTGGACACTGTAGCTCGATCAAAATGGTACTCCACTCCTTGCCACTTATTCATAAGCATTACAGGTGTTGTGGCTTCTGCTTGTTGTCTCAAATGTACTAGATCTCAAACCTTTGTTCTGTAAATGATACCTTGATAAATCCCTATGCACTGAAATCCCATGGAGTCAGATTGCAAGACCAAGTGAGTCAGGCAGTGGGAGGCCAGGAGACCAGCCACTCTACCAACACAACACTCAAGAAACATCTCATGGAGAAATGTGGTAACAACCCCATGATAGTGGGTGGGTGTCAGCAAGCATCCTGCTGGAAAATGACATTGGGGGGCATCTGCGAAACTGCCCTGATGCAAACATGTTGACGTAAGTGTGGCCCGTCAATAGGGCACATGCACCATTCAATTCAGCGCTGATCATGAAATAGTGGAGATCACATTTTGGAGAGTCCCTCTATTAACTGTGTATTTATCTAACAACATAAAATGTTGAGTACTTTCATCATAAGGATTTGTTTGTGTATACCTCTAGCCCGGACACCCTGTATTTCTTCCAGTCATATTTTTTCCAGACAATGAATCACTGATTTCCGAAGCTAACATTGTTGTGACTTTCTGTCTGCACCTGTCTGTGCATCTGCTTAAATAGAACTTTTTCCCATCAATAACTAGCAATATAAAGTTTGGTGAATGAAAAGCTAAACACTGATTTCCTCCCACGGACTTGCTGCTTTAATTTATTGATTATGACACCAAGAAATTTTCTGTGAGAAATGAGATAATATCTAAGTCATCTATAATACTTTTCCTTCTCTCCCCCCTCCCGCTCACCCTCCCCCAAGAGAGCTCACAATTCTTTTGTGAGTATGTACATGGTGAGCATAGCCTCAATCTACTGCAGTACTTCTTCCTTTCCTGTACTTCAGGCGTGATCTGTAGGACAGATTCATTGTTGACAACCAGACTTTCTTGTTATTTTACAACACCCATTTTAGTCAACTCATGTTTCGTCCCCACATCTGGGTTTGATCCCAACTTTTCAAAATTTTAACAGAAGTGCAGCCTATGCAGGGAAGGTCACCCTGTATCAATCACATTAGCCAGTTGTCAAATACCTGTCTGGTGATAGCCCCCCCCCCCCCCCCCTTCCTTACCTGTTACCTTACCACACGATCTGAGGAGTAACTACCTGACCATTTGGGAGGCATCAGGACTCTGGGCAATGACCATCATTCCAGGTAGCCATTGCTCTAGCTAAATGGCAGCCGAGGGGACAACACTTAACCAGAGAAAGCAGTATCATGGGAGATATCTTGCACAGTGAAAGATCCTAGTTATTATTTGATAGCTTTGAGGCTGTGGCAGTCTCTCCAGACAAATATGAATTAGTCAGCACAGATTGCTTAGACCCCAAGAACTCTGCCTTCTTGCTTGCTCCATTTCAGGAAAGCAAAATCATTCAAACTGCAGAAACTACTCCCTGGTTTGCACATGAATTGATAAAGTGTCCCATCTATCTACTAAGATGATACCAAAAATGTATGTTGAGAAATTTTTTCCTCAGTAAAATGAATGAAAACAGTAAATCCTACTCACACCCAAGCATCACTGCCTGCCAAGAAATTTGATGACATATCTGTCACTGTCATGAGCCTTAACATGTGAAGAGCCTTAACATGGTACAGGATTTTATTTATCATTGGACTTAATGCTACAGATGATGATGGTTATTCCAAATCTCAGAGAGATGGAAGATCCACTTTGTATGTCAAGTATGTTGAAGGGCACCAGACAATAAAGTTGGCACCAAAACATTCATCCTCACATTTTTTTTTTTTTTGAGGGGGGGGGGGGGGGGCGTCACTCCCTTCCTAAGAAAGTTAAAATCATGGTCTACCAATGTTATGAGAAACCATATTTCCCCACTCCTGATGCTGTACTCTAAATACAAATGATTTTGGTCATATGTCTTCCTGTTATATGAATAATGCAGTTTATGAAGACTGGTCTGCTACTTTATAAAAAAAAATCACCTTGTGAGCAACCACCATTCTTCGTCAGTTGCAGAGACGATCACCTTTTACAGTTTCCAAAGTGTGCTATCTTAATTAAGGAACATAAAATGCAGGAACTTATGGCCTCTGGTCACCTCTCATATTTTAAAGCCAGAAGAAGTGTGAGCTTTTGCATCTTGCCCCAATGGTATTGAACTGTGCCACTACTATGGCTACATCATTGGCATTAGTAGCTTGAGTACTTACCCCCTTCATTCACTTGATGTCAACCTCAAGTAGATGTGCAAATAAGTTAACCTGTGGGGGAGATAGACCTGGTCCAATTGTGATTCCTGCAGCACAGTCCTTGGGGACCTCCTCACACATGGCTGAAGGTGCATTACGCAACTCCAGGGCACATTTTAGGGAGCCACCTTTCCGAAAATCTACAGATCAATAACCCAACACCGGTCAGTGGCTACAGCAACCACAGACTGCAGGTCCCACAAATGCCCACTCCTCTTCATTTCCTTCCCTTACAGTGGATAAGCCCTTGCAAGAGTCATGACTCTTCAGAATAGTTAAGGAGAAAAGAAAAAATCTAGGGAGAAGGCTAATCCAGTGATCTTGGAGGCACTACATCCCCTATGTCATCAGACTCAGAATTTATGGTCATCAATGTTGTTTCACCCCCAGTGACAGCGATCCTGCAGCTTGACATATCTTCATGGTCCTTTCACATCTAACTAGGATATCTTTAATACAAAAATTCAATGGAATTTCAAAGAATATTACTATCACTTGTCAGAACTACAACTAATGTCTTTGTATCTGTGATCTGTGTTGCTTTCCAAGAAACGTATTTTACTGGTGATGATTCTCCTACTCTTCAAGGTTACTGTGCACTCTGTCAGAAACATACTGGCCCATCATAATCATACTGGCCTTGAGAGTGCATCTGGAGTGATCTGTATGATGATTCCCACAGATGTTATCAGTTAGTGGGTTCCTCTCTGCACCACATTTAAAGCAACAGCGGTGTGAATGTGAATGACCCTAGTGATTACCATTTGTAAGCCTGTTTACTGTTGGGCAGGACAGTTACCTACATTAAGATGGCCTCCTTAGACCAATAATTCCCCTCCCTACCCCCTTCCCCCCACCACTCTCCTCCTATGTGCATCATTCCCTGTGGGCGAGGACCATGTCATCTTCACATAGATCAGCTTCTTTCCAATTTTGATCTGCTGATCTACATCTTCTCAGTGACAGTATCCTTACCCACTTTAGTGCCATTGGCACCTTTTTGGCTATCAATGTTATGACCTCTTCCCTCAATCTCATACCTCACTAAATGGTCACTACATGATTATCCTTGAAGCAGTGCCCAATGGACCAGTTGCCACAAAGGGCTCTTCAAAGGGCCAGCTGGCAGTTGTGCAAGGTGTACTCAATAGGTATGTAACACTTTTTTTCTTGGCCAATTTCAGTTGGAAAAAATGCAGAATTTGTTGTGGGACATAGACCAGTTTCTTGCTGGTTTCAGTCTGTATCTTCTCAGCTGCTACAGTTTTATGAAGTTCTGATAGGTGAGGGCACTATATGCAGCCTTGAAATGCCATCTGCAAAGGAGATGCATTCCAAGTGGACAGTTGTCATTGAGTTTCTTTTTACAGAAAACCAGAGCATCGCTTATATTCATAGGCACTTGCAGAATGTCTAATGAGACTTGGCAGTGAACAAAAGGATGGTGATTCTTAGGGCAAGGCATTTGTCTTCATTGCAACAAGGTCACAGAAACCTGTCTGATCACCCATGTGTCAGATGGCCACACACAGGTGTGACTCCTGCAATTTTGGAACATGCAGACATGCCCTTTCAAGATGGTTGATAGATCCCACTCAGACACCTCGTTGCTCAACTGGATGTCTGTGTTGGTGGTGATGATATACTCTTCAGCCACTTGGGGTACTCAAAGGTATGTTCCCACTGGGTTCCCCACTACCTAAGAAGATCATAAAGAGCAGAGAATGGCCATGTGTGCAGAATTGCTTGTTTGTTATGAGAATGATTGTGACAACTTTTTGTTGAATATCATTGCAGGCAAGATGTTTAGTGATATCATGTGTAGACATGTAGCCTCTCCTAGTAAGGTGGCAATAAGGCCATCACATTGGATGGAGATTATGTTAAAAAATAGAGTTTGTAGCCAAAAGTGTGAGGGATAATATGATGTTTTGGAATCCTGAATAAAACCAACCTGATTTCAGGAGAAAAAGTGTTACGTTACTTATTGAATGCTCCTTGTACAACGATGCCATCAGCTCTGTGATCTGTCCTTTTTATTATATCAGAAAAGTTGTTGAAACGATATGAACTCAAAAAAATGGTCTTAAGCAGCTTCAGGAGACCTAGTGGACACATACTTCTGCATCTTAGTTATAAATATCTGAACCATGCTTTTGGCCTCACCATTAGATTGAGAATGAAACAGGAGAGCTGTGAGATGACGAACACCACTAGCCTGAGAAAAAGATGCATACAACTGGGGGCCGTTATCAGTAACCACAGTATATGGAAGTCCATCAATTGAGAAATTCCTAGACAGGACTGAAATAATAGGTGCCATGGAGATGGAAAAACAATGTGCCATGTAGGGAAACTTGGAACAGGCATCCTCTGCAATAAGTCAATACTGATTTAGAAAGGGCCCAGCAAAATCAACATATAGAGTTCCCATGGGCACTGCAGCATCGGCCAGCGGGAAACAGACACCCACAGATAGGTCTGTTGCTGAACACAATGACTGCAAGCGGCAATAAGGCACATAATATCCCCATCTATGCCCAACAATTACATATGCCTGTAGGCCAAAGCTTTGATGTGAGAGGTTCCCCAGTGACCAAAATGAACAAGCACAGTACATTATGGCGTAAGGCAGCAGGAATCACAACCTAAGGAGCAGTGTCCTCCACAGCTAACAGAAGAACCCCATCAAACACAGAAATGTGGTGCTGGAGAGACCAGTAATTATGCAAGGGATCCTAGGTGTAGCCTGGTGGTTTTTCCAGCCAATTGTGCTGCAGTAAAGAGAGCGCCCGACTAAGTACAGGATCCACAGCAATGGCCTATGCTGTCGTGGTATCAGTGATGGGAAAACCATCAACCACATTCGGCTGGTATGGCATCTGATAATGATAACGGGAGAGGAAGAGAACCTGCCAGTGCAAATGAACGCACTGCCTTGTCTCTCACCGAAGCCAAAGGTTTACAAAGAGCAACCAACAGCTTATGATCTGTGATTAAATGGAACTTAGAACCATATAGGAAGATGTAAAATTTCCTGAGGGTGAATGTAATACCAGTGTCTCCTTTTAATCTGAGAATATTGCTGATGAGTGGGAGTTAAAGTCTTAGAAGTGCAAGCAGTGAGTTGTTCAGACTGTCTGCATATTTGTGGGCCATCACTGTGCCAAGACCCTGTTGAGAGGCATTAGTAGCCAAAACAAAATGCTGATCCAGATGGAAAGTGGTCAGACATGGAGCAGATTGAAGCTTAGATTTAAGCAAAGCTAATGCTCGGTCACTAGAGGAGGACCAGAGAAAAGGCACATGCAGGGTGTGAGCAACAGTGGATGCATCTGGCAAAAGCTTATGGTAGTATGCAACTATACCTAGAAGCACCTACAGTTCCTCCAAAGCTGCAGTTATGTCAACATGGTGAAGTAATGACCTGATCTTCATGTAAGAAACCTCAAAACCTAGGTACTCAATTGATGGCTGCAAGAACTGAGATTTGGCAAGATTGCACTTGAGATCCGCAGACTGCGAAACAGAAAACAATGATTGAAAATTGCTAAGGTAGTCTTTGGTGAAAGAATTCAAAACAATGATATCATCAAGGTAACTGGTGCAGACAGGACAAAGGCTGCCAGATGTTTTAAAAAATTATGAGAAATTGTGGGCACAATAGTGATTCCAAAAGGCAAATGTTGATAGTGGTGCAGGCTGAAAGGTGTATTGACAATGAGAAGGTGCCTAATGGCCTCTTCCGTGGGAAGCTGGAAATATGTTTCTGATGCTTCGTAAAGTAGTGGCCTCCTGACAATTTTGTGAGCACCTCGTCAGGGCAGGGCAACAGGTATGTATCTGTCACAGACTGTGTGCTAACAGTGACACTGAAGTCATCACAAAGGTGAAGCTTACTGAAGTAAATAGGCTGAATGACATCAAGCAATGCTAAATGGTCTAATTTGGCCTTGACAGAGTCATGCAATGCAACATGCACCTGTAGTGCCCAAAAAAAAACAAGTGTGGGCAGACTCTTTCATGATAATGTGGGCCTGAAAACCAGTAGCACAACCGAATGCAGGCGAAAACAGAGATGAAAACTCAAAGCAGAGAGACTCCAATTGTTGATATGGAACTTGATCTGACACTAAATTTATCTTACAACAATGGAGAAACCAAAAGTGTTAAACACATCTAACCTGAACAGGTCTGCAGTATGGAAATGATCCACAACAAGAAGGGTGAGAGGACAAGCAACAGACTTGTAAGAGACAGGATTGTAGAACTGACCTAGGTTTGGAATCTGTTGTTTATAGCAGCTAACCAACTTCCGTGAAACCTGTGTGAGGGGAGGGGAGCCCAAGTCAAACAATTTGTTTGGAGAAACAGTCATTGTAGAGATACAGTTTATATCCATTGATAGTACTGTGTCCACTACATTTGGCGAGGAGTTACACACCGATGCAATGTGGCCATTCTTTTGACACTTCTTGCAAATCTACCAACACTTAGAGCAGTAGGGGCAAGATGGAAGGGAATCAGGTGGCCACTGCTGTGAGGCAGTCAGTTGCTTCTGTTGCCATGACTTATGCTGCCCCATGCAATGCTGAGTTGCGGACAACTGTTGCAATGGCTTCCCCATCATCCTGAACACTTGCAATGTGCCTAAAGAGGTTGGCTGAGCAACTTGCAATGTCTCCCACCAGGCACCAATCAGATCATCTGCAGCCCATAACACTCCTAAGGACTGTGCTATATGGAGCACGTCAATAAGCCGTAAATGTCAGATTCTCACACTGAAGTGTTTCTTGCAGATTTTCCTATCTGGGGCCAGATGAATAATAACATCATACACCATGTGATCAGCACAGGATTTGTGATGGGTACTAGTGACAAATTTACAATGACGGCTCAACCTGTGTAATTCTACAGCTCAGGATTTGTAAGATTGGTTTGGGCATTTCTGACAATGGTAAAATGCTACACACACCACTGTGACATGTGTTCTGTCATAGTAATAGGTTGAGAAAAGCTTGCACATTTCATCAAATGAGAGGTTGGCTGGTTCTTACAAAGTTACAAGTAGGCACAACAACTGATAAATGCATGGCAAAAACCGGTAAGGAAAAAAGCCCTACACAATTTGGCATAATCCACGTGAAAAACATGGAAGTATCGGCATAATTGTGTCTCATGGGAACCTAACCTTCAGACAATGCATTGTGTGCCAGAAAGGGCACGGATGCACTGATGGGAGGGTAACCTGCCATGAACACGCAGATGCCACTTGATTTAGGGTGATGGCAAGAGCCTGTCATTGTTCTGCAAAAGCTTGCTGCTGGGCAATGAGACACTGGAGTGTATCTTCCATCAAGAAGTTCATCGTGTGACTTAGCACTGACACTAACACTAACACATGGAGAAAACATAACCCTCACTTGTCGCCAGGTTTGCTGTAACTAGAACAAATGCAATTTATGGAACATAGTACTTTATAGACAAACACTTAAGACACAATAAAGTACAAGTTGTGCATAGCACTGAACACATAGACTGACAACAGTAGTACAGGATGCAGAATAGGCCGAGCACTTGTTTGCAATCGCTTGCACAATATTGTTTCTTTGGTGGCTCACCAGAGTGTACCAGGAGGTTGAACCCAGGTATTCTCTATAAGTGGGACTGTGAACTGTATGGACATGTGATTTCTGAAATCACGTGTTATGAGTGAAGGTAAATAACATCTCATCTAAATAAACCACTTGCTGCTTCATAATTTTATATTTTAAAAAACATTATTTAATAGTCCCCTTTTAAAACAGTACACTAGAATTTTCTCATGTTTACTTGTTTTTTATGATGCCTTTTAAAAACAAATTGGATAGAATAGTAGACTTGATGTTCATTTCTTTTCTACAGAAGCAGTGACTTTTGCGGTATCTTCTCTGTCAGCATTGCCACTCATTTTCATCAGTGAATTCAATAACATGAATAGCAAGCTATTATGCCTCTCCCAAAAATTGTTTTCCATTTTCCACTGTGAGGAACAACTTGCACCATTTGAAAGTGAATTATGACTGTACATTACTACTTTCTGTGTGTCAATGTTTATTTGTTTTTAGTAGTTAAATGTGTGCTTATGCTTAATGAATGAAGTTTAATAGCATCACTTGCAGAAGTTGGTCAACAAAATAAGAATATTTTCAGCAGATATTTTGGAATGAAGAATTATAATAAAGTGATCAAGATTCTTAAGTTTTATGTATAGCTGGAAGAAGATACATTGAGTAAGAAACTCCATGGTTGCAGTAAGATATCCTTGTAGGGTCCTGAGATTTTCATGAGAGCTGCTTCCTATATTATGTTCAGTCAAATATCCCATTAGTATCTGGCAACCACCACAATAGTGCACCTCTTATGTGTTGTCATGATGTATTCATCAGCTTCAAAGAAATGAATAGTCAGTGATGCAAATGAAATTATTCCTGGGGCTATTTTGGACATACCTTTGAAACTATACTGGGAATGTCTCTGGATCACCTTTAATGTATTGTTTTGTGTGACAGGTGGTATATGTAGCATAAACTTGAGTATCATAAAGTTTCTATAGTTATGCAGTAAAGTGCATTTTCAATTTAGAATATAAACAAAAGAAAGTAAACACATGACTGGTGTACTTGGATTAAATTTAGTTGGAACATTGAAGCTGAGTCCTTTAATAGTACAAATAAGTGATTAGGAAATGGGACCTCTGAGGACAAAGTCCTAACACTTTTGGTTTTTGGGTTGCATGAGGTTTGTTGGATGGGCATTTTGATTGAATTAGAATCTTAAGGGGGACCTCTGCATTAAATAATGTTACTGAGGTAAGGTTTGCAGAAGATTTACTTTATCTTACCAAATAGTTATTTTTAAAAACAAAGATGAGGTGACTTACCGAACGAAAGCGCTGGCAGGTCGATAGACACACAAACAAACACAAACATACCCACAAAATTCAAGCTTTCATCAGGAAAGAGGGAAGGAGAGGGGAAGACGAAAGGAAGTGGGTTTTAAGGGAGTGGGTAAGGAGTCATTCCAATCCCGGGAGCGGAAAGACTTACCTTAGGGGGAAAAAAGGACAGGTATACACTCGCACACACGCACATATCCATCCACACATACAGACACAAGCAGACATATTTAAAGACAAAGAGTTTGGGCAGAGATGTCAGTCGAGGCAGAAGTGCAGAGGCAAAGAAGTTGTTGAAAGACAGGTGAGGTATGAGTGGCGGCAACTTGAAATTAGCGGAGATTGAGGCCTGGCGGATGACGAGAAGAGAGGATATACGGAAGGGCAAGTTCCCATCTCCGGAGTTCGGATAGGTTGGTGTGTAGTATAGTTATTTTATTCTTTTTCATTTATTTATTTTTATCAGTGCTGTTCCAGCCATTGCCATTTAAACATGTAGCAGTGATTAGACCCTCTTGTTTGGTTGCAAGCATTATAAATATTCTTCTTTGCTTTTATTTTGAATAGTATCTCTGTATTAAGTAATATTACTGAGCCCCTACCTGAGAGAGTTTTAATCGGTTAATATGGTATGGATACTCTTGCTCACCAATCAAATTTCAGATATGTCCATAAAGTTCTTTTAGTAGTAGACTTTGTGATACCAGTATGAAAAGAGAAGGTAATATCAGAAGTGAATCTCACTGTAATTATAACAATACTATAAAAAAGCCAACATGTAACCATCAATTCTGATTTACAGATACATGAGAGTGGATGGTCGTGCTCTACCACCTGTGCTACCATGGTCATGCTGCAATCCGTTTTCTCCCACACCATGTCTCCATGATCCCTTGCAGCAGCAGCGGTCACTTTCTGTGTGGCGTGATACTCCACAGACAGCAATTGACACAGTATTTGACAAAGGCTGTCTTGATCTTATTTTGCAGCCAATGGTTGCATTACTTACTGCCATACCAATTGTCAATGGCTGCTGTATTGCCCTCCAGGTCAGAGGTCAGCACTTCACACATTTTATTTTATAACATTTAAATGTATGCGGAAATTCATTGGTAACTAGTCTAGCAATGTAGGAATCTACATAAAATATTTTCATTCTTGACACACTTTGCTGATTAGATTTGAGTTGCATTAAGTGAGGTACCACAGACGAAGGTAAGTTTGTTTTTGGGCACTACATTTAATCTTTCTCTTTTGCTGATGAAGGCTGTGGCCAAAAGCTTTGTGTAAGTGTCTTTTACGTGTGCCTGTCTGCAACTTAATGTTTCTTCTTTACAGTAAGTAGCAATCTATCTTTTCCTACACTGTTAAAATTCCTACCTGGAGTTTCCATTGTTTGATATTTAATGTTGGCATATTTTTTCATCATTATATGCATATATTCACTCTGCTTAATCTTAATACCCAAGCCCTGGACTTCATTTTCAGGAGGACTAGGTCTCAGTTTCTTGTCTGGTCATTCAGATTTTTTGATGCTTTTGCTACATCATTAACGATAAACACTAATCTTCCTTCCTTTTTCTTGCTCTGTTCCTTGACTCCATATTTTCTATTTATCATGTAGTATAGGTAATGTTTCTAGCATTTGTAGACTTAGAGAAAGCTTTTGACAATGTTGACTGGAATACTCTCTTTCAAATTCTGAAGCTGACAGGGGTAAAATACAGGGAGCGAAAGGCTATTTACAATTTGTACAGAAACCAGATGGCAGTTATAAGAGTCGAGGGACATAAAAGGGAGGCAGTGGTTGGGAAGAGAGTGAGACGGGGTTGTAACCTCTCCCCAATGTTATTCAATCTGTATATTGAGCAAGCAGTGAAGGAAACATAAGAAAAATTCGGAGTAGGTATTAAAATCCATGGAGAAGAAATAAAAACTTTGAGGTTTGCCGATGACATTGTAATTCTGTCAGAGACAGCAAAAGACTTGGAAGAGCAGTTGAATGGAATGGATAGTGTCTTGAAAGGAGGATATAAGATGAACATCAACAAAAGCAAAACGAGGATAATGGAATGTAGTCGAATTAAGTCGGGTGATGCTGAGGGAATTAGATTAGGAAATGAGACACTTAAAGTAGTAAAGGAGTTTTGCTATTTGGGGAGCAAACTAACTGATGATGGTCGAAGTAGAGGGGATATAAAATGTAGACTGACAATGGCAAGGAAAGTGTTTCTGAAGAAGAGAAATTTGTTAACATCAAGTATAGATTTAAGTGCCAGGAAGTCGTTTCTGAAATTATTTGTATGGAGTGTAGCCATGTATGGAAGTGAAACATGGATGATAAATAGTTTGGACAAGAAGAGAATAGAAGCTTTTGAAATGTGGCGCTACAGAAGAATGCTGAAGATTAGATGGGTACATCACGTAACTAATGAGGAGGTATTGAATAGGATTGGGGAGAAGAGAAGTTTGTGGCACAACTTGACTAGAAGAAGGGATCGGTTGGTAGGACATGTTCTGAGACATCAAGGGATCACCAATTTAGTATTGGAGGGCAGCATGGAGGGTAAAAATCGTAGAGGGAGACCAAGAGATGAATACACTAAGCAGATTCAAAAGGATGTAGGTTGCAGTAGGTACTGGGAGGTGAAGAAGCTTGCACAGGATAGAGTAGCATGGAGAGTTGCATCAAACCAGTCTCAGGACTGAAGACCACAACAACAACAACAACAGGTAATGTTGTCAAGTGTCATAAACTTTATGTAAAAACTAGTGTAATGAATATCTTTCACAATGTTTCTGCTTTTTCAGTTCATATTTTAAATCTAAAATGCATCTGCTTGCACATTGAACAAATTAAATGGTATTTCACTAAATTTTTAAAAGTGACTGTTACAATAACACACACTTGTAAACCTACATTTACCAAATTTATATATAGATCATTTGATTTATGCAAGTACATGTTCAAGATACTACCCGCCAGGTTAGCCGAGAGCGCTAATGCGCTGCTTCCTAGACTCGTGTAGGTGCACCGGCCCTGGATCGAATCCACCCAGCGGATTACCAATGTCGACCAGTGAGCCAGTCAGCCTGGATGTGATGTGGTTTTTAGGCAGTTTTCCACATCTCACTAGGTGAATACCAGGCTGGTCCCCACATTCAGCCTCAGCTAAATGATTTGCAGATATCTGACCACGTTCACACTATTCCATGGCTTACAGTAGACGCAGACAGTAGGGGTACATTAATTCCATCCCAGGGGTACAGGGTGGCAGTAGGAAGGGCATCTGCCCTTGACATTAACCTTGCCAAATCCAATGCTAACCATGCCGACCCTGTGTAACCGCAGGACAAAGGCATCAGCAAAAGAAGACGTTCAAAATACTGTGTGATTCTGTAAAAATACTGGGTGATCAAAAAGCCAGTATAAATTTGAAAACTGAATAAATCACGGAATTATGTAGATAGAGAGGTACAAATTGACACACATGCTTGGAATGAAATGGGGTTTTATTAGAACCAAAAAAATACAAAAGTTCAAAAATGTCCGACAGATGGCGCTTCATCTGATCAGAATAGCAATAATTTGCATAACAAAGTAAGACAAAGCAAAGATGATGTTCTTTACAGGAAATGCTCAATATGTCCACCATCATTCCTCAACAATAGCTGTAGTTGAGGAATCATGTTGTGAACAGCACTGTAAAGCATGTCCGGAGTTATGATGAGGCATTGGCGTCGCATGTTGTCTTTCAGCATCCCTAGAGATGTTGGTCGATCATGATACACTTGTGACTTCACGTGACCCCAAAGCCAAAAATTGCATGGACTGAGGTCTGGGGACCTGGGAGGCCAAGCATGACGAAAGTGGCAGCTGAGCACACGATCATCACCAAATGACGCGTGCAAGAAATCTTTCACGTGTCTAGCAATATGGGGTGGAGTGCCATCCCGCATAAACATCGCACGTTCCAGCAGGTGTTTATCATTATCAGCCAGGCTGGGGATGATGCGTTTCTGTAACATATCGGTGTACCTCTCACCCATCTCGGTAGCAGTTACTGACATTTTGCTGTCCATCCCCATCTGTCGGACATTTTGTGAACCTCTCCCCCCCCCCCCCCCCCCCCCCCACCCCCTGTAAAACCCCATGTCATTCCAAGCATTTGTGTCAATTTTTACTTCTCTATCTACATTATTCCGTGGTTTATTAAGTTTTCAAGTTTATTCTGACTTTTTGATCACCCAGTAGATTCAGAATGTGCGGCAGACAATTTAAAAAAATTGTAACTGAGAAACATTTTATATCACTAAGTAACATGTTATAATAACAAAACAATCAATTTTTGACAAAATAAGGTAATTGAATAGATAAAAAAATCTGGTAATTGGAGAGAAAAGCAGAGTTATTCTTAGTCTGGGAGGCAGTGTTGAAGACTGTGGAATGTTAAAGAGGTTGTCCAAGCTCGGTTTGTAGGACAGGAGTGGTGGTTGATGGTGTGGCTATTTAGGGAGCTGCGGAGGGGCAGAAAGAGAAACACCACTATTAAAGTGAGCAGATTTTTCTATCTATCCAATTATCTTAAGTAACTTGTTATATAATTTTCTTCCAGCACATTTTCCCTAGGAACTTTTTCACATGAAACTGATCCCATATCCCACTGTTCAACATCCAAGCCAACTTTTATGGCCCATCAGAAGTTCTGTTTATTGTTTGGTGATAAGTTTTTTGCTGTTTTGAGTTGAATGCCTTAGGCACCAGTACAGGTATCAGTTGACAAAACTGTATGTCATCCCATTTTTCACCCTTAGTCTTTCTGGATATTGACTAACGCTTGTTGAATTTGTCATATGATATTTTTAAACAGTCTTTCATTTTTTGTATGAATCTATTTTCAATATTTTATTAGCTTCTGTTACTGACTGACTCTCATTTCTTCCTTATTTGGTCAGAAACAGGCTGAAAAGCTTGTAAGAGCATTGCAGGGGAGATTGTGCTGAGAAATAATTATTAAGACAAAGTCAGTACGTTGCACCATTTCTGAGCTATTTAGCATCAAGTCAGCCAATCTGACTTGTGTGTGCAGATTCAAGCACTTGCACGTGCTAAAATGCAGTAGCACACAGGCATCTGTGGGTCTGTGAGTTACCACTTACTTGTATGCTCATTACCATTCAAAATATGCCTTTTTTGAAAGCTGTTGTTGTTCAATTTGAGGAAACCAAATGAAGAACAAGTACACTGACACTGTCTCTGGCAGGCTGCTTGAATTTGTGTGTGTGACAACTGGATTGGCTAACTTCAATACTAAATAATGCAGAAATGGGACAACACATAGAATTTTTTTCATAACAATCATTTCCCAGTACATTCTCACCACCATTTGGAGAATGGATATCAATAACGGACTAAGAGCCAAAAGACTTATTCCGAATTATTCAGTTTTTTGGTTTGAAAAAAAAAAAATATTGTAATGAAAAAACCTCAACAACATTTGTTATTTGTTTTCTACACTCGTGCTAAATGCTGTACTGGTATCAGCAAAAACGAGGTAAGTGCCGATGAAAGAAATCTCAAGCGTTTATCAGTTTTGTTAATAATAAATGTTTTCGTAACTTGAAGCTCTAACATTCTTCCGGCCTCTTACATTTTTCAGCCTGGGCAAAATCTGGGTCACACTATGCAAACAATTGCAATGCTTTGTAGCACTTAGCCTGCCTTAGCCTCACCGGTAGGCAGGTACATACTGCTCATGCTATCTTTCAGGTCTTTTATAAATATATTGGGAAGCAGTAGTTAGTATCCCTAGTTCCCTAAACAGGTTCCTGCAGGATGTTCTTGAGTTCACACCAAATATAACTCTTACTGCATGTTTTTGAGCCCAGAAAATTTTAGCTTGGCTTGATGAATTACCCCAAAAAATAATCCCATATGGCATTATGGAATGAAAGTAAGCATAGTATGCTAGCTTTTTCATTTTTATATCTCCAGTGTCTGACACAATTCGCATTGCAAATAGAGATTTGTTAAGACGCTTCAGCAGTTCTGTGGTATGCTCCCCCAGTTGCATTTATTATCAAGCTGTAATCCCAAGAATTTAACACTGTCCACTTCTTCTATCTGCTTGTCATCGTATGTTAGGCACATACTCATGGGACACCCCTTACAAGTTCTGAACTGCATGTAGTGTGTTTCTTCAAAGTTAGTGACAAAGAATTGGTTAGGAACCAGTGATTAATGTCCACAAATATTTTATTAGCCAATCTTTCTAAGACTACACTTGATTTGCTGTTTATTGCAATGTTTGTATCATCAGCAAACAATATGAACTTGGTATCTGGTAATGTTATTGATGAAAGGTCATTGATATACACAAGAAAAAGTAAGGGCCCTAAAATGGAACCTTGTGGGACTCCACATGTAATTAGCTCCCAGTTGGATGATGCCTGATATCTTAATATATGTCTTTTTCCTAATAACACCCTTTGTTTCCTGCCAGAGATATAAGCTTTGAACCATTTTGCTGCATTTCCTGTTACACCATAATATTCTAATTTGCTGAAAAAAGGATATTGTGATTTACACAGTCAAATGCCTTTGGCAGATCACAAAATATACCAGTTGCCTGCAATTTTTTGTCTAATGAATTAAGCACATTTTCACTGTAAGTGTAGATAGCCTTCTCAACATCAGAAACCTTTACAAATCCGAACTGTGACTTCGATAGTATGTTATTTGAGATAAGATGGTTATAAAGCCAATTGTACATTACTTTTTCTAAAATTTTTGAGAATGCTGGCAAAAGTGAAATTGGATGGAAATTTTATGCTATTTCTTTCTCTACCTTCTTAAATAGTGGCTTAATTTCACCATATTTCAACCATCCAGGAAATATTCCACTGATAAACTACTGGTTACACAGATAGCTTAATATGTTACTTAACTCCGAATTACATTCTTTAATTAACTTTGTTGATATTTCATCATACCCACCAGATGTTTTTGATTTTAAAGATTTTATGATGAACATTATTTCTACTGGGGTAGTAAGGATAAAATTCATATTATGGAAGTTACTTGAAATGTCTGGTCTGAGGTATTCCATAGCAGCATCTACACAACCTGACAACCCTATCTTTTCAGTAACAGCTTTAAAATGTTTGTTAAAAAGTTCTGCAACACTATACACATCTGTCACCAATGTATCATTTACTCTTAATGCTATTTGTCCCTCTTCATGTCTGGTTCTACCAGTCTCCTTCTTCACACTATCCCATATTGTCTTTATTTGATTATCTGATATGACTGACTTTTCCTTGTAATATATTTTCTTTGATGTTTGTATTGCAGTCTTTAATATTTTGCAGTATTTCTTGTAATGTGCTATAGCATCAACATCAGAACTGTTTCAGACTGACAGATACAGTTTTCTTTTTATTTTACAAGATACCCCTATTCCTTGAGTAATCCATGGCTTCTTTGTAGACTTTGCTCTAACCTTGGTTAGTTTTGGGGGAAAACAGTGTTGAAATAAGGTAAGCACTTTATTAGCAAAAGTGTTATATTTTTCATTCATGCCATGAGCTCAGTAATAAATGATATCACTGCTTAGCCGACTTTTCAGGTTGTTGACAGTGGCACTTAGCTTGGTTTTTTGGGTCTTACCCAAAAAAAATTATTTGATACTTATCCCATTATTGGTTTCCACTCTACATGTGTAGTAGTCCACTCAACAAAGGAAAATTTTGGGGCAATTTCGTGTCTTCTCAAATTTCTGTACAGTGCTAGGGAGGAGTGCCGTGAACAACATACTAAAACTCCAACTAGAGGGGTGCTATTATGGCAATGGGAGGCCGGGACTTCAGGGTCACTTTTTTGTGTTTTTCTTGAATAGCTCGAAAACTGTGACATCTAGCAAAAATTAAGTTACATTCAGTTTCCTACAAAAAGATCTTATTTATTGCAATTATTAAAAAATAGAGTTTTAATGGTTTAAAAGTAATGTTTATTGTTAAGTGAAATGGGTTGGGAATAAATATTAAATGTGTATACCATATTTAAGTGCAGTGGAGCCTTATTAAGGAATAAATTATGTTTTGGTTGCATAACAGGGTAAATGGGAGGGGCATAGAAGTGCAAGACAAGGTATTTTGCTGGACTGTTGTCATGCACTTCCCTCCTTCATAGGTCTGCAGACTGAATAGCAAGCATGTGATTCCCCACTCTGTATATCCGTCTGTGTCACAAGAAACAACTACAGTGTGTTTCACAAAGTAATACCAACCCTCTGCAGCATGCCTTATGAAGAACTGACAATGCAGTGCATGGATGTGTATATTCCAGAAAGTGCATTAACATTATTTGGAATACAGATGTAAGTTACTACTGCAAGAAATGCATATGGACAGAATCCACATAATCTCTGTACATTCTTCTACAATGCTAGAGGGGATATAGATTCTTAATCATCCTGTTCAATAGCTGTATTATTTTTCTGGGGAAGGTGCTACTTGCTAATCAGTTTACAGATAGACTACACCTCTCCAGCATTTCCTGTCCACTTCTCTTAGGTGAGTAGATAAAATAACTCGACTTACCACATGTTTATATAGGGGAGTTATTTTCAGCTTATTAAATGAGTACTTGTTAAGTGAGCTTTAATGTAGAATCTATTCCTGTAAACAGTATCTGAGAAGTGTTTAATTTTTAACTGTGATGTTGGCAGTGACCAATCTAAAGTCAGGGGGAAAGAGACTAGATTCATAAATGTGGTACCTTGCTGCTGTCTGTAGTTGACAGTGTATTGTAAAGCCATGACACTGTGTTGTAGTAACTTGGTGATGAATTAATGAATGGCCAGAAAATTACTCCACTCCTCTCATCATGAATTGTGTTACTTGTAGACTGAAAAATCTCTTTCATTAAGGAATTGTTGGCACTTTTAGAGTGGCTGCACTGAGTGGACCCTCTTAGCATACATCCACAGTATATGGAATGTCCAAGTCTGGAACAGTAATTTGCTGTAATGCTTTGCTTGATTTAGGGTGAAATATCTGTAGTTCCATATCACCTGGGTTACATACTTTTGTTGCACCAGGAGATAATTTTACCCTCTGGACCTCTTGAGATGTTTGGAGAGCTGAGGGTGGGATGATGCATTGATGCCCCTCATGCTCTGAAAAGTATTCCAGCCAGTGACAGTAGAGACAATGGAATTGATATTGTTGAATACACACTGACTGCATGTTACGCTTGTGTCAGATTCTTCAATGTGGTAGACAGTTGACAGTTCCAGCTGTTGAGCATTTTTACATAATAGCTCACTTAACAACTGCAAATTAGTGCCAACCAGTATGGAATCAGGAACACATCATGCAAAATCCAATACATGCTCTACTTGCAGGACATACTAATAGCCACAAATCAATGCAGAAAGGTGAATGCAGTGATTCTTGACTCTGAAAAGCTTTTAATTCAGTATCACACCAAAATTAATAACAAATGTACAATTATACAGAGTATCAAGTTTGTGAGTGGACTGTGAGTACACAGCTTGTTAGCTTGGACATAGAGTCATCAAAAGATGATAGGAACCTTACTGTTGGCCTATCAGACAGTATTAATAGTAATCTCAAGCATTATGCAGGTGTTTCAATTATGTATAATTAAGAACTGCCTGGGAAAGGCTTCACTAATGCCTAGTGAAATCTTGATGAGATTCCAAAGGGTTTAAATATTGGCTACTTGATATAAATGTTTGGAAACAGAAAATTGTACACTTTACAAAATGCAGAAATGTAGGGTTTTATGTCTGCAACATCAGTGAGTCACCATTCAAATCTGTGAATGCAAACAAGTAGCTGGGTGTAACAATTTGTGGAATATAAAACTGGATGATCAAATAGGCTCAATTGTAGGGAAAGCAGACCATAGACTCTGGTAGAATTCTGGGAATTCTTTATAAAATGCTTGACTACATTTACATCTACCTCTATGGTCTGCAAACCACCGTGAAGTGCATGGCAGAGAGTACATCCCATTGTACCAATTATTACAGCTTTCTCCCATTCTATTTACATAGGCATCACAGAAAAAATGATTAGTTCAGTGACTCTGTGTATGCTGTAATTAGTCTAATCTTGTCTTCTTGGTCCTTTTGTGACACTCTCCAATAGTTCAAACAAACATGTGACCAAGCTGCCCTTCTCTGTAGCCATTCAGCATCCTCTGTTAGTCCTGTCTAGTGTGGGTCAAACACACTTGAGCATTATTCTTGGATGGGTCACATTTTGTATGCAGTCTCCTTTGTAGAGTGATTGCATGTCACTAGTATTCTACTCAAGAACCACAGTTGAACATTTGCTTTACCTATGAGTGAAACTGTGTGATCATTCTATTTCATATGCCTGTAAATTGTTATACCCAGATATTTGTATGAGTTAACCAATTCCAACTGTAACTCATTGATATTACAGCCATGGATACTGTAGTTTTTTGTTTTATTAAGTGCACATTTTATGTTTCTGAACATTTAAAGTAAGTTACCAATCTTTGCACCATTTTGAAATCTTATCAAGATGTGACTATATTTGCACAGCTTCTTTCAGACAGTACTTCTTTACAGAAAACTGCATCATCTGCAAAGAATCTGAGGTTACTGTTAATATTGTCTGCAAGTCCATTAATATACAAAATGAATAGCAAGGGTCCCAGAACCCTTCCCTGAGTAATACATGAAGCTACTTCTACATTTGTCAGTGACTCTCCAATCAAAATAACTTGATGTGTCCTTCCTACCAAAAAATCCTCAATCCAGTCACAGATCTCACTTGATATGCCATATGTTCATACTTTTGATGGATAGGGTAAGTGTAGATGTGGTACTGAGTCAAATACTTTTCTGAAATTGAGGAATACTGCATCTACCTGACTGCCTTAATCCTTGATTTTGAATAATTCGTGTGAGAAAAGTGTGAGTTTAGTTTCACATTACCTGTGCTTTCAGAATTCATGTTGATTGGCAAGGAGGTCACTCTTTTTGAGATATCTCATTATGTTTCAGTTCAGAATATGTTCTATGGTTCTACAATAAAAGGATGTTGGATGATGGTTTTTTGGATAACTTCTGCTACCCTTCTTGTAGATAGATGTGACCTGTACCATCTTCCAAGTAATGGGAATCGATTTTTGTTCGAAGGATGTACAGCAGCTTAAAGTTAGAAAGGGGCTAATTCAGCCACACATTCAGTGTAGAATCTTATAGGAATCCATTTGGCCCTCTAGCTTTGTTCTGTTTTAATGATTTTAGCTGTGTCTCAACACCTCTGACACTGGCATCTATTTCACTCATCTTTTCATTGGTATGAGGATTAAACTGGAGCTATACACCTGGGCCTACTTTACAAAGGAACATTTAAAAACAGAGTTAAGCATTTTTGCTTTTGCTTTGCTACCCTCAATTTCAGTCCTTGCCTCATCTGTGAGTGACTGGACACTAAATTTGCTGTTACTAACAGCCTTTATATACACTAGAATTTATTGGGGTTTCATGAAAGACCATTTGACAAAATTCTATTATGATAATCACTGAAGGCTTCACACATTTCTCACTGCTCTTTTGAATTTCATTCAATATCTCTATCTACGACCATCTACTTTGTTTTACATCTATTTTGCAGTAGTCTCTGTTTATTTAGGAATTTATTTACAGTGACTGTACACCATGGTGGATCCCTGCCCATCATGAACTATTCTACTGAGTACTTATCTGTCCAGTGAATGGTCAACTATTCTTAAAAACTTGAGGCATAATTTCCCTGTCATTGGCTGAAAGTTTCTAGTTCCTTACTGAGATGTGACACTGCTGCTAGTTTTCTGTGCATTAGATCTTTCTCCTTGTTTCAGTTGGCTATTGTATTTTGATAATCATTGTTGCTATAATTTACCCCTGGTCACTTATACCAGTTTAGATGTGGACATCCTCAAAGAGGTCAGGTCCATTAGTTGCTGTTGGATCTGATATATTTTCATCATGAATGGGTTTCCGTACCATCTGTTCTAGATAGTTTTCAGAGAAAGCATTTAATAATGTTTCACAAGATGTCTTGTCATGCCCACCACTAAAAGGATTGTAATTATCCCATTTGATTGTTGGATGATTAAAATCTCCTCCAATGATTACAGTGTGGTTGTGAAACTTATGTACTAGTGAACTTAGGTTTTCTCTAAAGTTTTTGGTTACATTAGGAGGTGAGTTTTCTGGTGGTAGGTGGAAGGACTCATCTGTTACTATAGGTTATCCATCTTGAGCTGACTACAATCTAATTAAAGTGAATCTAGTTAAGGGGTGCCTGTTTAAGGACACTAGTTTGCTTTACTAGAATCAGAGGGAATGAAACTGTGCAGTAAACCTTGTTTGAGTGTAGGCAGTAGTGAACCGGAGCCACTGTTGTTTTCATCTCTCTGTTCAAACCAAATGGAATTTCCTACTTGGTGACTAAATTCCACATCCACAGGTAGGCATGTAGGCTGTGGTGGGTAATTGCATGGCCACCTCACGTGCCATGCCTGACAATTCTTGGTTTTTAGTTCTGGGGATGTAAGAAAGGTAGAATTCCACACTTGTGTGTTTGTGTGTGTTTGCAGACATGATAGTGGCGTGTGTGTGTATGTGTGTGTGTGTGTGTGTGTGTGTGTGTGTGTGTGTATGTGTGTGTGTATGGGCACAACTATGCCCATACACACACACACACACACACACACACACACACACACACACATTTTTACAAAACAGGTATGTGAGTCTTTAGAGTAATTGTAAAGTCCTTAGTGAAGCACACTACATTTTACATACTACTATAGTTGGAGTCACAAATGATGGCAGGTGAGTTTAGGCTTATTCTACGCGCCTATGTCACTCATTCTTCAACACCCAATGAGCGTTCAGTCATGTTCTGAATGCTCTGCTGTGAATGCCATAGAAAATGCGAACATGAAACATGATCGTAAGAGTTACTTGGAGAATTTTTATTCCATTTGTTGCGAGATATCTTCGCTGATGGTGGCGGTAAGTGACAACTTCTATGTAAGCAAGTGAGAAACATAATTTACAGGATGCACGCTTTGTTCAGGTGTAAAACACAAATGTACATTTACTGCAACTGTTGCTTGAAATTGGCAATAATGCAGGCCCTGTTGGTGCATTGATTTGTGCGGACCTCAATCATTTGTGAATTGTACTATAGTAGTGTGCTGTTAACTGTCTTAGTGACTGGATAATTTCATTTTTTAAAAAGTAATGCAGAATAATGTAAGTATTTGCTTTTTAAAGGCATTTATATATTGTTTATTTGCAGTCTCAAATACTTTATTAATAAATGAATTATGTATCAGTTTATTTCAGGCATCGTGCTGCGATACATTTACACTTCAGCAAGGAACAGTGTTTTAGTTGGAGATCCAGGTGGTAAAGCTTATGGATGGATATTTGGCAGAGGAGATTGCCGTTTTGCCCTAGGGTCAAGTTTACTGGAAATTGATAAGGTGAAAAATACATACAACTCTTTCTAATTATTAAATGACTTAACGTAGAAATAGTAAGTACACTATTTACACTCTTTATTCACACTGAAGTTACGTAAAATGGACTTAGATTAGATGCACACGTCAAAAATGGATCACTCTTTGAAGAGAAATCAGAGTCCAAATGATAAACAGAGTATATTATGTTTTGGAAAAAACAGTTTACCTTCCTCAATTATTGAAGAGATAGTGGAAGACTGAAGGTAATCCCTCCTATATAGTTGAGGCATTGAGTTATCAACAGGCTTCCAGTATGAGAGTTTCACTCTGCAGCGGAGTGTGCGCTGATATGAAACTTCCTGGCAGATTAAAACTGTGTGCCGGACCGAGACTCGAACTCAGGACCTTTGCCTTTCACGGGCAAGTGCTCTGCCAACTGAGCTACCCAAGCATGACTCATGCCCCGTCCTCACAACTTTACTTCTGCCAGTACCTCGTCTCCTACCTTCCAAACTTTACAGAAGCTCTCCTGCGCACCTTACAGAACTAGCACTCCTGAAAGAAAGGATATTGCGGTGACATGGCTTAGCCACAGCCAGGGGGATGTTTTCAGAATGAGATTTTCACTCTGCAGAGGAGTGTGCACTGATATGAAACTTCCTGGCAGATTAAAACTGTGTGCCGGACCGATACTCGAACTCGGGACCTTTACCTTTCACGGTCAAGTGCTCTGCCAACTGAGCTTCTGTAAAGTTTGGAAGGTAGGAGACGAGGTACTGGCAGAAGTAAAGTTGTGAGGATGGGGCGTGAGTCGTGCTTGGGTAGCTCAGTTGGCAGAGTACTTGCCTGCGAAAGGCAAAGGTCCCGAGTTCGAGTCTCGGTCTGGCACACAGTTTTAATCTGCCAGGAAGTTTCATATCAGCTCACACTCCGCTGCAGAGTGAAAATCTCATTCTGGAAACATCCCCCAGGCTGTGGCTAAGCCATGTCTCTGCAATATCCTATCTTTCAGGAGTGCTAGTTTTGCAAGGTTTGCAGGAGAGCTTCTGTAAAGTTTGGAAGGTAGGAGACGTAGTAGATGAGGTACTGGCAGAATTAAAGTTGTGAGGACGGGGTGTGATTCGTGTTTGGGTAGCTCAGCTGGCAGAGCACTTGCCTGCAAAAGGCAAAGGTCCCAAGTTTGAGTCTCGGTCCGGCACACAGTTTTAATCTGCCAGGAAGTTTCATATCAACAGGCTTGTGAACAAAACTAAAAATGTTACTGAATTCCCATACAGTGTTCTACTTCAGAGCTAACAAGTTCCACCAGAGCTCAGGCAATTTACAGGCAGTAACTTTAATCATGGCTCTCTATCATCAGTAGAGGTGGCTGTACACTTTCACACCATCCATAACTTGGCCACCAACCACCTGAGTTGACCGATTTCATCTGAAAGCAAGATGAAAATAACTCAACAGAACTCCAGGCACAAGGCAACATACTAAAAACCACCTGTTCTGTACTGCATGCTTATTTAAAGGTTCATCCTGACCACTATTCATAATTCTCACACAATTTCGTACAAAAACTTATGATAAAACACATAGAAAACCTTTGCAGTCAGTTTGAAACCTTTTAAAAAATCACATATGTAAATTTCAACAATTTTAAACAAATCTCAGACACATAAATTGCCACATCCAGCCCTCAAGTCAGAACACTAACTAGACCTGTTTTATAAATCAGCTACAATTGAATATACAGAGTTATTGGAATATTTAAGATGGAAACTCATGCTGATAAGATCAGTTGTGTATCTTTGGAGCATTCCACAGTTATGCTCTATTTACATAAATTAAATTGTTTATAACATTTTTATTGCTTTAATTGGAAAAGTAATGTGTTTATTAAGTTGCAGGTATTATCCACTTTCATCTGTGGTATCACAAGTGTGACTTTCGTAAGGGTTCAGTTATTACAATTTATAATAAACTTTTTAACTATTAGTGCTTCAAACATGGATTTACATTCAAAGAGCTCACCATATTACCACAGTTCCAATGCTGTCATTAGTTCTTCTCCAGCATGTTTGTAATGCATTTTATGCATTTTCATTAAAATCGTATTAGTGATGATATTCCAAGTCAAAGGTCCCACCGTCTTCGCTCATCTGTGACTGTGCCACTGGAACACACATCTATTTCTGTCTGGGAAAACCCCAATGACCACTGGGTTGTGTGGTTTTCTAGCTGCCTTTACCTGCACTCAGCTCACCTGTCACAGTCCATCTGACAGCTGGACACCACAAGAAACATTCACACTGTCTCGCAGCCAGATTCAGTCCACCCTGTGGCAATTGAACCAGCTGCTGAGATGATGGGCTGGTGACAGAAGCAAAGAGCCTGATACGCAAAGCAAGGGAAGCTGACCACTCTGAGGGAGGGCAACATGGGCATGGGATAGTAACGTGGCACTGGTGAGTTTGTTCTGGTGCAGGCAGGCAAATTTACAGTGAAGTGGAGGAATGGCTGGGAGGGTGAAGTATAAAATGTAGGATGAGAGAGACTTCAGAAAGAAGTGTGTGAGTCTAGACTAATGGAGTGAAGTGTGAGGCATGGGACATGAATGGGATGATATGAGACAGGTGCTACTAGAGATTGTAGCCAAGAGAACTGCATTAGCAAGGGATGTGCTATAAGGACTTAATTCAGAGAAGCTAGTATTGGGGAAGAAGGAGGGGAGAGAGGGGAGATTCAGATATCCTTGATTGTAAAACACCCACTGAAGGAGAGTATGTTGTGCTCTACAGCATGTTCTGCCAATGGGCAGTCTGGCCACATTTGATGGTGGCAGTTCATTTGGGTGGACAGGTGACTGCTGTTTATGTCCACAGAAAAAGCTGTGCAGACGTTGGTATATGACATAACTGCTTTCATGTGTGTTCCTGCCACCAAAATGGCAGTATAAGCCTTTGAAGGGACTGGAATAAAATTTGCTGGGCAACTAGATAGGACAGGTCTTGCTGCTGTGTCTTCGGTAGGAATACAAGCCATCTGACAAAGGGAGCCTGGAGTGGATGTGTTGTAAGGATCAACCAGTATATTTCATGTATTAAGTAGGAGGATTGGTGAAAAGGTTTTTCTCGTTTCAGCGCACAATGGAAGGTAACTGAAGAGCTGGAAGAATATGTGGTCAAGTTTTTCCAGTCCAAGGTGGTATTAGGTAATGAGGGAGGTGCTCCTTTGCAGTTGCTTCATGGGCTGATTGGATGTTTAGGAGATTGATAGATTGTGAGCTACCAGAGAGGTGGATCTGAATGTCCAGGAAAAGAACCTGTTGAAACATATGGTAGAGAAGATGCAGTGGCTGTGTCCAGATCTTGAAGACATAATTCATGACCAAGTGTTTTAGAAACCAAGGTGGGCACTTATAATGAAGAAGGAGATGAATTAGAGGAAGAACTTCTACTCATATCCATAGACTCAACTGAGAACCTCCCCCCCCCCCCCCCAAAATCAATCCCTCACTTTACTCCTAATTCCTCCTTCACACCAGCCTTCTATGCACTCCCCAAAATCCATAAACCTAACCTGGATGCATCATTGTAACTGTGCTACTGCAAGAAGAATCTCAGTTCATGCTGATCAATGGCTCCAACCCACTGGCCATAGCTTAATTCCCTATATCAAGAATTCAAACCACTTCCTTCATTGTTTTCCAACCATCCCCACGTCATTGCCACCTGAATCCATGATTGACACCATCTGACTTGCTGCCATTAAGCACTACCTCTCCCAGCATTTTGCTAGTTCCAAACCCACAAATCCAGTCCTTTTATAACTGACCAACTATTTCCTAGCCGGCTACTGCTTATCCTTAGGGGGGATGTATACAAACAAATCTGTGGCACGCCCATGGGCACTTGCATGGCTCTGCCATATGCCAACCTGTTTCTGTGCCATGTATAGGAAACCTTCTTACCCACTCAAGACTCAAAGACCACTTTTTATTTCAGTTTCATTGATGATATCTTCATGGTCTGGACTCATTCTATAGCCTAAACACCTCTCCTAAAAGGAGACACATATTTGGGATACATTAAAAATTTTTGATTTTGTAAAAAGTATGTTAATTAAATGTAATAAATGCAAAATATCTTTTTAATTTGATACAAAAAAATAGATTAATTTATATTTTATTAGCACCAAGATGAAGGAGTGTTAGGGAAATACTGTGTTTATCAGTACTATGAATTTTCTTCAGCATGTCCGTATTCTTCAACAGCACATGAAAAAAGTCAACACAAGTTTTATTATAATTCGTATAGTATTGTAACATAGTGTAATACTACCTGGCACACTATACAGTGAGATATAATTTCTTATTTCATGCATAAATATGATGGTAGAGACCTGTTTTGCGCTTTGTGCACAACACTGTAAGTGGACACTATTTGCTAACAGTAGAATCTCTTTGTCAAACAGTTTCACCAACTTAAATAAACTAATAATAAAACATACTGATACATGCAGAAAAAATCTAATTCATGATTAATTATCCTGAAAATCTGGAAGAAATAAGTATCATAAATTACCTTTGGAAAAATTCAGGACAGAGCTATAAAAGTCATGACTGTCAAAAACAGAATGGATGGTCGCCTTACTCTCCTATCCATTTCACCTGAGATCAGTGCGTCACCTGCCTTCACCTACATGTATGTTAACTTCCATTTTTCCGATGACTCTGTAAAAACCTCTGTCCATACGAAGCCCACTAACCATTAGCAGTGTCTCCACTTCAATCGCTGCCATCCCATCCATACCAAAATGCCTCTCCTATACCATCTGGATGATGCTGGAAGACACATCTTTAGTGTCTAACCGAATGTCTTAACACAGGCATTACTATCCAAACCATTTCATGTACACACTCAGTCATAATTCTCCAACCAGACCCCAAAACAACTGCAGAGGACTACCCCCTTCATTACCTCAGACTGAAAAAACTTAACCACATCTTACAACATGGATTCGATTACCAATTACCCTGAAATAAGGTATATCCTTCACACTACACACCACACCTCCTAAAAGCCAACAAGGCCTTAGTTCAAAATAGACACACACACACACACACACACACACACACACACACACACACACACACACACACACACAGGGGCGCATGCACGCATGCACGCTCTCACACTCACACACACCTCCACTTTGACAGCTGCCACCCATTCCATACCAAGAAGTCCCTTCCATATGGCCTAGCCACCTGTGGCCGTTGCATCTGTAGTGACAAGCAGTCCTTCTTGAAATATACTGAGGATCTCACTGAGGCCTTCACTGACCGTAATTACCCTCCCAACTTTGTGCAAAAACAGATCCCACATGCCTTGTCTTTTCAGTCACCCAGAAGTCTCACCGTCTGAACCCAGAGGAGCATTTCCCTCATGTCTCAGTACCACACAGGACTGGAGCTACTGAATTACATTCTTCATCAGGGTTTCAACTGCCTCTGGTCATGCCCAAAATGGGAAACATCCCTCCTGCTGTGGCCTTCTCCACCAGACATCACGGTGCCTAGAGTATCAGTAACCAAACTGACAGCCTGCAGCCGCGGTTGCCCACCTCGCAGGCACACCAAAGCACTACACAACCAACAGGCAATATTGATGAACAGCCACAACTACAACCACAACAACAACACCACAGCAAAGACACCAGCGGCCACCAGGGGCCACTACCAGCCCACATAAACATAAGGAAGAGGTTGCTGCAGATCCCGGAACTATTTTCACATGTCAAACCATGATGGAAAATAGTTCCAAGGTACTCATCCACCAAAGCGCTATAAAGGCTGGCGCTCGGCCACACATCGGCAGTTCATCGACCACCAGCAGACATGGATAGCTGCCGCCCCAGCAGACCGGCTTGGATCTACTCGCTGATCTCTGGATTAGGCTTGGTATATTGGAGAAGTCTCTGGCAGAGACTAGTAGGAAATTATTTCAGTTGTTTTCTATATTATTCTTGTATGTAGTTGTGATTCAAAGATGGATCACTATTTCGTGTTGGTGTTATACTTGGAGAATTTGCTTTGGTTAATTGAACAGTCCAATAAATTGTTTTCTGACTTGATTGTTAGTTTCTTCTGCTTACGCAGACATATCACCTCCTACAGTGGTTTCCACCACCAACCAAACCAACACAATATCCTTGTCCATCACTACACTACCCCTACTCCCAACCCCTTGCCTCATGGCTCATATGCCTGTTATACATCTAGATACAAGACCAGTCCCAGACACCCTCCCACTACCACTGACTCCAGTCTGGTCACTGTGGTATACACCACTTCTAACAAACACCGAACAATGCGCTCCAGTACGCGGCTGCCAAATACATCGCTGGCCGCACTTCTCCGGGCGGCTCGCGGCTACCATCGCTGGCCGCCTTCGCGCACGCACGTTTGTCAACACACAGCAATTGGCTATGCCAGGAAACATTGCGATTGGTTTTCCCTGGAAAACAGCAATCCCAGCCGATGGCTCCATTAACTAGCAAGCCTTATATAAACCCGGCCTTCGCCGCAAACGACAGTTCTCATCGGGAAGTGCAGTACGCCGTGTTCCAGCTGCTTGTGGATGACTCGCCGCACCACTCGAGGTTACCTGGCTGCTCGGCGGAAATCTAGCGACTTCACTTGGAGAGACTGAACTTCACTGGATTTGGGAATAATTACGGAATGTGCACCCCACTATGCACATTTGGACATTGGTATAACCAAACTTTAATTATGCATTACTTCTGAGTGTGAGCCTGGATAGACACTTGGCTAACATAATTATTAAAAAGTGATTTGTGATTTAATAGACCAGACTGACGAGGTTATTGTGTTATTCCTGGTTATAACAGTCACAAACATCACCTATCCCATCAAAGGTAGCACTACCTGTGAAACCAGTCATGTGATTTATAAGCTAAGCTGCAATCACTGTGATGCTTTCTACATGGCAATGTCTGTCCACAAGAATGCCTACTGACAAACTGTGGCCAAGAAACAGCTGGACCAACCCTTTTGTCAGCACACTGCCCAACATGATGTTTTTCATTTCTGTGACTGCTTCACAGCCTGTGCCATCTGGATCCTTGGCACTAACACCAGCTTTTCTGAATTGTGTGGCTGGGAACTCTCCCTGCAATATATCCTAATGTTCCTGTAACCTTCCTGGCCTCAACCTGCATTAGTCATTGTCCTCACCCATCTAGCCCCTTCTCTGTTCCCAATCCAACACTACACAGCCCTCTATTCCACCAACACACCCTCAATCTTTTCACCTCTCTTCCTTTCCACTACCCACCCCCTTCCCTCCTCTTTGTCCTCTGTCTAATCTCCCGACTTCACTTAGCTGCCCTACCCTCTCTCTATTTTGTTGCTGTACATTCCCACAAGAAACACTTTACTGTCCCCCACCCTTACTCTGCTATCCCTCCCCCTCTCCCCCAGCCTCATTCTTACCTCCACCATCCAGTAGCTTCTCCCATCATGTGCTGCTCCTCACAGTCTGGCTTGAGCAGCCAGAGACTGTGGTCATGCGTGTGTGAGATGCGTTTGTGTGTGTGTGTGTTGTCTATTTTTGGCAAAGGCCTTGTTGGTTGAAAGTTTATTGTGTGACAGTCTTTTTGTTGTGCCTATATGCGAGTCAGCATCTCCACTATATGTTGAGTGGCAACTATTCTTTTCATGATATTGTTACAGTGAAGCCTGATTTTCCATTTTCTCAAAAACACACATATTACATTGTTTCAAACAAACAGAAATGAATTCTTTTGTCCATGGTTACTGAAAGATAAGTGTTCCACAATTTTCCTTCTCTAATATAGTTACAAATAGTTTATTGTAGTCCAATAGCAGTTAATTATTACTGTGGTTTCTAGCAACAGCTTCACTTTGTTAATTCATATTGAGACTCGTTGCTTGTCCCTGAAAGTTTTCCTTTGTTGTGCAATAAGTGGAACATGAAGGACAAATGATTACAATCTTTTACTTTGTACATTACAGATGTTTAAATTTTTCTTTAAAAATGCATTGAATATTCTGTTGAATGTTTTACTTTGCCTCAAATCATAATCCAATTTCTTGATGCATATGTACTAAGAAGTTGTTATTGTAGTTCAATTGTCAGGAAGTTTGACTCAGTAATTATACCAGCACTGTTCCAGGTAATTGGGTATCTTCCTTTAAACTATTATTATGCTACTTTGCATGTGTGTGTATGTGACCTGCTCTTATGTTTTAACCTTCCACAATCAGTCCCTCTCTTCCATAAGGAAGAAACCACTAATTCCGAAAAACTAGGAAGGTGTCACTTCTAATTCTGTATATATGTGTCAGCAGTAATGCACATTTCATCTCAAGGTCAGTACTGGCAGGAAATTCTGCCTCATAATTTATTAATAAGCGTACGTAGTATTCTGTAACATGCTAATATGGAAAAAGTGAGAAAATATGACTCTTTTCTTGAAAGACAAAATTTTTGCTTTGGCCTCAAAAAATTACTTGATTGTGTCTCCTGCTCAAGGAATGATAATAAGTTTCTTTTCGAATTTCCATTTTCAAGTGACAAAATTCTGTTATGAGATGTGGTATTTATTTTAAAAATTTTTTGTAATCTAGTTTGAGAAGAATTTCATCAAAACAGAAGACTCTGAGGTACTCCATACAAGAAATTGGTGAGAATCAAATCAATTGTGTAACCATTTCCTACCATCTACATGAAACAATCCAAGACATTCAAGTCTGCAGAGAGGTAAACATCAACTTTGATCACTATTTAATTAGAATGAAATTGAAATTTACCCCAAAGAAAACACAAAAGGAAGACACATACCATAAAAAATTCGACAGAAGCAAACTTGAGGAAACCAACATTCAAGAAGAATGAAAAAAAAAAAAAGAAAAAAAAAACATGCTAACATCTGGGAAAAATCTCAAACCAAAATAATACATCGAAGGACAAAGAAGTAACCCAAATTTAAACTCCAGACATCCCTGATGAGATTAAAAATGTGAAAAAAATGCTGGAGGAACTCCATGAAACTTTTCTTAAGTATAACCGTAATAGGACACCATAAAATAAACAACACTTCTGTGAGACCAGAAAACAAGTGAAAAAAGCATTAGACAAACCAAGAGGAAATATGTGAAGGAACAACTGGGCTCCATCAATGAAAATGTTTGTAAATATGACATGATTAATTTCTATAGAACTTTTTCAGCAATAAACTGAGGATATTCCCCTCAAAATTTCTTTCAGAAAATCAGATGGAAAACCAATCTTGACCAATCATGAAAATGGTTGGAAACGGGCATGATATTTTTCTCAACAACAACCTAGAACTACCCTCAATATTCTCTAAGGAAATCACTACTTTCACCCACACTGAATCCCTACCACCCGCACAAGAACAGATTCACGGGCATATCCTCAAACTCAGAAATAACGGAGCTTTGAGAGAAGATGGTATCACTCCAGAACTGTTGAAAATTCTTGAACCAAATTCCCTCAGAGAACTCATGCAAATCATGGCTGACAGTTGGCAGACAGAAAAATATCCTAAAGACTGGAAATGCACCTTAATTTGCCCACTGTACAAAAGAGGCGGTGAAATGGATTTAAATAACAATCAAGGGATCTCCCTTCTGCAAGTTACATACAAAATTCTGTCAGAAGCAACTCAACCACAAAACTGATAAATATCAAGCATATTTCTGTGCCAGTCAAAATTGTATAGACGAAACATTCAATTTAAAAACAACATTAAAATACAAAGTGCTCAGGAACAGCCAAATCATATGCTCTTTTCTGGACTTCAAAAAGGTGTGTGAGTCAGTCAGTTGGCAATCTCACTCTGTTAACCTGGAAAAATAAGTACTCAATCCAAAAACCCTAAATCCCATCAAACAAACACTTACCAACACAACCTCGAAACTAAAGCTCATGGGTGAGGTGTCCAAACCATTTCTGATCAGCAGGGCAACAGTCTGTCTCTTATCCTCTTTAATCTAGTTTTTGACAAATTCATTTCAGAGTGGGAAAAAAACTAAAAAGCCAGGCTTATTTGAAATCCATACAACTTGGAAGGCCTAAAAATGACATCCAAATTTATTGCCTAGATTTTGCATATAATCTGATAATACTGTCAGATGATGAGATGACAGCAATTAAACAAACTTAAAAAAATAAAAATAAAAACGGTACACCTGATAACACCTAACGAAAAACTGCCCACAAAATATGAACAAATCAAGGGAGTTCTTAGGTGAAACCCTTGAACCTACAGGAGCAGAGAAAATGGCACAGAAAATTCAGATGCAAAAGCAGAGGACAGCATACAGTAAAATCTTCAACATCTACAACAAAAAATATACCTCAATACCCACTAAAATCAGGCACAATAATGGAGTTGTCAATGATGAAGCCTTGTACAGAAGTGAAAACAGAAAAGTTGATCTTGAAGATATCCTAAAAGAAGAACACAAAATTCTGAGAAAGATACTTGGCCCCAAAAGAACAGAACATGGACACAGACTACAATCCTAAAAAACAACTGAAGAACTGTTGAATCTTGTGAAAGTCATAAGAAAAGAAGATTTAAATTTTTTGGACATATCCACAGACTCACAATGATAAGACACACTCATAAAATTGTAAAGTGCATAGAACAACTCAGAACCATACCCTAGATATGAAAGGTCAAAATGTATTTATAACAGGGTCAAATATGTGCATCAGAAATTTTCAACAAACAATCATACAGACAAAGAATTAGCAAACGGGAAGCACTGCCAGAGAATGAAGTCACCGTCAAATCAGGGACAAAATGGACTCAAGAAATAAAAAGAATCCTCAGAGAAAAAGTGAGACCTGATTGGGAACTTCAAAGACTGAAACACAAGAATTTTGCATAAGCCAATAGTGTGCTATTGCACCTAATAATATTAACAACAATGTATGAAAAGACAGATTGTCACTTATTGTGAAGAAGACACATCAAGTTGCAGACAGACACAATTAAAAGACACTTGCATAAAGCCTTCGGCCACAGTCTTCATCAGTAAAAGACACACACACACACACACACACACACACACACACACACACACACACAAGCATACCTCATGCATACATGATCTCCAACTCTAGCAACTTGGACTGGAATGCAACTATTACGTTGGATGCGAGCAGCTATCTGGAGGGGGTGGGGATGGAGGAGGGATAGTAGTGTACAGAGAGAGACGAACATTGTCTGTTAGTGTGTGCAGGGACTAGACTGCCAATGGGCACAGTGTCAGGAGGATGTGGGCTAGGGAGGTGGCGAAAAAAATGAGCAAAAAAGGAGTGGAGCAGGGAAAGATGGGTGGATGTGTAGACAGAGGTCTGCAAATAAACAGGGTGGCAGATGAGAATGAGGAGAATATGATAGGATAGATAGGGTGCTGTAGTCTTACCCTCCCACACATCACTCTTAAAATTCTCTGTCTTCACACAAATTTTGAAAGCTATGAGAGGTGTAGGATATACTTTTTACTTATCTTCATTATCTCATTGTCATTATCGATGGCTCAAAGTCTTATCTAGGGGTACATTCTTGCAGCTGAACTTTCGATTTTGTAGGTTCTTGATGACTAAATAACTGATGAAGATTTGCCTGTATTATTCTTGAATTTTATTCTTTGTCACATTTTTCAACATCACACCATTTTTACGTTTTCTACATTCAAGAAAAAACAATAATTACATTGTTGGTTACAAACTTAGAGGAGTCTATTTCCATCAGAGGCATTCCCACCACTACTTACCTTCTGTAGTACTCACATTATTCCAAAGAGTTTACAAAGCAAAGGAGTATACCAATTTTCTTTACCAAAGAAGAATCTTTGCTAAAATATACCATTATTTTTCCTCCACCTATGAACCACGGATCTTGGCGTTCGTGGGGAGACTAGCGTGCCTCAACGATACAGATAGCCTACCGTAGATGCAACCACAATGGAGGGGTATCTGTTGAGAGGCCAGACAAATGTGTGGTTCCTGAAGAGGGGCAGCAGCCTTTTCAGTAGTTGCAGGGGCAACAGTCTGGATGATTGACTGATCTGGCCTTGTAACACTAACCAAAATAGCCTTACTGTTCTGGTACTGCGAACAGCTGAAAGCAAGGGGAATCTACAGCCATAATTTATCCCGAGGGCATGCAGCTTTACTGTATGATTAAATGATGATGGCGTCCTCTTGGGTAAAATATTCCGGAGGTAAAATAGTCCACCATTCGGATCTCCGGGCGGGGACTACTCAAGAGGACGTTGTTATCAGGAGACAGAAAACTGGCGTTCTATGGATCGGAGCGCGGAATGTCAGATCCCTTAATCGAGCAGGTAGGTTAGAAAATTTAAAAAGGGAAATGGATAGGTTAAAGTTAGATATAGTGGGAATTAGTGAAGTTCGGTGGCAGGAGAAACAAGACTTTTGGTCAGGTGAATACAGGGTTATAAATACAAAATCAAATAGGGGTAATGCAGGAGTAGGTTTGATAATGAATAAAAAAATAGGAGTACGGGTAAGCTACTACAAACAGCATAGTGAACGCATTATTGTGGCCAAGATAGACACGAAGCCCACGCCTACTACAGTAGTACAAGTTTATATGCCAAGTAGCTCTGCAGATGACGAAGAAATTGATGAAATGTATGATGAGATAAAAGAAATTATTCAGGTAGTGAAGGGAGACAAAAATTTAGTAGTCATGGGTGACTGGAATTCATGCGTAGGAAAAGGGAGAGAAGGAAACATAGTAGGTGAATATGGATTGGGGGTAAGAAATGAAAGAGGAAGCCGTCTGGTAGAATTTTGCGCAGAGCATAACTTAATCATAGCTAACACTTGGTTTAAGAATCATGAAAGAAGGTTGTATACATGGAAGAACCCTGGAGATACTAAAAGGCATCAGATAGATTATATAATGGTAAGACAGAGATTTAGGAACCAGGTTTGAAATTGTAAGACATTTCCAGGGGCAGATGTGGACTCTGACCACAATCTATTGATTATGAACTGGAGATTAAAACTGAAGAAACTGCAAAAAGGTGGGAATTTAAGGAGATGGGACCTTGATAAACTGACTAAACCAGAGGTTGTACAGAGTTTCAGGGAGAGCATAAGGGAACAATTGACAGGAATGGGGGAAAGAAATACAGTAGAAGAAGAATGGGTAACTTTGAGGGATGAAATAGTGAAGGCAGCAGAGGATCAAATAGGTAAAAAGGTGAGGGCTAGTAGAAACCCTTGGGTAACAGAAGAAATATTGAATTTAATTGATGAAAGGAGGAAATATAAAAATGCAGTAAATGAAGCAGGCAAAAAGGAATACAAATGTCTCAAAAATGAGATCGACAGGAAGTGCAAAATGGCTAAGCAGGGATGGCTAGAAGACAAATGTAAGGATGTAGAGGCTTATCTCACTAGGGGTAAGATAGATACTGCCTACAGGAAAATTAAAGAGACCTTTGGAGAAAGGAGAACCACTTGCATGAATATCAAGAGCTTTGATGGAAACCCAGTTCTAAGCAAAGTAGGGAAACCAGAAAGGTGGAAGGAGTATATAGAGGATCTATACAAGGGCAATGTACTTGAGGACAATATTATGGAAATGGAAGAGGATGTAGATGAAGATGAAATGGGAGATATGATACTGGGTGAAGAGTTTGACAGAGCACTGAAAGACCTGAGTCGAAACAAGGCCCCGGGAGTAGACAACATTCCATTAGAACTACTGACAGCCTTGGGAGTGCCAGTCCTGACAAAACTCTACCATCTGGTAAGCAAGATGTATGAGACAGGCTTCCAATCCCAAAGAAAACAGGTGTTGACAGATGTGAAAATTGTCGAACTATCAGTTTAATAAGTCACAGCTGCAAAATACTAACGCGAATTCTTTACATAAGAATGGAAAAACTGATAGAAGCCAACCTTGGGGAAGATCAGTTTGGATTCCGTAGAAATGTTGGAACACGTGAGGCAATACTGACCCTACGACTTATCTTAGAAGAAAGATTAAGGAAAGGCAAACCTATGTTTCTAGCAATTGTAGACTTAGAGAAAGCTTTTGACAATGTTGACTGGAATACTCTCTTTCAAATTCTGAAGCTGACAGGGGTAAAATAAAGGGAGCGAAAAGCTATGTACAATTTGTACAGAAAGCAGATGGCAATTATAAGAGTTGAGGGACATGAAAGAGAAGCAGTGGTTGGGAAGGGTGTGAGACAGGGTTGTAGCCTCTCCCCGATGTTATTCAATCTGTATATTGAGCAAGCAATAAAGGAAACAAAAAAAAAGTTTGGAGTAGGTATTAAAATCCAGGGAGAAGAAATAAGAACTTTGAGGGTCACCGATGACATTGTAATTGTGTCAGAGACAGCAAAGGACTTGGAAGAGCAGTTGAACGGAATGGACAGTGTCTTGAATCGAGGGTATAAGATGAACATCAACAAAAGCAAAACAAGGATAATGGAATGTAATCGAATTAAGTCGGGTGATGCTGAGGGAATTAGATTAGGAAATGAGACACTTAAAGTAGTAAAGGAGTTTTGCTATTTGGGGAGCAAAATAACTGATGATGGTCAGACTAGAGAGGATATAAAATGTCGACTGGCAATGGCAAGGAAAGCGTTTCTGAAGAAGAAAAATTTGTTAACATTGAGTATAGATTTAAGTGTCAGGAAGTCATCTCTGAAAGTATTTGTATGGAGTGTAGCCATGTATGGAAATGAAACATGGACAATAAATAGTTTAGACAAGAAGAGAATAGAAGCTTTCGAAATGTGGTGCTACAGAAGAATGCCGAAGATTAGATGGGTAGATCACATAACTAATGAGGAGGTATTGAATAGAATTGGGGAGAAGAGGAGCTTGTGGCACAATTTGACTAGAAGAAGGGATCGTTTGGTAGGACATGTTCTGAGACATCGAGGGATCACCAATTTAGTATTGGAGGGCACCGTGGAAGGTAAAAACCATAGAGGGAGACCAAAGATGAATACACTAAGCAGATTCAGAAGAATGTAGCCTGCAATAGGTACTGGGAGATGAAGAAGCTTGCACAGGATAGAGTAGCATGGAGAGCTGCATCAAACCAGTCTCAGGACTGAAGACCACAACAACAACAACATCATTATTTTGTAAATCAATCTAGAAAAAAATAAGCATGAGCCTGTCCACAACTCAAGTTCCAATCAGATACAGTTGCAATATTCAGGATAAATTCAGGTGAACAGTCATAGTTAGCTTTGAATGATGACACAGTCCTGTAGCTTGAGAACCAAAATCAGAGTATGAAAAGAGACATGTATACATCCTATTATATTGCCCACACTAGTAAATGTCTTCTACACTAACCTATGTACATAAATATCTAGAAGATTCATTTACAAATGATAAAAAAATAATACATGCTGATTTAAAGTTGCATAATGATTGGAAAGATAATCCCCGTACATGCATTTATACTGTCTTTAGCAGTCTTGGTTAACAGTTGACAAATATCAGACGCAACTCACATTTCAGTCTACAGATGCTTGAATACGTTACCCAGCACTCACGATCTCTTGCAAGATGACTGGTCCAGCAGAGTACAGCCATACAGCAGCATGGGGAGTGGATCTGCCCACATCTTTCAGCTCCCTCCTTAGAGTTATCACCACACGCTCCAATGGATAGGTAACTTCCTGTCTAGCATTCACATCTAATGGTGAAACATTGTTTTCTGTGCTAAATATGTTGTTCAGTACTTCCTTCATGTCACACAAGATATGCTCTCCATCTTCATTTTACATAGTCATTTATATGGGATTTATGTCAGGTGCAATTAAAAAGTGTTCACATGTGAAACATTAATAAATGAAGTTAAATGAAATGAAAAGAATGGACTAATAAGTTAATACACAGAGATATGCTCAGATACTATTCCTAATCTTTACACTACAAATTATGAATATTGTTGTCCCATTTCAAAACTATAAAAATATCTACTTATTTAGTCTCATGTCATATATGTAATAGCACAAATCTATTACAGAACACTACTTTATAGTTTCAATAGATAAGACAAAACTTTGAAAATCACATCATCTTACATACTAAATTCGTGGCAATAGATAGAAAGAACAATCAAACAAAAATTAGATACTTATGGATCATGTCCATATGCTTTCAGTTCAGTGATATTCATAATCCAAACAACTTCTTGGATTTTGGATACACAAGTCTGGATGCATTGGGATGTGGAATTTCAAGAACTTCGAATGGTCCAATATAAATTTCAAAAAATTTCTTTATCTCAGATGTCAACAATTTAGATTTCTCTTTGGCTTTCACCAACACAAGATATCCTGCTTCAAACTTAGAAAATCTACCTTTACCATCATGTCTCTGCTTTCTCCTATCCCCCTGTTTTTTCATCACCTTCCTCAACCAATAGATAGAACTTTAAAACTACATTATCTTTCATACTAAATTCATGGCAAACAAAACACAATCACATAGTATTATAAATCTACAGACATAGTGAGTATTTTCTTCTAGACTAGGTGTCATTATGCATCCATGTTCATATATCTTGTCCTCTATACTAAATGTTAACAGTACTTGACATTTCACATACTTGTTTTGAACAACAGTGGCTCCTCTTATCTTTACAAGTGCAATGGACATTTCCCACAAAATTTTTACTATGCTGGTTCTCATCTCTAAATTGTTCAGATATGTCACAAATTGGGCTACCTGTATCAATCAAACAGTTCCCTTCCCACAGTTCCCACCTTATCTCGATTCACAAATAACTCTGAAACTTCATTATTATTATACTCCAGAAGAACCTGATATTCATCATCATCATTATCATCATCATATACTTCAAAAATTACTTCATCAATAACATTGTAAACAACACAGGTCTCATCACTGTCAAAGTAACACTCCTCACCTACATTCATTTGCAATAAGCAATCAGTCTCAGACTTACCAACCTCGGTTATTTCACAGCTCTCATTCTCATCTACATCAAAAATACTACCTAATTCAGATCCAATACAGTCATTGCCTGTTTCACATACATTCATAACACTGTTTTCTGACCACAAGAAGAAATCGTTAGTACATACTACATCAAAATTCTCATTACTCTCACATTCTGTTTTGTTATTTGTATCCACATTATTATAATTAAATATAGTATTCCAAAACTTTTAATCAAAACATAAATTAGAAATCTGGTGTTCATTCTGTTCAACTTCAAATACCTGTGCCACATTATTAATACTATTATTATTGCCTAAATGTACTTGTAAATTGGGGTCCTGTACTTGTTGTGTCTCCTCGCCCCAAAACTGTGGACCTTCATTGAGACGGACCACCATTTCCTGAATAGCTGTCTCTATGATTGTTTCTCCTATTATATTGCCCATGGTTTTCCCCATTATTCCTCTTCTGCTGAAGTTCAAAATTTCTGTCTCTATCTCCATTTTGATCCTGATTGAAATTACCATTATCTCTGTTTCTGTTGTTGTTAGCATTGTGATCTCTATCATTTCAATTGTTATGGTACATGTTTCCTTCTACTACCCTAACCAGCCTGTCTACATATCATAAAAACTGCTCTAGGCACTCATCAGTCCCACTGCAACCTTTCTGGTAATATCATTTTTAGTGAATCAATTACTGTCATTTCCTCAAAGGGTCTGTCAAGATATGCTAATTTCTTAAGCTGATTCCTACAAAATTAGTTCAGCGTACTGTTATTCCTATAGTTTGGACCATTCAGAAATTCACTTTCTATTCTCCCTTGATCAGCTTCTTTTTTCAAGACTTTGATATGTCTCCGACTCACTTAAATTTAGATATACCCAAGACAGAGCTTCACCTTCAAGATATCTTTTAACAAATTTAATCTTTTGGTCATCACTCATGCCTGAAACAAAACTATCTCTACAGTAGTGTAAAAAAATCCTCTGTATGTAAATTGTCTGATGGAAAACTTCTGATCGGAATGTTGGAACACGCAATACCATTATTTGACTACAGATTGTTGTGAATGCAATTTTCCTGACCTACTGAAATTTTTTGATCTAAAACATTTACATAAGTTCGCATACTGTTTTCAACATATAAAATTTTTTATCTAAACTGCTAAAGTTCTGTTTCATTATTTCTGCTATGGCTTTCTGTTCAACTCTGACATCATCAACATTCTTCGCTTGTTGTGCAGATTGGGCCATGAACTCATTTTCCAAAACAATAAATTTATTTTCTTATATATCTGCTTTTTCATTCACACTTTTTAATCTATCTGACAAACCCATTTTTTAGCTCTGAAGCCTGACTGCTAAGTTGGTCTATTTGGTATTGTACCCTGTCCATTTTGTCATTGTTTTCACTTTTCAGTTCATTTAATTATCCTTGTAGTGAAGTAGGTTTTTTAGTTAACTGATCATTAACTGCACTAAAGTTACTATTGTTGTCTGTTTTTATTTCTATTAACTGACCATAACTGCATTTTCTTTAGCTGCCCATCTTCATTTCCTCTAATTTTACTAAAATCAACTGCAAAATATCAGTTTTCACTGTTTCTTTGCTAATTACGCTTTCACTTGGTTCAAATATGTCTAGGCTGGGTTCTACAGCTTTCATTTCATCACCACTACCCTCATCTCTATTCATTTTCTTAGCAATCACACGAGTCCAGTAAGAAAGATTAATTTCACAAATGGTTTGTACTTATGTTTTTTGATGTCCTTAGTCATAGTTGCCCCCCCATGAACCATGGACCTTGCCGTTGGTGGGGACGCTTGCGTGCCTCAGCGTACCGTAGGTGCAACCACAACGGAGGGGTATCTGTTGAGAGGCCAGACAAACGTGTGGTTCCTGAAGAGGGTCAGCAGCCTTTTCAGTAGTTGCAAGGGCAACAGTCTGGATGATTGACTGATCTGGCCTTGTAACAATAACCAAAACGGCCTTGCTGTGCTGGTACTGCGAACGGCTGAAAGCAAGGGGAAACTACAGTCGTAATTTTTCCCGAGGGCATGCAGCTTTACTGTATGATTACATGATGATGGCGTCCTCTTGGGTAAAATATTCCGGAGGTAAAATAGTCCCCCATTTGGATCTCCGGGCGAGGACTACTCAAGAGGATGTCGTTATCAGGAGAAAGAAAACTGGCGTTCTACAGATCGGAGCGTGGAATGTCAGATTCCTTAATCGGGCAGGTAGGTTAGAAAATTTAAAAAGGGAAATGGATAGGTTGAAGTTAGATATAGTGGGAATTAGTGAAGTTCGGTGGCAGGAGGAACAAGACTTCTGGTCAGGTGACTACAGGGTTATAAACACAAAATCAAATAGGGGTAATGCAGGAGTAGGTTTAATAGTGAATAGGAAAATAGGAATGCGGGTAAGCTACTACAAACAGCATAGTGAACGAATTATTGTGGCCAAGATAGATACGAAGCCCACACCTACTACAGTAGTACAAGTTTATATGCCAACTAGCTCTGCAGATGACGAAGAAATTGAAGAAATGTATGATGAAATAAAAGAAATTATTCAGATTGTGAAGGGAGACGAAAATTTAATAGTCATGGGTGACTGGAATTCGAGTGTAGGAAAAGGGAGAGAAGGAAACATAGTAGGTGAATATGGATTGGGGGACAGAAATGAAAGAGGAAGCCGCCTGGTCGAATTTTACACAGAGCACAACATAATCATAACTAACACTTGGTTTAAGAATCATGAAAGAAGGTTGTATACATGGAAGAACCCTGGAGATACTAAAAGGTATCAGATAGATTATATAATGGTAAGACAGAGATTTAGGAACCAGGTTTGAAATTGTAAGACATTTCCAGGGGCAGATGTGGACTCTGACCACAATCTATTGGTTATGACCTGTAGATTAAAACTGAAGAAACTGCAAAAAGGTGGGAATTTAAGGAGATGGGACCTGGATAAACTAAAAGAACCAGAGGTTGTACAGAGATTCAGGGAGAGCATAAGGGAGCAATTGACAGGAATGGGGGAAATAAATACAGTAGAAGAAGAACGGGTAGCTTTGAGGGATGAAGTAGTGAAGGCAGCAGAGGATCAAGTAGGTAAAAAGACGAGGGCTAGTAGAAATCCTTGGGCAACAGAAGAAATATTGAATTTAATTGATGAAAGGAGAAAATATAAAAATGCAGTAAGTGAAACTGGCAAAAAGGAATACAAACGTCTCAAAAATGAGATCGACAGGAAGTGCAAAATGGCTAAGCAGGGATGGCTAGAGGACAAATGTAAGGATGTAGAGGCCTATCTCACTAGGGGTAAGATAGATACCGCCTACAGGAAAATTAAAGAGACCCTTGGAGATAAGAGAACGACTTGTATGAATATCAAGAGCTCAGATGGAAACCCAGTTCTAAGCAAAGAAGGGAAAGCAGAAAGGTGGAAGGAGTATATAGAGGGTCTATACAAGGGCGATGTACTTGAGGACAATATTATGGAAATGGAAGAGGATGTAGATGTAGATGAAATGGGAGATACGATACTGCGTGAAGAGTTTGACAGAGCACTGAAAGACCTGAGTCGAAACAAGGCCCCCGGAGTAGACAATATTCCATTGGAACTACTGACGGCCGTGGGAGAGCCAGTCCTGACAAAACTCTACCATCTGGTGAGCAAGATGTATGAAACAGGCGAAATACCCTCAGACTTCAAGAAGAATATAATTATTCCAATCCCAAAGAAAGCAGGTGTTGACAGATGTGAAAATTACCGAACTATCAGCTTAATAAGTCACAGCTGCAAAATACTAACACGAATTCTTTACAGACGAATGGAAAAACTAGTAGAAGCCAACCTCGGGGAAAATCAGTTTGGATTCCGTAGAAACACTGGAACACGTGAGGCAATACTGACCTTACGACTTATCTTAGAAGAAAGATTAAGGAAAGGCAAACCTACGTTTCTAGCATTTGTAGACATAGAGAAAGTTTTTGACAATGTTGACTGGAATACACTCTTTCAAATTCTGAAGGTGGCTGGGGTAAAATACAGGGAGCAAAAGGCTATTTACAATTTGTACAGAAACCAGATGGCAGTTATAAGAGTCGAGGGACATGAAAGGGAAGCAGTGGTTGGGAAGGGAGTAAGACAGGGTTGTAGCCTCTCCCCGATGTTGTTCAATCTCTATATTGAGCAAGCAGTAAAGGAAACAAAAGAAAAATTCGGGGTAGGTATTAAAATTCATGGAGAAGAAATAAAAACTTTGAGGTTCGCCGATGACATTGTAATTGTGTCAGAGACAGCAAAGGACTTGGAAGAGCAGTTGAATGGAATGGACAGTGTCTTGAAAGGAGGATATAAGATGAACATCAACAAAAGCAAAACAAGGATAATGGAATGTAGTCTAATTAAGTCGGGTGATGCTGAGGGAATTAGATTAGGAAATGAGGCACTTAAAGTAGTAAAGGAGTTTTGCTATTTGGGGAGCAAAATAACTGATGATGGTCGAAGTAGAGAGGATATAAAATGTAGGCTGGCAATGGCAAGGAAAGCGTTTCTGAAGAAGAGAAATTTGTTAACATCTAGTATAGATTTAAGTGTCAGGAAGTCGTTTCTGAAAGTATTTGTATGGAGTGTAGCCATGTATGGAAGTGAAACATGGACGATAAATAGTTTGGACAAGAAGAGAATAGAAGCTTTCGAAATGTGGTGCTACAGAAGAATGCTGAAGATTAGATGGGTAGATCACATAATTAATGAGGAAGTATTGAATAGGATTGGGGAGAAGAGAAGTTTGTGGCACAACTTGACCAGAAGAAGGGATCGGTTGGTAGGACATGTTCTGAGGCATCAAGGGATCACCAATTTAGTATTGGAGGGCAGCGTGGAGGGTAAAAATCGTAGAGGGAGACCAAGAGATGAATACACTAAGCAGATTCAGAAGGATGTAGGTTGCAGTAGGTACTGGGAGATGAAAAAGCTTGCACAGGGTAGAGTAGCATGGAGAGCTGCATCAAACCAGTCTCAGGACTGAAGACCACAACAGCAACAGTCATAGTTGAAAACGACCTTTCAATTCTTCTGGTCCATCATTGTTGATATCATATGTAATTCTCATTACTGTTGATCTGACTTTTTTTGGCATTTCCCTGGTCTTATTTCTTCAATAAATTGGAGTTTTATAACTGTAATTGATATAAATTCAAAGTACGTTCTTCTTTTACAACAGACAAAACATTGTTACCAGTTAACAGATCACGACTGACACCCCCACTTGTAATCTTATGCTCCCACACATCACTATTAAAATTCTCTGTCTTTGCACAAATTTTGAAAGCTATGAGAGGTGTATGTAATACAAAAGAATAACTTTTTACTTATCTTCATTATCTTGTTGTCATTGTCAATGGCTCAAAGTCTTGTCTAGGGGTACATCATTGTAGCTGAAATTTTGATTTTGTAGTTTCTTGATGACTAAATAACTGATGAAGATTTGCCTGTGTTATTCTTGAATTTTATTCTTTGTCATATCTTTGAACATCACACCATATTTAGAGTTTCCACAAAAAAATAAAAAAATAAAATAATAATAATAATAATAATAATAATTACACTGTTGGTGACAAACTTAGAAAATGTCTACTTCCATCAGAGGCATGCCCACCATTGCTTACTTTCTTTTATACATTATTCAAAAGAATGTACAAAGCAAAAGAGTCTATGAACTTTCACTTTCTTTACCAAAGACGAATCTTCGCTAAAATATATCATTATTTCGTAAATCAATCTAGAAATAAATGTAATAATTTGTGTTAGATTGTGCAATTAATAATATGAATTTTAAGTATCCACAAATTTTGTGATTTCAAGTATTTTTAAAAGAAGAGTAATTTTAACTGTTAGTACATATCGATTGCAACACATTGATTTCTGTTTTATACATTTTAGACTGAAGTATAATACATCGTATACAAAATCATATAAATTCTTTTAGTGAAACAGCTGAGATAACTTTAAACCATGCAAGAGTCAATAGTATACATGGTATCAGTTACCTCTATAAAAAAAGAAGCTAATGTTAAATGAGGGTGATTCATTATAGTGCACAGCTCAGAAAAGCTGGTGGTGGAGGGAAGGATCCAGGTGGCTTGGGTAATGAAGCAGCCATTGAAATCAAGTGTGTTATGCTCAACAGCACATTATGCCACAGGGCAGTTATATTTACACTATATACAATATGTATACAAGTTGTCACCAGTATTTGAATAATCTGAGGGCATGGCTTTTAGCAGGTATTATTGTATAGGAATGGATAAGAATATTTAATTGATTATGTAGGAGCACAATGCCACTTTGAAGGAGGTATGGAAAAATTCAACAAGAATATTTCTGATTCCGGGCCTGAGCAAATGGTTGCTGGACATCTACTTCATCTAAACAGGCACAAACAAAGAAATATGCATAAAAATCATATTCAGACTTGCCTGTGTGCATGACCAACTCTGATTTTTCTATCTTATAGTTTCAGTTACATCCAAGTTCTCAAACTATCAGTTAGTTTTCAAACTAACAGTCAGTTTTCTACTATACAAGATTATTTAACAGGGGATGTTGGAACCACTGGTCTCTTACCCTCAACACCACAAGCACATTGAGAGTAATGTGAGAAACAACACCAGTATAATATCAAACATACATTTTTATTATTACAGGTTCTAATTTTGTTAGAAATAGCTATTCTTAAATGGAGGAGTGCTCCATGAAATCTATATAGTAAGACAATCTGACGTACAAATTTTGATAGATGTTAACTTTATACTTTTGTTTTACATTTTTGCAGAAAAGAGCTGCAAAGCAGAAACCCTCAGGAGACAGTGGTCAAGAAAGTAAGGAGATTGGTCCAAGACGGCATGAATGAAAGAAATTCTTCTGAAGTAATGAGTATTCTCTGAGTGTACTGCAGGAGATTCGTTGCATAGGCATATTTTGACAAAAATACCACCTTCATTACATTCTGAATAAAAGTTGGAGGTTTACTTATGGACAATACTCTTTCTTACATTTATATAATGTAACTGTGGCATCTCATGTTGTAAGAGGCTGTGTCATGTGTAAATGATAATCAGTGCCAGTGAGTCAAACAAAATAAAAAGTTGTTCTTATTGCTAAAAGACTGTGATGACAACTCAGACATTTAATGTATGTATTACAATATTGAGTATTCCAGAATGGATAGAATGTACTGAAAAGAAGAGCAAGCCACCATTCATGTGCAGATGAACAGTTTAGAACATTGGCACACTTAAAGAACAGCTTTCATTTACTTCCAGTTTTAGTGAAAACAGCCATCCACACCAGCAAAGGCACCAAATCTCATATCTCCCCCTCTGTGACAACAGCAATTGTTATTGAGAGGTGTGAATGCATGCAGGGAGGGTGGGGGGCATCTAAGGCTAATTTCAAATGATGGAAATCTGATGCACATTTAGACATCTTAATATTCAACTTACAACTGATCACATGGGTGCACATTAATGCAGAATTCACAGAAAAAGTCTCTAGACACAGATGAAAGTATTTTGACACGCAACTAGAAAATGCATGCATCTGTGTGCTGCTCAGTTGACTGTAAATTTTTTCATGACCAGATGTATTTTAAGTGTGTTTCTGTTATTTTTCTTTGTTGGGCATGGCAAAGAATAAAGAAACTGTAGGCAAGAATACTGACATTGAGGTACAGGGTAGAAAAAAGGGCAGTATTTTGAAATGCAGCATCGGCATTGCAGAAAAATACAATTTTGGAATGGTGAGCTTGGTAGGAATAGGTTTTGACCTTCTGTGAGAAAAACTTTATTATTAAAAAGTACACTTTGGTTCATACCATAAGATATGCATGTTCAAGTCTACTTTCTTTAACAAAATAGTTGATGATGTGGGATGTCCATTGTGGGTAGTATTTATACTTGTGAGATTTCCTTTTGAGTTGTCCTTGTGTTTAAAACCATCTCTCATTCAAACATAGTTGTGAAGTATTGCAATCACTTTTACAATGTGTTTGCCACAACCCACACTGATATCTAATGAAGAATGTGGTATTCTCTACTTATTAGACACTATACCAAAAGTCCACGCAACAGACCTACATGCTAAAATTAGCTGATTATTAAATAACTTCTTTTTTTTTTTTTTTTTTTTTTTTTTCGTACATTCAAAGATTTTTCAGTGAATTTTTCATGTAGAACTTATCTCTAAAAATTCCAGAGAAGTTGTCTTTTCCGTAAGTGCAAATGTCTACCCAGATAAAGCAATAGTCAGACACATAGTGCCAACAGTATTAGGAAAGAAAATGTTTATAAGTGAAGTATAAGGAACTTAAATGTTCCAGACTTTGTATTCTGACTTGTTAATTATCAAGAGCTTTCGTGCAATGAGGAAACATCGCATACTTTTGAAATCCATGAGATAGCCCAATCCATTTTTCTTCATTTGGATTAGAATTATATTGGCTTTAAGTTTCGTTCAGATGTATTTGCATACTTTACAAATTACCTTTGATATAGTCAGTTTTCCAGTTATATATGAATAATGTAGCTCTGCCGCCAAACACCCTCTTACAAGATATCGGAAAATGAAACAGACTATGAGTGAGTAGCTACAGGGACTATCATGTTCTACAACTCTTCATCTGAACTCTTTTCATACTCGATCACGCATTACAATCCATCAACATGCATTACATCTGAACGTAGCCTAATGGATTTTGTAGCATGGGAGGGGAAAGAGGCATGGGACAGGGAATGTGGGGATAGGCATATATTGTTAGAGGGGGAGACAGCTATCAGTAGACTGGTGAGCTGTTGATTATTACCGGCAACAATAAAAAACTGAATGGACAGACTGTGAGGAAGAGTAAAAAGGGGGGAAGAGTGTCAAGACCAAAAGAGGATTCGGGCAGACATGCACTATTTTCTAACTTTAGGTCAGTAGTTGTTAAATTATGCACCTTTAAAACTATGTGGTAATCTAACTATGTCAAAATGAAATTTTATCCACAATGGATAAGCTTAATATAAGCAAAATATCCAACAGTTGAATTACTTGAAATTAATAAATTATCTCAAATAATTGTCAGATCGGGATAAGGGACATCAAGTCAGATAAACTTTACCAACTAACCATAAATCAGAATTGCACATTTGGGGAGTTGTACCCACAAAACAGCAGCCAACAGTGAAGATCAACACCAATGAAAAGCTTTTCACAAGAATTTTTCAAGTCACAACAATATTTCACAAGACTCTAGTAATTTTTTAGAGAGTGATTCAATCATTTCTTTGAGAATTACAACCTCAATCCCTTACAGTAAAAAATAATAAAACAAAAGTGTTTAAAATTTTATATCTGTTTTCTATTTGGACAATGTCTTGGTTTACAGTTTGTGGCCTGTTCATCTATCTATGAACATTAGAAAAAATTAAAGCAAGTGGCCTGTAGATTTCATTATTAAAAACATTGCACTTTAACCAACTACATACTTAGCAGCTTACTACAGTGCTGTTTCTGTAGTGTAGCGTATTGTATTAATATATTTATAGGTTTATGGTACTGCTAGTATAATTCATTTATATTAAAACTCTGAGAGCATTTCAGAAATCTGTAAAAGGTTTAGATGTACTGGAATTTTCATACAAACAGTGAAATTTCTCTGACTGTAATAGTGCCAAAGGGCATTGAACTGGATCCTGCAAAAGAAGTAGTTATGAATTTTGCTACGCAACATACAAGAAATAGGTTAAGGCATTTCTCAAGTTCCACATCATCAAAGGGCATTGTCACCACTAGTTATATTAATTTTTTTGGATAAAGATGCATTGTGGCTTTGGAATGCAGAACAGCAGAATATTTTTTCCAAAAGTAAAAAGCAACTGTGATCTTACACCAGACATGGCCGAGATTTGCACTTTTGCAATGTATTCATGTTCCATGAGCACAGCTAAGTCTGCTCAGTGCTCTGGCTTCACAATCACAATGTTTCTCTGATCAAGTGTGTGAGTGAGATGGTTATTTGCTGAAGGCTGAACATGCAAGAAACTTAGGAAGACATGTTTGCAACACAGTACATTTACTTTTAAGAGTCAAATACTGCAACATACTTTTATAAGTAGAAATTTATCAAATGTGTTTATTTTCAACTTTATATTTTTCTGTGAAAGCGATAACTTTTATTACTTGGTTAAATTAATACATTAGATGGTGCTAACGAGGTGAGCAGAACTACAAAAAGCTTTGCATGCAAACATTTAACATTATGTCATGAAGTTTATAAATTGATATCCATTTCTATTTTAGAATATATAATTTGTCTGGAGCTGCTATATCCTGCTACTAGTGCATATGAGTGTGGATGCGCCAAGAGTGATGCTGCCGCACCTGGGTGTTTGAATCAATTGCCAACTGTATCAGAATGGGCTGGCTGCTGGAGGCTGCCTGTGGGAGGCGTATGCGCCATCTGCCAAAGACTTCCATATATGTGTGCATGAAACAGCTCTGACTGTCTCTCTCCATTTATCCAAGTTTGTATCATGAACATCAGTTGTTCTGTCTTGTAGAGTCCCAAGATGCTATTCCTGTTTTTGTCAGAGTGATGAATAAAACCATATTTGTGCCACTTGGATTGTTTTTGTGTATTACTTACTTACTACAGAATTGGTGATGAGTTTGGAATGGTTTCTGCATGTGCAATCTTTAAGTGTGGTTTCATCAGGTTTATTTATTATGGGCCCCATGCTACTGGACCAGACTGAACAGCTTACTTTGGCTGTAATCGCGTTGTCTGCTTCCATTAACAGACATGGTACCATGCCATCACTCTAACCATCCAGTTTTCCTGCATATGATGATTCAGCCGAGGAATAGGAAACACAAAAAAGGGCTCGGACAGAATTTTGTGGCTTTTGGTCTAACAGATTCGAATTTGTGCAAAGCTTTCTTCCTCTTGAGGATTCCACCTAAGGTGTATCAATTACTGTGTCAGCTTGCCCTTTTACAAGAACTGGTAACTAGTTATTGATTGCATGTGCAGTTTATTGTCCAATTACTATAGCAAAAAACTGCATGTCATAGCAGCATGAGTTGAGTTCTACCAATGCTGCAAGAAACCAAACCAGTCATAAAGGCCTGGGCAGCCAAACTTCATGGCCTTAGCTGTAAGTGTCAATTCATTACTGATGCCCATAATGCCTCTTATGCAGACTCAGTAGTGCACAATGCAATTATCTGTTTAGCTCTGGACAAGGAAGTGCACCAGAAGACTTTACTTGTGAACTGTCCACTCCCCCTCCCCATCCCCCCCCCCCCCCCAACCCCATCCTCATTAGCAGACTTTTGCAAATTGCACAATCTTTTGAAGTTTCTCGGGTAGCAGATGACCAAATTGAAGCATGGTTGATGTGGCAGTAGTGTCACAACATATGCCCACTTGGACAACACATATCTTGCATGAGGAAGTGGTGGGCATGGTGGTAAACATGTGGGCCCAGTGCTGAGTTGAACAAGGCTGGCCCAAGCAGCTACAACCACCACAGCGCCAGGTTCAGAATTCTCTGTTTCCTTCTTGTCCTTTCTGTTTTGTCCAGCACGAACATTCAGCATTCCCTAAGTGCTGGGCTACTTATAATGCTTGCCAGAAGAAAGGCCACATTGCCTCCATGTATTGTTCACCAAAGGTTGCTCAGGATATGGACATGGACATAAAATGTGTGACTCCAATGCTTACAACTTCTCCCAAGTTGTTTATCGAATTAAGTGCTTTTTACCAAGTGATCTGGCTACAGGTCAACTTAGGTGCGGCAGTGATATTATTGGATTCTCAAACCTATGTGAGTTTAACCTCATTGCCATTGGCAACAGTTGCATGGAAGCTGGTCAGTTGTAACAAACCAAACATTATGCTGTTGGGACAAGTTACAGCATCTGCCGCTTACAAATTAATTATTCATTCCATTACATTTTTGGTGGTTGTCGATGTTGGTGTTGAGAACTTGTCTGGAATGGACACATGTTAGACATTTGGATTTTGTGTCACTGATGCAGTTCACCTTGTGAATGATCAGGTATCGAATTCCCAGTTGGAAAGAATGTGTGAGAAGTTTTCAGACCTGTTTTCAGAAGGTGTAGTGTGACCTAAGAATTTTTCTGCTCGTATTTATTTGAAATCTATGGCTCAGCCTTGTTTTTTGTTGCATTTGCCCTACTCCTGGCGCTCTGAAAGATCAAGTGAAAGCTGAATTGGACAGACTTCAATCTATAGTGGTGGTTCAACTTGTTATGGCTAGTGAACGGCTGTTGGGAAACTTTGCCCCTGTGGCGATTTCAGTACCACTGTCAACATGCTGTCAATAGTAGATATGTATCCTCTCCCATGCCAGGAAGAACTGTTGACGAAAATATTAGATGGCCATTACTCTTCTGAAATTGATTTGTCTACAGTGTATCTACAGGCTCCTGTGGACAAAGACTCTTGGTGAGTTCTGGTTTTGAATACTCCTTTTGGCCTCTATCAACATTAGCACTTTCCTTCTTAGAGAAATTGCCTTAATTATCTGGATGGTATTGTTGTCACTGGCTCCTCCATGGCCGCTCACTTGAAAAATTTGTGCACTTTGTTTTCATCTTACAGTCTGCAGGCTTGACATGCAACCTCATGAAATCACAGTTTTTTTGATCTTCTATTATTTATTTGGAGTTCAAGGTCTTGAGGGATGGGGTTTGCCCTCTTCAAGACAACATCTCCACTGTTATATCTATACCTCACCTCTTGTCTATGACAGAGCTTCATGCCTTCCTACTACCATAAATTCCTGCCAGGGGCAACCGCATTGGCCCTCCTGTTGCATGCCTTGTTATGCAAGAATGTACCTTTTTGTTGGAGCCTGGATTGTGAATGTGCTTTTCAAATGTTAAAATCCAAACTATCCTCAGCCCCTTTTTAGCCACATTATCTCTGAACCAGTACATAGTTTTGGCAACTGATGCCTCACAGTACGGCCTCAGCACAGTCCTAGCGCACTGATATTCACCAGCTCAGAATGATCTGTTTCCAGTAGCATTACTCTCAGGTGGAAAAAGTATCTCTTACCATGGTCTATGCTCTCAAGAAATTTCATGTTTCTTGTATAGCTCCAAGTTTCACTTAATTACTGGCCATAAACTATTGGTTTCCTTGTTTAATTCTCACATTCTTGTGCCTGAAAAGGCAGCACACTGACTACAATGTTGGGCACCGTTCTTGTCTTGCTACAATTAATGAAATCCATTTTCAACCTACATCTAACCATGCCAATGCGGACACCTTTTCCTGCCTTCCTGTGGGTCCTGATCCTGACCTTGATCATGAAGGATTGCTTTGCTTCCATTTTGATACTGAAACACAGGCTGCGGTCGATAGTTTCCCAATTATGAGGTCACGCGTAGCAGCTGCCATTACTACCGACCTGGTTCTGTGCCAGGTGCTACAGTTTGTTCAATTGGGCTAGCCAGACAAACCACTAGGTTGGGTTTCAGACTGTCTGCACAACTGCTTTTCATTGTGGCATCACATCTCTGTTTTTTATGGTGTTTTTCTGTTGACCGTGGAAGACCCATTTCTGAGAGTAATCATTCCCATGACTTTATGGCGCATATCTCTTCACCTTCACCATCAGGGCCATTGGGGAGTTTTGCACTCTAAACTCTTAGGTAGGAGACATGTTTTTTGACCAGGGGTTCAGGGGTTGATGGCAAAATTGTCTGTTTTGTCATGGCTTTTGAGCAGTGTGCCCAACAACAAACAGCTCCTAGGGCATCTCTGGCTCCCTGGCCCACTTCACGCCAGCCATGGGAACACATTCATATAGACTTTGTGAGTCCCTTCTTGAAATCATATTGGATTTTGCTTGTGCATGCATTTTTCCAACCGGGAACATTCTCCGGTGTGAGTGGATGTTGACTGAAGTCACAATCTCCCCTGTATGGGAATATACGTAATGGATGAGACACAGTCAGATAGCCAAATGGTAAGGCAACTGCTCACAATAAGCGGGAAATCTAGGTTCAAGTCCCAGTTTGGCACAAATTTTCATTGTTGTCATTCCGTTATACAGCCAATGGTCGCCCATATACACAACTGCAAATAAATGTCATGTATTTCATGACAGCTGTAGTCACCACAGTGCTTGTTCATTCAGACATGCAGGCTTGTCTGAAGGAGCACTGTATCATAATTTGGAATAACATGGGCACTGCAATTTATCGGCTGGCACTGGGCAAGCGACTTTCAAGTAAAATGTCTCCCCTGTACAAGAAGACACATAATGGATGTAAGGGTACAGGCTGTAGATACTTGGTTGACGACATATGGTAGTTTGGGTCTGGCTGTGAGTCATGCTCAGATAGCCAAATAGTAAGGTGACCACTCGCAATAAGCAGGAAATTTGGGTTTGAGTGCCAGCCCAGCACACGTTTTCATTATTGTCATTCCATTATGCAGTTGATGTTTGTCCATATTCACAACTGAGAATACATTCAATGTATTTTCATGATGGCTGTAGTCACCATACTTCCTGTTCCTTTGGACAAACATTCATAATAACACATGCACTGCAATATCATATTTCAATCGTTTTGTTCCAGTCACAGTATTCATCATATTACAGCTCTGCTGATCCACTCTCAGTGAAATGGTGAGACCGAATATGTTCAAGTCCCAAATGGAGAAATTTGTTGGAGATTCTTGACCAGACGACACCCTTCTCCATTTTCTGACCACCTATCACTACATGCCTATGGGGAAGTGGAGCCCAGTGCAGCTGCTTTGTGGCCCGCAGCCATTCATGCTCCTCCACGTTCTGTGGCTAATGCACACCTGCCACAGTCGGGTTTGTCTGGCCGCTTCCACCCAGGATCATCATTGTGGGCAAAAGGGTTTGGTCACTGGCCCATTTGGATACTGGCCACTCTTGTTCACCATAGGGTACGCCATCTTTGTGAGTTTGTATGGCTGTTAGGTTGGTGGCACGCTGCTTCGATCAGTTGCACCTTTGCTAGGTGCCAAACGCTACTGATTCGTGGGTGCGGTCTCTGTACTGCAGCCCATCCCGCTGCCCTCTATCTTGAGCCCGTCATCTCCTACTGTGGAGGTACCCCCATCCCATTGGCTGCCTCCTCCAACCCCCTGTGGTTCCAGGTTTTCAGTGCCAGGTGCCAGTCTGTCTCTGGCCTTGGGTCCATTGCCACAGCCTGCTGTTTTGGTTGGGCATCATCTACTCCCCTGTCTCTCCCTATATTATTGTATTTCATATCGTGCACATGAGTTGCTCTGTCTTGTGCAGACCTGAGAGTATATTTCAGTTATTGTTCAGAGGTTACAAATAAAGCTATATTTATGTGACTTGGATTGGTTTAGTGTATTACTACAGGAACACACAGTTACTACAGTCAAACACAGGGAGATATGCAGATTAAAATCTGTTAAACCAGAACAGTGGCAGAAGTTTGTCATTTTCATAGCAGGAAAAAAAGAAGAAGAAAGCATTTGCACACATGTCTATGCACTCATGGATTATGCCCAAGGGGTAACATTTTATAAAAGTCTTGCAAATTCCTGGTTTGGACAAAAAGGTAGTTGAGCTGGATGCTACACTGTATGCCTGTCAGCTCAATTTGGAAGTACATCAGCCAAAAGGGAGAATGGTCTGCCAAACAAATCAAAATCTATCTTCAGTTGTGCAACATCTTGGAATCTTTCTGAAAATTCATGGTGAAATGTTTCAATAAGTGAAACGTAGTCAGTCATGTCTAGTCCACAAATTACTGTCTTGAGTTGTGGGAAATGTTCACTTTCATGAACTTGAAGCTGGTTTTTCCATAGGATTGCTTTTTGTTTGATAGCATCAGTCTTGTCTGTCATATCTTTTACCAAACAAAATAACCTTGATATGAACTTTATAGAGAGTAAATCAAAATTCTGATAACTAGAGATTTTGTTCTTTTTACCCATTGCTTTGAAAAACTTGTTAATTATGCACACCTCAGTTATGTTGATTTTAGCCCAAACAAATACAGCTTAAATCACTGTAACATCTACACTGTGCAATATGGCTCACAAGATTAGATCAGTGTTATAGCCCTGGAAACCAAAACTTCTATAGTTCAATGGGCACATTTGACCCCAGTTGTTTTTTGCACCTAAAGCGAAACAAAACAAATCTATAGTTCAACAGTACCCCATCATACTGGACAAACCTGGACAGCATTGATATTTTTGGACCATTCTACATCTACATCTACATCTACATTTATACTCCGCAAGCCACCCAATGGTGTGTGGCGGAGGGCACTTTACGTGCCACTGTCATTACCTCCCTTTCCTGTTCCAGTCACATATGGTTCGCGGGAAGAACGACTGTTTGGAAGCCTCCGTGCACGCTCTAATCTCTCTAATTTTACATTCGTGATCTCCTCGGGAGGTGTAAGTAGGGGGAAGCAATATATTCGATACCTCATCCAGAAACACACCCTCTCGAAACCTGGCGAGCAAGCTACACCGTGATGCAGAGCACCTCTCTTGCAGAGTCTGTCACTTGAGTTTGTTAAACATCTCCGTAACGCTATCACGGTTACCAAATAACCCTGTGACGAAACGCGCCGCTCTTCTTTGGATCTTCTCTATCTCCTCCGTCAACCCGATCTGGTACGGATCCCACACTGATGAGCAATACTCAAGTATAGGTCGAACAAGTATTTTGTAAGCCACCTCCTTTGTTGATGGACTACATTTTCTAAGGACTCTCCCAATGAATCTCAACCTGGTACCCGCCTTACCAACAATTAATTTTATATGATCATTCCATTTCAAATCGTTTTGCACGCATACTCCCAGATATTTTACAGAAGTAACTGCTACCAGTGTTTGTTCCGCTATCATATAATCATATAATAAAGGATCCTTCTTTCTATGTATTCGCAATACATTACATTTGTCTATGTTAAGGGTCAGTTGCCACTCCCTGCACCAAGTGCCTATCCGCTGCAGATCTTCCTGCATTTTGCTACAATTTTCTAATGCTGCAACTTCTCTGTATAGTACAGCATCATCCGCAAAAAGCCGCATGGGACTTCTGACACTATCTACTAGGTCATTTATATATATTGTGAAAAGCAATGGTCCCATAACACTCCCCTGTGACACGCCAGAGGTTACTTTAACGTCTGTAGACGTCTCTCCATTGATAACAACATGCTGTGTTCTGTTTGCTAAAAACTCTTCAATCCAGCCACACAGCTGGTCTGATATTCCGTAGGCTCTTACTTTGTTTATCAGGCGACAGTGCGGAACTGTATCGAACGCCTTCCAGAAGTCAAGAAAAATAGCATCTACCTGGGAGCCTGTATCTAATATTTTCTGGGTCTCATGAACAAATAAAGCGAGTTGGGTCTCACACAATCGCTGTTTCCGGAATCCATGTTGATTCCTACATAGTAGATTCTGGGTTTCCAAAAACGACATGATACTCGAGCAAAAAACATGTTCTAAAATTCTACAACAGATTGACGTCAGAGATGTAGGTCTATAGTTTTGCGCATCTGCTCGACGGACGACCCTTCTTGAAGACTGGGACTACCTGTGCTCTTTTCCAATCATTTGGAACCTTCTGTTCCTCTAGAGACTTGCGGTACATGGCTATTAGAAGAGGGGCAAGTTCTTTCGCGTACTCTGTGTAGAATCGAATTGGTATCCCGTCAGGTCCAGTGGACTTTCCTCTGTTGAGTGATTCCAGTTGCTTTTCTATTCCTTGGACACTTATTTTGATGTCAGCCATTTTTTCGTTTGTGCGAGGATTTAGAGAAGGAACTGCAGTGCGGTCTTCCTCTGTGAAACAGCTTTGGAAAAAGGTGTTTAGTATTTCAGCTTTACGCGTGTCATCCTCTGTTTCAATGCCATCATCATCCCGGAGTGTCTGGATATTCTGTTTCGAGCCACTTACTGATTTAACGTACGACCAGAACTTCCTAGGATTTTCTGTCAAGTCGGTACATAGAATTTTACTTTCGAATTCACTGAACGCTTCACGCATATCCCTCCTTATGCTAACTTTGACATCGTTTAGCTTCTGTTTGTCTGAGAGGTTTTGGCTGCGTTTAAACTTAGAGTGAAGCTCTCTTTGCTTTCGCAGTAGTTTCCTAACTTTGTTGTTGTACCACGGTGGGTTTTTCCCGTCCCTCACAGTTTTACTCAGCACATACCTGTCTAAAACGCATTTTACGATTGCCTTGAACTTTTTCCATAAACACTCAACATTGTCAGTGTCGGAACAGAAATTTTCATTTTGATCTGTTAGGTAGTCTGAAATCTGCCTTCTATTACTCTTGCTTAACAAATAAACCTTCCTCCCTTTTTTTATGTTCCTACTAACTTCCATATTCAGGGATGCTGCAATGGCCTTATGATCACTGATTCCCTGTTCTGTACGTACAGAGTCGAAAAGTTCGGGTCTGTTTGTTATCAGTAGGTCCAAGATGTTATCTCCATGAGTCGGTTCTCTGTTTAATTGCTCGAGGTAATTTTCGGATAGTGAATGTCACTCGATGCTCTGTCCCTACCACCCGTCCTAAACATCTGAGTGTCCCAGTCTATATCTGGTGAATTGAAATCTCCACCTAAGACTATAACATGCTGAGAAAATTTATGTGAAATGTATTCCAAATTTTCTCTCAGTTGTTCTGCCACTAATGCTGCTGAGTCGGGAGGTCGGTAAAAGGAGCCAATTATTAACCTAGCTCGGTTGTTGAGTGTAACCTCCACCCATAATAATTCACAGGAACTATCCACTTCTATTTCACTACAGGATAAACTACTACTAACAGCGACGAACACTCCACCACTGGTTGCATGCAATCTATCCTTTCTAAACACCGTCTGTACCTTTGTAAAAATTTCGACAGCTTTCTGCACCTATAACGATTTCGGCTTCGGTGCTTTCTATCAGCGCTTGAAGTCCGGTACTTTACCAGCGCAGCTTCGACAGTTTACAATTACAATACCAATTGCTGCTTGGTCCCTGCATGTCCTGACTTTGCCCTGCACCCGTTGAGGCTGTTGCCCTTTCTGTACTTGCCCAAGGCCATGTAACCTAAAAAACCGCCCAGCCCACGCCACACAACCCCTGCTACCCGTGTAGCCGCTTGTTGCGTGTAGTGGACTCCTGACCTATCCAGCGGAACCCGAAACCCCACCACCCTATGGCGCAAGTCGAGGAATCTGCAGCCCATACGGTCACAGAACTGTCTCAGCCTCTGATTCAGACCCTCCACTCGACTCTGTACCAAAGGTCCGCAGTCAGTCCTGTCGACGATGCTGCAGATGGTGAGCTCTGCTTTCATCCCACTAGCGAGACTGGCAGTCTTCACCAAATCAGATAGCCGCCGGAAGCCAGAGAGGATTTCCTCGGATCCATAGCGACACACATCATTGGGGCCGACATGAGCGACCACCTGCAGATGGGTGCACCCTGTACCCTTCATGGCATCCGGAAGGACCGTTTCCACATCTGGAATGACTCCCCCCGGTATGCACATGGAGTGCACATTGGTTTTCTTCCCCTCTCTTGCTGCCATATCCCTAGGGGGCCCCATTACGCGCCTGACGTTGGAGCTCCCAACTACCAGTAAGCCCACCCTCTGCGACCGCCCAGATCTTGCAGACTGAGGGGCAACCTCTGGAGCAGGACAAGCAGCCATGTCAGGCCGAAGATCAGTAACAGCCTTAGACAGAGCCTGAAACCGGTTCGTCAGACAAACTGGAGAGGCCTTCCGTTCAGCCCTCCAGAATGTCTTTCGCCCCCTGCCACACCTTGAGACGACCTCCCACTCTACCACAGGTGAGGGATCAGCCTCAATGCGGGCAGAATCCCGGGCAACCACAGTCGTAGTCCGATCAGGGGATGCGTGGGATGAGCTGGCCATCCCCGACATACCCCCATCCGGAACCCCACAGTGATGCCCATTGGCAACAGCCTCAAGCTGTGTGACCGAAGCCAACACTGCCTGAAGCTGGGAGCCTCATGATTTTATTTTGACAGTTAATTCTTGTCAACTGAGAACTAAATTATGGACAAAATTTCTAGAGGATGATGGCATTCAGGCACATACTCATCTCTAATTACAGACCAGCCTTTAATCTAGCCACACACATCATGCAAAAATTGGGTTGTTTATTTCATACTTACAGCAGCAAAAGACTCACTGGTTTGAGAGAAAAACTGAAATGCCCAGAAACAGCCTCAAATAGTTTGATCCATGATTGTGCTGTCATACCACCATGCCCCATACCTCACAGAAAGAAACCAGAAAATATTATCGAAGAATGGGTTGAGGTTCCACCAGAAGGAGACATCATAAAGCCTTTGAGTTTAGAAATAAAAAAAAAAAAGGTGCAGAATAGAAGACAGCATGTGATCAGCTTGTTAAACAAATTATACACAAGAGAAATCCAGGATGGAATGTAACAATATTATGAGAAGGAAAGTTGCTACTGACTGTATAGCGAAAAGGCTGAGTCACAGACAGGCACAACATAAAGACTCTCACAATTAAAGCTTTCGGCCATTAAGGCCTTCGTCAACAATAGACACACACACACACACACACACACACACACACACACACACACACACACTCTCACTCTCCTGCAAACAGCACTATGAGTGTGCGTGTGTATGTGTGTCTATTGTTGACGAAGGCCTTGATAGCCAAAAGCTTTAATTGTGAGAGTCTGTTTGTTGTGCCTATCTGCAACTCAGCATCTCTGCTATATGGTGAGTAGCAACTTTCCTTCTCATAATAAAATTATATACAAGATTACAGATTATGTGTATGAATAGTGGAAGCTCCAGGTAGGAAAAGATAGATTGCTACTTACCTTAAAGAAGACCCATTAAGTTGCAGACAGGCACAGTTAAAAGAGACTTACATAAATTTTTCAGCCACAGACTTCGTGAGCAAAAAGAGAAACACACACCATACATACACACAAGCAAGCACATCTCATGCACACAACTCTGGCAGCTCGGGCCAGAATGCAACTATCACATGGGATGCAAGCAGCAATCTGGAGAGGGTGAGCAAGGGGAAGCAATAGTAGTGTACAGGTGGGGGGAGAGATTAATACTGTCTGGCAGAGTGTGCAGGGGCTAGAATGCCAACAGGTGGAGCATCAGGAGGTTGTGGGGCAGGAAGGTGGGGAAAAAAAGAGCGAGAAAGGAGATGAGCAAGAAAGATGGGTGGGTGCATTGGCAGAGGCTGGAAAACACGGAGTGTGGGAGACAAGAATGAGTAGGAGATTATAGGGTGGAGGGGGTGGAAATTGTTGAGTGGAGGGTGTAGGGACAGTATGTTACCATTGGTTGTGGCCAGGATAATTACAGGAGCGGAGAATGTGTTGTAAGGGTAAATCTTCATCTGTGCATGAGCCGTGCGTGGCTCGTGTTTGTGCCGTTTATTGCTTCACATCTTGTCTTTGCGGTACATCCATCCCATTTCTTATTCAATTTACTGGCATCACTAAGCTACTGGCTTGCCTGCCCATGAGTGGCAGCAGCAGCGCTTATCGATAAGAGCACTGTTGTACTATCTTTGGAGCAACCGCTAGTATTTCTGGGTCGTCATGTGTCGGGTGTTCAGTGGAGATGGAGCAGCAGTGAGGTCCAGACAGCCATGACTTCCCCGACCATTACCAGCACACATGACTTCAGTGGGGATGACCTTGGTTGGTTGTTTGGTCGGTCGTCTCATCGGACAACATGTATTTGGTTGCCAACCGATTCCGGGTTCTCTGTGTGTGTCGACTTGTGATTCCTCTTAGTTGTTCCACAGAGACTGGTTTTCGTATTGTTCGAGTTGTTTGTGGAAGTGTTTTGTGGAACTGTGTGTAGCTTGTGTGGTTTTGACTGAGCAGTTATTTTAATGCTGTCTGCATGCTGGATTGAGTCAGTCCATTGGGACGGAGCAGCGAGCAAGTCTCCGTGGTGTGAGCCCAGGCCGGGACCGCTGGTATCGTGCACACGCTGTTGGATCATGAGGTGCTAGCTGCGAGAGCGACAAAGTTCAATGCCCACTGAACCTGGGCACTGAAGTTGAGTGATCAGTTAACCTGTTATGAAACCTCAGCTATTGTGACATCTCTTCGTTCATTTGCGCTTTGTTGGTCCCTGGGCCATTCGGGCTAGCAGCAATATATGATGTATTGGTATCAGCGAAATCTTGCAGCTTTCTCCCTGTATTGTGATTAATTATTAAATTGACAGTAACTTAACAGTGTATTGCACCAGCAGTATTTTCTGCCCTGTGGCCGTTAATGCCCCAGTTACCTGACCTGGTTGTTAGCGTAGTTTTCTGGCAGTGTGCCTTTCCTTGTCATGTTGATGCTGTCCGGTATGGTGTGTAGTTCAACAGCCTTTAAGTTGTTTGGTTCATATTTGCTTAGAGTGGTTATTGTTCCCTTGGCTGTGTTTAAACAACAATTTATGAAGATGTAGTGCTGTTCGTGTCCTCAGCTGATATTTTCCATCATTGTGCTTAAATTGTTGGTCGGTCCTTGGGCCGTCCCCAGTTTGGGTTGCCATCCAATTATTTATATTCAACTCTTGGCTGCCTGTCTCACCCCACCTTACATTTGAGCTACCTTCTCATGCCAACCCTTGGAACACTTCTGAGCACCACTTGTTCTGTTTGTTTTAGACTGTGATTTTCATTTTGGTTTGAAGTATTGTGCGAGGCCTTCGGCAGTGTATTAATTCAGTTGTTTTAAATGTTACATAAAGGCCTTCAGCCATGTTAAATTAAAATTCTGAAGATTGATTTTATTTTTAAAAAAATTTTTCCTTAAAATTTGTTCTATGTGAAATTGTAATCCAGGCCCTAAGCTGTTAATTATTCGATGTGTTATGTGTGGCCTTCAGCCAATGATGTACGTGAACCCCTATTAATAAGGCCTTCAGCCATGTGTATTCTTTAAAGGAAAATTTTTTATAAGAAGGAAGGGGTTTATTTTAAATTGTTTGCCTGACTTGTTGTTCAGGCCTTCAGCCGTTGTTTCAAATTTGTTTGTGGCCTTCAGCTGTGCAATAAGTTACTATTTCTTTAATTAGGCTTTTGGCCATTCTGTTGTAAGTTTAAAAAGAAATTTCTTGGTTCAAAAAATTGTTTATTAATGTGTTTTAATTATAGTTGTCCTTGAGACATGTAGTGTAGGCCCTCAGCTGCTAATTGTTTTCAATTGCATGTTTTCTTTTTTTGTTTTTTTTTTTAAGAAAAAAAATTACCTTCTGTTTTTGATTGCTTTTGATTTCTAAGCCAGGCCTTCAGTCATTCTTGTTTTTGGTGTGGTTTTGGGCCTTCAGCCCAGAAAGCATCTCAGGTTCTTTAACTAGGCCTTCAGCGATATTGTTTAGTTGTAATCATTTAAAGTAATGTGTAAATAAGTGGTTCTTGGAAAAATAAAGTTGTATGTTTGGTTGTGCAACTCACAGTAATTGTTTTTGGCCCCATCCACTATCATAACCGTATCCTGTGCAGTCTCTGAGTAACTACCCACCAACCACGTTCCAGCACAGCTCAGAAAAGCTGGTAATGGAGGGGAGGATCCACATGGCTCAAGTAGTGAAGCAGCCATTGAAATCAAGTGTGTTATGTTCAACTGCACGTTGTGCCACCGAGTTATCTACTTTGCTATTGGCCACAGTTTGGCAGTGGCCATTCATCCTCATGGACAGCTGGTTGGTAGTCACACAATTATAAAAAGTTGTACAACGATTCCAGCAGAGCTGGTGAATGACATGGCTGCTTTCACATATGACCAAGCCCCTGAAGGGGTAGAATAAACCTGTGACAGAACTGGAATAGAAATTGATTGGGGAGATTTTGCACCTGGGTCTTCCACAGGAATATGATCCTTGTGGCAGGGGGCTGTGGTTGGCAGTGGCATAGGGATGAAGTAGGATGTTGTGGAGGTTGGGTAGGCAATGGAACACAACTTTAGGAGGGGTGGAAGGATCTCAGGTAGGATAGGTAGGATGTCCCTCATTTCAGTGTGTGATGATAGGTGAAGGATGTGGATCAGTTTTCCAGTCTGGGGTGGTATTGGGTCACAAAGAGGTGCTCTTTTTTGGCTGGTTCTTGGGGGTGGTGGGAGGATTGGGGGTGTGAGGGGAAATGACATGGGAGAGCTGTGTGTGGGCTAGGTCTGGGGGATAGTGCCCATCCCTGAATGCTTTGGTGAGACACTCTGCATACTGAGCAAGGGAGGGGTTTTTTTTTTTTTTTTTTATTTTTTATTTTTTTTTAAAAAAAAGAGATCTTGTCTCCAACATTCAATGTTTGCCAACCTCTGCCAATGCACGCACCAATGTATCCCTGCTCTTCTCCTTTTCCCTGTTTTTTCTCTTTTTTTGCCACATCCCTGCCCCACAAAACCTGCTCCATAACCTCCAACCACTGCACCTGTCAGCATCCTATCCCTGCATACTGCTGCCAGACAGCATTTGTCTTTCCCCCTACACATACACTACCTGCCCTTCCCTCCTCCTACCTCCATAAATTGCTGCTTGTGTCCCACATGTTAGTTGCATTCTGGTCCAAGCTGCCAGAATTGGTGGTCATATGTGCTTGCTTGTGTGTATGAATGGTGCATGTTTCTTTTTTGCTAATGAAGGCTGTGGCCAAAAGCTTTATGTAAATGTCTTTTAATTGTGCCCATCTGCAACTTGACATGTCTTCTTTATGTTAAGTAGTAGTCTATCTTTTCCTACTTTATGTGGTCATACTTCAAGTATTCTAAGTTAAAGTATGAAATAAAGAAATCTTAGCAGTTTTATGTTAGACCATACAGAATCAGCAATATGAGTATTGTAAGCCCTAATTGGTAGAAGTTGAAGATGTAATCTCTATGAAGCCTTATTGCTTGCATCACATTGAAAAAATTAAATAGTATCTCTAATGAATAGTTAGAGCAGTGGAAGAAGAAACTGATTTTGTTCTCATCTTTCAATTTTGAACTACTGTTTAATTTGTTATGTGTTGGTGTTAAATAAGACCCAAGAAAGGTAGCTTCAGTGATAGTGTAATTAGGCATAAGTATTGCTTTCTGAGGACATAAAAATGTGGTACCATGCAAAGACATGAACTTTGTGCAAAAATTTGAGAGTAATTCTTTTACAATAGGCCAAGGCAAGTTGGGGATGCCTTAATGTGCCATGCTGGTGTTGTTTTTTAATGATTGTTTTTTAAAAGAGTTTTTAAGAGAGTGTTGTTGTTTCATACTATGTAAAATTTTGATCTCATACTTTTGCTATACAGAATCACATTCTTTTCCAATAAATTACATTACAGTTCAAGTAACTTTAACTTCTTTTCTGCATTTTTTTTACTCCTTTCACTATTTTCAGTTGTGCGTTAAAAATTTGTTTCCTTTTGCCTGGGGTGTCATCATCCCATACTTACAATATCATTTATTATTTAATTATTGCTGTACACTTGCCACGTTGTGCAGGTAGAATATTTCAGAACAACATGGGACCAGGAAAATCAGTAATCTTTGCTGGTACTACGAGCTATTTTTATACTAACACTACTAACTGAGTAGGGTGGGTGCTAGCACAAGTTCAATAAAGAGGTTGGTATATAGTTTACATATTGTTAGGATCACTGTCATACTTGTGGAATGAATTTTGATATTAGACTAACTAAAGTTTGATTTTATAACAATGAAAACAATCCATTATTGACAAAATTATTTAATTGGGTAGATAAAAAACCTACTCACCAAGTGGCAGCAGAAAACACACATAGAAGATGGTTGTAATTGGCAAGCTTTCGGAGCCATTGGCCCCTACTTCAGGCAGAGGGGTTGAAGAGGAAGGAAGAGGGATGAAGGAAAAGGAATGGAGAGGTCTAGGAAAAGGGGTCTTTCCTTCTCATCCCGTACCATAAGTCTCCCCTGCCCTGCAGTTCTGGGCGATTTTCTCGAAATCTACCCCTTTTCCTGGATCTCTCCAGTCTTTTTACTTCATCCCTCTTCCTTCCCCTTCAGCCCTTTTGCCTGAAGGAGCCACTGGCTCCAAAAGCTTGCCAATTACAACCATATTTTACGTGTGTGTTCTACCACTACTTGCTGAGTAGATTTTTTTGTCTATACAATTAAATAAAGTTTGATTTTATATCATATATTAGTCAGAGAATTTTAGTATGGTAGAGGTATTCTTCCTCATGTTGTTTTTACCAAAAAATGAATGTAATTAATTCAATAAATTGACATAAGTAATAGGTAATGTACTGTGTTCTAGCCCTAGATGGGCCAGCCTGGCCCAACCGACTGCCCTGTCATCCTCTGTCAGTGACGTCATTGAAGGCGGTATGGAGGAGCATGTGGTCAGCCCACTGCTTTCCTGGCCGTGATCGGGTCTTTTGACCTTGGAATCTCTGCTAGTTGGTGAAATAGCTCCTCAGTTGGCTTCATGAGGCTGATTGCATACTGTACCAGTACTCCGATCAAGAAAAAGTTAACTACACTGGTCACTCAGCTACAGAGGTGGACAATAAATCAACTTGTCTAAGCCAAAATGTTTTTTGCCGTTTAAGTAGAAAGTTATCATCCAGATCATTCTGTTTCAATTCATGTTGATTAACATGGAGACAGAAATTTAATAATAAAAAAGTTACCACAGTTATTAAGATACAAGAAAAATAGTAAGATAGGCAAGCAGCAGTATTACAGGGGCCTTTCTCTTCATATGACCATAGTGCTTTACTTAAAGTATCTTCAGCAGGTTTCTTTATAATCTTAGCTGTTGTCAAATATTTTCGTTCCTTTTTTGTGTCCATTTTTGTCTTTCATAGGCAATAACAGGAGAATATCATTATCATTTCTTCAAAATGATTTGTAGCTGCTCCACTAATGGTGCAGTTGCCTCCAGTCCATACATATATGTAGGAACAAGATGTTAAAATATTTCAACTGACAATATGCCTCCACTTGTTATTCACAGTTTCTGCACTGCACTATCTTCAACATCTTAGTTGCATGTACCAATAAACTTTGTGCTCTAAAACTCCAGATGGCAGGTACCTGTGGGTTGCTTCATACTTAATGGGCATATATTAAGAGCAAGTTTAAAGCTCAAGTGGCAGAAGAGGCTGTTCAGGCAGCAAGCTGAGAGTTGCTCAAGTGCAAAATTTGTACAAACAATGTACCCAGATTAGTAATGAAAACTGACATGGCCAAAAGTATATGATAATAGAACCAAAAACATTCAAGTAAACAGGTGTCTACAAATTAGCTAATTGTAAGATAATCATGAATTTATGGTTATGAACCACTACTGAGTTCAGTATCAAATATTGTGCTAGTTAGAATAAGTGTATTTGAAATGTAAAGTTTTCATTTATGTTCCCATCTAATTGGACTCAGAATATTCAATCAGGTGAAATTTATTTCAAAACATTTGATGTTTTGTTACAGATTTTTCAGCATTGAATCTCACTTGCAGATACATCACTGATTTGAGTGGAAAAATGTGTATGTATTTCTAGCCCAGCACAGAAAATTCCCAAATCATATAAATATATACCAATCATGGTGATAATTGCACTTGCATCTAGGCAAATCATACTCATTCAAACTGAGACTTAATATTGGTATGAGGAATTAAAAAGATAGTTATGCATAACACAGTTTGTGGGGAAACAGGGGTTGGTGTTGTGACAAATAATAGATATTCTCTGTAAAGAAAATAACAAGAATTTCTTGAAACTAGTAGAACACATCAGTATGTTTGATGATGTGCTGAAATAGCATTGTGAAGATATGTTCTCATGAAAAAAAGCGACATACTACTCAGTTATTTTAGATCTTATTCCTGGTGTGAGTCATACAGAATAAATACCAGTGGCCATTCATTTTGTGTAGACAGAGCCTAGTGAAGAAATAGTTATCAAAGACTAAATACCAGTGGCCATTCATTTTGTGTAGACAGAGCCTAGTGAAGAAATAATTATCAAAGATTATTTCCTTCACTTTGTTATGGTTACAATCATTACTGCTGAATGTCTAACTGATGTTCCGTTAAACAAGTTTTGAGCTGGTGGAGTCCTTTGCAAAATTTATGAGGCCAGTTTGAATATGAAAGGGAAGAATATAGGAGCTCGGAAAAAAATTCAGGACCTTAACTCTTGAGCAATTCTTCTACCATGTGGGGCTCATTCATTAAATTTTGACTTAAACATTGCAATGCTTTCATGTCATGTTGCTGTCACCTTTTATAGAACAGTTCAAGAGGTTTTCAGTTTATTTTCTGCATCTTCCTGTCAATAGGGTTACTGAAGAAGGATGTAACTAACCTGACTGTAAAACATCCAACAAGCAGTTCCCACTGGGAAAGACAAATATGTGCCTAGAAGCCTCTGCCCTGTACAAGTGTGTGAAGTTAGCAAAGATTCTAAAGTAGATGCTTTTGGAAGAAACAGTGCCACTGCATTGTATGACAGCAACAAGAATTCAGATTCCTTTTTTGTACAGTGGTCTGGTATGAAATAGTATTTAGAATCAAACAGATCAACAAAGATCTCCAAAGAGTTAATACAAACCTACAGAGTGCTCTGGATGTAATTGAATGCATTGGCAGTTACTTGAAGAAGATAAGATCAGAAGATGACATTAATAGTGTGGCAATGGATGCAAAAGTACATACTAACAAATTTGTATATCATTTACACATGGAAAAGAAAAGGAAATTGGTCCCAGGATAGTAAAGAATAATTCACCTGTAAGTATAATGATTAACGTATTGGTGAAGGTGAAACAGGACACTCCTTTAAGGGATTTTTTTTTATTTTACTGTCATCACAGCTATCTACTTAGTAACAGATAGTTTTAAACTCAAAGACAGTCATAATAAGAAATTCTGCATTCTATACAGTATTCATGATCTTCAGGTGTGGGAAAGCAAAAGCCAAGTGCATTTGGACTCTGGTAAATGATGATGATGATTATGATGATGATGATGATGACAATGAGTGTAGCATCTACGAGAAGGAACTAAACAATGAAGGTTTTATCTTAATACCCATTCTTGCCATTGGAAGTTCTTCACAATGCTCATCATCTTATTTCAAAATTCAATTTTTTGACAGTTTTACTGATACTTTTATAAGCTCTCAAAACCTCCTGACTGTACCTATATCTGTTGCTAGTAATGAAATCAGGTTTCTGTAATCTCATGTTGATGAAGACAAGCTATTTTATCAAGAATGATTGTGTGGACCATCAGCTAGCCATTGAATAGATTCAGATTATATTATGAAAGATTTTTCTCAGTTAAAGACAAGACAAATTTTATTATAATGTTTTTATACAGAGGAAAAACTGACAGTGCATATACTGAACAGTTGTTGGGTTTATCAATAGAATATATCTGTTTTGTATCACACACAAATTTGTGTTTCCCTATTCAGCTGTGCACTGAAAAATTTTAACTATGTTCATCAATTTTCTACTACAATATGCAAATTTTACTAAAATTTAACTGTTTACTGGTGAGTTTCCTTCACATGTAATATAAAACTTATACAGTTAAACAATGTCTTGTGTTTAACATGATAAAATAAAATTAGATTATATTTTTTGTATTTCTGTCCCACTTTTTCCAATGGAAAGTGAAATAATTTGTAAATTAAATTATTAAAAAGTTTCATCAATAAACTAAAAAAAAAACATACATGTTATATTTTCATATTTCCATTCAGTTAAATGGAGAGCAAATTTTACTGGGGCTAGAACAATATGTCTCTGCTTTCACTAAAAGTTTTTAAAGTCCTCAGGAATTACCTTAAAAATAGATAAGAATGGTTGCTTCTTTTAATATTTCAGTGGAATAAGATTCAGAAATTGATTTTTGTTACAGAAGAACATCTGTGTAGTGCTTATGTTAAAAGAAGGAACCACTTGTTTTGATGATCACTAGATCAATATTTATTTTTAAAGGTCTTACCAAGAGCCCAATAAAAGAAAAATAATCTCTGAGTGAAGGGGGGATGAGTACTGAGGGGTCCCAAATGATATTGTCATTTGTACAGAAAAATGTTCTTGAATTGGCCCTGCATATATTTGACTGGCCAGTGAAATTGGGGCCCCACACAGCATGATGAAAGGCTTCCTTCAGGGAGATCATTTTACTATAATACTGGATGACTGACTGATAAAAGAATGCAACTGCAATATTACCTCACAAGTTCTGAGTAGTGGTGTTTCCTTAATAATGTTTATAGCATCTTGCTCCACACATGAAGTTGGAAGACCATCAATATTAGTGACCTGGACTATGTGATTTCTGAGAGTAATATATGACTCAGGCTGACATGGTATGCTCACATTGGACATCTTTTGAAACTAGAAAATTCGATAATTCCTCTTTGTGTGCTGACAATTAATTATGGGACACATGTCTTGCCACAAAGCTTATCCTGGGATAATGACTAATGCTATCTCAGTTCTATTGTAGCACAATCTTTTGCCACTCTGTGATCAAATGAGCATTCATCAAATAACAAAACTATGGTTATTAAGAATCTGTATCAAAGGGGGGGGGGGGGGCCTTCAACATGAGCCAGAGCTCTGGTATTGGTAACAGTGGAAATGCCTATCCATATTTGGTGGATAAATTTATTTTGTAGATAATCCAAACTTAGGAGCTGAAATTATTCAGAAATTAGCAGACTAACAGGACCTCCCTTTGTCTATAATTTGTCTGCTGAAATAAAAGGAGACTGCTAAATAGTAGTCATTACTTAACAGGAGCACTAACTTAGAATCCAGCCCACCAGATGTACCTGCAGTTTGAAATTTCTCTTTCTCTACTAGTGATTTTCTACAACATCCATCTGTTCTCTAAATGTGATACGTCAACATATTAACAACATATTCATGACAACCAAACTGAGTCACCAGATGTGAATCGTCTCTTCACTCATGGATCAAAAATACTAAGATTAAAGGGGCTACACCCAGTAAAGATTGAACTAATTGAACAAAAACAAAGAAAACAAATCTAATAATTATTCTGTCCTTATTTCTTGTCCAGTGCCTTGTACTCAGTGAATGCCTCTGGCTGGAGCAGCCAGAGATAGTGGTTGTGTGTGTGAGGTGTGCCTGCTTGTGTGAATGTGCACGTGTTTTCCTTTCTTTTCTGAAGAAGTCTTTAGCCAAAAGCTTAGTGTGTAACAGTCTTTTCACTGTACTTGTCTGCAACTCAGTATGTCACTTTTGTGGTGAGTAGCAATCTGTCCTTTTCATAATTGTTGATTTCCAATCAGGACTTCATTGTTTGACAGAATTGGATGGGTCATGTTGTAGAGAAAAATGTATGAAACTTTGGTGGTTGACATGATGGTGCATGTATGTGTGAAAAATAGTCATTCTTATCCTGGGTAATGGGGACAATTTACAGTCTCAGTAAGTCATGAATCAATAAATCAATAGGCAGACACACAACATGGACCATGGTAATGTGTTTACCATTAAAGATGTGAAATAACCCATTACCATAGTATTGTTCCTGTATTAACATGAAAGTCTTCTGGGTAGGATATGATGTCATATTGTAAAAAACTATTATTAATGAAACCAATGTTTTGTTGCTAGACCCAGAAGGAGGTCACTGTAACCCTGGCCAAAATGTCATTTCATCAGTAATAGTTTTTTATCACCAAACAATGGAAACTCCAGGTAGGAATATCAACAAAGTAGAAAAAGATAGATTGCTGCCTTCCGTAAAGAAGACACATCAAGTAGCAGACAGGCACGATTAAAAGACACTCACATGTAGCTTTAGACCACATCCTTCTTCAGTAAACACACACATGCACTCACACATGCACACACACACACCTCATGCACACACGACCGCCATCTCTAGCATTCTGCGCTGAGATGCTGTAGTTGGCAATCGTGTGTGTGTGTGTGTGTGTGTGTGTGTGTGTGTGTGTGTGTGTGTGTGTGTGTGTGTGTGGGCGCACGCGCGCGCATGCGCGCACTACAAAACTTTCATGTTAACTGATACTGGCTCCAGAAGCCTATGCAATTATGTTCCTACATTTTCTGAAAAAAACCATTAAAACAATGGGCAAGAGACTCAAAAGCCACTCTCAGTTCATATAGTTTTGTTTGTCTCCTTACCTGAGTAGTCAGTGTGTCTGCCATGCAGTGGGCTGAGGTTCGATTCCTGGCAGGGTCAGGGATTTTGTCTGGTTGGGGACTAGGCATTGTGTTGTCCTCATCATCATTTCATCAGTGTTGACATGCATGTCACTCAGTATGGCATCAACTGAAGAGACTTGCAACTCGGTACCTTAACTTCTCCAGTTTGGAACTCCCAGCCATCACTACCATATAATTTTGAGGATCCAAAGTGAACCATTTAAATTGGCAAGTATGTTGCTTAAAATCCTGTAAGCATTTTTATTTCTGGCAATGAATCCCACTCCACAACAAAAGAATATCAGCTTGGTTGTCCATCCATAATTCTTCTCCTTCTAAACAAATGTGATCAAGAATGGAAATTTACCAAACAGTACCAGGCAAGAAGCCCATGGACTCCTGGATGCTATAGGAGCCATTCATACAGTCAAGCAGTATCACTGTTGATATTGGAAAGTGATTACTGTGCAAGTTAAATGTGAAGGAACCAGACACACACCCAACATGTTAGTGTTTCATGCTTTAAATTGCATGAAAGATGTATCACTTTAAATACAGAGGAAACACATGTGTTTCACTACTGAATGACTGGGACACGGTTTGATGAAAATAATGAAAGCAAGCATTAAGTGATAGATTTTTAATACAGTTTTGAAATATACATACTTTAATTAGGTTCGAAAAATAATGTCTTGGAGATAACGTCCGTCTTGCTGGATACAAATTTGGATCCTCTCCCGAAAGTTACGCATGGCTCTCTCCAACATTTCATTCAACATGGCTTCAATTTTCTGACGACTGGAGTTCTTCAGGTCATCGAGTGTGTGAGGTTTGTTCATGTAGACTTTTGATCTTTAATATCCTCACAAAAAGAAGTCTCATATCAACAAATCGGGTGAGTGAGGGGGCCAGTAAACATCACCGTATCTTGAAGTAACATGTCCTGGGAACATTTGTTGAACCACTTCCATGGATGCTCTCACCACGTGAGCTGTGGCTCTGTCCTGCTGAAACCATATTTCTCTCATGTTCACTTCATGCCTTTCAAGTTCTTGACAAAGAAAGTTGTTTAACATTTTAACGTAGTGCACTGATGTCACAATAACTGCAGTTCCTTCCTCTTCAAAAAAATAGGGTCCAACAATCCCCATGTTTGAAATGCAGCACCACACTGTTACTTTTAAACTGTGGAGAAGTCTTTGGTGTAATTCATGTGTGTTCTCCAGCGCTCAATACCGACAATTTTGAACATTGACGTAACTGTGTACATGAAAATATGCTTCATCACTCATGAAGACTGTAGCATTTGCATCTTCTGTAAAAATTTTGTCCATTATGCAACAAAACTCTCTGTGCTGCACAAAATCCTCTTCACTAAGCTGCTGGATTATCATTATTTTGTATGGGTGAAACTTAAGATCATCATGTAAGATGTGGTGAGGTGAACAATGTGACATACCCAGCGCTACAGCCTGTCGTCTAGCTGATCTTTTCTGACTAGCAAGGACTGCCGTTCTCACTCGGTCTACATTTTCTGGAGTATGAACTGAATGGGAAAGACCAGATGGTTTCTTTTTCATCACAGATCCAGTATTTCTAAACGCTGCAACCCATTGGAGCAAAGTATTTCGATCAGGCACTACACCTCGACGTCCAACTCTAAAATTTTGATGGAATCATTGTTTCTCAAGTGCTGCTCAGCAACAAACACATGATTCTCTATGCTCCAACACTCCATAGCGACTGAAAGTGCATTGTATGGGAAGTCTGCCAACATTCAATCAAGGTCAACATACCCTCTCGTCGCCGCGTACTAGCGGTTCAAAAAACATGCGTTTCCTCTGCTCCACCCTGTACTTTCTAGTTAACTCAAACTGAGTGCTTTGCAAAGCAGTTTTGCTATTTGTATTCAGTTATACATTCAATAAAAATATTAGGCACAAATTAACATCTAATTAGTGTAAAGTAAATGATACATTTAAATAAAGTTAACTGCTACTGTAGGACCATTATAACAAAACTAGTGGGGTACTTTTAACTTTTTTGTGTAACTAATCTTTAGTAAAAGTGTAATAATTTGTTAGGTAAATGCACTGTGTTCCAAACATTCTACAGTTTGGAGATCACTCTCCAACATGTTGTTCGTCTTGTCTATCTGAGTAAATTGAAGTACACAGTGCTGCTGCTTTGTTCTAAAAAACTGTACCACTTGATAAGGTCAAAATGTTTGCTTGTTATTGGTGAAAGCCATTCAGAGAGTACAGACTACATATAAATTAGAATGATTTCAAAGGGATGCAGTTCCTAGCATTGGGCATGCTGAGTGCATGGAGTCATAGAAAACTTTTCAGGTAGGCAAACTGATGTCCTGCAGACCAAACAGGGGAGGGCCATAAACGTGGGCAATATTGTAGTCACCACCTGTGTTAAAGGCTGAATCAGTATGTTTTCATTTACTAAGGTCAATAAATTTGTTCTTAACAACCAGATGAATTTCAAAACTTGGAGTGTTCATAATAATCCACCACCAAGATCTTAACATGGTGAGAAATAGTACACAAGATCTTAGTGCAATTGATGGTGGTGCTTTGCCATAAGTGAGATAATATGATAGTGTGCTGAAAAGTAATGTCTCTGAGTTTTTTATTCTTTTCTCGATATTGGTTGAGGTATTACATGTCATGCATATTATTTGGTTGATTTTCCTACTTTCCTGGCACATGTTGCAACCCTCTGCTGCTAGAGGGCTTCGAACTGTAGCACATAACATGGTGATGTCTAACAGAATTATGTAGCAGCATGAGAAACAACTCAGAAAACTGAAAGCATGAGTCTGAAGAGTTCATCCACACATGTAACACCCTCTCCTTCAGCTTCATAATGGCAGACCACACATGAGTGCTGCAACATCTGCAGCAATCTAACACCTTGGGTTCACTGTTATCAGTTGTCTGCCACACAGTCCCAACTTGCCCCCTTCAATTTTCACCTGTGTCCAAAACTCAGACAACACCTTTGGGAACTCAACTTTGATAGTGATGAAGTGGTACAAGTGGAGGTGTGGTTGTGGTTCCATCAACAAAGTCAGATGTTCTACAGTGATGGTATCAATAAACTGGTCTCTCATTGGGAGAAATATGTTCGTCACCACGATTATTATGTTGAGAAATAAATATGAGACATGAAGAACAACAATGGAGAGTATTAATAAAGTATATTTTATTTAAAAAGCTTAAAGTATTTCCACACAAAAAAATTCGGAGGCATTACTTTTCAGCAAGCCCTGATATTAAAATTATTGAAGCCTGGCCAGCTACCAAGAAAAGCCAGTTAGCCATTACACCAATGTTATTAATGCTTCATGCTACAGGTGTAGTATGTCTTGAACTTCCAGTTTTATCTTGCCCTATCTCTTTACATAATCGGCACAGACAAAGATGTAATTCATTGGATCAATTTGACTTGTTTTAAGAATTCATACATTATACACAGATAAGTCAAAATATTATGACTAACTGCTAAATAATGAGTTGGTATATCTTCAGATCACAATGCAGCAGGTATCCTGCATGGCATGGATTCAACAAGTCCTTGGTAGGTCTCTGGATGTATGTAGCAACTGAACGCATACAAACAGGTCACGCAGTTTCATAAATTACATGCTTATGATTTGTGAGTGCGGAACTGGCGTGCATGATAACGTGTCAGAGTGTTCAGATCAGCTGAATCTGGTGGCCAAGACATCAATATGAGTTCACTATCGTCCTCTGCAAACCACTATAGAACGATTCTGGCCTTATGACATTGACGTTTATCCTTTGGAAGATGCCATCACCATTGAGGAAGACATCAAACACAGAGGCCTGCAAGTGGTTCACAGTAGCGTTCAGTGGCCCACAGCTGTCATGGTGCCTTCACTTACTACAACAGGAAGTGGATCCCTTGATGATAGGAATTAATAAAGATAAAGATACTTATGCTGTGTTGTCTGAACAAGACACACCCAGGGCAAAAGGCACCACAGATGAAAAGATGCAAGCTGGAGCCAGCGCCATAGAGACTCACCACTTGTGCGAGTTCCACCAGTCCCATGGGTGGCACTGAGGATAAAGATATCTACTTCACTTCAGCCAATTGCCAGCTGAGTACAATCCGTCAGTGAACGGACGACAACATACAGAAGCCTACTTGGAAGACAGAACAGTTGCACTCGCCCACTTGGTTATAGATCATCATTCAGGGCTGACTTAGAATGTCATTTAGTGAACTCTTAGAAGTGAACAGACAGTAAATGCAATTTACAACAGCTATCTACTGTGAAGTTTACATTTGATTATTTGCACTTAGCCATTGAGGGCCTTTTTTGTGTTATACACTCCTGGAAATGGAAAAAAGAACACATTGACACCGGTGTGTCAGACCCACCATACTTGCTCCGGACACTGCGAGAGGGCTGTACAAGCAATGATCACACGCACGGCACAGCGGACACACCAGGAACCGCGGTGTTGGCCGTCGAATGGTGCTAGCTGCGCAGCATTTGTGCACCGCCGCCGTCAGTGTCAGCCAGTTTGCCGTGCCATACGGAGCTCCATCGCAGTCTTTAACACTGGTAGCATGCCGCGACAGTGTGGATGTGAACCGTATGTGCAGTTGACGGACTTTGAGCAAGGGCGTATAGTGGGCATGCGGGAGGCTGGGTGGACGTACCGCTGAATTGCTCAACACGTGGGGCGTGAGGTCTCCACAGTACATCGATGTTGTCGCCAGTGGTCGGCGGAAGGTGCACGTGCCCGTCGACCTGGGACCGGACCGCAGCGATGCACGGATGCACACCAATACCGTAGTATCCTACGCAGTGCCGTAGGGGACCGCACCGCCACTTCCCAGCAAATTAGGGACACTGTTGCTCCTGGGGTATCGGCAAGGACCATTCGCAACCGTCTCCATGAAGCTGGGCTACGGTCCCGCACACCGTTAGGCCGTCTTCCGCTCACGCCCCAACATCGTGCAGCCCGCCTCCAGTGGTGTCGCGACAGGCGTGAATGGAGGGACGAATGGAGACGTGTCGTCTTCAGCGATGAGAGTCACTTCTGCCTTGGTGCCAATGATGGTCGTATGCGTGTTTGGCGCCGTGCAGGTGAGCGCCACAATCAGGACTGCATACGACCGAGGCACACAGGGCCAACACCTGGCATCATGGTGTGGGGAGCGATCTCCTACACTGGCCGTACACCACTGGTGATCGTCGAGGGGACACTGAATAGTGCACGGTACATCCAAACCGTCATCGAACCCATCGTTCTACCATTCCTAGACCGGCAAGGGAACTTGCTGTTCCAACAGGACAATGCACGTCCGCATGTATCCCGTGCCACCCAACGTGCTCTAGAAGGTGTAAGTCAACTACCCTGGCCAGCAAGATCTCCGGATCTGTCCCCCATTGAGCATGTTCGGGACTGGATGAAGCGTCGTCTCACGCGGTCTGCACGTCCAGCACGAACGCTGGTCCAACTGAGGCGCCAGGTGGAAATGGCATGGCAAGCCGTTCCACAGGACTACATCCAGCATCTCTACGATCGTCTCCATGGGAGAATAGCAGCCTGCATTGCTGCGAAAGGTGGATATACACTGTACTAGTGCCGACATTGTGCATGCTCTGTTGCCTGTGTCTATGTGCCTGTGGTTCTGTCAGTGTGATCATGTGATGTATCTGACCCCAGGAATGTGTCAATAAAGTTTCCCCCTTCCTGGGACAATGAATTCACGGTGTTCTTATTTCAATTTCCAGGAGTGTATTACATGCAGTCTTGCAGTCTTCAATATTCAGCAAGTCACTGAGGTAAGTAAACCATTTCGACTCATTTGTGTGACTTTGTTACTGATTTGCTGGGGTGTTGTAGAACCTTCATTATCCTATCCTGTTACCTGACTCTGGGGCATAGCTGTGTAATAGTGGCAGGAAGAAAGTGTCTTAGTGGTGTACTGCACCAGAAGCCATTTCACGAACTCCAAACTTGGCCTACCGTAACAACAGTGGCGACTCAGCCTCCACAGTAGTAGTGATGAGGCCTTTACAGAACTGATGATGATGGTTTACAAAAAATTATATCTTTGATTTGATGTCTTATTGGTATCTGTGGTCTGATTTATTGTAAACTTCTTGTTTATATACAAGTTAACAAAAATAATCAATTTTAGAATGAAATTTTCACTCTGCAGAGGAGTGTGCGCTGATATGAAACTTCCTGGCAGATTAAAATTGTGTGTCAGACTGAGAATCAAATTTGGGAACTTTGCCTTTCATGGGAAAGTGCTCTACCATCTGAGCTACCCGAGCATGACTTACAATCCATCTTCACAGCTTTGATTCCGCCAGTACCTCATCTCCTACTTTCCAAACTTCACAGAAACTCTCCTGCAAACCTTTCAGAACTAGCACTCCAGGAAGAAATGATATTGTCAGGACTTGGCTTATCCACAACCTGGGAGATGTTTCCAGAATGAAATTTTCACTTTGCAGTAGAGTGTGAATTGATATGAAACTTCATTGTAGATTAAAACTGTGTGCTGGACCAAGACTTGAACTCAGGACCTTTGCTTTTCACTGGCAAGGGCTCTACCAACTGAGCTATCCAAGCACAACTAACGGCCTGTCCTCATAGCTTTAATTCTGCCTGTACCTTGTCTCCTCCCTTCTGAACTTCACAGAAGCTCTCCTGCAAACCTTGCAGAAGTAGCACTCCTGGAAGAAAGGATAGTTCTGCAAGGTTTGCCGGAGAGCTTCTGTGAAGTCTGCATGGTAGGAGATGAGGTACTGGCAGAATTAAAACTGTGAGGACGGGTTGTGAGTTGTGCTTGGGTAGCTCAGATGGTAGAGCACTTGCCTGCAAAAGGCAACACTCTCGAGTTCGAATCTTTATCAGTTTTTGAAAAGTGGCAATAGGAGAACACACAGTTGGCTAGCTTTCAGAGCCAGTGGCTCCTCCTTCTGGCAGATGGGTTGAAGTGGAAGGAAGAGGGCTGAAGGAAAAGGACTGGTGAGGTTTAGGAAAAGGGGTAGAATTCAGTAAAGACTCCCAGAACCATGGGTCAGGGGAGGCTTATCGGACAGGATGAGAAGGAATGACTGATTGTTGGGGACTGTGCAGGATGAGATTTGAAAACCTGAGAGCTTAGAGGTGGAAGATATGATACATAAAAGAAAGAGATTACTGCTAAAGCACTGTGCATAAATTAATAAGAGTGAAAAGCTAAATTCATTGTGTGTTATAGAGGTGGGAGGGGGACAGCAAAAATAGACAGGTCAGAAAATGAAAGTAATTGAAGAAAGGAATAGTTGCTGTGAAGAAATGCTGAGACTGAGGAAATTAGCATAAATTAAGGCCATGTGGTTGGCGAGATTCAGCAGCATGTTGTAGCACCAGTTCCCATCTGCAGAGTTCTGAGAAACTGGTGTCTGAGGGAAGAATCCAGATGGTACATATAGTGAAACGGGCACCAATGTCATGACTGTCATCTTGTAGAGCATGCCCTGCAACAGGATATTATGTGTTGACAGTATACCCACTCTGCTATGCCTGTTCATCCTAACTGGTAACCTGGTGGCAGCCATGTTGTTGTAAAAGGCTGAACAGCACTTACATAACAGCTGGTATATGACATGTCATTTTATGGGTGGCTCTCCTTCTGGTAGTTCATGTTTTGCCCGTTACAGGTCTGGTATAGGTGGTGGTAGGAGGGTGCACAGGGCAAGTCTTGCAGTGGGGAGGGTCACAGAGGTAGGAGCCATATGGTAGGAAAACAGATGCAGAAAAGCACAGGATCTGACAGGGATACTGCGGAGACCGGAAGGGTGACAAAAAGCTATTGTAGGTGTGGTGGACAAAATCTCAGACAGAATGGACCTCATTTCATGGCATGATTTTAGGAAGTTATAGCTCTGTCAAAATAGTTGATTAATACATTCAAGACCAGGATAGTATTGAGTGACCAGATGTGTACTCACAAGTTGTTTCTTGGAGGGATCAGCAATATCAGGATTGGATGTGATGGCTCAGGAAACCTGCTTTTGAACTAAGCTGGTATGGTGATTATATCTAGTGAAGGCTGAGGTGAGAATGGTGGTATATTGCTATAAAGAGTCTGCATCTGAACAAATGTGTTTGCCTCAAATGCCGAGGTTGTGCGGGAGGGAACATTTCATGTGGAAAGGATGACAACTGTCAATATGTAAGTACTGTTATTTGTTAGCATGTTTAATGTGAATGGAAGTGTGTAGCTCACTGAAGGTGGCCATCACCACTGGAAGTCTTGTCCTAAGCACCCTCCTACCATCACGTATACCAGCCTTCTAGCCAGCAAAACATATACTATCAAAGGGAAAGCCACCTGTGAAGTGACACACGTCATATACTGGCTGTTATGTAAACACTGTTCAGCCTTTTACATCAGCATGACTGCCATCGAGCTATCAGTTAAGATAGACATAGCCAGAGGGGGTATACTGGCAACACACAATATCCTGTTGCAGAGCATGCTCTACAACATGACAGTCTGACAGTTGTGACCACAGTGCCTCTTTCACCACACATGCCATTTGGGTTTTTTCCCCAGACACTAGTTTCTCTGAATTCTGCAGGTGGGAACTGGTGCTACAACATGCCCTTGGTTCTGACCACCTACCATACCTGGCCTTAATTTACACTGTAGCCAATTGGAGGAACTTTGTACCACATTTTACCATTTTCTGAAAATACAGGACACAAAGTTATGTATTACAACAGACATTTTAACATTTTACATCTGTAATTACGGAGTGCTTCTAAAAGTGAAAATATATTAACTATACCTTGTTAAAATTAAATTTCAGTTTCAAAGCTGGTACAAAAATTTGCTGTCATTCAGGATAACTTTAGACCAGTCATAAAAAACAAATAATTTTTCTTTTATTTGATGCTCTGCGTAAATTTCGATCATTTTAGGAGGAAATGAGGTATTAATAAGAAATAAAAACAAACAGTGTTAATTCAGTACTACAGTTTTGCTTTGAAATATCAAGATATCTATACTGAAGAGCCAAAGAAACAGGTACACCTGCCTAATATTGTGTGCTGCAACATGATGTGACAGGGACTCAGCTAATGTCTGAAGTTGTGCTGGAGGGAACTGACACCATGAATCCTGCAGAGCTGACCATAAATCCATAAGAGTATGAGGAGCTGAAGATCTCTTCTGAACAGCACATTGCAAGGCGTCCCAGATATGCTCAATAATATTCATGTCTGGGGAGTTTGGTGGCCAGCAGAAGTGTTTAAACTCAGAAAAGTGTTCCTGCAGCCACTCTGTAGCAATTCTGGACCTGTGGGGTTGCCGTATTGTCCTGCTGGAATTGCTCAAGTCCATCAGAATGCATAATGGACATGAATGGAAGCAGGTGATCAGACAGGATGCTTACATATGTGTCACCTGTGAGAGTAGTATCTAGACATATCAGGGGTCCCATATCACTCCAACTGCACACTTCCCACACCATCACAGAACCCCCACCAGCTTGAACAGTTCCCTGGTGACATGCAGGGTCCATGGATTCATGTGGTTGTCTCCATACCCATACACATCCATCTATTTGATACAATTTTAAACGAGGCTCAACTGACCAGGCAACATGTTTCAGTTATCAACAGTTGAATGTCGGTGTTGATGGGCCCAGGTGAGGTGTAAAGCCTTGTGTTGTGCAGTCATCAAGAGTACATGAGTGGGCCTTTGGCTCTGAAGGCCCATATTGATGATGGTTCGCATGCTAGCACTTGTTGATGGCCCAGCATTGAAATCTGCAGCAATTTGCAGAAGGGTTGCTCTTCTGTCATGTTGACTGATTCTCTTCAGTCATCATTTTTTTCCTGGCCACAACAATGTCAGAGATTGGACATTTCACCAGATTCCTGATACTTGTGATACCGTCGTGAAAAGGTCATATGAGAAAATCCCCACTTCATCGCTACTTGGAGGTGCTTTGTCTCAGTGCTCATGCACTGGCTATAACACCACATTCAAACTCACTTAAATCTTGACATCCTGCCATTGTAGCAGGAATAACTGATCTAACAATTCTGCCAGACACTTGCTGTCTTATAGAGGCACTGCCGACCACAGCGCCATATTCTGTCTGCTTACATATCTCTGTATTTGAATACGCTTGTCTATACCAGTTTCTTTGGTGTTTCAGTGTATATCGACCTGGCATTTTTCAACTTAAATCACTGTCACCAGAAGCTCTCTACACAGTTGATGGTATTAAAGTAGAATTACAAGCCTAAGAGCTTGTATGGAATTGGAAAGATAACTGAAATACTAACTAGATATCACAGAGGTAACAAAACTGTTACTTTTAATATTTAATAATGTAAGTAGGTGGAGCAGCAGCCCTTTGAAACAAAAGAGATAAATGGTACAAAGATACCTTTGCTGGTAGAAAATTACCATGATTGACTGTAATTTCTTCAATCTCGACATTTCTTCACAGCAACTGCTCAGTTCTTCTCTCTGTCTTAGTTTCCTACAGCCTTCATTTTTTGACCTACTTTTCACTGCCCACCTCCCACCTCTGTCACTTACAATGCACTTAGCTTTCCACTCTTATTAACTTGTGCACAATGTTTCAGAAGTCAGCTCTGTTTTACATATTTCATTTTTGAGCTCTCAGGTTTTCAAATCTCATTTGGGGCAGCCCCAACAATCAGTCTTTCCTTCTCATCCTGTCCAGTAAGTGTCCCTTGACCTGCAATTCTGGGTGATTTTTCCTAACTCAACCCCCTTTCCTAAACCTCACGAGTCCTTTTCCTTCACCCCTCTTCCTTACCCTTCTGCCAGAAGAAAGAGCAATTGGCTCTGAAAGCTAGCAACCTGTAATACCTTATATACATGTGTTCTTCTGGTGCCACTTGTTGAGTTAATTGTTTATCTATCCAATTACGTGTAATTGTATGTACGTAACAAATGTCTGTGCTTGTGTCTGTGTATGTGCGGATGGATACACCACCTGTGTGTGTGTGTGTGTGTGTGTGTGTGTGTGTGTGTGTGTGTGTGTGTGTGTGTGTGTGTGCGTGTACCCGTCGTTTTTTCCCCATAAGGTAAGTCTTTCCGCTCCTGGGATTGAAATGACTCCTTACCCTCTCCCTTAAAACCCACATCCTTTCATCTTTCTCTCTCCTTCCCTCTTTCCTGACGAAGCAACCGTTGGTTGCGAAAACTGGAATTTTGTGTGTATGTTTGTGTTTGTCAGCGCTTTTGTTTGGTAAGTCTCATCATCTTTGTTTTTAGATATATTTTTCCCATGTGGAATGTTCCCATCTATTAAATTCATATCAATTACGTGTAATATTAGTTGTATGAGTATGACTGGTTGACACCAAAACACAGGGAATTTCCGTGATTGCTGCTGTGACATCACAACCTTTGAATGCACTTCACACAGCAATACTAGGAGAGCTCACGGGATTGATTTGCAATGCCAAGCAACACGCTCTTTTGGTGATGATTGATTGCGTAGACAGTCTAACTGCATAGTCATGCCACATTTTTTTGTAGTTCTTAGTAAATGCAGTATGAATTCATTACTGTGCACTATACTGCCATTGTAGTTGTTCTGTTGATGATTTAACAGATTATTATAATCAGATCTTTATGCTACACATATCACTTGTGTGCTGCCATCTGTTAGTTGCCTTGGTCCACATAGACATTTGCAAATCAGATTACAATGTCTGACACAGAAAACGTTGATAGTAACAATCAGTTACAAAGCCTGAAAAGCATACAGGCAAGAACAAGGGACTACATTACACATATTGTGAGTGAGGTACACCACTTTAATGACACAACCCCCACTGAAGATTATGAAAATTCTAAACATAGACTACAGTAATTATTGTGTACACTTACATTGACAACAAAATCCAAAATCTTCTCAGTTACATGCCCAAATGTTACAAATATACAGGGTGTCCTAGAGGAGTTTTATAGAATGATCATTCCAACCAAAAATGTCTAGTAAGTACTATGAGCACTTGTTCATCTTTGCTACTACGAAACACATCTCTTCTAGTAAACAAATGTTCATAGCTCTTAAGGCATGCATTTTAGATCCCTTATTTACTAGACCTTTTGCTTTTAATAATCATTCCTGTCCTACCCCTAGAATATTGAGCATTCCTCCTGGACACCCTGAGTAGACCCAGACAAGTGCGTTCTTTTACGTGTCATGGGGAATAGAAGGCAAACTGATGAACATCCTGACTCACCCTACTGTTAATGATAAACAACTTGCCATGAGCATCACTTCAGTTGTTCCACCAGCTGATATGAGACAGCCCAATATAAAACTTGAGATGTTTTCTGCAGATACTGAGACCTGGGCTTGTCTTTGGGACCAGTTCCTGCGATCGGTAAACCCATATTTTTGCATGATTGCTTAGAAGGGCAGCCAAGTGTTTAGTTGATGAAGCTACTAAGCCCATAAGCTTTCCAATTCCAGACTCACTTAATTTGACATTATCAACTGCAATTTCCACACTTGAGCTATGTGCACACTTGGTGAAGAGGTAAACACTTATGGCCCAGTATTAGCACCAAAAATTCTCAGAAATTTTCCTTGCAATACTTACTGACGCTGACTTACTCATTTCAAACATGGGCTCTAAACTGCTTACCTTAAGAACTATCAGCACTTATTGATCTTTGCTACTGTGAGACACATCTATTTGACTGAACAAATGCTTAAGAGCACATACTTCTGTTGATGGAACTAACTTAATACTGCCGCAATTGGCCTGCACCTGTGGTGCAGTACATGCTTTGAGCAAACATTCACTTGGGTAATAGCATATGCAGTCAAGATCCTTGATCTTGTGTAACCAGAAGTGTAATTCATCTGACCAGGTGACACATTTCCATTGACACACAGTCCTATTTCAATGATCCATTGCCCCTGCAATCATAATTGCGGATGCCATTGAATCAATATGGAAAAATGTAGGGGCAACCTGCTATGCAGCTCCATGTGCAACAATGTGCATTGAACCATGTGCTCCAAAACACTTGTATCTGCACCAGCATAGTAATCTGTCATCACATTCAGTGTCAACTTACAGATGTCCAACACCTTTTTGCCTACTCATGGTTTCATTGTCCTTCAACTACTTTCTATAGATACTCATGAAGTATCACATGAACAGATGATCAGCTTCACCATATCTGACAGGCTTGTTGCGAGGTGCCAAGTCATAACAATCTGCCCTTTTGTTGAAATGGTTTATGTCAATGGATTTTCCCAACTGTGGCCATATAGTCATTTGAATGATGCGCCATTCTTCTCTGCTCTACTTTTACATTTTGCTTACCATGTACATGCCCATGTACACCTTCCTTACCATGTCATATGTCTGCAGTACCATCAGGTTGGATTCAATCTCACGATGGGCATGTTATAATGTTTTGGCTCATCAGTGTATTTCAGCCGAAAACAGATGATCATTGTTTTTTTTTTTTTAACAAGGGACAAGGAAATGGTGAATGGATGTTGGAAGTTAACAAATAGCACTATTATGAATAACCTGCCTGAAATCTGTAGAACCTTATGCTTCTATGCCAAGGAAAGTGTTGAGTATGAGGGTGTGTGAAAGCCAGCTGATATCTCATGTACAGATAACCAGAGGGGGGAGGGGTACTGACTGAGTCTACCACAAATCATTAGTGAACACTTTTGTGTATGAGGCTCCAACATAAACAGGTACATGTCTGCAACCCGCATAATACTGGCACATTAAGGCATATTTTAATTTTATCAAATGATTCACATCTCGGCTGAATAGGATAGACACAGCTATTTGTGTACTTTTTTTTAAAAAAAAAGAAAGAAAAGGAGACCTAACAACGATTCTGGAAAACACAAGTAGGTGGTTGTGATATTATAGACTGGGGAATTATTTGTGAAGTTCTGTAAAATGGATGAAAGAGCAAGATCAAGACAACCCAACCTTTGTGAGACCACCTTGATCAACATGTGTGAATTCCTGCATCACACACTTCAAAAGCTGAAAAGCCGTCAAAAGACTGCAAGCATCATAGACAAAGGTATATTTGAAGAACTACCAATACATATTGCAAACACAGGTGGAAAAACTGTTTATAAACTTATTCAATTGAGAGATGCTGCAATGTCTTTATTTAATGAAGAATATATCATAGAAACTGTAAATTTACTACATTTTCATATATTATTTCTTCAGTGTACTGTTCTGCTTCTTATTTTGAATTTCGTATCTCAATCATATTTAAAAAGTTAGTAAAACTATTTCCTTCAAACATACTGTTTATTATGATCTCCCCAATCCTATTAACAAAAATACAGCTATCTTCCATGGTTGTTCTTCCTTCCTTCTTTTTTTTTCAACAATATTTCACACTGATTTTCTTTTCCTTTGTGATCTCAATTTTGGAAATGATGTTCATACTCCTGGACTGTTTTATATTTTCGACAATACTGCCGTTTATACATAAGAACTTCTGGACCAATGTTCACCTAGCAACTTTGTAAGTTTCATTTTTATTTCTGAAAACACTCTACAACATCTAGTAATCTTAAGCACATTTTATTTTATAGGAAAATGTTATCAATTGTGGATCAAATATAAAAGTACTGGTATTAGCGTCATTCCAAACTTCACTGTAGTTTTATGCTTTGTTGTTACTCAGATGAACTTTTTGTTCTGTTGTTTCTGATAGAAACACACACTAACAGGTATCATTATCAATTTAGACTTCTTTGCAAGTCATTAGTAGGTGACTCGAATGTTACGTAGTAATTTGTCAAAGACCAAAACAGGTACCCACCAACCGTGAGTGCCTCTTCTGACTTGTTCAGTTGTACTTCAATGAGTTGCTATGCAGCACATTCAAAGTATCTAATGATAACTTGGAAAGAAGTTGAAACTGGTAATGGTACTGGGTGGCTATAAATAACTAACAGTCTGCCAAGTGCTGCAGTGCAGACTGTATACATTGCAGGATGCTGAAACATCGTAGGTATATTCCTTAATCAGAGCACTCACTGAGTATGTTGAAAGAAATACTAGTTCCACTGACTGTGTCTACCACAAATCATTAGTGAACACTTTTGTGTATGAGGCTCCAACATAAACAGGTACATGTCTGCAACCTGCATAATACTGGCACATTAAGGCATATTTTAATTTTATCAAATGATTCACATCTCGGCTGAATAGGATAGACACAGCTATTTGTGTACTTTTTTTTTTTAAAAAAAAAGAAAGAAAAGGAGACCTAACAACGATTCTGGAAAACACAAGTAGGTGGTTGTGATATTATAGATGGGGGAATTATTTGTGAAGTTCTGTAAAATGGATGAAAGAGCAAGATCAAGACAACCCAACCTTTGTGAGACCACCTTGATCAACATGTGTGAATTCCTGCATCACACACTTCAAAAGCTGAAAAGCCGTCAAAAGACTGCAAGCATCATAGACAAAGGTGTATTTGAAGAACTACCAATACATATTGCAAACACAGGTGGAAAAACTGTTTATAAACTTATTCAATTGAGAGATGCTGCAATGTCTTTATTTAATGAAGAATATATCATAGAAACTGTAAATTTACTACATTTTCATATATTATTTCTTCAGTGTACTGTTCTGCTTCTTATTTTGAATTTCGTATCTCAATCATATTTAAAAAGTTAGTAAAACTATTTCCTTCAAACATACTGTTTATTATGATCTCCCTAATCCTATTAACAAAAATACAGCTATCTTCCATGGTTGTTCTTCCTTCCTTCTTTTTTTTTCAACAATATTTCACACTGATTTTCTTTTCCTTTGTGATCTCAATTTTGGAAATGATGTTCATACTCCTGGACTGTTTTATATTTTCGACAATACTGCCGTTTATACATAAGAACTTCTGGATCAATGTTCACCTAGCAACTTTGTAAGTTTCATTTTTATTTCTGAAAACACTCTACAACATCTAGTAATCTTAAGCACATTTTATTTTATAGGAAAATGTTATCAATTGTGGATCAAATATAAAAGTACTGGTATTAGCGTCATTCCAAACTTCACTGTAGTTTTATGCTTTGTTGTTACTCAGAAGAACTCTTTGTTCTGTTGTTTCTGATAGAAACACACACTAACAGGTATCATTATCAATTTAGACTTCTTTGCAAGTCATTAGTAGGTGACTCGAATGTTACGTAGTAATTTGTCAAAGACCAAAACAGGTACCCACCATCCGTGAGTGCCTCTTCTGACTTGTTCAGTTGTACTTCAATGAGTTGCTATGCAGCACATTCAAAGTATCTAATGATAACTTGGAAAGAAGTTGAAACTGGTAATGGTACTGGGTGGCTATAAATAACTAACAGTCTGCCAAGTGCTGCAGTGCAGACTGTATACATTGCAGGATGCTGAAACATCGTAGGTATATTCCTTAATCAGAGCACTCACTGAGTATGTTGAAAGAAATACTAGTTCCACTTTCTGCGGGCAGTTAGAATATGGGTGGGTGCGAGAAAAGTGGAGGAATGATCAAACAGATGATAACGGTGATTCTGGGACATTTATCAGGATATGATCACTACTGTCTGATTAAAATTGCTTGATAGTTGATGTCTGTTACTTGCTGTTACCGTGTTGCCACATCAGATGCTGCCAACCAGCGGTTATAGGTGACACACAAACACGGCAGGTCACTTCAAAAATGCTGTTAATGTGTAACACAGAGCAATGTGTGTTCACTATGAGGTATGTCGGAAATGCGAGATGCTCTGTTGACAGCTGATTTTAAGTGTGCAATGACTGAACTGTGGCAGATGGCGCAGTTTGTAGCCCTGAATTTAAACTCATATCCTAACCTAATCATAACTTCGTGATGTGCAGTGTACCCAAGAAAACAGCAATCAACAATCTGTAGCAGAACTAAAATCTGAGTCACTTTGTACATGCCGATTACAGCTAATATCTAAGAGCAAACTCAAGACAGAAATAATTCAGTTTCAGCTCTAAAAGCAAACTGTAATTTCTTGCTATCGTAGGTTAACTGAAACTGTCTTCACATCGGGCTACATAAGGTGCCACATAACCTACCAATGAGCAGTCCTAACTGGGACTTGGTTGCAGTTTATAGGCAACACAGGCAGATTCCAAATGAAAAAAAAAGCATGAGAAAAGTAAGAGCAAATAAAAAGTCATCACCGTGATGAAAATGATTTGGCCAAGAAGTAGAAACAAAAAAAATATATATATTTAATCAATTAACTGAACTAAAATAATAATCAAAATATTTTGATTAGATTTAGAAATTTAAAAAAAAAAAAAAAAAAAAAAAATTCGCTACATGTGGCAAGTTTTGAATCTATGGGCTTCTCCAACTCAGGTTTGTATGCTAATCATTTTGTGGTTCAGCCGCAAGGAAGAATTGCGGCCTTCAAAAATTCAGTTTCACGTAATGTGCAAATCTTATCTAATGTAAGCCAACCTCTTTGATTATGATAACTGTATGTTTGAGGCTGAAGTATCCAGAAGTGTCTGATTAGTGCTGCATATGGAATGTGGGCAATTCATTAGGGTGTATGCGTTTTGTTTTTGGTGTGGTTATTATGTGTGATGGAATACAAAATACAAGTGCCAGTCCCTATGATTTGAGAAGCAAACATTTAAGAAAGAATGCCAGACAAGGAGCTGGAATGGCACTGACCAACTGGCGTGGCACTTTGGCAACGGCAAACAGTTCAGACGTGATGTTGAGCCCTCTGGCATGAAGTGCCAACTATCAAGTAATTTTAATTGGACTATAATTAAAACGTGTTCAATAAGGTCTCCCATCCTGGCAACATGCTGCAGCCCCAATATGGCATGATGGACAGTTGCTCGTAGCACATATGGAGTAATAAGGGTAATACGTCACTGTATACTATCCTTCGGATCAGGAAGAGTCCAGATACATACTTGATAGACATGATTCTTCAGATATGCCCACAATCAGAAGTCACATGGATTTAGGTCATGCTACTGTTCTGATAAAACAACTTTACCTTCAGTGCACAGTCTTTCTTCTCAATAGCCATTGACTTCGAACGGAAAACTTCAACCTTCCCAACCATTTACATCAACAGTCACTTCACAAAAGAAATCAACATGCATCACCACATGACAAACAGCATACTGACGTCAAAACAAGAATTTTTTTTTTACTTTCAAACTGCTTACAGCGTCATATTTTCACCTGATGGCAGAAAGTGGAACAATTTTTTTTTCTCAGCATATTCAAGAGCAGACTGATTAATGAACTGTAAGAGTGCTTTAGTTTCCTGAGATGTATACAGCCCACACTGCAGCACTTGGAACACTATCAGTTTAACTACAACCACCTGGTACTATTTGTGTGAACTGAAGCTAAAAAATAGATTAAAAATTTTTGTTTAAAAGATGATTGGTGTTTCCATAAGGCAGTGTGCCTAGTCAATGTAATACTAATAGGGTTCTGACCTGAAAAGTATTTGGGAACTTTACTATGTTCTTTGAAAATCATGTATCCTCATGCTCATGTTTTAGGAAGCAAAATTTTACAATAATATATAAGTTTTGCAGGGGTGTTTACTAAGAAACCACTGTTTTGGTATGTTAGAACATGTACTAACCATCATTTATGTTTGATTATGTACACCAGATGCAGGACATAAAGTTGAAGAACAACACTGATGATTGCTGTCTTCCTTAATTGTATTCTAATGATGGTTGAATCATAAATCTAATGGCAAAACAGTCACATCTAACCCTACAGATTTGTGTTCACCAATACATAATCTCACCAGACCTGTGGAGTGAATGTAAGTAAAAAAAAAAAAAAAAAAAAAAAAATTCTGTATACAAATCTAGAAATTAAAACTATACTCAAAAAATGAAAACTACATAGGCAAGTGTCACTAGTTCTTTAATTGTACATTTACATCAACAATATCAACCCTTTCCAGAGTTCAACATAGGCATAAATTAACCAAGAGATGTACATAGTGGGATGGGCAACTGAAATGACAAAGTTGTGGCAATAATTCAGCAGCTCAGTTTTAACACATCAACATAAAATAGGCAATGAGATAAAAGCATCATGTTTTCACATTTTCTGGATGCTTAGTAGGAAACACTGTTTTTCACTAATTTCATACCTGTTTTGCATTTTAAACCAAATATTTTTCATTCTATAAAAATGAAATACTGTCCAACAAGGATCAACCATAAAAAGAGGATTTCTGGAAAACAGCTGCAGATGAAAGTTTTATGTTAATTCATAAAAAAGTCCATCCCTCTTTAAAAGTTAAGCTGTGAAAAGTCTTACAGTATACACTTCAGTTATTTGAAATAAACTGTGACTTTGATTGAAATCCTTTGTATTAAAAACAAAAAGGAGGGGAAAAAGAACTCTGCAATTTTCTTGTGTTGACATTTGTTATTAAAAGTGCTTTATATGAAGGAAATATCTGCTAATATGTACTAAAAATCTTCCATATGTTTTCCAGTGTCTCTTAGATGGTATAAGTTGTAATTTTCATCACAAGAAGAGAAATCTTATAATTATTATTATGATATTATTATTATTTGAACACATAGCACACTGACTCTGACTTTTGTTGAAGGAAGCTGAACCAAGAGTGGATGAATCCTTTTATATCTTCTGAAAAATTGACATAAAAAGCAGCAAATGAGAAACAATTGGTTGTCAAGTCTCATTGGGAGTAAATATTTTAACAAAACTCTTTTCTTAATTCTCAGTTTCTTTGATGCTGCACTTGCATTTTATTTTCATCCTGTAAAACATTTTAAAAATCTATGCATGAAGTTTCATCAGCCATGTACATTTTTATTTTAGAGTTATGGAAATATTATGGTATGTACTTATAAAGTGTAACATAGAAATAATTATAATGCAGATATAAATTTTGTATTAGTTTCCTGAGATTACAATCATGTATGCCACATTGTATGGTACATAACTACCATTGTACAACATCAGAACTAAGTGATACATGGCTGAAAGCACCAGATGATACACCAGTGAAATGTAAATTTTATTTACTTTAACATTATTGACATATCACTTGTGCAAATATCTCTAAATTGCATCATCACAACAAAGACATTTGACAGAAAACAAATCAACCACAACTCAAAATAATGTGTAACAGCAAATTCTTTGTCAGATTTATCAGTGTAATTAATAACAACGCTCACTCTGTGATTTGGGCTAACAGGCTCTCACTAATACATCTTTTGGGAAAAAAACTAACATCAGCAGTATAATGCAAGCTTTTCAATTAATTGTTTTGATTTGTACTTTAAAAACTTAAAAATAATCTTTAAGACATGTACGTCCATAAAAAAGAAATGCCAACATAAAAATCAGCAATTCTATAAAATATCACTATTTACACCACAGCAGTAATAATAACATTTATCGTAACAGCCTGTGTGTAAAGTTTGTCGTTTCAACATTCCCTTATTATAAAGAAATGGATAAACGATAAAGCGTTAGAATTATATTTATGAAATAACTGTGACAACTTATTGCAAGTTGTGTTATTTCCACTCTCTATCATTCTTTCATATACTCTCTTTCTTTCACATGCAAACAAGGACCCATACATATACATATACATACACATACATGCTCACATTTTCATACAAACAAATGAACAAGATAAAAATAAAGTAAAAAATGTAATAAAAATGTCTATAATTTCATCATGTCACAGTAAAACTGTTTATTTCATTTTTCTTTTCTATAGATCTGAGCTCTGTATTTCAGTTGTGATTTAGAGCAAAAACAGAACAATGTAATAATTACATTTTATATATATTTAAATTCATTCAAATGAATTATGAATAAATGCATATATTATCTGTAATAACATTTTCTTTGTTTCAGTTCCTTAGGTTCCAATACTTTCTCATGCTCACTCAAGTTCATATATTAACATTTTAGAACGTATATGTAAGTGTTAAGTAGTTATACTTATTTGGTTTGTGGAAAAGCCTATGCAGTAAATGCATCATTTTGGCCATTCTGACCCATACAAACACACAGTACACTTGCACACAATCACTCATTTCAAACAAATTTTGTGTTCTGTTTCAAATAATGAACAGTTAGATATCTACATTTCTTTCACTTGTTATTGTTTAAACATTTTAAATTCATTTCACTCTAGTAATCTGCAGTACTATTATTATACATAACTCAGTATCTCCTTATTCACACACTGATGTTTCCACTACCACTGCCAAAACAATTTGTCTATAAACACACTTCAACACGCCATTCCACAAATATCACAATATCTTTAGTCATGAAATGTAATGCTGATACAATGGAGACAAACTCTACTCAGATTTTATTTTACTTTCCAGTTCCCATCCAGTGTACTCTAACAATCTATTGTAATAGTGCTGCAACTAATAATAGGCCTAGTGACATACTTCTTTTATTCAATAAAGTTAGATTCAGGTGCATCAGAAAAGAGGCAGGAAAAGTTGACAGACTTCTTGTATGTTCAATGTTTGAGGAAAACCATTGACACTGTTTCACATCTCATTCTGCTAACAATGCTCTGTCAAATAATGCTGTCACACTCAAACCAACAGTTTCACTGAGAATGCTACATGTTGGATAACCTCAGTGAGATCCACTGTTTACTGGACACAGATTCAGCCACACCTAGTCTTTTAATATACATGCAGCATCAAGACTGAATTTTTGTACTGCAACAAATAATTATAAAAAAGAAGTATTATTTATGACATTACATGGAAAATAATAGATACACATGACAGTTGTAGCTTTACACTTTATGAGTTTCTTTTTTTTGTTCAATACAACTGATATCCATTTGAAGCACTGTGCTGACAAGAAACAAAAAAAAAATTTACATATTTTTTAAGGAACACTAAGAAATCCAGCATAACACATAGATGAATCACAGAAGTGTACACCTGCTCACTACTGGCCTCCACAATTGTTTTATAACAGTAAAAAGCCAGCCTCAGTTATCAGCAAGCAACAGCAGCAGCAACAATAACAACAACAACAACAACAACAACAAGGAATGCAAAACATCATAGCCAATCAAGGCAAATATTTCTCACACACATGCAATTAAAATTAAACTTTGGGGTTCATGTATAAAATGATAATTATGGCACAATGAACTTCATAATACATGACACATGCATTTTTCATACAGTATCTACTTTAAAGAAAAATAACATACGTTATGAAACCCAACATTCAAATATAGAAAACTTTGTCACAGTATTGTCTCACCAGAAGATTTTAGTAACATTTAATATTTAGGAGACAACAAAATGTTAAGTTATCACATTTTTGACGAATTTACATAAAACCATATTATGCAGCATCCACTTGGAATGGGCAGTTGCGCTACATTACTTTCCATTCACCAAGAGAAAAACAATGTTGCAATTATTGGCAGATGTGTCATAGCTAACAGGCACTCTCTAACTCCTCACTCCGGCGCCTCTTAGCCTGGCGTTTACGAAACTCGTGGAACTCCTCTTTCATGGCTTGGACACGAGCTTCAATGTTGTCATACTTGGTTAGTCTCTTGGTAGGACGCAACAGCTGCTGTTGCTGGTGAGTATGAGCAGTGGCATGTAATGGGTACAGGGAAGTGGCAGCATATAGCTCTGAGTCACTGGTTCCACGGAAATCACGGGTTGTTGTCATACCAAGTGGATGTGGCATCACTGTGTCAAATTCATAATGTGTGTCCACACTGACATCGAGTGGCTGCAAGCGACCAGGTTCCGAGTGTGGTGGCGACGTGTCAGGCAGTCTTAGTGGTAGAGGCAATGGCAGTGCTGACAGCCAAGGGCTACCAACCAATGGTGGTGGTGGCAGTGGTGGTGGAGGAGGAGGTGGCGGCGGCGGAGGTGGTGGTGGTGGTGGTGGAGGCCGATACGGAGGGAGGCGCCACTCTGCACTTGTGCTACCTGACTGTGAGGACTGATTTTGCTGTGACGTGTTTTTGCTGCCAAAACCACTCGAGCTCGAAGGTGAGGTCTCAGCAAACAGATCAGCAGCAGCCACTGCTGCAGGGGAGGCAAGCTCAGGTGCAGAGCGTGCATGACGAGCATGCCGAGGAGGTAAACGTGCCCGTGGTGTCATAGTCATTGTCATTGCCATAGCTGGAGATAGCGCTGCCGGTACTGGTGCCGGGCGTCGTAATACACCTGCCGGTAGTGAAGGCAACCCACTGGCCAGTGTTGCAGGTGGTGCACGAACACGCGGTGGCGAACTCGTAGCCAGTGGATGAACAGGAAGGAAAGCAGTCGGAGGTGGGCGATCCCGCACTATTCCTGGAAATGCACTCCCTTCCTCATGTATAGCCCGCAGTGACGGTAACTCCTGGGAGTACCTCTCGTGGACGGAGCGCATCAACTGTAAATACGAAGGCGGTGTAGGAAACGAGCGCTCAGCAGAACTGGCACGTCGCACCGAGCTCAGGTCACTGAAGTTGTAACTGGGTGACCACGCAGTTGCTGATAACAGATTGGAGGCAGGTGAGCTGGCACGAATGACACGTGATGATGCTGATGGTGGTGGTGCTGGTGCTGGTGGAGGTGGAGGTGGGGAGTAAATAGGAGGCGGTGCACGCAGTGGCAGTCGATGGAGTTGGTGCTGCCGTTCAGCAGCAGCAACTGTAGCGGCAGCAGTGGCGAGAGCCAAGGCACTCTCACCAGATCCGTCAGATCTCAAGCTGAGCTGGCTAGGGCATGCAACTAGTGGTCGCCGCCACGATGCTCTGCGACGACCGCCGCGACGTGGTAGGAAGCCTCCATCATCACTGGAGCTGGATGCGACACTGCCACCCACAGAGGCTGAGAGCGAAGAATCACCAGCGAGAACAAAGCGGCCATCTGCGGCACGAGAGATGCGGCCCAAGCGGTCTGGGGGAGGTGGCCAGTAGTGTGCAGCCACAGCGGAGGCTGCTGATGCTGAGTCCAGGTCTGATACGGAGTCACAGAGTAGCAGGCTGGCCAGGCCGAGGCGTGCACCTTTCAGCACCCCACCTATCACACTTGGTACTCTGCTCTGTCTAAATCTGAGAACATGAACATAAAATATTAATGTTGCACCAACAGTAAGAAATCTGAGAAAGAATTATTGTAAAATATATTTCAGATATTCTGTTTTAATATGAGATAACTAATATATTTAAAACTTCTAACATGTGTATTGCAACTAGACTGAATTCTTATAATGTGTCTCTTTAGGACACAGTATTTCACATTTATCTCTCAACTATTTATGAGAATAAGCTGAATATTTAACATCAAAAATGTATGTCAGAGATTGTTATTTCATAAATAAAATTTCATATTTAGTGTTGCTTAATGTATAACCATCATGGAATAAAAGTTCTACTTTATTAAATTAAATTTTACAAGAAACTTAAAAACATAAGTAAATTATGTATTTAGTGCAACTGCTGCACAAAGTATTGCATTCTAAGAGTACAAAGCTTTGTTCTGCTTATACATATCTAAAACATCAATCTGATTTTGCATGCAAATATTAATGTCTATTACAGGTGACTCATTTGTGGAAATTTAATAAGTCTTATGTAACTACAATCATTGGGAAAGTTATTGCCAATGAAGCTAGAGACAGTATGAATTCAGTTAAATCACTGAAAGATAATGATAGAATTACATACAGCTATAACAATATTTATTATGGTATAGGAAGTTTGCTGTCTATTTTGATGAAAATAAACTGCAAAATGTCTTTGTGCAGTCCTGATGAGCAATAACGGTAGTCCACAAGGATTTTCAAGGGTATTTAACATAATTTTTAATTCTGGGATGTTCCCTGAATCTAGTACAGGGAGCAAAAATACTACTGCAATTATCTGCTCCGATTCAAAAATGTGTTGTGAAATTAAGAGAAAAAGGTAACAAGCAAAACCATTTTCTGATAGCTGCATGATGGAGATACTTTTGAAAGTGATACATATTAAAAGGGTAGATGGACTGACTGAAGAAAGATTGATATGGCATGGCATAAAATACTATGAATTTTAACAACTTACAAAAAGAGTCATAAAAAATCCAGTTCTGTGTGTTACACATGTTGCACAAGCATGTCAACAGTTATATCTCATCAAAAATTTGCCTGCCTTTATCCAGTATATACAGTGTACAAATGTTGATATTATTGTTTTTGTATGAAATAAATTTCCAGCAGTCTCATAAGGCTGAGTGAACTCCTTACTGCTCCAACTCATTCTTGTAACACCTAAGTTGGGCTATGGTTACTACAGAAATCTGATATGGTGTTATTAAATAATATCATAGATTGAATTACAAAGATCGAGAATAACTCCAAGGATTACAGATTTATAAATAATTTTAAATGTGACACATGTCTCAAATACAAACTGTGGTATAATTAGTATTGTTTTAAATTAGCTAAGGGTGCTTGTTTTGAACTTGTAGCTGACTGTAGGTGTAAATGCAAACTGATAAGAAAGAAACCACTGGCAAGATCCAGAGCCAGATCCACAATGTCTTTGGAAAAAATAGAAGAGCTCAGAAAATACATGGAAAATTACATTAAAATACTCCTGGAAATGTGACACATAGCGTAAAATTTCTTGGAGTTCCACATACTGTACCTTCGGTGAGTTGAAAATATTACCGTTAAAATACAGTACCTCCTTGAAGACAAGTTTCAAAATACAAAGCAACATTGAAATGAAAGAAAACTGTACAAATAGTCAGCATCAACGACCAACTATATGAGAAGATACACATGAAACTGGTTTGGAATGAAGGAAAACACAGTATGGGAAAGTCTTTCAATTGCTGCGGCCCACACACATAAACCCGAACTCCCAAAGTAGAGGTCTGAGTGAGCTACAATTAATACAGCAGTGTAGAAATAGAAACTGGGACCAAAACCATATCTCCTTCCATTTGTAGTAAATATCATACACAAAATTCATATTTCATTGTTTATAGTATATGTCTAAGACGAGGAGTAATCTAAGATGAGGAGTATACTACATGCATTGTTGAGCTATGAATCCACCTGTGTGAAAAACTTTACATGTAATTCATTTTGTTACCTCATTCACTTAGAAAAATGGAAAATTGTAAAATTTTATTGAAGGACCAATTTAATTACACATATTTCTAAGATGCAAAATGGTTGCAGAAATTACAGAGAAGTTTTGTTGACTTCCCTTCGATTTCCAACGCACATCAGCATTACAAATCAAAGAGTTGTTCAAGGTGAAAGAAGAATTTGGATTTATGCAAAGTATATGAAAAGGATTACTAGCAAAATGTAGAAAATTTATGTGAGGATATTACAGATGTAGGGGAAGCAGATGGCAGTGTGGGATACATCTTCATGTGGAAGATGGTACATGTAAGCATCCTAAAGCCTTGTATTTTATTATAGACATGATTCAATGGGAAAATCTGGGTTGTCTGCTGCCAATTTCTGTATGTTCAGGCTATATCACTCTACACACACACACACACGAGATACATCAAAGAGGGAGGGGAGTGAGAGGGAGGGGGGAGGAAGGGGGGAGTGAGAGGGAGAGGGGAGGAAGGGAGGGAGTGAGAGTCTGGTTGTGGGAAGGGCTTTTCTTTAAACGGGGCATTTCTGTCATTTTATGTTAACTGTATCTATAGTATTATGATTTTCAGCAACCACCAAGGTAATATAACATAAAAATGAAGGGAGCTTTTATTAAACATCTCTCATACACATGTTCAAGAGACACAACACATATAAATGGTTTCCAACCAATAAAATAACTTATTGAAATTCATGACTGAGACTGTGTCTGATTGGGAATGTGTCAGGATATAAAGGAACCAGAAGTTTGATGAAATGGGACAAGGTATTTAAATTTTAAATTTAGTTATATGAAAGCACAAAAGGAAATATTTTACAATTAACTTTTCAATGATCTCAATTTGAGTTTAGTTGCATAAATCCTTCATAAATAATATGGACCTTATATGATCTAATAACAAATGAAGGAGACTACAAGTTTCATTTTGTTGTACATAATCTAAATTTAATAGTGACACAGCCCTGAAACTATAAAACATACACGTTAAACAGAGAAAAAACAACGCAGGGACCTGCTGAAACAATCTGAACATCCTGCAAATCTCACACAGATACAAAATAAATTATAATCTCACAGGACAAAGTAATAGTGGCCCACTTGAAAGAGCTTACTGATATCTGTGGACAGCTGTAGATGATGTTGAACTGTTATTTGGCAGACATATAACTGATGTAAGTCACTGAAGTGAAGTGGTGTATATGTTCCAGTCAGCTGTATGAAATCATTGAAGTAAGATGGCTTGATGTGGAGACATGACAGAGTGGAGAAAGGAGCTACTGTGTGGGGAAATACCCATGATCACAATGTGAATGAAGTTACCCAGTTCGTTGGTTATTGATAGGTGCTATCTAATTTGTCTACAAGGAATGGTGTACCAGTCATAGCCACATAACATGGTGTAAAAACAGTGGTTGTGAAAAGATCCCAAAGGGAACTGCATTTGCCACATAAAGCTGCACATCTTCACACAGCCAAACAACACACCAGTCTGCTTCTTTTCAAATGAAGTAAGGCACATCAGGTGCACTGATGACTGAATGGAGCATTTAAGCAGCAATGTGTTGAGGTGTAGTTAAAGTTGGAGATGATTCTGTGAGTTTTGGGAATGTTTTAGTACCACGACTTGGACCATGTGACCAAATGTTGCTGCTTCTCCATGTCGATGATGCTGGCAAAATACTTTGTTTATACAACCAGTTACAGTTGTCTGACCATCATCAGCTTTGAACGTGGTCAGGTGATTGGGTGTCACTGGTGTCATACGTCTGACATGAGATTTCCATGCTCCTAAACATTCCTAGGTCCAATGTTTCTGATGTGATAGTGAAGTCGAAATGTGAAGGGACATGTACAGCACAAAAGCATTCTGGCTGACCTCATCTGCTGACTGACAGAGATCACCAACAGTTGAAGAGAAATTCCAAACTGCATCAGGATCCACTGCAAGTACTATGACAGTTGGGTGGGAGGTGAGAAAACTTGGATTTCATGGTCGAGCGGCTGCTCATGAGCCAAACAACATGGTGGTATATGCCAAACGACGCCTCACTTGGTGTAAGGAGCATAAACATTGGACAATTGAACAGTGGAAAAATGTTGTGTGGAGTGACAAATCATGGTACACAATGTGGCAATCTGATGGCAGGGTGTGGGTATGGTGAATGCCCGATGGTCATCTGCCAGTGTATGTCATGCCAACAGTAAAATTCGGAGGCGATGGTGGTGTTTTTCATGTAGGGGGCTTGAATCCCTTGTTTTGCATGGTACTATCACAGCACAGGCCTACATTGATGTTTTAAGCACCTTCTTGCATCCCACTGTTGAAGAGCAATTTGGGGATGGCGACTGCATCTTTCAACATGATCGAGCACCTGTTCATAATGCACTGCCTGTGGCGGAGTGGTTACACGACAGTCAGTAACACCCCTGTAATGGACTGGCCTACACAGAGTTCTGGCCTGAATCCTATGGAACACATTTGGAATGTTTTGGAATGCTGACTTCATTCAGGCCTCACCATCCGACATTGATACCTCTCATCAGAGCCGCACTCCACGAAGAATGGGCTGCCATTCCCCAACAAACCTTCAGCAATCTGATTGATCGTATGCCTGCAAGGGTGGAAACTGTTATCAAGACTAAGGGTGGGACATTGATACCTCTCATCAGTGCAGCACTCCATGAAGAATGGGCTGCCATTCCCCATGAAACCTTCAGCAATCTGATTGATCGTATGCCTGCAAGAGTGGAAACTGTTATCAAGACTAAGGGTGGGCCAACACCATACTGAATTCCAGTGTTACTGATGGAAGGCATCACTAACTTTAAGTTATTTTCAGCCAGATGCCCGGATACTTTTGATCACATAGTGTATGATATTTTTCAAATATATAAGAACTGTGGGACACCCATTCCTGAAATTATTTTTATGATGAGTATTCTGTGGACACTCCCATCATCCAAGAAGACAACAGCTGTGTTCACAGGACTGCATGCATGTGTTCCTGTCCTGATGAATAGTCAGGCACCCTATTGCACATAAACTGGTCCACTGCTTGCTCTTAGGTCCATTGATAATGTCTGGGATTATTTGGGACAGTGGATGGAAAGTAGCAATCAACACCCCCACAGTTTGAGAGCTCCAATGGATCTTATCACCTGTGTATGGCTTCAGCTCTCTTACTAACTGAACTGATGCCATTCTAGAGGCTGGAGGCAGTGTTACATGATACTGAAGTGATGTTTCCTGTGCATGACAAAATTTTTGTCCATTGTGCTTGTCTCTCATAAAACTCTGGTGTCCAAAATTAAATCAACAAACTGCTATTTTCCCATCCTGAGTCTAATTCTTGATATAATCATAGAAACTGTTGACAGATGTCGTTTCAATCATTTCCTGCACAGAAGATGGCATTCCAATCAACGGACAACCACACCAGCAATGGCGTCAGGGCATATATCAAGCAGGGTAGTCGCACATCCACAATCAATGAATACACAGTCACAGACAGTGCAGTATGTTACAGACAAGATGCTTACAGACTGTCTACTGAGGAGGACCATAGGAATAATGGAAGCAGGAGAGTCGCAAACTGATGTGGCCTGATGGCTCAATGTGAATCATTCTGTAGTTTCTTGGATGAAGCGACAGTTTATGGAGACCGAAATTGTATCCTTGAGATCAGGACAGGGCTGACCATGTGTGACATCAGAAAGAGTGGGCCATTATTCGGCTGTAAGGGCATGACGGTACCGCCTTAGTACCACACTGCAACTGACATCTGACCTCACAGCATCCACTGGACATGTTGTATCAAGGCAAATGGTTTACAAAAGGCTTCAGTAGAATGGCCTTTATTGTTGGAGGCCTGCTTGCCTCTGGCATGTTTTCACAGAAGGGAAAGTCTAGAGAGGAGCCGTCAACATGCCAGGTGGAAGGTCAAATAGAGGGCCATTGTTCTTTTCAAACATGAGTCCCGATTTGGTCTGGGGGGTGATTATCGCTGGATTCACATCTGGATGGCACGTGGAACACAATTTCAGGACCCAAACAGTATGGAAATAGACCGATATCGAGCAGGATCCCTAATGGTGTGGACAGGGATTATGTTGACCACTCGAACAGTTCCTCATGAATTTGTACAGGTGAATCAGCAAAATTTAACTGCCATCAGGTATCGTGAGGACATATTGGCATCTCACATGCAGTTGTTGCGAGGTGCTGTGGGCCCAGACTCTGTACTGATGGATGATTATGCTTGACCTCACAGAACACAGGTGGTTGATGTATTTTTGGATACAGAAGATATTGGATGTATGGTGTGGCCTGCTCAATCTCCCAATTTGAATCCCATAGAGAAAGTCATGGATGTACAAAGGAGATGGGTTGTATCACATCGGCACCCCTCAACCACTCTCCAAGACTTGTGAGCAGCTCTGCAGGAAGAATGGGCACTGTTGTCTCAACATGAGATTGATGACATCATTCATAGCATGGCCTGTCTTTGTCAGGCTTTACTGGTGCCAGAGGTGGTCATGCCCCATACTGAGCACATTAACCAGTTGTCAGAATGTGTCTGCAAATCCATTAAATTGGTAAACAATGAAGAACATTTTTGTCTACCATTGCGCAAGTTGCAGTTGATTACATTTTGTATCCTTTACACTGTTTCTACTTTACTATCACCTGTTTACATCGTTTTGTGGCAAAATAAATGCAGCCTTGCAAAATTTCCATTGTTGCTTTAATTTTGGACACCAGTGTAGTTCATTTTAAAATAATTATGTGATCTGTAGACAACATCTAAAAAACTAATTTGGGAAGGATGCAAGTTTCAATGAAAGTAGGAGTAGAATGGTGGCATAGGACACAAATTCAACATAGGATGGAAACTAAGTAGGAGAAGGAAGAAATAAAATCCTATTTGACCATACTACAGCACACAATATAAAAATTCCTTTTCAGAGACAATTCAGAATTTAAAGCATAAGAATAAAAGAAACAGATGATTTTGCTAATTTTTATTTGCTGCAGAGGTAATGTACACCGCATATTATGTGAAATAAATAAGAATTATTTAAATGCAAAAATGCTATAAGTGTATGAGTGTTTTCCGTTGTACCAGGGTATATTTTGTAGAAAAGTGTAGTCCAAAAAAATTGTATGCAACAAATTTCATTAAATTTTTCTGCACATATTATAAACATTACACTGGGACCTAAATCTGAGAAGAAGATAAGAAAAATTGTTTTGGAAAGAAGATACTGTAGTGTTTGTTTCACACAGGAACATTATAAGTACAATTATAATCAACATGTCATTATTCATTAGTACATAACATGTAAGCAAGTAAGTTTTATTACTGCCCAGCCATAGCTAGTGCTTCACGGCTTTTTATTTGATTTGCTGCTTGTAACATTTATTACATTTATTTCTATTATGGGCAGTTTCAGGATATTTAAATATATGAACAAATGGGTAAACATTTTAAATGTTGTCACCTGAGTGTGTAGCTGTGAGAAATGCTTATTGTTGTTTTAACTAAACGAAACACTTTTTTTGCCTTGTTTCACAAAACTCTTATTATGATTGTACGGCCTAGATTTTGGGTTATACAACTATTTCCTAGTGCACAACTAATTCCAAAGACGCGAAGCAAGCAAAATAAACACATCAACTTCTTAATCTGCCATTTCTTGACTTAAACTATACAACATTTATCAGCATGAATAAACATACACTGGAGCAGAGATGTGTGCAGAGAAATGGGTATTTGTGTCAGTATCTACTTATGAATGAAGGCACCAAGGTGGTTTTCATATGCGCATGAATAATTGAATTGCGGTTCCTCATTCAATTACAAATGTAAGGAGTACACATACTATGACTAGGAACTTAATACAATACAAACAATAGCTACATATTATGAAATAAAGCCCAACATTATTGACAACATTTTCAGTAAGACAAGAAGCAAGGAAGATCCCTACTGTATTCAGTGAACAACACAGACAAATTGAAAAGGAAATGGTGTAGTTTACTTTTTCTAAATAAAATTTCTCATAGGGTAATTAAAACTTTAAAGGCAAAGAGTTTCACTCTGTTTTTCTGCCCCATAAACATTTGGTACCAGTCATCACCAAACCAGGATTCCTAAGATCTTGTGCAAACAGCATCTGTCATGTTACATTGCAAAAATTGAGAGGTCCATCTGTATTGGCTCAGGCAACACCACAGAAGCTGGAGATGCAGATTATGTTCTTGCAAACTATTTCTGCAGGTCAGAGTTTAATGGTGAATGAGTAGTAATATTTGTTAAAACAGCTGAGAATTATGACAGTAGTATGAATGATACATAGAAAATTGTACCTAAACGTAATGAAAAAGATTTCAAAATTACACGAATTGAGAATGATTTAAGAGTATTTTGTGTGTACTGATCACTAAGTGGCAAAATAAATACTTTCCTCAAAAATAAGTCAAATTTAACACAAAAAAGAAAGCTGTTGTTATTTTAATATTGATATAGGAAGAGAGACATAAAGAAAGGAAAAATTTGAGGAGCTGCTAATACAATACATCATGAAAGCAACTGCACATGAATCAACAACAATGACTATGTAAACCAAGTCAGTTATTAATAATATTATCAATAATATAGATAGCAATGCATATACAACAAAGGTTCTACAGACAGAACTTTCTAATCATTTTAGACAAGTATGTGAAGTAAGTGGTAGTCTGAACTCACAACAGAAGAAAAAAAAATGAGAAAGATTTGTTAAACTTTACACACAAACAAAACACTAACTTATTTAAAGTAATGTTAAGAATAGAGAGTTGGGTAATTACCCTTCAAGGCAACAGAGGGGGTAAATACCCTTCAAGCCAAAGGAACAAGTGAAAAACACAATGCTTTTCAAGGACACTTAATGCATTATTTCTATACAGCATTACTAAAAAGAAAAAAATTCTCCACAAAAGCAGCGGATCACAAAGGAAGTAATAGATTTGAGGGCAACCTTAAGAGTAATAAAACAAAAGGATAGTATTGAAACCAACAAACAGCACCAGAAGTAGTACAGAGAGTTGATAAGTCAAGAAAAACCCAAATCAGTAAATGAGATTATTTCAAAATTAACAAATAAAATGAAAACAGCCTGGGATATGATTATTACTGAGATAGGCAACAAAAAACACACTAAGAGAACAAATGGAATATAAATTATGGAAGTGAATAACAAAATCATTGCAGATAAAACAGAAATTGTGGACATCCCAAGCAGTAACTGCACAGATGCAGCAGTAAACCTAAAGCATGGAAGCGGCAGCCAAGGAAATCAGCAGACCACAGTCACACATAACCCGAGCCACTTGATGTTCTTGAAATAAGGATTTGAAGAGGAGCTACAAAGGTTATAAAACAAAGTATCTAATTAAGCAAGTGGTAGCAGACTAATTACACCATTATCAGATATTGTCAACTGTTCATTCCAGGAAGGAGTATTTCTAGATCAACTTAAAATAATTGAAGTGGTATCTGTGTACAAAAAAGGGCAAAATACCCTCAAGACTTCAAGAATAATGTAATAATTTCAATTCCCAAGAAAGTAAGTTCTGCCAGGTGTGAAGTATAAGTTTAATAAGTCATGATTGCTAAATACTAACACGAATAGTTTACAGATGAATGGAAAAAACTGATAGAAACTGACCTCAGGGATCAGTTTGGATTCCAGAGACATGTAGGAGCTAACAAGGCAAAAATGACTCAACAACTTCTTTTGGAAGATAGGTTAAGGAAAGGTAAATGTAAATTCATAGTATTTGTAGAGTTCAATAAAGCTTTTGAAAATTATGATTGGAATATTCTCTTTGAAATTCTGAAGGCAGCAGGAGTAAAATACAGGGAGCGAAAGTCTATTTACAGCCCGTACAGAAGCTGGTTGCCAGTGATAAGAGTCAAGGGACCGAGACAGGATAGTAGTCTAGTGCCAATGTTACTCAGTCTGTATATAGGCGAGCAGTGAAAGAAATCAAACAAAAATTTGGAGCAGTATTAAAGTCTAGGGAGAAGAAATAAAAACTTTGGGGTTCATCAATGACATTCTAATTCCCTCAGAGACAGTAAAAGATATGGAAGAGCAGTTAAACGGAATGGACAGTGTCTTAAAAGGTGGATAGAAGAAGAACATCAACAAAAGGAAAACAAGGATAATGGAATGCAGTCAAATTAAATCAGGTGATGCTGAGGGAATTAGGTTACAAAATGAGACACTTAGATTAGTAGATGAAATTTTCTTATTTGGGCAGCAAAATAACTGTTGATGGCTGAAGTAGAGAGGATATAAAATGTAGACTGGCAATAGACAGAGAAGCGTTTCTGGAGAAGAGAAGATTATTAACATCAAATGTAGGTTTAAGTATCAGCAAGTCTTTTCTGAAAGTATTTGTATGAAGTGTAGCCATGAATGGTAGTGAAACATGGATGATAAAACAGTTTGGACAGGAAGAGAAAAGATTTCAAAATGTGGTGCTAAGAAGAATGCTGAAGGTTAGATGGGTAGGTCATGTAACTAATCAGGAAGTACTGAATAGAAATGAGCAGAAAAGAAGAAGGGATCAGTTGATAAGACACATTCTGAGACATCAAAGGATCATCAAATTATGTGTATGAACATTATATTGTACACTTAATTTCCTTCACTTGTACAGATTTTATACAATGTGTAAGAGAGGATTACAATTTTTAATCAAATATGCCAATTACATATGTCTTTGCTTGTATTTTAGGGGTTTTGATATTTTCCTTGATTCTGTAGTTTCCTTAGTTTTGCATTGGACCACAGGAAAGCACAAAATACGGGTTTCATTGTAATTATTAATCTAAAAAAACTATTTCCATTGTTTTCAACGATAAGCAAAAAGAGGTATATATGGATGTGTTTTTTTTTTTTTGATGAAAAAGGAGGAAAAATTCCAGTTAAGTTTTTAGGTGTAACAATAGACAGTGAGCTAAACTGGAAAGAACAGATACATACTGTTTTGAGTATACTAATCTCAATGATACTGGTAATGAAACAACTGGCTCAATATGCATATCAAGACCTCCTGTGAACTGTTGATGACAGAAATTTTGAGCCATATATGTAATATGGAATAATAGTATGGTGGAACTCTGCTCTCACAGCAATGGAAAGAATATTCACACTGCAGAAAAAATATATTTCTATCATACTATAAAAGAAGCAAAAATAATCGTGTTGAAATCCTTTCAAAGGTTTTGATATTCTGGCACTTGCATAATGGTGTATATTCAAAACATTTGCGATTGAATTACAAGATCCCACAAAATTAGATACCAACGAGGATGTTTATCCTTATAACACATGTAACAGAAAATAATTGTGGTGCCTTTCACATAGATCACAGATATTTGAGAAAGGGCCTTAATACTGTGGTCTCAAATTAGTACAAGCACTTCCAAGAGACTTGTCAAACTGAGAAGACTTCTCCTGCAACCCTAAAAAAATTCTGATAGAAAAAGAATTTACAGTGTGTGGCTGAGTATGTGACTCAACAGTGAGCTAAAGTCCAACCAATGAGTAATAAATTCTATGAACCACATTAAGAAAAATGTCATTAGAAAGTAAACTAGAATTCGAACCACTCATGTACAATCAAAGACAATACTATTTCACAAAATTGTATTTTTTAAATCTCTGATACCCTAAATAATAGATTATGTATTATAAATCATTGTTGCTATGTATCATTATGTATATACTGTGAATATATTAAATTATTTCCTGTGTAAGCTATAGAATGTATGTATTATTTAGATTATAAGCATAATGATGTGTCCTATGTTATGAGTACATACACATTCGAAAGATAATTTATGAGACCAATAAAAATCACAACAACAATTAAAGATGCCAAATTCATTAATTGTCGAACATTACTTAAACCAAAACCACAAAGATGTAATTGTGGCGCAAGTCCTACAGATAGGGGGAAAGTGTGCAAAGTTCACTCCATTAGAGGGAGAAAATAAACAGGTAAATAAAAAATGTGTGTGTGTGTCTTGGGGCCTTTGTTCTTAAAGAGATAATAACATAAATGTCCATATAGTTCTACTCCAGTGTATATTTATTCATAGTTACTGTAAATGAATGTAATATAATACAAATTTAAACAACTGTAACTACATCAAAATTGTCAATGGAGATAGTGCAAGTCAAGAACTCATAGATTAAGAAGTTGACATGTGCTTATCCCTGCTTGCTTGCAATATTTAGAATCAGTCGTGTACTAGAAAACAGGCTTATAAGCTGAAACCTATGTTGTACAATAATAATAAAGTTTTGTGAGAAAAGGCATGTTTTGTTTAGTTAATGCAATGTAACAACAAAGGAAATATAGATCAGTACAGTCATCGGTGTATTTTTACTGATCAAGATAGTGACAGAAGCTTGCACTCGTCCATACAGAAATATAAAATTATCAAACAGTATTATACTCAGTGTTGCAGAATTTCTATATACACTGTTATTTTGTACAACACAACTGAAAAGGAATCTTAAAAATTCTTCTGCACTCCCATTTATTGTAATACAGGGTACTGTAATGAACATTAAACACTTATTTGTGAAAATCGTAAGCTTATGATGCTAAAATGTTAGGTGCACAGAATAAGTGTGTTTACTAGGTGGGAAAAAATTGTTTCTGGATGAACTAATAGATAATATGGAAATAAAATAGGCAACGATATGTCTAAAAATAAAGTTTCATTTATTGTCAGTTTAACATTATATGAAATTATCTAACAAGTCTTATGGAACTTGAAACACCATGCTGTCAAATATTTAATGATATTGCTACTACAATGAAGAGGCATAAAAATATTTCAGCTGAGAAAACGAAAGAAAACTGTTCAAAGAATGACAGAGTGACCTGAGAGGGTGTACATATAGTAACATAAATTTATGAAATTAATAAATTAAATCTTTGTTACAGGCAAAGTGAAAAAGATAGAAAATAAACATTAAAACATGCAACTAAGTAACAATTTAAATACACAGCATACAAAAGTTTGTGAATTTATTTGTTAATCCTGTTGTTAACCATGCATGAAACTTTAATTAGTGCAAAACAAAAGTTTCAAGATATACGTGATAGTGTAGTGAGAGCATGCTGCAATTGTTTTCAACAGTTGTTTCCAAACTCTTCACCTTTTTTCCTCCTTAATGACCAGCGTACAGGGAAGGATAAAAAGAGAAAGAAACAGGTATTGTATGACAAAAATATAATTCTTCTTCTGTAAATAAGTTCAAATAGAAAAACACAGCTACACAAAAACATGTATAGCTTCTAATGTTACTTATTAATACTGAGCAAAATTAAATGTCAGAAACATTTACCCAGACAAAAATGAACAAAGGCTCTAGCATTACATATAAGCTTTTCATAATAAGGAAGGTCTTGGTGGTTGGTTGTTATTTTGTAAAATAAGCAACAGACTTTTACCCTTCCCAATTAATTCTACCAATCAAATGATTCCATTTTGATCTGATTTCCTTAATCATTTCAGATTCTTGTAAAGATATGGTAACTTAATATAAAATTTTATTTATGCCTAGTTACACAACAATAACAACCAACTAAAGAAAAATTCATTAGTAGCTCTCCCAGAAGCATCCAGCTTTAAAAGCAGAAATGAGTGAGGGATGACACTAATCAGCATTAACTGAGCTAATTAACTAGCCAATTTATCAAACTGTCTGAATAACACTGAACAAAGCACTTAATGTTTAAAAATCAGAACTATTATGTTATATCAAATATTTGAAATAGCAACAATACAAAACAGGATTTATCTTTTTATTCAGAATCAGCTTATCAATCATGAAACCAGACTGTTTCTATTCCAACAGTTTCAAAGACAAAATTGTGATTCAATATTTTCTACCAGGCAGATTCTTTTGTTTATTTAAACGAAAGTACAGTGAGCTAACGTACGGTAACGGTATAAAACAAACATTCCATTCATGCTTCCATGAATCTCTTCCATTTACCACTTTCAAAAATGAAAATCCAGTTATTGCTTTATAAAGGGGTATTCAGGGCTAGTGCCTTACATGAGTGTTTTGTGGATGTGAATACCATAAACTTATACAGGAGTTCAAACATATGACTACATTGTGAATGTACCTACCACGGAAGTACGTGCCTAATGTTATTATTCCTGTCTATGCAGAAGTAGCTAATACTGTCAAGGAGGCCGCAGAGAAACACATTCCCAAGAAAAGGAACAGTAAGAAGGCTAGATGGCTATCAGTTGACGCACTGCAAGTTGCAGAAGAACGAAGGAAAGCTAAAATCAAGGGAGATAGATCAGCTATGTTTGAATTAAATAAAGATTTTCAGAAATTAGCTAGAAGAGATAAAAATATATTTTTTAATGAACAGTGCAAGGAAGTTGAAGATAGTAACGTAATGGGGAAGACAAGAGATCTTTATAAGAAAATTAGAGAAATTAAAGGAAAATTCCAGGCAAAAATTGGAATGATAAAAGATAGAAACGGGAAAGATCTGAGTGAAGCAGAGGATGTTAAGGAAAGATGGGCAGAATATGTAGAAGACCTATACAAGAAAGAACTGCATCATGACAGGGCTCCTACTGCTGATGTTAATGTTAATTTAGAACTAGAGCCAGATATTTTGGAGAGCGAAATCCAGTGGGCCCTTGAAAATATGGCTGATAACAAAACTAGTGGACATGATGAAATACCAGCAGAATTGTTTAAAGTCACTGGAAAGGATGCAGTGAAAGTGCTGCACTCAATATGTCAAAAAATATGGATCACGCAGCAGTGGCCAGAAGACTGGAAAAGATCAGTATTCATCCCAATTCCAAAGAAGAAAAGTTCTAAAGAATGCTCAGATTACCGAACAATCGCACTTATTTCACAAGCTAGCAAAGTTATGTTGAAAATCTTACAAAATAGACTTCGCCAATATGTAAATCGAGAGCTGCCAGAAGAACAAGCTGGATTTAGGAAAGGAAGAGGAACTAGAGATCAAATTGCTAACATTCGGTGGATTATGGAAAAAGCGAGAGAATTCCAGAAAGATGTGTACCTCTGCTTTATTGACTATGCCAAAGCCTTTGACTGCGTTGATCACAACAAATTATGGAACGTACTGAAAAACATGGGTGTACCAGATCACCTCATTCATCTGATACGGAGTTTATACCTTGACCAAGAAGCCACGGTGAGAACTATGTATGGAACAATGAAATGGATAAAGATTCAGAAAGGGGTCTGACAAGGCTGCATACTGTCACCATACTTATTCAATCTGTATGCAGAACATGTCATGAGGAATGCGAGGCTAGATGAAGGAGAAACAGGAACTAAAATAGCTGGAATAAATGTAAACAACCTCAGGTACGCGGATGATACGATCCTGTTGGCAGAAAGTGGAGAAGAATTGAGAACACTCTTACTGAAGGTGAAAGACGAAAGTGAAAAGGCTGGTCTTATGCTGAATGTGAAGAAAAGGGAAATTATGGCAACTACACCTACCAATTTGTGGGATATAGCAGGAGAAACCATGGAGGTAGTGACCACATTCAGTTATCTCGGTTCCCAGATCTCTGCTGACGGTAACTGCAGCCATGAAATCCGGAGACGCCTGTTGCTCGGTAGACAGGCGATGTCAAACCTTGACAAGGTTATAAGGTCCAGAGATATAACACTAGCAACAAAGATCCGTATTGTGAGGGCTATGGTCTTTCCAGTTGTGATGTATGGATGTGAGACCTGGACCATTAGAAAGGCTGAACGGCGAAGAATTGACTCCTTCGAATTGTGGTGTTGGAGGAAACTTCTTAGAGTTCCATGGACTGCAAAGAGAACCAACAGATCAATATTGGAGCAAATGAAACCAGATTTCTCCCTGGAAGGTCTAATCTTAAAACAAAATCTGACCTACTTTGGACACACAATGCGAAGGCATGCCTCGCTGGAAAAAACATTAATGCTGGGGAAGATTGAAGGAACTAGAAGAAGAGGACGTCAGAGGATGAGATGGATCGATGGCATCACAGAAGCAATGTGTTCCAACCTGGAAGGTCTACGGGAGAAAGTGCAAGACAGGAAAAAGTGGCGTGATTTGGTTCATGGGGTCACGAAGAGTCGGAACTGACTAAACGAATAGAGAGAGAGATGCAATTTTGTTACATGGACAAAATTATGAACATTCCACTGAGTTTTGATAAGATAATATAATTAAACATTTTGGCATGTTTCTTTTTTCTAATCTGTGACACACACAAGGATGTGGGAGGGGGTGGGGGACAAGGAATTGAGATAACGGATTTACTTCAAACTTTGTACACCTTTAGTAGGCCATTAAAACAACATAATGTGCAAGTAGTAACATGCACTACTTCGGCAGTTCCGAGGATATCACAAGTGAAGTTTTACGTATCTATTATGTAACTAATGTATCTGTGAGTAGGTGCCGGCTGTCTGAGTTTATGGTGGTCAAGTGGTTAGCATTCAAGCTTAATAAGACAAATGTATATGAGGCGATGATTTGACTCCCGCACAATCCTTAATTTTTGTAGTACAAGTGTAAATTCTGTGATATTAAAAAAAAAACTTGCATTTACACTACTTGAGCTTTCTACATTAACATCATCTCACCACTACACAGGTTAACTGGTAAATGGGGCCTGCCTCTGTGTCTGCAGCTCAAAGTCTCAAGGTGAAAAGTAGTTCTGGGTACCCTACCAGACTGCATGTATAAGGGATTTCACAAACCACGACAGGCATTCATTTTCAGGAAAACAGGCATACATTTTCAGGAAATCTCTATGCATTTCTTCATTTACTTGTTGACAGTTATAAATATGAAACTTCCTGGCAGATTAAAACTGTGTGCCCGACCGAGACTCGAACTATGTTTGTCTAATAATTAAATTTAATTAAAAACAGCAATTAGTCAAATAACATGAAATTCACTAAAACTTCATGCAAATACATGAGGTTTTTTAATTATATTACCTCTCAAATGTCATATAAATTAAATAATATGACAAGTGATTAAAAAAAAATAGATTAAAGATTAAGTCTGAGCAGGAGCTGAGCCATTGCCTCATACATGTTTGTCTTGCAAAACTCCAACATTAACCACATGACCACCATGAACTCTAACAATCAGTACTTATACACAGATACATAATTACATAATAGAAACATAAAACTTCTCTTGTGATTTTCTCAGAATTGCCAGAGTAGTGCACCTTACTACTTGCACATTATGTTGTTTTAATGGCCTACTAAAAGGTGTACAAAGATTGAAGTAAATTTGTGATCCCAATGTTGTGGCCTCACCTAGTCAATTAAATTTCTCCACATTAGCAAATGCTATGAAATGTGGATCATATACATGATTGACTTCTCAAATGCTTTGTGAATATTTACAACTTGGGACCTCATCAAAATACTGAAAATATTTGATTGTTTTAGGAAAACAGTACATTCAAAGAGGACTAAGATCATTTAAAATTGGTAAATACAAGACATTATAAAATGAAACATAGTTAGATGAAGTGACAAGTTTTTGTTGTATATGTAACTTCCTGAGTGATAGGAAGGAATTGAATACGAAACCATGTACAATAAGATTACTGTAGATGTAACTCTGGTTTGTGATTTAGTTAGAGATGAAGCAATGGTAGGAACTGGAAAAAAGGTACAACTTTCAAATATCAAATATTTCCCATTAGAGTTTGCTTATGAAGAGCAATTCATGAAAGTCATGGTGAAAGATTGTGGTAACAATATCAGTGTATGTGTTATGGTGGCACACTATTTGCATTCTTTGTTTGCATTTCTTCTAAACATTCCTTTTCCCTAATTCAGTAGAATGAAGAAAGAATATTAAATTTTAAGGAGATGAGGATGATGCATGTTAAGACATTAGAGTTGGGTAAGTTCCTTCATACTCATGTTATCAGTTGCCTCATTAACCTATAAAACTTCACTTATTCTCATCATGTACTGCATCCATTAGGTTGCCTGCATTTTGTTGCACTGTTTTTACTACTCAGAGCATTCAAGGTGCACCATCTGGACTTGTTAGTGGTTTTCCTCTCTATTTATTCTGGCGGGTGTACTAATGATAATGATAAACAATCATAATTATAACTTAATATAATAACTGTATGTGTTTTTTTCTGACAAATGTTGTGACAAATGGTATTCCGGAAACTTTGTAATGTTTTGAGTGATTGCTTATCACCTTCTGGAGATGTCGAAGATAGTTAGTGGGAACACAGTAGAAGTTGCTATGGCAAAACTGCATGTTCAGGCAATATAATATAGCATCAGCATCTAGATAGACTGTTAAAAGATGACAAAAACCATCTGCTGAGTGATATGTTGAATCTGAAGGGACAAAATAATTAACTTCTTCTTTCTTCTGTTGCATTGTCTTGTGTTGTTGATGTGAATTTGGCACTGACAGAGACAGATCGCATTCATTGCTGATGTTACCTCTAGTGTTCCAGCAAGTAAAATTATTGGTTTTACAATGAGGGCAGGCTCTTTCAAAATGCTCTCTCACAATGTAGAACTAGAAGTGCTAATGAAGACCTTCAGGTTTTTAGTCTATCCTTAATGTTAGGAACTATACACTGATCAGCCAGGACATTATGATCCCCTACTTAATAGCTACTACATCACCTTTGTCATGGAAAACAGTGTCAACACATTGTGGCATGGAAGCAAACAGCTCTTGGTTGGTCCCTGGAAGGAGTTAGCATCACATCTGCACACGCAAGACACCTAATTCCCATAACTTCCAGGAAGATGGTGCAGGTGAGCTCTGATCCCATGTTCAATCACATCCAAGATGTGTTCAATTGGGTTCTGATCTCGTGAGTTGGAGGACAGGGTGGAGGGGGGAAAGGAGGGGGGGGGGGGGGCAGCACATCAATTGGAACTCGCCACTGTGTTCCTGGAACCACTCCATCACATTCCTGGCTTTGTGATATGGCACATTATCTTGTCGAAAAATGCCACTGCTGTTGGGAAACACGAGGGTGGGTATGTGATCTGCAACCAGTGTACAATTCTTCTCGGCTGTCCTGTCATGGTGGCTTACAAGAGCTCCACTGGACTCACAGATGTCCCCATGAATGTCTCCCAGAGCATAATGGAGATGGTGCCAGCTTGTCTCCTTCCTGCAGTACAGGTGTCAAGGAGCTAGACGATGATGATTCGCGCCCTCCCATTAGCATGATGAAGAAGGTATCAGGATTCATCAGATCATGCAATGCTCTGCCATTGTGCCAGCATCCAATGCAAGGGGTCATGGGCCCATTTCAGTCAAGGTTGCTGATGTCATGATGTTAATGCACAGGTTGTCAGCAGTGGAGGGCCATTATTAGGAGTGTTCGGTGTACTTTGTGTTCAGGCACACTTGTATCCTGACCAGCATTAAAAACTGGCATTAGTTCCGCCACAGTTAACTGCTTGTCCTGTTTTACCAATCTGCCCAGCCTACAATGTCTGACATCTGTAGCGAGAGGTGGCAACTCAACCCCAAGATGTCCGGACATAGTTTCACCTTGATATTGCCACATGTTGAAACCCTCACCACAACACTCCTCAAACACCCAACAAGTAGTGATGTTTCCAAAATGCTCAAGCTGAGCCTCTGGGCCATCACAATCTGCCCTCGGTCAAACTCAGACCGACCATGCACCTTCCTCACTCTACACATGGACAGCACACTCACTGATACTACATGCACCTTGCATGTGTCCAACTAGCAGTCATTCCTCACCAGGTGACACTGCTATCACCTGGATGGGTTTGGATCGATAGTAGGTTGGTGGCCATAATGCTCTGGCTGATCACTGTAGAGTATGAGCAGGTGTTTGATAAATATATGGAGAAGTATCAGTGAGACCATCCAATACAGTTCTCAAAGCTTCAACAACTAAAAGACAATAGACTCCAATTAATTAAATTTTACATTTTTATATTTTGAATACCAAAAGCAGAGGAATTAAAATTTTGCAGAGAAATATTGTAACAAGATGACTGCACTTGAGAACAGTGTATGTAAGGAAATTTCTGGCAACAATTAGCACTCACAAAAAAAGTTATATATATGGGGAGTTTACTTACTGTGTTAAAAAAGAAATTCTTTGCTTGAAATAACAAAAAAAAATTTTTTTATATTCATAATGTAAAGCAAATAACTGAATTTCACAGAATCTCAATGGTGATAGTTATCTCCACATAGCAGACAATGGACTTTAATGCAGCCTTCATGAAAATGCTGCATTGTGTATTAAATGATACATATTGCATTGATGTTAATAATCATTTTTTCAGTGTTATTCAAACAGCAGGCTATGGTACACATTCCTTAGAAGGGAAATGAGCATTTCCTACAAGCAAGACCCCTTGAAGATGTAAATGTACAGTACTCTAACCTGAACACAAGTTTAAAGTTTCTTTTGTACATTATCGTCATCTATAGCAATTAACTCTATCTTCCACAATGTTTTTAAGAGAGCAAGCATCATTTTCAAAACTTTTTCTGTTTGATGGTGATTACTGGATTTATCACAATGAAAAGTGCATATTTATGAGCATCTTTTTCTAGCCTTTATAATTATAGTAAATATGAAATAACAATTAAAGGGTGATACACATTACTTTTTCACTGCAATTTCTCTTCAGTTAATACTTTGTGTATGAAAAGGTATGGTATTTACTTTTTATATTAAACTACTTTTCTATTTGAAACTGAAATTACTTTGAGCAAGACCTGTTGAAAGATATTTAAATGGTTCATCGTCAGTTAAAGATTAGGCTTGAGCACATTAGGTTCCATTATCGGATTTCTATGCAACGTTTCATACTGATCATCTTCCCCAAATCTGTTGAATGTTTCTCATTTGAAGTACAAAACTTGCTGCGGATTATTTCTTGATACAATTTCTGATACTTTTTAGTCATCATTGTATATCAAGGCATCTAAATTATATTTTTAAAATAAATGTTAGTGTACAGGGCACGTTTCTTTCCCTTTAAAATACACTATGTACATCATTCTCTCAACAATTATGTCCAATCTCTCAAAAGAAATGAAATTCTTAACCAAAGTAATCATGTGGGCTACTACATAGGACCCTGTGCCTGCACTCAGTAAAGCAAATTTAATTAATAAATAAATTGTTGGTTCTACAGCTGACTGGTTGAAATTTTGTCTCTTAAAAACACAGAAAATAATGGTACCTAATAAACTTCAACTATGTTTAAACACTTTGGTGTACTTAGATTTTAAAAGTGAAACTGAAATTTTACTAATTAATTGCAAAATATGTGATGCAGAAAATATCTTCAGCTTATTGGAATACAGAGTACCATTTATAGCTAATATTGTTGTGCAACTCATTCACAAAGTTTTATGCTTCCTCCAAATCTAATTTCATGTTAAGTTTCAAATGATCAATCTCTGGTCTTAAAGTCTGAGATTCTTTCCTAATTCTTCTGTCTGACCAACCGAGTCCTATTTCCACTAGCATCAGACTTGCCCTGCTTCTTTATTTCATAGTTTGCAGTGCAGTTATTAAACTATTTCTCAGCCAAGCCCTATTTTCACTATCGTGGCTTGCCCTGATTGTTTATTTCACAGTTTGCAGTGCACATACTATACTTTTTCTCAGAATTTTCTGATAAATTTATGTTAACTCATACTTGATCTGTTAAAGGAATACAACAGTTTATTTTTTAGTGCTGAACATGGGATTGCAATATTAATTTTCTTCTTTGTTCTTCCAATGGTAATAGCTTCATTTTAAATTTGGCTGTAGGGCATTGTGATGTAGCTATATGTATAGATGTCATACTTCTCAGGCAAGGAATGCGATTTTTAAGGGGTGACTATGCATTTTGCATTCTGTATCCTAATCAAATTTATTTGAAAGTTTTCCGCAGCACATATCTGTTCCACGGCTCTGGCTGCCTTCCTTACCTAGATAGATAATGAGTTTCAGTTTCTTTGCAATTTTTCTTTCTAATGCCATAGTAATTAATAAGTGTTTATTGCATAACATAGAAACATAAGACAAAATAACAAAACCTACAGTTCATCTCTCATTTTCACAATTTACATCAGTTTTCATAACGACTGTGCATGTGGCGTGCAAATGGGAAGTACCATATGACTACATGACATGTATCTGTAACTAGATTCAAACAAGAAAACTTTTCAATATTTTTAGTATGCTCTCTGTGCTGGCTGTATGTGCTCATTTCCAGTAATGATCAATGTTTAACTATGATAAATCAATTACTTGACACTCTCTATCTGCCATCTTTGGAAATGTTTTGGATAGCTGATACACAGAATAACATAAATTGTGGGACAATAAACTCACAACATCACTGCCATAGTTATGCAGACATTCACATTGCTCTGCTTTAAAACTTGTGTCCTGGGCCCTGTACTAACCCTTGCAGAAAACATAAGAAAACTGCGCATGCTCTACAATTCTTTCTGCCATCTTAAACAGTTGCAGTGCCAAAAGAAAGTTAAAATAGGACATGTAAGGTATCTTACTGTTCTCTCTATATGAATCTTGTCCAGTTTCAGAGTCTTTGGTTTAATTAAGCGGGCTCGTGCTTGTTGTCCCGATATGTTTCTGAATCAACATTCCTACATAAGGGAGAAATAAAGAACAATCAGTCTCTATCCAACTACAAGCTAAGACTTTGGATAAGAAACCAATTGCACGTCTATCACAACAACAGCTATAATCAATAACTAATTTGATCTGTGACTGAAATAGTAATTATGGTAATGGTCTGTCAGTTCGTGGTTTATCATTAGAGAGCTAATGCCTCCACAAAAGCCTTAATAAAGAAAACTATTGGTTATTAATGAACAGCAACATCATTTTGTTGAAACTATTTAATATGTGTAAATAAAATAGATTAGAGCAAGGAGAACTATGAACTGTATAGTTTTCTAATATATGTATAACAGAAAGAGATATGACGATGCCCAAAAAAAGCTAAGCCACAGCCTTCAAGATGATTTTATAATTCCTTAGTTACATAAAACTGTTAATTATAAAAGAACTGAGCATACATACAGTCTCAAATCTACCATTCATATACACTCCATTGCCCCATCTTTAGATATTAGTAAGTTCTGATGGTAACTATTACCAATGTAATATGATATTTATCCTTGTACCAAGATTATTAAAGAAAACTTATGAAATTTTTTCTGTGAATTATCACATTTTATAAGTGGAATAGAAAACATGGCAACCTGGTCCCCTGCTGTAAAATTCCCTCAATATATATTGTCTCAGTGAGATTATAGCTTCACTAAAAATTTATTGGAACAACAATTTAAGAAAGTAAACAAAACCAAGGATTATTATTCAGTCCAACTACCATATTGGCAATAGCTAAAACTCACATAAGTGAACTATGGAGTAATTATTATATGATTTTTTTCGCTATTTCACAAGAGACACAATACTATTAATAAGACGCAACATCCCTGAAAGTAGAATACTGAAGTTTTCCTTTACGAGCTCAAATCATTACCAAATACAGGGTAGTGTGTCAAAAGGTTTGTGATGACAAACAAGAATCTATTCTGTAAGATCATGATCAAAGGACTGTTCTATTTCCCAAGAATAAAATGTTTTGTTTCATTCGTTTTTACCCCAACCTTCTCTCACATATATGTAATGTCTCTGAGGATCCTGAATGTCCTGTGACTTTCACTTCCACTGACTGTAAATTCCTTCTTTGCCTTTACTTTTAAAACCATTACATTTTCCTGCTGAAAGAGCTCTCAGTAAAAATAAAGTCTCTGTTTCTACAATACTTTACTGAACCTGGCCCTAAACTACAATAAAAATGTATTCTCCACCCAGAGCAAACTCGCCCAACTCCTGACCTCCTACAAAGACAGATCAGATAGATAGACAGTGAACAGAGAGGTGTGTGTGTGTGTGTGTGTGTGTGTGTGTGTGTGTGTGTGTGTGTGTGTGTAAGGGGGGGGCTGGAGAAAAAAAATGACACAAGTTACATGTAGATATAAATCTACAGTAATTTGTGAAATGATTAAAATGATTACAATTGTAAAATCAGATTATTTAAGAATAATTACTAGTCAACACTAATTTGCAAATTTCAGTTGGCATCAGTGATAAGCTGACAACTCTGATTGTTCAGTCAGATTCACACAATCCATTCTGTATTATGATCTGTCTCAACACATTTGCCACTGAGAAGAATATTGAAAATATGATAATGTGATAGGTTCTGCAAGTCCTTTTACTGCATAGGAAAAGATAAAGTAATGAAAACTATTGTTTGGTGGAACTATGGTAGCAAACCAGGTCCCAAAATGCATCACAACATGTGCATAAGGGAAAAAGAAAAAAAAAGTAATCTAATGTTATTTGAAAGGTTCTGTATTTTTTGTGTTATTCAGGTAAGTTGCAAGTCATTTTCTATTATTTGTTTCTTTTTCTTCTCAGTTAATTTCATATGCCTCAGTGAACCTCCTGATTCCAAGTCATTCTCACCTATAACAATGCATGATTAAAGACAAATAAAGACAGTTGCTTCACACCAGATAGTGCCTCCGATGAAGACTTATCCTGACTTCCCATTATTGAAAAAAATATTGACAAATCAAGTTTGTAGAGAAAAGCATTTAATACATTGGGAAAACAAAGTATCATTCTCTAGTTTCCCTTGCCATAGCAAAATTAGCTCATATTGGCTATCTGAGTGAGCCATACGACTCTAGTTCTCTTTTAGGTAAAATTCTGTATAACTCATCATTCTATTAGGACTTTTTGGCATTTCATGACAATGCAATTTTAGAGAGTACAGCATTCATTAATTATCAATGGTGGCCATTTCCAGCACTTTTACCAATAATCAGTGTGGTTCGCTTTATTTTTTTTGTAGACTTTTGAAACCTTTTCTGAGCTAGTTTTATTTTGATCACACAATATAAAATCATCATTCTTAAGTAACTGGAATTTACCTTCAATGGTCTACAATCATTAAAGCTAAAATATATGACCAAAAGAAATACTCATTAATCCATATACTGTCACATAATAGCAATTAATGTTCAAAATTAAATGTGTTCATTTGCAAGAAAATAAAAACCACTTACAACGATATACAAAATCTCTCCACATACTATCTGATGTAACTGAACACAGTACAAGATCAGCTAAGTTCATAATTTACCTTTATGAAATATTGTACTTCATACAAACAGAGCTGCATTAACACCCTGTTTTCAGTTTTTGTTCTCTTTTCTAAGTATATCATTCAATAACAAGTCTACCAATCTTTTCTATATGGGTTTAGACATAGCATAAATAACAACATTCATCCGAATTTGAGAAGTGGTTGTAAAAACACATATTCTAAAAATTTACAGTTTTCTTAAAATGGGGTTAAAGGCAAGACACTCACTTTTTCAAAGGCACTTGACCGGCCCCTGGTGGCTGGCCACCATTTCTTGCATCGGTAACTCGGCAAGCGACCATGTTGTATGCTACAAACACAAACAATTTTTAATTCTGAAATATGATAGATAAAAAAATTCAAACACAAGAGTACTTTTAAAAGATGTTTAAAAGTAATAGAGGTGCAATAAAAATTGCAAATCGTCTGAAAATTGGGCTTTTTGCACTGTAAAGCACAGTAGAAACTGCTTTAAGCACCCAATTAACACAACAGTCTTATCTTCACTTTTGTTTCTTATTTCTTGTAATAGAATATGCAGTTAAGTACAACAATTTTTACTGCTTCAACAAGACACAACACAAATTTTACAAGCTCATTTACAGCATTTCACATTTGGTATTACTGTGTGGTAAATACACAGTAAAAGTTTTAGGTGCAATATGTTTTAAAGATTTGTTTTACATTAAAGTCTGTATCTGCTTCAGCCAAACTGTTAGAAACAGTCACACTCAATAAACAAAGCATGTGCAGTTTGTGGGTCTATAGAACATTTCTGTGAGAAGCTGATAAATATGTAAAATGTGATGGGAAGCTAAAAGTGATACTTAACAAATAGTGTCACACATACAGAATAGGTAACTGTGGCATAATACTGAGACAGTCAACAGCAAGAACAGCACACCATATACAGCACTGAAAAACAGAGTGCTCAATGAATACAGTATACTCACTTTCCCAGTCTGACTAATCCAGTATCGCAGGCCTGTTTGAATCAAAATTGAAGACCACAGGTGTGTATTCATATGGACACTAACAAGCAGTTTACACAGTTACAAATTGAATAAATAAAGTCTTTCTTTTATGTATGGACATGGATGAGGTAAGTTCTTGATGAAAAATTAAAAATAATCTAATATTTATAAACATGATAGCTGGAAATTCTTAATGGAACTAAGAATGGTAAGAGGCAAGACAAGCTGATGTCATAGAGGAAGTGTTAAAAATCAGATCGACACTTTTAAAAAGAGATGATTATTGTAACTGTCACACACTAATTTTATATGTAAGCTTCTACATGTGCTGTATGCACACACACACACACACACACACACACACACACACACACACACACACACACACACACACACACACTATATATATATACATAATGAATGATACACGACAGAATGAGAGAGATGGACGTTTCTGAAATGGGATCATAACTGGGAAGAAAGAATGATTTCACCATGTGTATATGGAATGTACGTGTTTGTGAAGTACATAATGGATTTCATGATGTTTCGTCATCACTACTAATGCAACATATCTTTGCAGACTTTGTAAGAGGACAATACGTACCTGTGAGGATGTTCCAGAATGAACAACAGAATACTTTGTTATCAAATGTAACAGATACATTGCAAGCCAAAATATTGTCAAATATAAGAATGCTGCCTGATGGCATTTCAACCATGTTATATGATAAGGAAAGTATACAAATGAGTAAATCATATGGGCTGCAAATGTGACAACCCAGTAACATAAGTGACTATATAAACAGCTGATAGCTATGGCCTGGCCTAAGGGATCGAGTGCCTTGGAAACATCAAAGCTGGTCAGCCACTGTGTGCAACTGTCATCTATGGAAAGTGGCAGAAGGATGGTGAAACAATGAGTAAGTGATATAGTGGTAGTTACGCGCACCTCATCATGGGTTGTGGAAGTGGAAGTGTGCCCACTTGATAAAATAGGATAGGAAGTGATCTATGGCAGATTTGACAACAGAGTAAAATGCTGGTGCAGGTACAAGTATTTTGTAGCTGACTATCATTCAATGCACATTGTTAAACATGGGGCTCCACAGCAACCAACCCCTGTGTGTTCCCATACTGTACCATCAAGACTATCAATTTTGATTTCAGGCACAGGATTATCAAGATTGAATAGTGGATCAATTGAAACGTGTTGCCTGGTTGGATGAATCATATTACAATAGATTGATGGTCATTTCTGGATACACTGTCATCCACATAAATGGCTACTGGAAACAAGTTCTGTGACACAGTTGTAGTTCAGTGGGGGCAGTATTACACTCTGGGGGACATTTACCTGCACTTCCATGGGATCTGTAGTAACCAGGCGCGGCTCGTAATTAAAGGCTCTGATGCGGAGCCACTCCAAAATATATAGTAAAATAAATTTCTCAATAAAATATTACAGAATTTAAATTATCAGAAGGCATTTTGCATATTTACGACATGGATTTAAATAATGCTGGTCAATGTTTTCAAAACTACTGATATGTGATATCACACAATGTTTTTCGAACAGGTAGTAGCTAGTCTTCATGCTGCACCTACAAATGGCACTTAGCTCAGCATGGCAGAGGCTTGGGGGTGTGGCTTCCTCAGAGTACAGCTCTTATGGGTGTTTAGAAGGCTCTGGTGTTTCAGCCTGACACAATGTTTCTGTTCCATTGCTTACATCAAAAGAGAACGAACAAAATTGCTGAAATTTAGCTATTGAATCCCTGTCTCTCTATATCTTTATTATGCTGTGATTTGTCATTAATTGATGTTTAGTATTATTGTTTTGATAGTTTTTTTAGAGTGTTTTTTGTTTCTATTCTATCTATTAGTTTGCAAATCTCTCAACAGAGTCCACTAGAGTATGGTGATGTAAGTATCACCACCTAGCAGGTTCCACGAATTATTATGGAAAAAAGGCATACGAAATATACTTCTGCCCAAAATACTACGAGTCACTTTAGTTTCCTCGCTAGCTGATTGTGTGTAATGTGCATTATTATTAAGTTTCTTTTTGGGAGTGTATTATGCATGAGTTTAGTCAGTTTTACTTTCTTGCTAATGACAGCAGCATACCATGAGTTTGAAAACAATACAAAATGATGATTAGGAAGAAAGTGAAGGAATTTTGTTAGTCCAGACCCAATGTAAACTTGAATCAAGAATCAAAATAGTGTAAATCCAGGTAAGGAGGTACACAAATTTAACAGAGCAATGTGCAAAGCAGCTGAGTGGTTGGGTGTTCTAAACCACTTTAAATGCATATTTTTGTAATACACAAGAATAAATATGGCAAATACAGTGTGCTAATTTCCATGGCAGTTGCTACGGTTGTTCATGTCATCCAGTCACAGCACAATATCTGTGACATTGTGAAAACATCACTGTTCCATCACACGAACTCAAAATGCTGCTATTTGAGCACAGAAAACTTTAAAGATTCTTAGAAAATGTGTCTTTTAGTATGATTTGTTGGGGTAAACGGTCAGGAAACATAATGTTTGGGGGATAAATTAGCTTCCTATATATTTTATGTTAGAGTTAGTTTTTGATGTTATTTGGGAGTTGATTATGATATGGAAAGAAGATACTGTATGTAAACGCTTGGCTAGAGTCTGATATTGACCCCACCCCCTCCTGAAATTTTGGTTGTGGCGATAGCCAGATTTGTAGCATAGCCCGAGGTCTAGGTTACCTCTGATCACTAAATTTCGCAACCTTAAACAGCATGGAAACCATGAGCCACATCTGATGGTAATAATCAAAGTCACGAAGTCAGCTGTGGACTATGTGACTATTGTTGTGGACCACCTACATCCCTTCATGCTTGGTGTATGCCCCAACAGCGATGGCATCTCCCAGTGGAATAACTGTTTGTATCACATGGTCAGAATCATCCCACAGTAGTTTGACGAGCATGACAGTAAATTTATATTGGTGTCTTGGCTACTAAATTTGCCTGATCTGAACCAAAAGGAGAGCATGTGGAATGTTATCGTGTGCCGGCTTTGTGTCCGCAAATCAATAGCCATTAATTTACAGGAATTTTGTGACCTGTCTGTAGACATCTGGTGCCAAATACCTCCAAAAATGTACCAAGAACTTATTGAATTGATGCCATGAAGAACTGCTGCTGTTTTGGATTGCAATGGTAGACGACCATGCTAATAAGCAGGTTTATTTTGGCTCATCAGTGTATGAGGCCAAAAATTGATGTCTTGTTCAGTGTTGTTGTAGCATTGTGAGGAATGAATATGAATGAACACAGCTAGAGACCTAAGGCAACAACATCTCTAGGGGGTAAATTAACCACATTGTTAAACACCAGAACTGGTTATAGAGACACATTAATACAGAGCTAAGCACTGGAGAGATGAAAACTAGCTATTAATGCCTTATCAGCATAATTGGTGAGAAAACAAGCAGTGACATGAAACCACAATGGAGCTGGAAGGCGGGGAATCGACCATGGAATCAAGACTGGTCATTAGAGCTACAGACAATTTTTAGGGATTCCCTGGGAGGGTGGAGTCTTATGCTTGTTAGTGTGTCACTCCTAGAATTCCCAGGAGACCAGTCTTCTTATGCACTCATAAGGAACCGAGGGGTAAATATGGCACCAATCTCCAGGAATATGAGTGACAGATTTCCATCTTCACAAGTTGCAACAGTGGCTATTAGAAACTGCAGTTCCCAAAATACATGTGGCAGTACCCACATCCTTCATCAGGGTTATGGTTATCTATCACTATGCACTGATACGAGATACATCCTATCCACGATCCTTCCTAACCTTCCGTAGTGTTCTGAAGTCCACCAAACCTCCACAATGCCCTAGCCCATCACTATGATACTTCCAATCCTAAACCCTTGCCACAGGGATCATATCCCTGTGGAAGACAAAGGTGCAACACTTGCCCAATCCACCCACTCAGCACCTCCCAGTACACCCCTGTCATAGGCTTCTCCCCCCCCCCCATCAGAGGCCAGGCCATCAGTGAAAGCAGCCATGCCATATACCAGCTCTGCTCCAAACATTGCAAAGCTTTTTATATCGATATTGTTGTGGTTGGCAGGAGAGCCAACACCGTGTTACTAGAGGAGGCCAAAATGCACGCGTTTTAGCTCACGCAAGCTGGCGTGAGGTCTGGAACAGGACAAGGAAATTAGAATTTAGAAAAAACGGACATAGCTGGTGGAATATTTAACTTTAATCCATTAATGATGAATGTCGCTCTTGACGGCACATGATTCACAATATCAATAGTAACTGAATATGGCGCCTTGCTAGGCCGTAGCAAATGACGCAGCTGAAGGCTATGCTAAACTATTGTCTCGGCAAATGAGAACGTAAGTAGGCAGTGAACCATCGCTAGCAAAGTCGGCTGTACAACTGGGGCGAGTGCTAGGAAGTCTCTCTAGACTTGCTGTGTGGTGGCACTCGGTCTGCAATCACTGATAGTGGCGACACGCGGATACGACGTATACTAACAGACCGCGGCCTATTTAAAGGCTACCACCTAGCAAGTGTGGTGTCTGGCGGTGACAACACAGATATAACTAATAACCAGCTGTCCAGTAAGATGAATGGCCACTGCCAAACTGTGACCACGAGCAATTTGGACCACCCTGTGGCACAGCATGCACCTGTTCACTGCTATTCTTCATCCTTCTCCACTTCATTCTAAAGTCCCGCTTTCATTCAACGCAACAGTTGCATTCTGACCGCAGTGGCTGGAGAAAGTGATCATGTGGGCGTGAGATGTGCCTGCTTGTATGAATGTGCATGTGTTTTTTTTTCCAAAGAAGATTTTGGCTAAAAGCTCAATGAGTAACAGTCTTTTTGTTGCGCCTGTCTGCAAATCAATGTGTCATCTTCAGGGTGAGTAGAAATCTAGTATCTTCATAATGTTTTTTTCGATAAAAAGTGCCAAATTATTTGAACAGGAGCAAAGATAAAGAGAAGGGGAAGTTTCTGCAAAGAGAAGAGGAAACTATGCACTATGAAAAAGGGCAATGATAATTAGAGTCATGTATAAAGAAGAGAGCACTTGTGTAGTTTCAAGAATATTTTTCAAGATGGAAAAACAAGTTTTTCAATAGCATCCAAGGGTCTATTCCCTTTATCCCCCCCCCCCCTTTTTTTTTACAGTGGTGTATTGACTATCAGTCACTAAACAGATATCATAAAAGTCCACTGTACTGTAATGAATATAATCCAATGGACAGGTAATAAACAAAAATATGTAAACAAAGGGGCAAGAAGATTTGGTTTGGTGATGAATGCATTAAGGAAGTAGTGAAAAGAACAGAATTCAAGGAGAAGTGGCTGAGAGGCTCAGATTTTGCACGAGGCAAATCACAGTTTGAAGAAGTGCGGAGAACTACATGAGCAATGCTCAGGAGGCCAGAGAGAATGTACATTCAAGGAATATTAGAGAAGACTCAATAAGATTCTTCAGGAATAGTAGTTCAAAAGATGCACCATCTACTATGAAGTTAACTTCTTTAAGAAGCCAGCAAAAGTTCATCAAGGACAATTATGGAACGACACTCACCAATGAGTTCAACATTGCTATGAGATGGAAACGACACTTAATAGAGCTCCTCAACTGTCATGAACATAAAGATACGTTTGAATTTCAGCCTCCTGAGATTGAGAATTTAGATTATCCACCACCTATCCTGTAGGAAATAAGGAATCAGATAATGAAGCTGAAGATCAAAATTCAAGGAGAAGCTGGAAGCCAGGAGAAAGTCATTCAAGCTTGATGGCCACCTGATCAAGAGGATTTGGATTGTGGAGGAGATCCCAGAAGATTGGAAGACAGCAGTCATCTGCCCTATACCCCCTACACCATCAGGCGGCTTGTGGAGTACAGATGTAGATGTAGAAAGGTGAAAAATAGACAGCACCAAATACAGAGGAAGCATCCTCCTAAACATCTGCTATATATAGGATCTTGTCCTCCTGTATACTGGATAGAATCCAACTATTTGCAGAAAAAATGATCGGTGAAAATCAGGTTGGATTCAGAAAGGTCCATTCGACTGTGGACATCTGTGTATTGTGAAAACTCACTGAGAAGATGTAGGAATATGGTAAAGTCCTTCATGTGTGTTTTAAGAAGGCAAAGTTAGAGTTTGTTTCACTGGGTCTAAAGGCAAAGTAAAGCTTGGGAGCTAAGACATGGAAAGCTTTAACACAGTCACAGGGCTGTGACAATGAGACAGTGTGTCATCAACACTGTTCAACCTGGCACTGGTTAAGATAAAGAGGGAAGCTTTCCACAAGAACTTTGAAGGTACTGAGGCAGGAGGTGAGAAAAATCTCTCATCTCCCATTTGCTGATTATTAGCTCCATTATCCAGATCTAAGGAAGAACTGATGTGGATGAGTGACAGCATGGAAACAGCAGTAAGCTAAATTGGTCTCTTTGTGAATGAATTGAGGACTGAGTATCTGGTGATGATCAGGACTCATCCTGTTCAATAGAGAACCACTGATAGTCAAAAGCCTAATGTACAAAAGGATTCATAATTTTAAATATGTGGAGGTGATCTTTACAGAGATGCATTGTGCGAGCCAGAAATCAAAGCGAGGTTCCAAGCCACAAACCAATAATACTTCAGTCTAAGTCATCTTTTTAAATTGCACAGTCCCTCAGGGAATTTCAAACTCAGTTGCACAAAAGATAGAGCCAACCCATAGGGCTGTGTGGTTACGAAACTTGGAGTGTCCAGAAAAAAGAGGTAAATAATCTTCAAGCAGAAAGTCTTGAGGAAGATCTATGGTCCTACATAGTATGACATCACTTGGAACTGGAGAGTCCAGCATAATTGTGAGCTGGACGATATCTACAACAGACCAAATATTGCAGGCTTGAGAAGAACTAAATGGCTTATCTGTGCAGGTCATGTTGCTTGGATGGATAAATGTTGATGCCCTGTGAAATTCATGGATTTTACTCCCCATGGAAGAAAACAACAAGAAAGACCAAAGAAAATGTAGAGAGACGGAATCCATGTTGACTTTCTGCAGATTATCTTAGAAGGTGAATGGCAGCAGAAAGCAGGAAATACAATCCTGTGGAAGTGGAAACTTGTAGATCATGTGATCCTCTTGGGCCTGATTGTGTAACATAAGTAAGTGTATAAGCAAGAGAGAGGAAGAGAGAGGTGGAGGCAAGATGGGGATAGGGAGGGGGAGGGGGAGATTGACCAAAAAACACAAGTTTGACAGCTCAGTTACAACAATCACTTTTCAAATACCTAAGATCAAGTACAAGAGTATGAGTGCTCAGTTACAGTATTTGCCATTGTTTTGAGTACCTGAGTGGTAATCAACATCACCATTCGGAACAAATAGTTGTCTTCCTCTTGCCATTTATATTATTTTTTAACATCAACCAAACAAAAATAGTAATAAAAAAGTACAACATAGGAGACTGCATTTACAATTATAGAAACAAGGGGCCATTCTCCCAGGAAAGATTAACAGTGTACTATAAACACAGTAAAGCCAACAAAGAGCTTGTGTTATACGGTTTATGACTAAAAATATTTATTTTTTCTTAGTTTTTATTTTTGAATCAACAATCTTCTGACCGTTTTGCTGGCACACCTAGCCCACAATTATTTGATTATTAAAAAGGTTTATTAAACCTTTTTCTCATGGTTACCTCCCCCTTATCAGTCTCCTCCCAGAAACCCATAAGGGAGGTGTAGTAACACTGTTCACGTTTACGTCGCACTTCACTTGGTGTAGACCGAGACTGTGTCCTAGGCATGCCCGATGTTAACTGACTGGGCATGGCCCGTGCTGCCGGAGTTGTTGCTGTTGTTGTTATGCCGGCAGAGGTCGCGTCCGAATTCTCGCGTGCCCTCTGGTGGATGGGACTCTACTTGCGGCAACTACCGTCCGTGACGCGCCGTGCCGATGTGTGCCTCCCGCGATCTTTCTGGTGGCTACTGCAGGAGGCTAATTTGGAATCTTTTGCCAAGGGAAAGATAATCATAACACATTTTTCGATCATAAGCCACATGTCCTGTGGATACACATTACGTGTCTTTAATGCAGTGGTTTCCATTTCCTTCTGCACCCCCATGCTGTTATGCTGTTGATCATTGCTGATTATCCTGCCGTTTAAAGGCAACTTCCCATGGCAAGGGAAAGAGGTTGCTCTGAACCTCTGTCCACTCCTTCACCCTCTTTGATAGACTGCTTGCCAAACAAGGCTTACTCCTTCTACCAGAAGCCTTCAGCTGACACTGCTGTTGGTTTTTATTTCAAATTTAAGCAGTGGTGGGGATCAAACCCGGGGCACAGAATGTTTTGATTATTAGTCAAAGACACTATCCCTAAACCATTGGATTATATTATCAAGCTTAAAAGAGCATTCTGTAGTATACTGAGATGTGTTTCAAACTAATTCACTCACATGTACTGTCAGTAGTAGTCCTTGTCTCTACTACATTACGGTTCTGACAATGTAAGAACAGTCAGTAGCAATCAGAGTAGGGGCCAATGCATATATTATTAAGCTACAGGTAACAACAATATCAGGTTGATGATGGAATGATTCATGAGTTCTTTGACACCAAAATATTTCTTTTATTTTGCACTCCTTATGATGCATATCACTATCACCATCATCACATCTGTGGTACAGAATAAAATTAAGACAAGGTATAGAACAGTTTTCTGTAAAATGATGCAATAAGCTGAGTTACATACCCGAACTGATACATAGTATCTAGTCAACTGTAAACATTCTCCATCAATATTAGCGCTCAAATTGGCTCATGCCATACAGTATGTTACAAAGTAAACAATTTTTGCCCGAAGGTGTCATTAAAGGCATCATCAATGCCAGAACAAAAAATGTCTGTGACAAGCGAAAGCTTATTTCAAATACTGTGTAAGTCACTGTTACATATTCTACAGCATTTAAATAATGCAGTACATTTTACAGGACGCGTATAGATGTAGACATACAAATTGATACACCTTGTGTAGAGTGAGTTTGGACATGATGTTAAGGGGGAATGTTTAAAACTGACTAGATGTAGTGTACCACTTAATGTATGTACTCAACGTACTGCATAATTGTACAGCATCATTCTACAGAAAGCTGTTCGCCATCATGTCTTACATTATATTTTGTACCACAGATCTGATGATGGTGATACCAAAATGTACTATATCGAGTGAGTAATAAAAGAACTATTTTGGCGACAAAGATGAATAATTTATTAGTGGCAAAAATGGTCACAGATCCCCTAGAGGACTTCTTGTCTAAACTAATGACATAAGTTTTCTTTTTAAGACAGCGGAACTAAAAATATACACAAAATCATAAACTATGAAAAATTTGCAGTATTAATTATTTACAATTACCTTAATATTTCTGAATTCTGGAAGCTATGGTGGTACCAGGCTTCCATAAATATAAATATCAGGAAATATTAAGAATTATTCTGATTGTGTATGGCTGAATTTTAAAATTCCAGGACATCTGAGTTATTCCTGTACTGCTCTCATGATAAAGACATCCAATACCTATAAAGTATTCTTATATTGCATATCCAAGATAATTCCTAAACTCAGTTTTTATTCCAGAGTGTTCTTGTCTAAAATCTGTAGAGTCACTGTTTTCATCTTCATAGCCATGGGGAATGAAAGATGTGATTGCATAGTGTCATGTGAGGGTGATGCAAAATAAGTTTACAAGATAATGACAAAAATATATTAGAAAAAATGTAGCTCAAGAAATTCTCAAGAACAATAACTGTAAAATGTTCATCTTACTTTGCGGAGTATAAAGAAATAAATCTACAGATTTATCATAAGAATGTTATACAGTAGTATGAGACTACAGTTACTCAAATAAAACAAAGCATAGAAACAGTTTCTACATCTACTTCTTTATTATCTAAATTTTACTGAATCAATGTTTGATGAGCTATTTTATTATATTTAGCTTAGAAGTCTGTTGAATAATAATGTTTTGAAAGAAAAATAAATAAGATCTTATTTCTTTTCTGCTCACCCTTTTCTTGTTTCCGACGCTTCCTCTTGTTGCATATTTTAACAGCACATACTGACAATATGATTGCAACAATGAAGAACAGTATCCCTCCAACAACACCTGCTGTGATTGCCTTGTGTTTTACACGAGCAGGCACAGGGTACTTGACTTCATCACTACTCTCATAGCTACGGAATGAATTGGCCAGGACTCTGAAGTGATATGTTCGTCCACCAACCAAGTTCTTAACTGAAAGTAGGAATAAACCATATGTTGTAAGAAGTAACATACATGCAAAATGGGCCACGCTAGAAGAAACATAAATGTACAGAAAAATGTAGATTTGAGGAAGTGCAAATACTGACAATTAGAAAGGTCATTTTTCTTACAGTTGTCATAGTGATTTGTCTCGGAAAATTTTAAAAGTGCCATGTAAAAGCAAATGGCAAGTTCTAGTGTCTCTTGCCAAAACAGGAGGAGGATTGTTGTAGTTGTGCTTTGAAATGAACATTGGTCGTCAGTAAAACAACTAATTTTGAGGCCCTCTATCAAATCTGTCATCTAAATTTCAAAATGAATATAATTTAAAAGATGAATCTTTCTGTTTAAATATTTGATAACAGAAGATACTGCAGAAATACAAAATGAAAATCAAAAATTATTTTTAAAAATATGGTTAATATTCATTAATGGAATGGAATATCTCAGTTACTAAAAAAGAGAAATTTGAATCATTAAGCAATGGTAGCACCTCTCAGAGAGAGGTAGAATTGAAAATTCTTTTTTGTCAGTCATGGCTGTGTTGGGGAAAGCAGCTACATGTGATTAAAATGATGATGAGCCATATACTTATATAAATGTCAAGTTTAAATGGTAAGCAAACAACAATTAAGTGGTGTAATTAGGAAAGCAAAATTTCTTTCCAAATGTTTCCCAACTAACAATTATAATGTTAAGTTACAGCTTTTTTAAAGAAACTTTAGTCATAGTTAATGTGGGTGTAAGTAGAGTATCTCTTTAAAGAGACTAGCATACAGAAGCAATTGGAATGTAGCCCTCTATCAGCTAATTTATAACCCACTCCTTCACACTGGATCCATTGACTATTGTGTGTGAAAGAATAAATGAATCACCAAAAAATTCTCATTTAGAGATTATGCAGAATTTACATCCCAGAGTCCAATTATTTGGATAAATTATAGGATTGACTAATGTAGTATTCTTTTTCTTTGTTTCTGGATATCTTGGGATTATCAGCATCCAGCCCAATGTCTGTCAGTAACCTGTTACAGAGGTTCTACTAGAATATAAAACTCCATTCTGGAAAAAAAGTCCTTCTAGAATATGACTATCAATTGTACAGTTCCTAATTACTAACTACCAGTGTCATGATGGAGTTTGTATACAGACAACACATAAGGGTAAGAACTGATAGGTCCCCCAAGAGGCTTTTACAAGCTGTTAAGTTAACAACTTTGTTCAAGAATCTTAATGTACATATCTGCAGAATAAATTATGTTTTGCTCTCAGTGTCATGTCCTATATTGTTATACCATAGGACAGAACTGAGTGAAAGAATAAAAGTATGGCAGCAATCGCATCTGTAGATCAAAATTTTTTTTTAACTTATCCACATGCTGGTGTCATGTCAGATTATTACTTGTTAAGATGCAAAGAAATTTCATATACTAAGCCTCATCCACCTTACGGCCATTGATCTAGTCTTCTGGTTACTGTAAATGCTTTTGAATTGTTTGGAACTGTATAATATGAGTCTTCATAAGATCAAGAGTTACAGCATTTGCTATGAAACAGTTGTAAGCCTGTTCCATTATTGTCTTGGCGGTATCTGACAAGAAAGTGTTTCAGTCCTTTATCAATACACTAATAACATCAGCAAAAACCATAGTTTTTGAAGAGTCATTCAATGTCTTCACTACAGGAATGGGTGAAACACTGACCTACAGGGACTGAATAATTTAGTGGCTCATCATTCAGTGTTTAACCTCATTCCTGACATATCATTTGTTAATGTGACATTCTGTTTCCTGTAGTGAAGCTACAACTACATCTATGCAAGAGAAAAGCATTTAATGCCATAACATTTTAATTTCTCTAGCAATGTCTCTAGGGTAAGGGAGTCCAGTGAACACAGCTTGGTAAGAAGTTTCTGTTTATACGCAGGATTTAGCTTTGATCTGGTTCTCATATGCTTCTTCAAAGCAAATTGTACTACTGTTTACAAACTTATTCTAAGTTTTTGTGTAAATATTAGTGCATTTGTATTGTATGAGCTAAATTTTGGGAGTTGTAAAAATTAGTAGTGCAGCAGTGGTACTTACAGTGTGTAAAGTGATTGTTTAGGTTGGTGTTATACTCTTTGTAGTGTAGATAAACACTGATTAAAAACAGACATATGCTGCACCTGTTGTGTGCGGGTGCAGGAGAAATTGGTCACGGTCCATAAACAGTTGGAAGCTGTACAGGTTACGGTCAAAAGGCTTCAGGCTGTTGCCCTCCTACGGAATTTTCAGACCTTGAATCCAGATATTCAGATAATTTTTAGAAAGAATGGATGATGAAAATGTTTTTAACTTGGTTTTGAACTGTTTGGGATTCCCAGTATCTTGCAGTATGTTATTTGGCAGTTAACTGAATAATTTTGCAACAGAGTACATAACTGTACTTACTTATGCAAATTATTCCAGATGATAATTCCGTAACAAAATGAGTGAAAATATGCAAAACAGGCCAATATTCTTGTCTTATGGCCAACAAAATGAGAGCTGCTACTAAGGGCAAAACATGCTGAAATGAGCTTCGTCATTTTTATTTATTGAAGTGCTGACTTCATTTTAACTAATTATCTAAGTGGATACCAAAGAATATTACGCAAGGAGTTTTGTTTAGTGCATGACCATTAATGTTTACTTCTGATGCTTACAGGTCAGTTTTGCATATTTGAAATTGCATAATATGAGTCTTTGTGGAATTCAAACAAAGTGTTAGCCGTCAACCACTTTTGGGACCTGTTCAGCTGTCATCTTGGCTTTGTCTACAAGTTGTTTTTGGACCATTAATTGTATCATCAACAAACACACTGTTTTTGAACAATTCTTTGAAAGATCATTTATGTGGTTTAAGAATAAGAGTGCACCTAGTATCAATCCTTGTCAGACTCCACATGTTATGTTCTCCCCTTTCAAACCTGTGACACAGTCTGTCAGCGGGTCCTTCTGCTTTTTGTTATGACAGTAAGACTTCATCCCTGAGAGGGAGGGATTTAATGACATAAAACTTTAGTTTGCCAAACAGGATTTCATGATCAACACAATCAAAGACTTTGGTTAGGTCATAAAGTACATCAACAGGATACTTTTTCTTGTTTTGCTCTTCTGATGGTGTATGCCATGTCTGCTCAAGTTCTTTAATAATTGATGCAGCATTTGCTACCACTGTATGGATGTAGTCACTGAATTTGATGCCGACTCATTTGAAAGTGTCACCATTTCTGCCAGGGCTACTTTCTGTGGGGTCAATTTCATTTGGATCACAATTTTTGTTTGTGTCTTTTTTAATAATGTACCATATCATTTTTACCTTACTCTTAGAATGTTTTACTTTTTTGAGCACAGTGTCTGCATTTTGCTTTTAAGTGACAAAATATAAAAGTATAGCATTCAGGAAAAAATCATTATAGAGAATGATTATGACTGCTACTCACCAAGGTAAGAAGTTTCCTCTGGACGAATCTGACCTTTGTTTAAGGTTTTCCAAGCTGCATCTGTGCGGTACTTAATAGTATAGTACTGTACAAGATGGGCCCTTTCTAAAGGTGCTTGCCATGTTATAAGAAAACCATTGCCTACTTCCGTCACTGTCACATTGCGTGGTGGTCCAGGTTTTGGCCCTGCTTATTACACATAGAGAAATTCATGTTTTGATAGCCTATCAAATTAGTGAAATGCTAACAATATTTTTCAGCACACTGAAAACTTACATTCTATACAAGTGAGTTAATCAGTCATTAACAGAAAGCTGTACTACAAGTGATAACTTTCTTAGATGAGAAAAAAGAAGCAGCTGACTACAGTACTTCATGTAAAACAATAGGTTGTGTGAGCTATTTTAAAACTGACCACTTACTAATTGAGAAAACATAAATACAGTGCTCAAAAGAATTAGGAATACATGATTTTTGGCATCTGCCACCCTGTACTGAGCAATAATTGAGGACTAGGTACATTACCAAATTATACATTTATCTTTCAAAAATTAAGTTCACAACAAAACATCATTACATGTAAAAAAGAACTGAAATGTCTGAGAGGTGTCAAAAACCAGGTGAAAACAATCACACATCCTGTCATTCTAGGTGCTTTACATTGGACTTCAAGAGCTTTAATAATATTTATGCCTCCCTTGAGCATTTGTTACTGCCTGATACCTACATGGCACGCTCTGTATATGTCTAAAGAGGTCATCCGTGGTATCTGTTCCCATCTTCAATGAGAGCCCATGAGAGTTCTTGGAGAGTCTGAGAAGGAACAGGATGACTGTGAACACATTTGTCAAGCATGTCTCACAAATGCATAATAGCGTTTAGGTTGGGACTCACTGCCGCCCATACTGTTCCTTCAATGTCCAGGCTTCGAGAAACATCCCTGCTGATGCCTGTCACTTGGGCCCTGGCATTAAAGGTAATTCAGGGCCACCACCACATGGTCCAACAGGATCTGTTGATGTATTGCCTGGTGGTAAGGCAGCCACAAACAATCACAAGATCAGTACGGCTGTCAACACTGAAGCCTCCCCACATCACAGAACTTTGAAAATTGATGGACAGATCTGTGAATAACACTTTTCACCAGTGACAAAGTTGCTAGTTGACATTGGAATTGCAGAACTGAAGATGAGCTGTGAGATGCTGTCGTGTCAAGCGTGGTACTCGAACAGGACATCTGGGCTGTAAGATCCTTTCTTGTAACCTGTTCATTGCACTCTGACCTCATACAGCAGCTCCAGTGGCCTTTTTGAGATCATATTGCAGTGCTTTGGTGGTAGACATATGATGCTATAACACGAAGCTGTACAGATATCGGTCTTTGTGTGGAATCAACAACCTTGTCCAACTCACCTTGTATACTGACTTGTCACACTTAGTGTGTCCACAACCTATGGATGACACATGGAGAGGCGTTGGCATCTGCAACAACATGACTGAAAGTCCAGCCTTTTAGGATCAAACAGACTGACTTGCAATCTACATGGCATTAAGGTGTTACTTTACAAGTGCTTGGTTGAATACAACATCCACAAATGACAACTGCCATCTCACTAGAAAATTAAGGAGATGCTAGTACTCACTTCCCTCTGAGGACTTGTCTGACAATTTAATGCATAACACAGTCAATAATAGATTGTCTATGTTGAAAGTAAAGATTTCAAGCCATGCACCACAAGTACTCCCTGTATAAAAATGGATGTAATGTACTGGGTGTTGATGCACGTTCCCATAAATTCTTTTGAACAGCGTTAGTTAACTCTTTGACCTGATATACTGCATGTCTCAGCAAAATATTTCCTTTCCATTTTGCCAATATTCAGCACCGTCTACAGTTATTTACAAGTAACAAGAGAATGCTCACTTTCTGCAGCAACCTATGCATAAACACCATGATTTATGGGACACAGAATAAATGGAAAATATGTTATACAATCCCACAGATGATGAGGTCATTAGTGACAAAGCACAAAGCAAACAACAATGGGAAATTGAACTGGCCATAGTTTCATTAACTGAACCATGCCACTCCTTGCTTGGTTTAAGAAATATAAATCTAGATTGGAATTTGAAACAGTCTCCTACATAATACAAGGGAAAAAAGACTTTATCAAACTGAAAATAATATTAATTAAGCAAAATAATTGTGCTGATTGACAGTTCTACCAGTTTCTGATGAAATATTTATATACTGCGAATGAAAACGCGTGACAGTGGTGTACTATTCTACAATATTTATAATTTTCTTTTACAAACTGGTTTTCAGTTGTTACCCCATCATCAGATGCAAAGACGTGTAGCGGCAAAATTTTTGGAATCAAAGATTTTAAACTAGTGCATTTATAGGATACCTCAGTTCATTTCCAAAGGTGACAGTCGTTAATGTTTGATTTAGGGCTAAGACAAGAGGAATTATTTCAGTGAAAAATGCGATGAAAACGTACTGAATTTAGATAAAATATATGACACATTAAATAATGAATTATACAACAAACTGCAACAACTGTTCTGAGAAGAAAATAAGTAGAACAGTAAACTTTGGTGATATGTTCTAAGTGAGAGGCTGAACAAAATAATCTTGTCCAATCAGGTCTAATATTACAAACAGCTAAGATATACAAGTAAGATTAAGTGGAGAGTCAAGTGCTTTCACATAGTAGAAATTATTTTTCAGCAAAATCCATGTCATGACATGCCTGGAATACAGCACACTATAACAGCCTATATTAAATCTCACTACAGCGTGACTGTTATTTCACAAGCGCATTATTTGTCATTATCTGTTAGAGAGAAGGAAAAAATGTCACAAAATGGCCTACAATTTCTTTTAATTTCAATTTGTACTTAGGATTTTAGTTGGCATTAGCAGATTTATTCTCATTTCATTCCAAATTATTTCTTAGGTTCCAAGCAGGATGGAATTCTCAAGATGTAACGAAAATAATTTCTGCACAAGAAATCAGAACTACAAGGCTATTTCTTTTAACAAAAAAGTAGTTCTCTCAAGAACTTGACACAACAAATAGCAATGGTAGATAAAAGTAATGTAATAGTTATAAAAGTTTTGTGTTTAATAATACTCTCTCTTTTAAAAATTTTACATCAATAAGATAGTATCAGTATTGTAAATAGCTCACACTCACACATATAGGGAACCTCAAAAAATAAAAGGCTGTTTAAAAATGAACATTCAAAGAATCAAGTACTGAATAAGGACATTAAGTCATTTTTAGAATTTCCATCACTTGTTGCTAGAATGCTTTCTGTTTTGGCTTGCCATTAATTTAAGCAAATTTGCAATTGAGACTAGAGATAATATCCGACTGAAGAGAACTCCTGCATAAAGAAACATCATCACTTGTTGCAAGAATGCTTTCTGTTTTGGTTTGCTATTAATGTCATCTGACATACATAAAAGTTCCCTTCATAAAATATATTATTGGAATAATCAAGTTAAGATACGTATTTAATGTTATTTTTATGCTCATGTGGTAGATAAGAGCATGAGTACTCAGAAACTAAGTAAAACATGTGATTCTTTCTTCCCACTCTGATATTGGATACATTTGCATTTTCTTAAAATTTATCCAGTGCACCTCTAATAGCCTCTATTTTATACTGAACATGTCACCTGACAGAGTTATGAAATGCATAAAATTTTAATTCTTTAAGGATAGATATGCCAAGAAAGATTTCTCCTATAGTGAAAAGTGTAATAAGATCATAAAACCGAGACACTGTAGTTTTTTTATTTACACCATTTCTACAGTTACCTTTACATGCTGTAATTACTGAAGTATGTTATGTTCAAACATTATTTCATTACTATGATCTGCAACATTTTCATGCAGACAAACATTTTCCTAATACTTAAAGAAAAATTAGTTTATTGATTTGATCTGAATATAGCATCAGTTTTTACCCAAAGAAGTACCATTTCATGCACGTGCAGAGGTCACTCTATGTTTATCTATGTTGAATGTGCAAATATGTTTCACAAACCGACCCCAGGAGGAACATGCAAACTCTAAAACATTTTTAATATATATAAGCAAATGAGAATTAAGCTAACATCTCCAGACCTAGTTCCACAGGAGATTTGGTAAAAGAAATTTAATGGAGGACAGGATGTGCTAATGAAAGATGACAGTGTTCATAAACTGATACGAGTCACTGAACACATACACACTGAGGAATTAAACTTGAAATAAATGTTATATAAAATGAATTAAAAATAACCTAACCAGATGACAGAACCAAGAGCATTATGCTGTTTTTACAACCAGTAGTTTGACAACAAAGTAGAAATGGTTTTCTTTTTTGTAAAATTATCCCTATAGATGAAAAAGCCTATGCTAGTTCAATAAATTCCCATTTTGCATTCAAATACAACAACAATTCAAGTTTAGATATAGTGCTCCTAACCGAGGCATGAGTTTTTGTGTTTTACGAGTGTCTTCACTGCACAAATATAAAACTTATGAATATAAATATTACTGATATTTGCAATCAAAGAGGGACATGATAATGAAGACTAATGACTAGGAAAGACTATGTTGCCAGTGACACATTGCAAACTTACAATCATTTCCATGGTCAGACAAACAAAAGTTCTGACTGGCCTTTAGGGGGAGTATTTCACATATGTTTATGAGGCATGGCTGCAACCAGTAATGTTGAAATTATATTCATACCAACTATGTAACAGAATGTAAAGATGAGATGTGCACGTAGTAGTTTTATCACAGTATCAAAAATTCATAAAAAGAGCTTTGAGTAAAGAGATAGTGAGTAGTAGTAGTTTTTTTAAACAAACAGGAAGAAATAATGATCCAACTGGAAATAATTTTTATTTAAATGTGAATTTTGATGGTTTCTTGAGTGATTATAAGCAAAGAGTCTGAGCAAGCTTATTACTGATGTGGAATAAGACTGAGGAAGAATAACCTGTCATTATAGCTGAAGAAAAATGAATCTGTCATAACAAAGGAGTGGAATTCCAAATAAAAGGATACATAGTGTATGTATGATACTTCTTCCTAATCAGTTTATTTCAGATCAACAATTATTTCATTCCTAAAGATCTATAAATAGACAAGAGTGCTTGCTGACTTGAGAATCAGAATGGACCCATTTTCTCACCCCATCCTAGCAACTATTGTGATGGATTCAGCTTCAAAACTCCTGAATTTTAAAATTTTGGCTGTAGTAATCTATTGGCACTTAGACAATTTTTCTTACGACTTATGTGTCAGTTTCTAACCTAGATTATTTGTACTTTCCTATATATCTTTCTCTCCAGACGAAGCTGCTGCAGTTTCAAAAAGATTGAGGTTCAATGAATTCTTCCATTGATTCTTATTTCACAGGCCCTCTTCCAGTGTATTGGCAGGTGATAATTAGACACTCATATCTCACCCCATGTTATGTTGGTGTAGGATTGGGATGTCATGTGACATAAATTAGAGAAATTCTACATCATCATCATCATCATAAGGCAAGAAGATCTGCACTTTATGCACAAACTGAATGGAGACCTATGGAATTCTACTTAAACTATATATATTAGCTTAGCACTGGGATCTGAGAAGCACCTTTGACATCTGATAGTCCATAAAAGGGAAAAAATCTAATCTACACCTCTAAGCGGTAATGAGCATTGTATAACGTGGCCAAATAAGTATGAGTCAGATGATTTTTGGGACAAACAGTTCACTTTTACTTACAATGATGGAGGACATTGTCTTGTCGTAAGTGGGAGAAATCATCCAAGAAACAAATGTATAGCATCAAATAGACAATAAAAAGAAGGCAGTGGGAGACTACAGTATTAAGGGTTCATCAGAACATCCACAGTCCAGCTGAACTACGGTTCTCCACAGCAAACATGTACTGCTGTGACAATAGAACCAATTTGTGATTACGACAGTCAGAACTCCTGCAAGCTCTATGACAGTTGATTGTGCACAGGTGAAAGAGGTAAGAAGATAACTTATACATATCTAATTCTACATCTACATGACTACCCTGCAATTCACACTTAAGCGTTTGGCAGAGATTTCTTAAAACCACCTACAACCTATTTCTCTACCATCCCACTCTCAAAAAGCACTGGGGAAAAATGAACACTTAAATATTTCTGTATGAGCTCTGATTTCTCTTATTTTATTATGTAGATCATTTCTCCCTAAGCAGGTTGGTGACAATAAAATATTTTCACATTCAGAGGAGAATGATGGTGACCGAAAGTTCACGAGAAGTTCTCACCACAACACAAAAGTCTTTGTTTTAATGATTGCCATCCCAATGCTCTTATCATACCTGTGATACTCCATTTTCCATTTTGCGATAATATAAAATGAGCTATCTTCTTTGAACTTTTTCGATTTCCTCAATCAATCATATCTGGTATGGACCAACGAAGTACAGTAATAGCAGAGAACGAACAGGTTTAGTGTAGGCAGTTTCTTTAGCAGACCTGTTGCATCTTCTAAGCGTTCTGCCAATAAAGCATAGTCTTTGGTTTGCCTTCCCCACATCATCATCATCATCATCATCATCTATGTGATTGTTCCAATATTAAGTTGTTCATAATTGTAATTCCTAGGTATTTAACTGAACTGACAGCATTTAAATTTGTGTGATTTATTGTGTAACCAAAATTTAATGGATTCCTTTTTGTACTCGTGTGGATTATCTCACACTTTTCCTTACTAAGAGACAATTGGTACTTTTTACACCAAACAGATATTGTGCCTAAGTCATTTTACAACTGATTTTGATCTTCTAATGCCTTTAGTAGACGTAAATGACAGTACCATCTGAAAACAACCTAAGAGGGCTGATCAGATTATCTCCTAAATCGTTTATATAGTTTAGGGAGAGCAGGGTGCCCGTAACACTTCCTTGGGGAATGCTGGATATCAATTCTGTTTTACTCGATGACTTTCCATCAACTAATACAAACTGTGACCTTTCCGACAGGAAATCACAAATCCAGTCACACACCTGAAACAATATTCCATAGGCACACAACTAGATTAGAAGTCTTTTGTGAGAAATGGTGCCAAAAGCCTGGAAATTCAAAAATATGGAATCAATTTGGTGCTTGGAATGTGAGACAAGGAGCAGGAAAGAAAACTATGAAATGTGAACAATGAAATAGAAGACAATAAGCAGAACATACTTGAACTTAGTGAAAACTGAATAGAAAGAGAAGTTACAGTGGTGATTTCGAGACTGCGTAATAAGTATCTGAAAGCGAAGAGCGACATACTGTACAAATAATTTATAGAAGAAATTATAAAAAGCTTTTCATCAATGTAATATTAATGTAAAATGAAGGTGAGATCCTGTCAACATAATGCAAATGTACATCCACATCTGCATCTACATTTATACTCCGCAAGCCACCCAACGGTGTGTGGCGGAGGGCACTTTACGTGCCACTGTCATTAACTCCATTTTCTGTTCCAGTCGCGTATGGTTCGCGGGAAGAACGACTGTCTGAAAGCCTCCGTGCGTGCTCGAATTTCTCTAATTTTACATTCGTGATCTCCTTGGGAGGTATAAGTAGGGGGAAGCAATATATTCGATACCTCATCCAGAAACGCACCCTCTCGAAACCTAGTGAGCAAGTTACACTGTGATGCAGAGCGCCTCTCTTGCAGAGTCTGCCACTTGAGTTTGCTAAACATCTCCGTAACGCTATCACGGTTACCAAATAACCCTGTGACGAAACGCGTAGCTCTTCTTTGGATCTTCTCTATCTCCTCCGTCAACCCGATCTGGTACGGATCCCACACTGATGAGCAATACTCAAGTATAGGTCGAACAAGTGTTTTGTAAGCCACCTCCTTTGTTGATGGACTACATTTTCTAAGGACTCTCCCAATGAATCTCAACCTGGTACCCGCCTTACCAACAATTAATTTTGTATGATCATTCCACTTCAAATCGTTCTGCACGCATACTCCCAGATATTTTACAGAAGTAACTGCTACCAGTGTTTGTTCTGCTATCATATAATCATACAATAAAGGATCCTTCTTTCTATGTATTTGCAATACATTACATTTGCCTATGTTAAGGGTCAGTTGCCACTCCCTGCACCAAGTGCCTATCTGCTGCAGATCTTCCTGCATTTGGCTACAATTTTCTAATGCTGCAACTTCTCTGTATACTAAAGCATCATTCGCAAAAAGCCGCATGGAACTTCCGACACTATCTACTACGTCATTTATATATAGTGTGAAAAGCAATGGTCCCATAACACTCCCCTGTGGCACGCCAGAGGTTACTTTAACGTCTGTAGACATCTCTCCATTGATAACAACATGCTGTGTTCTGTTTGTTAAAAACTCTTCAATACAGCCACACAGCTGGTCTGATATTCCGTAGGTTCTTACTTTGTTTATCAGGCGACAGTGCGGAACTGTATCGAACCTCAGATGAGGAAGCAGTGGATGAGATTTTCAACACAGCAGAGGTGATGGAAGAAATTGGAAAATGAAATGTGATTAATATTACAATGCGTGAATTCAGCAGCATTATTGCAATGAGAAATAGTGGGAAGGGTGGAGTATATGGCCTTGTCTACTCCGTTCACTGTACATTAGGTAATAAATGATTGAGCTACCTGCACCATGGAGACCCCTACCAGCCACAACAAGAAGCAGAAACTTACAGCTGGAAATATGATTAACTTTTAGTCTCATTGTGTTGGTAAAAAAGTGCCTCTGGTTTCTGTCTTTGTTCACGTAGAAGTTACAGTCTTGTGAAATCAGGTGAATACTGGATGTTTCAAAATAAATATTAGCGTTTCAAAGCTTTGTAGCAATGGGGGCAAAGGCACTGCAACATACGGAGGTTTCAATCAGTCCTGGAAGCGTGCACGGATAACTGAGATGGTCAGAGTGACACTCACAATGAGTGACAAATCAGAGTTCAAGTCCTCGTTCATTACAAATTCTCATGTGTCACCAACAGGTATGATTTCCTAACACAGTTGTCAAAAATATCTACAACAGCGGCAAAATTTCATGAAATTACTACAGTTGTAGATTGGTTGCCACTAATGTCTGTTCCCTCAGACATACATGAATGTCAGAAGGAACAGATATTGTAATAACTTGTAGCATTTATTTCAACTTACTGTTATAAACAGAACATCAAATGAAAGAACAACTCAAACAGTTTCTTCTACATGTGTTCAGTGTGAGCACCATTCATCACATGGCACATGTTGAGTCAACAGGTGAGTTCTTTCCAAACCTTGATCACTGCGTCTGGAGTAACTGTTGCAACAATGTTATTACTAAATCAGGTGAATAAGTTGGTAGCACATACACATACACATGATGTTTTGTGAACCCCAAATGTAAAAATCACATGGCGTCAGATGGGGTGAATGTCAAGTTCTTTCATTCAGCTCCTTGCCAACAATCGAATGGTCAGGTAGAATGTCGTTTAACCAGTTGCATACTGGGTTAGGTCATTGAGGCACCACATCATCTTGCTGTCAAATGAGTTCTGTAGATCACCTTCTTCCAATCAACAGAAGAGCCACAGTTCTAGCACAACAAGATAAAAAACACCACTTAAGATCACTTCACCAAAAAAGAGGGAATCTCACTGAAGCTGCACCACCTTGTGGGGATTTGCGACCCCCAGATGCATCATTATGTATGTTCACATTTCCACTTAGGTGAAATGATGATTCGTCACTGAAGGCAACCAATCCAAAAATCTTCATTGTCATGCAACAATGTTTGCTTGCAAAGTTGATACATAAACTGTAGGCTTAGAACTCCAACAACTGTAAACAATAAGGATGTAGTTGAAAGTGTATCCTTAAAAGTCTCCACAGAGATATCACGGAAATTGCTAGTTCACAAATAGCCTCCTGACTAATTTCTTAGGGCTATGTGTGAAAGATTCTCTTCTCATTCAACATGTCTTCAATTACTCTTGGTTGTCCTGTACTCTTCTCTTTGCAAAGAGAATCAGAGTAGTCAAACATTATCACAACGGAACTTAATACAGAACACATTATATTGTGAGAACAGATTCAGTCATTGCAAACTGTAAAACACAAAGAGCTTTCTATTCACTAGTTGTCATCTTGCCTACTGGCACTTTCTAACGGATGACACAGAAAACAGTACATGTGCACAGGTATATAAACAAAGCTCTCTGAGTGGTTCTTTCATTTGCTGTATTATTTATAATTGTAATCTGATTTGATCCATTATAAATGGTTTTTGAAAGCCTGCGACTGTAGATACAATAGGTTTGTTTATAAATAAATAAATCTTCTGCTACCAGTCACGATTTTCTTTATTTTACTATTCGCACGACGCGTTTCGAGAAATAATTCCCATTTTCAAGTGCGTTTTTTTGATGTGTGTTAAACCATTTCTTTTGATGTTGTCAGTGTGTGTGAGTCTGCTTCATTTTGTTGACTTTTAAGTTTTCTAATGGTCCATTTGTGTAGAGAGTCACACACACTTAACATCACACACAACTTGTACATTTTACACATCGAAAATATCTTATATAAATATAAGAAAATCGTGACTGGTAGCAGAAGATTTATTTATTTATAAACAAACCTATTATAATTGTAAGTTGAATGTAATGAATGCTATACAAAGCCTTGAAACTTTGATATTAATTTTGAAACACCTGGTATTTTTTAAATGGCCTGTACCATCATGACAATGAAGCATAGTGTTAATAATTGAATTAGTATTAATAATTGACTTAAGTCCTCTGAAAGCTCAAACTCAGCAATCTTACAGTCTATGGACAGTCTACCTTTGGCATATGAACAATTATGTATAACCTTTGTTGTCCGTATTCACCAATGAACAGAACAGATTTGGTGAGAACAATGAATGCACAACAGTGATGAATGGTGTGCTACAATTTTTCTTTTCATTCGTTGTTCAAAATCTTTGTGACAAGTAGGTTTAAAGGATGATATATATCAGTATTTGTAACAAGCAGACTTTTGCAGCTGATGAAATGAACATATATTTTTGTTAAAAAGGAGTGATTAGTTCCACTATTTTTTAGCAGCATAGAATACAAACATACTCTAAGCATAACTGAAAGTTAAGACAAACAAGTACATAATGTTATGTTGGCAATCTTCTCAGGACAGGTAATCTTTAAAGAATTATATTGGAAATACACAATACATAACTAAACATATTAAAACAAAATTAAATCAAATTAAAATTGAAAATTAAGCAAGTACCTTTGGGGCGCAGGACCGGTGGGAAATAAGAAGCTCCTGTGGAATCAGTTGGAAAGACAATAACACTATAATCAAAAATGTCTGGAATGAAATAAAACAGTGAAATAAAGGCAATGATGAGCAACAAAAAGTAATAACAAGAATATAAATAAGGCTAAAAGATATTTATATAAAATATAGTACATAACTTTAAACAAAGCAAAAACAGCAAATAAAATGAGCTTTAAGTGCATTGGTAGTCTTTCCAGCATGCACTTTTGTCTACAAAATGCTGTGTTATCAGTTTCCTCATCCTTACACCTGACAATCTATGGGTCAGCCTGAAATTCTCTTATGAGAGCGTTACAGATATAATTGTGATAATGGTACACACTTATTACAAAGGAAGGTTGAGTGACATGATTCTCCATGAAAGTTTCATTATCATATAATCAGTTTCCTTTTGCACATCAATTCTACAAATACTTTAATAGAAATAGAATTCAAAGAGAAACTAAATACAAGTACTTCTTTGTAACTGTTCATGTACTTTTTGTGTTGCTTATCAGGCAATAATATGGAATTTCACAATGCATAAAATACACACACACACACACACACACACACACACACACACACACACACACAACATTGGCATTTTACTCAGTGGAATTGATGGTGTTTCTGCATTTCAGTGACTGTGACAAGAATGATATTCATTTTTCTTGATAGTTTGTGGATATAACAGACTATCACTGTTGCAACTTATCATGACTCCTATACATATCAGATATTGTATGATAGTTACTGGAAGTTGACAAATGAAGCTCACTTTTTATATGTGTGGTTTAACACATAAAACACATATCAGCATAAATTCTTCTAGTATCTTTCCAAAGAGATAAATACTTTGTGAACTTACAATATAAAATAATAAATATTCTTTCTCCTGGAGAAACTTGAACTTGGTATGTAGTAAAAAACATAATCTTATATTCAGTTTATTTCCCTCATCGTGCATTTTCTTCCCCACTTACCCTTTTCCCATCATCAATCTGGATGGTTTGATGTAGCCTGCCACTACTTCCTCTCCTATACCAACCTCTTCACATAGAGTAACTTTCTTTACAATTTTTACTCTCAACAGCTCACTGTAGTATCATTGAAGTTATTCCCTGATGTCTTCTACACGTCTTAAAATCATCCCGTCCCTTCTTCTTGTCAGTGTTTTCCACACTTTTTTTCCTACCCAGTTCTTCAGAGAACATCCTCGTTTCTTATTTTATCAGTCAAACTCATTTTCAACATCCTTCAATAATACCACACCTTGTACACTTTAATTGTCTCCTTTTCTGGTTTTTCTTACAATCCTTGATTCACTTCTGCACAATGTTTTGCTCCAGATGTACATTTTCAGAAATTTATTCCTCAAAATAAGGTCAATGATGATACCAGCAGACTTCTTTTGGCCAAAGATGCCCTCCCCTCCTTTCATGTGCTAGTCTGCTATTTCATGTCATCAATCAGTCGAAGTATTTCTTCTGTTTCCCATGGTTTCTTCATTGTTACCTTCCTTACACCAATATTTGCACAAATTCTGTGATTGCACCTTTAGAGATGTCCATTCCTCTTCAACTGAACAGTCTGCTGTTTTATTCATTATCATAGTATCTACAGCCTCATATAACTTCAAACACATCTTGTCATTCCTCAGTATTTCAGTATCCTACTTCTTTCCACATTGATTCTTCAAGATGATTGTCTTAAATTTCAATCCACAGTTCCTCATTATGAAAATGTAATTTGGCACTATATCTGCTCCTGCACTTGCCTTACAATCCAATATCTGCTTTCTGAAGCTCTGTCTCACAGTACAGTACTCCAATTGATATCTTCCCATGTCTCCAGGTCTTTTCCAACCATAACTCCTCCTCCTGTGATTTATGAATAGTCTATTTGCTATTGCTGGCTGGTGTTTATGGCAAACTCTACTAGTCTCTTTCCTCTCTCATTCCTTCTACCAAGCCCATATTCTCCCACAATGCTATATTCTACTCCTTTGTCTACCACAGCATTCCAGCCCCTCATGATTATTAGATTATCAGCTCCCCCTGAATAGTGGGTTATCTGTTCTATGCCCTCATATACTATCTAGCACAATAAATGGTTCTTGAAATATAACTCCTTTTGTTCTCTTCCTCTTAAATGACAAATTAGATAGTTTCTGGCCATTTGTGTGCAATATAGTGAAATCCTGATAAAAAAATTCTTATATGGTGAAGAGTGTGGTTTAATTCATGTAATTTTTTTAAAAAGGTATATATTTAGCAGCTCCTACAGATAAGCATAAAGGGAAATAATGTATGTATCATAATGAACGTTATGGTTTTCACTCATCCACTGCAACTACAACATGCATACAAAACATACAATGAATGCTGCACATGCTCACAGAAATATGCATCTACAAAGAGGTAACTATCTTACAATACTCATATAGATCCTTACCAGAAGGTGGAGAAAATGGAAAGTCTGTTCCTGATATTTGATTTACACGTATAGTTGGTATGCCCTGATCTGCATCATTTGAAGGAAATGAGAAGACAGTCAGAGTACAGAAAAAATCAATCTATGGAGATAAACTAAAATATTTAGTTTCACTACAAACATAATTATCATTAATATTTTTACAAGTAGTACTGATGATACTGGAGTTTCAAAAGACAACATACTTGAAATCTGAGTTGATTATTTTACTGATACATACTAAAATGGATAGACTGTAGCATATTTAGTAAAATGAAAGATTTATCAGTGTTAGCATTTTCAATCTCATGGCTGAAATAGTTAAAGAAACAGTTAATAGTATAAATAAGGAAATAACTGAATAAATGTGAGTGTTTATTATGTCACTCAAAAGCTGCCTCTCAAATGCAGACAGTTTAAAAGAAAATCACCTTACTTTTAGCTGACATTGTTGTCATTTAACAGCAGTATTGCTGAATTACACTTATGCAAAGTAACATGCAAACATTCTTAGTATTCATTTCATAAATAATTGTAGTAGTGACACATTTCAGTCATAAAACTCAACTGAAATGATACTACATTTTTTTTATACAAATGTGTAAGTACCATTAAGAGGAACTAGAGAATGATTGCAGCTGCCCCACTCAGTTTTTCTTTATTGCATATTTTTTCCAATTGTGAGCAGCACATGAACAACGAAGGTAGAGATAAGAAAGCTTAAGCCGCACGTGTTTAAGAAATCAAATTTAATGTCAGGGAGCCATTACAAATTTGTGCTACTTTGTTAAGTTGTTAGTAGTCGTAACATTTACATTCCATGTGTCTGTAGGGCCCCACGCGTGAGTAAATGGATCACTTTGAAATTGCCTGCAACCAACTGCTCACTTCAATCCCACCACACAAGGTTATTTACCAAGCAATTTCAGTCAGTATTTTGAACAACAATGTTGTCAAGAGGTTCTGCTATGTACAATCAACTGCTATGTTTAACAGCAGTGGTAGCTGATCTGTGTATTTCGACTTAAAAAAAAAAGTGTTATCAATAGCATTTCTGCTGGTTTCCATTAGTCTTGTAAAAGCATGAAGGAGAAACTATATGAAATGACAAGGTATTTAAGTACAGCCATAGAGTAGATGTGCAGTACACATTTAAATTAAAATGTACATTTAATATTGCCTCTTAATAACACACCTAGTTGTTTCATAAATAATAAAAAAATCAGCAGCTGGAGGCTGGTATATTGTGATTGTTACTATGAACTTCCCATGATTTTGTATTTCTACAGCACAAGATTAAAAATGCTGCTGACACCAAAACATAAGAGAATGAATGTTTTACGTTTGTATTTCTTTTTAATGTAAGTGACAACTCCCCCTTAAACTTCACCTTTTAGACTAGTTCACCCTCCTTGAATAATTATAAATTTTTATGTAAGGTTCATATGCCACATAGGCACAGTGGAAACCACTTAACCTCACTTAATATCGAAACAAATGTGTCACAGCCAAGCAATAATATTTCATTGCATTTAACTCATCAGTCTGCTTGAGAATTAAAAGCCATCAGCAACTGAGCACTGCAATCTTGGATTTGCCCACAAATTTGTGATTAGTAGACAGATTTTTCTGATCTGTTGCTCATGTGTGAGGACCTTAATAAAACTAGGAAATTCTGTAGCCTTGCAATATCACAAGTTTTGATACAGTATTCACTGGGATATCTGTCATGAGAAATGAATGATTCTCCTGTTGCAGAGAATATTTTCATCACTGCTAGTAAAGATCTGAATATAACTCACTTTTTCCTTGTGTGAGAAATGGTTGAGGGCATGTCTCCATCTCAGATTAAAGAGAAATGTAGGTCACTGGGACATAATTTCAAATTATCCTAAATGGCATCAGTTTCTCAAAGAAGAAGTTTATTTGTTCCACATATTAGTGTGCTGTGTAACTTAGGCCAGTTAAATTTACAATACCACAAATAATTACACTATTGGTTATGTCTCTCCTATTATATACTGTGTGTCATAGTGTTGGAACTGATTAAGATCTAAATACTACCTAATATGACATTTCACAACTCCTAGCAAGTGGCTAATTCCATTTATGCAATATTATATAGCAGCATTAAAGTAGTGGAAATACTGCACAATATATCAATTTATATTGTCAGAATATGTTTAACATCTTATAAAATTTGGCATTAATAACCATTCTGAATTTCAGCAGTACTGCAATGTTTGTTACATGCTCATAAACATTCATGGAGAGTGTCAATTGGAATAAAAACGTTTTGATTGTTAGGCAGCCTCAGTATAAAATGATGTCCAGACAGCCTGAAGAAGGCCGCTGAAAAGGTGGTCAGAATGCCAGTTGTGTACTTGCTTACTGCTTTACAATGATGCAGTCTAACACTTAAAATATTATTATTCAAAATTTACTGTTTTTTGTTCCCTTAGTTTGTAGTTTATTCTTATCTGAAAAGTGGGTGTACCTCTTAAAATGGTTAGAAAATACTTCCAAACTATTACACAAGTCACTCAAAAAAGATTAATTACACTAAAATGTTATTAAAAGTATCCATTGTCATTAAAGTGTGACAAATGTAACTGCAAAATTATCACAGCAGAAAATGTTCCCACACGTTTCAAGTTAAAAATAATGTGAGTGAGTGTTAATGCATGCTTGGATTTCACAGTACATGCAGATATAGCAATCTTAGTGTTCCCTCAGGTAAGAATTTTTAAAGGCAGAATGACAATTTTAATGATTTCTTTTTATTAGTATATAATTTTTAATAAGTATAATTTACTTTTGGAACTGTACTATGGATACTAACCAAGTGTCCTGACAGTGATAACTTTGCTAAACATTCCATCTCCAAGTTCATTTTTGCCCACTACCTGGAATTCATACGTTGTGCCCGGAGTTAAGCTATTGATCGTGACCTGAGTGCTCCCAGAGGGTGTCACAGGTATTGTGTTCCAATCTGAGAAGCCAGATTCACGATACCTGTAATAAGGGATGCAGTTAACAGAGCATTTTCTTGGTATACATTTAAATGTCAAGCAGATACATACATAATAGATATTACATAATTTTAAAGCTTAAAATATAAATGTGTCTGCAGAATGTTGAATCACAAAGAATGACTGTACAGTTTGCAAGCGATAGTGAATCCAATAATCACAATTATTTTGTAGTTTCTTTTTCTCTCTCCTTGCTTGTGAATACATTGCTTTGGTTGAATACAGCATGTTGGTCTGAATAAGTAATCCTTTGATTACATACAGTTTGAAAACACAAATGAAGTTTTAGGAATCCATTGTCATTAGAATGAGTCACCACACTTAATGAAAATTAGGTCTGTCTTCACTTGCTTTCAATAACTGCAAAGTAAGTCAGGAGAAGCATGTAATTGCTGTCATTTATCAAATGGAAGTTAAACTTAATTACTGCTGCATCAAATCATAGAAATATCCACTGCTTTAGAACTTGGTGGGCCTCACAAAATATGAAGTTTTTACTTTTGAGATGGCCTTGTTTGCAGATTTATTAATCTGCATCTGTGCCCTGCACGCCATCTTACAGTGTGTTGTGGAGGGTGCTTCCAGCATTATCATCGATTCCCCTGTTGCCTATTCCATTTGTAAATAATGCATGGGAAGAGTACCTGTTGGTAATCCTTCATATGAGACCTAATTTTTCTAGTTTTTTGGTATAATAATTTCACAAAACACCTTTGGTGTGAAGCAGTATGCTGCGTGGCTCTTCTTGGAATACATGGTCTCAGAATTTCAAGAGTGATCTCTCCATGATGCACAACATTTATCTTTTTGTAGCATGTACCACTGGAATTTGTTGACCATTGCTTAAATGTCGTCGTGCTTACTAAATTAATCCGTGGTGAAATCTGTCACTCTTCATTGGATATTCTCTACTTCTCCAACTAACCCAACCTGATATGGATTGTAGACTAATGAGAAATACTCACGAATTGGTCAAATGATTTTTTGTAAGCAACTTCTTTAATTTCAGTAAGATTCATCCCGTAAATCTACTTTCTCTATAACTAACTTTATGTGGTCATTCCACTTTAGATTAGTTTGGGTGGTTACTCCTAGGTATTTTACAGTTGATGCTGTTTCCAATGATTTTTCACCATTAGTGTACCTGAACAGTAATAGAGTTCTTCACCAATTTATACACAATATGTTACATGGATTTATATTCAGAGCCAACTGCCAGACATGCACCAATTGTTGATCTGCTGATGGTCTTCCTGCATTCTGCTATAGTCTTACAGCACTGCAACATTTCTGTAGCCAACAGCATCATCTGCAAACAGCTTCATGGAGCTTCTGACATTATCCACTAGATTAGTGCTTCCCAACCCAGGGGGTTATTACTGCCTGAGGGGTAAAATGTCATTTATGATGGTTAAAAACAAAAGGCCCCAATTGTGTTTTGCCCACAAAACATTTTTTTTTTTTTTTTTTTTTTTTTTAAAAAAAAAAGATCCTTACTACTATCATATTTTGTAAGACTGTACTACTGATTACATAAGTAACCAATATTCAGATTTTTCTTTAAGATTACAGCATTAACCCATGGCATAATGATATGGAGATTACTGCTACCTCACATAGTCTACCCAATACATACACACTTTGTACTTCGCATCATGCATCTGTCCCAGTAATATAAAGACATAGACATCATATATGTTTCAACATCTCATAAAAATGACTTCTATGAACTGTAGGTGAATCCCACAATAGACCAGAAATTGCTTCAGTATTCACTTCACAACAATAAACGAAATAACAGCATAACACAGCAAAAACTATTTAATGACTATTACAGCGCTCTTTAGTCCTACACTGTATTATTACTGCATTATTATTATTATTATTATTATTATTATTATTATTATTATTATTATTAGTGGCATTGGTCACAAAGCACTGGCAACCTGAGGTCTTCCAACAACTGCTACTTCCGAAACAAGGAGTTCACAATTAAGCCATTCACAACAGTAGCCCTAGGTATACATTTTAATTTGGTTGATTTTAAATGGGGGTGCAAGGTGCGACTGAAGCAAGTGTCACTATGGATAGGAGTGATGCAAAGGAAGCATCTTTTGTAATTAGTGTCTATCCTCAACGTTGATAGTTCACTTTCCTTTCTGAGTAGTAGTTGTAGGTATTTCTCATGATGGACTTGGACTGGTTTCATTATTCTGTAAAAAGATATTATTAGAATAAGCAGTAACTAGTCAGGTACTACTGTTATAGAAGGTTGGGACAGAGCGGTGAGGGATTGGGGGGGGGGGGGGGGGGTGCTTACTTATATCTGATTGCAATGGGGGAGGGGGTAATGGTCTCATAAAAGCTGAGAACTGCTACACTAGATCAAGATAATGTAATACACTGTAAGACAAAAATAAAGATGCACCACAAAGGACTTATCCAAATGGGACAGAAATTGTTAGATGTGATGTACATGTAGAGACAAACAAGTGATTACAACTTCAGAAAAAAACTGATGACTTATTCGAAAGGAAGAGCTTCATAAACTGAGCACATCAGTAATGTGTTGATCCATCTCTGGCCCTTACAAAAGAAGTTATTCAGCTTCGCTTTGCATTGATTGACAGAGTTGTTGGATGTCCTTCTGAGGGATATCATGCCAGATTCTGTCCAATTGGTGCATTCGATTGTACCTGCCCATAACATTCCCAATGATCTCAATTGAGAATAGATCTGGCAATCTTAAAGCCCAAGACAGAGCATGGCAAGCATGAAGACAAGCAGTAGAAACTCTCATCAAATGTGGGTGGGCATTATCTTACTGAATGTAAGCCCTGGATGGCTTGCCACAAAGGGCAACAACACATGTTGTACAATATTGTCTAGGTACCACTGTCCTGTAGGATTCTTTGGTAACAATCAAATGGGTCCTACATGCAAAGAAATGGCACCCCTGTTTGTCAGTCTGTATGGTGTACAACAGTCAGGTTGGTATCCCATCATTGTCCGGGGCATCTCCAGACATGTCTCTGGCATGAAATCTCACCGACTGGAATAGAATTGTCTTCAGTGATGAGTCCCACTTTGAACTGAGCCCAGATGATGAGCGAAGACATGTCTGGAGACATTCCAGACAGTGGTGGGACACCAACCTGACTGTCAACCACCGCATGCATGACAACCAGGAGTGACGGTCTGGGGTGCCATTTCTTTTCATAGCAAGGCCCTCTTGGTTGTCACCCACAGACAGTGGCACCCTAAATAACTGATTGAGATTTTAACCCATTTGCCACACAGAAAGAGTAAGTTTTGTATGAAATTATTGTAGCTATATTGGAATATTTTTGGGATATCGGAATTTTACACTTCCTAGTATTCCACTGGTTTTGGTGCTATTGACATAAACACAGGTACTGCCAAGTACCCTGCAGGCTAAAAGAAGTCACATGTTTTTCCCTAAAAACATACAATACTTCAGGCAAAGGAAGGAATGAAAAAAATCAAGAAGCCTGTAAACAAATGTAAGGAAGAAAATCAATAAAACATACATAAAATTACACTTTCAGTATGTTTAATGTAAGTTAATGATTCAACTTTTAGTTTCTTGGGAAGGTAGCACACTGCCTACCCCTCTCTCCCTCCCCCAAAAAGAAAGGTTCTGGTTTTGAATTCCAGTTGAGCATACATTTTAATTTATTTTCTGTCAGTTATTTGAGAATATTTATACTTAGACAGATGATACCAAAATTATATATGGTAGACTGTACCACAGGTTCTCTGTACAACAGAACAATGGGAATGGTTGATTTGCACTGGAAAATATGCACTTAAAATCCACAGCATGATTAAAGTTAGATCTGTATTTTTTCAAGTACCTAACATTTCTTCATTTATTTCAGTTGTTTAAGTATTGAAATTAAACTTTGAGCAGTAGTACTTTTTGATACTCATTTTCTGCAGATGGCTTTTTTGTATTTTTTACTGATTTTGTTGGTCTTGTTTTCTTTGCACAGTCCAATTTGACACTTCTTTTGCTTTTTTGATTTGTCTGATGCTACAGGCATTTCATCATGTCATTAGTTTTCTTGCACTGGCGCAACTCTTTGTAGTTTTCCAATGGTAAGTTCATTTACCATCTGAAGAATGAATGTCTTCCCTTCAGATTATTTTTGGTTATCTGATTGTAAATAATTCACAGATTTATTGCGGCCAAGTCTAGGATATTGTAAAAGACATGTATCGGCCATCTCCTGCAAGCAGCCTTAGTTAAATATTTATGAATCATTTGGTCAACAAAGACCATGCCACACACTGTACCATTATAAAAGGTAACCGGTTTTGGTTTCTTCTTCCCTTCTTTGCTCACTGCTGCTTCAAAGTGAAGTGTGCTGCGAATAATGCCATTTTTATTCTTCTATTCTTGGTACATTGTGAGGGTGCAGTCTGGTGTGTCAGTCTTTTCCAAGGTGATGGCGGAAGATAAGTCAGCTTCTTCACAGAAATGGGAGGCTTTTAGTAAATCTTGTTCATTTTTCCCACTACTCTTCTGCTGAAGTCTCTTGGCTAGCTGAACGGATGTGAATGAACTGCCTGTTGTCACATTCCTTTCTTTGTTTAGAACTGGGTCCATGAAGCAAGAAACAATACACTCTCACAAAGACTGGTTGACTTGTCAGACTTTTTCTTTGCAAACCATTGCAGATTTACCTTGACACATCTGAAAGTACCAAATATTTGAGTTCACCGCATCTGTCAGGTTTGTCTGGCATAAACTGGCTAAATGTGCATAATTTTTGTTTGGAAGTAACTGTTCATCAACTGTAGTATTTTATCCAAGGTACTAACAGAGGAAGGAGTTTTGCACGAACCTGTTCCATACTTAAAAAATAAGAATCAACTTTTCAGCTGGAATTTAATGAGTTAAGGATGAATTCTCATCAAAGGGGAGGAATTTGATAAGTTCTTTCTCTTTGAGGGTGTCCAAAGCAGCTCTTCTTCCAGGTGATGGTGTGTCAGCGACACTCCATTCCAATTCTAGCTGCCAACTACACTGCTGTGCCAGATGACTCCTGCAATTGTTGTGGAAAGAACTGAGATGTACAGGCACCTGCTGACATAAACACTTCCTATCTTCATTATCAGTTGTCGCTGGCACAACACTGCCATTTTAATCTGGTATGACACATTCTGATTCAATACCCCAATTGTTCAGAATGTGAAAAATCTCTTCTTTAGTACGACCACAATGACGCAACATGATTGAGAACGTGCACTCACTGATGAGGTGAGTAACAACAGCAACACATAAATATGACTGATAAGTTAAGTTACAATGTCCAGTGTGGATACCTTTCTGACAATGCATACATCATCATTTGAGACTGTAACTGTTGACCAAAACAAGATGCAATAAAAATACCTTTATTTATAATTTCAATATAATGGAAGGAAACATTCCACGTGGGAAAAATTATATATAAAAACAAAGATGAGGTGACTTACCGAACAAAAGCGCTGGCAGGTCGATAGACACACAAACAAACACAAACATACACACAAAATTCAAGCTTTCGCAACAAACTGTTGCCTCATCAGGAAAGAGGGAAGGAAATATGTCTGCTTGTGTCTGTATGTGTGGATGGATATGTGCGTGTGTGCGAGTGTATACCTGTCCTTTTTTCCCCCTAAGGTAAGTCTTTCCGCTCCCGGGATTGGAATGACTCCTTACCCTCTCCCTTAAAACCCACTTCCTTTCGTCTTCCCCTCTCCTTCCCTCTTTCCTGATGAGGCAACAGTTTGTTGCGAAAGCTTGAATTTTGTGTGTATGTTTGTGTTTGTTTGTGTGTCTATCGACCTGCCAGCGCTTTTGTTCGGTAAGTCACCTCATCTTTGTTTTTATTTATAATTTTATTTTCATAATTATAAAACAACAATATTCTTAAAAAAGCAGTTACAAAGGGGTCAAATCATTCTTCCCACTGCTCCAGATATATTTCATGAAATTTCCACAAAGTGTGGAAAATTCAACCAATTGCCGTACACTATCAACAAAAGTAGAAGAAATTAAGAAGTTTCAAGAAATTTGGCAGGAAGATGTTAAAAATTACTTTGTTATTGTTAAATAAAAGTTGAAAGATGTGTTTTGATCTCTTTCACTATTTTAGTGTTGCAACACAATCCTGTAGAGAACTGACCAGGGTTAGCTGAAAGAAATATTAAAATAATGTATTACAGAATTTAAGTTATTGAGATGTGTTTAGAATATTTTTCACATGGATTTAAATAATGGTAGTCTGCTTGTTGGAACTCTTAATATCAATTGATGTCATTCAAACAGCTACTAGCTAGCCATAAGGCTGTATCTTGAAATGCTGGTTGGTTTCATCTAGCAGTGTTTTGCGGGGTATGGATTCTATGTATTACAGCTCTTATAGGCTTCTAGAAGGCTGGTAGAGAGGAGTCCTGACCCCACACCCCTCCGTGCTGCATCCGAATGACACCATCAGCAGAGGATTACATGATGGCTGTCCGGTACCAAATGGCCTGATGAGCAGGATAAATTGAGCTTTATCTTCAATTGTTTACAAGGAAGAAGAATCATCACAAGTGACTAAACCTTGACTCCTGAATCCATCTGTATCTCTAATATGTTTTGATGCATCATTAATCCATATCATCATCACCTAAATTGTTATATTAGGTTTGATGAATCTGTTCTAACTTCAGCGTCTTAGCTCCATCACTTCCTAGGCAGGCCTACATCCCTTACACCTTTGGGTATATATTGCAAAACTTTTATAGGATGTCTGTCTTGTTGCATTCTGTCTACATGTTGCTTCCATTTCTGCATATATGTTTCAATTTTCTCTGTTATTGCAAATATTTTAAGCTAATTTGTAATATCTTCATGTCTTATTATATTTTCTAGTTTACATCTTTAAATGATCTGACGAATTTAATTTCAGACATCACTTTTTGATTTATGTCTTCCTTGTTTGCTATCCAACCCTCAGATCCACAAAGTAGACATGGAACAGCTACAGTTTTACAGAATTTCAGATGCGTTTCTTGGGTTGTATTTTTGTTTAATATTCTTTTTATTGTTCCATACAGACCATGAAGTTTTGAGGTTTTATTCTTTATATCTTCATCATAGTCAAAAGAAATGTCACAGCTCAAGTAGATGAAATTACCTATTTGCTTGATGATTTTGTTTTCTATCACTATTTTTGATTGGGCCTCTAGTTTTCCCTCGGAATGACATTACTTTTGTCTTTTGCAAAAACATTTTGAAATTATAATTTTGGCCAATTTGATGTAATTTAAAATATTTACTTGTAATTTTTCTTTTGAAATAGTTATTACAGTCTGGTTGTCAGCACACAGCACTTTTTTTTATACAATGGTGCTTATCTAGTTTCATTCCTTTGTTGTTTTTTGTTTTCCAATTCCATTAATCAACATCATAGTGTTGAAAATATGTTTTTGTTTCTCACATTAGCAGTTCTATTCTCTGTAGTAAAGGATTTGTAAATGTCTTGTTAGCAAGAGCGTACTAAAATATGCCAACATAAATATCACCACCCAGTAAGGGTTGCACAAACAGTTAGACGAAATAAAGGCATGAAAACGTACTGCTGCTTTATTGCTAACAAGCTTCTCACTTTGTAATGGTATTTGCTTGATAAAGTATGTAATTTTAGACAAATTTTAGTGCCGCTGCTTTGACGGTTTTCACAATTTGTACATTATATACAGTTTTCACAATTTGTAAATCATGTAGAACTGGCAAAAATGTACATTTTGAAAGACATGATTGAAAAGGAGGAAAAATCTCCAGAGCTCTCTTGTTCTTGAGAACTTTAATATATTGGTAACAACAGATTTGCAGCATTTCCAAGTATCAAAACCACAGCCTACATCTGGAATAGATAATTAATTAAAATTATTACATGAGTATGGCCACTATGCCTCATTAGGATTTTCAATTGAGTTTCATATGAAATGTAGAAAAACTGATCTTGGTTTATTGCATATTGTTATTTTAGCAGCATGTTTAAGGTGAAGGCGTCAGAGCCCAAGTCTTTTATTTGCAAGGAACATCAGCAGTTAATGCCAATTTGCCGTACAATTCTTGAACACACTAAGTGTTCAAATATCATAATTTTTCTTTAGGGTTAGACAGTTTTTCCATTGATATTAGCAAGACTTCCACACAGTATGAAATATATTTCAGTATCTTCAGTCCTGGTATTCAGATGTTTACAGACATGTCAGGAAGTTAAATGAGGTCACTCTTGACTTCCATGAAGCTTTTCATACATTTATTCACTGTGTTTTGATATAAAAATCAAAGGGTTTGATATCTGAGTAGATAAATAACTCTCAATACAGAATTAACTGACAGAAAAAGTATTACATGGGACCTCCAAAATTATGTTATGCACGTTGCCTCACACTGAAATTACTATGCAACTAGAGTTGTGCATTATTAGAAGAGAGTACATTTTCTGGATGTCCTGCAGGCACAGTTCTGCTGTGATACCGATAACAGTCTTCTTTTTCTTGTGCCTATGCCCCATCTCTGAATAGGGCCGGCATGATTTATTAAAGGATTTGGCTTGACTAATTTAAGAGATGGTTGGATGCACTTCCCCACCCTGTTATCCCACCAGGATGGAATATGTGAACTCCAGATGTCTGAGTGTAGTGTTATTCATGTGGAACAGAGCAAAAGTTTTCTAAATGTTTGTGAATCATGTAGCTGATGTGAGACTTTGGCACCAGCCTGGTATTCACCTAGTGGAATGTGGGAAGCTGTCTAAAAACCACATCCAGGCTGGCTGGCACACCAATCCCCATCATTAGTTCACCAGGTAGATTTGATTCAGGGCCAGGACACCTCCCCATCCTGGAAGTGGCAGTTTAACAGAAAGGTCAACAGGTGCATCAGTGTGTGGGACTGAAATGGAACGGAACTGGAAACATACTCTAAAGTTGAATTATGTGGGACAGTATGATTTTTTTGGGCAAAATGTCTAAATTGCACACAGATTCACTGCGATATTCCAGCTTTAAATGGATCACACACAATGTCTCAGCCAGGCACAGTGAAATGGTGCCAACAGTTACAACAAAGTCATACAGACATGGGTAATTTTGATCGGGGAGGACGGCCGTCAACATCGACCAGTGACGACAATGTCCTTGCAAGCGAGGAACTAATAAGCAGCAATCACGGTTTTCCAATGATGAAGATATTTACACAGCGGTTCTTGAAAAGTTATCTGAGTGAGGATTGGATTTCAATCATTGAAGAACTGAATGACTGATAGAACATACTGACTATTGTTTACAGAGACTTGGTGACTATGTTGAAAAATAATGTCATGTATATGTATCACTTTAATATGTAGTGCAGCATTCAATAAAAGTTACTTCATCAGCCATACAAATGTGTACCTTACTTGCTGCAGTCCCCTCATATACTATGTTGGCTTGATGGTTTCCATCAGAAACAAACATGTCAAGTGTGATAAAGTACAGAATTGTGCAGAGAAGAGAAAATTACTATAAAAGCATGGAAGACTTACAGGAAATCCCCACCTCATCAACAGAGAGGTAACACACCAGCAAAGATTACCAAAGTCAGTCATAGTGATCAGATATGCAGAAGTAACTAATAACAGTGACGAATCATAGAATAGTCAATGAATCTTGTATTGCAGAAGGTAAGTATCAGACTTCATCTCTATACTGTAAATTTACGAAGCATGTTTTCGAAGTATTCTATATTACTTTCTTGTTTGCCTTTCAATTACCTCCTAACGTATTTACTCAAATCCAAACCACATTTTAATAAGCTAAGCTGCACCCGAAATGAGACTTCGGGAGGGGGGGGGGGGGGGGGGGGAGGACCCAGATCCAAGACATGAAAAATGAGACTAGAAATTAAAGTGGAAAAAGAGTTGTATGTCATACTTCAAAACAGAAACAAAGTTGGTTCATTCTAACACGAGACAAAAATCACATAGAATGTGTAGTTGGGTTCACGTTATAAGCTCAGCAGTTGAGCTTAAGAAATGTTATTTTGTAGACTAATTTACTCTTTCATACATTTAAAACCACATAACTTGTCTGCACTGATTTTATAGTTGTAGAAGATTTAAAAACCAATAATTGAACTGAGTAACTATGCTTCATTTCTGACTGTACACTGTTCAGAATATGAACAATATGAATGTATGTGTATATTCATGATGTGTATATTCTTCCACATTTGCCATTGCCTCCCTTGAGTCTAGTAGGCAGACAGGATTTAAATGAGGTAACAGCTAACATGAAAGAATACATGTCATAATGTTTACATTAATATTATTCTTATGGCAAAGAGAGTATGTGATACACGATTCACAAGAACCATCTCTTTTCAGTGGTAGGAAGATATAGTATCAGCCATATAGACGAAAATTGTAAACACAGGCTTCCCAATCTGCTTTCTATAGTAGAATTTTAGTGAAGACTTCAAATGTATGACTAGCAACACTTCAAATGTATGACTAGCAACACTTGCAAAATAATAATGAAAGTAAATTACAAATTAAAATAGGAAATATAAAACAAAATTTTATTAGATTTATAACACAATTTTATGAAATGTTTAAAATGTCAATTATATAATTCTGAATCACTATTACTCGTTCCTGTTGTTCAGTTCCTCATACAGAGCATCATCCTCCATACCATCTAGTGTATTCGATATTGAACATAAATGCTTGTTGCACAGTCTGATTTGGAACACACTTCCAACCATCATCAATCTAATGGCACACTTGGGACAAACTTGCACATTTTGCATGTCCTGTTGGTGTAAGTTGTCTGTCATTTTTTGAAACCCAGTTGATGTAAATTCATTTAAGCTTGTCATTAAATGGTTTATTCAAACAGATGTCCAGTTGTTTCAGAATTGGCATCATCTTGCCTGGAATTACTGCCAAGTTCATTTTGATTTCCAATAATTTTCATTTTACTGCAGGTGTTGCACAGCCTGCGTTCCAATACCATGTCCTCTGAAAACCTACCACTTTCATTTGCGTGTACAGTTAAAACTTCTGGAAACACTTCCAATTTTGGTGAAGCCTTTTGCTTTAAAACTATGAATGGGAGTATTTTATGTCCATCTGCTGTGCAAGCAAGCATGACTGACATCTGCTGTTTTCCACTTGCTGATATAAGAATAGTCATATCTTTCCTTCCTCTGATGTCAACTGTATAATTTGATGGCATGTCAAAATATACAAGAGTTTGGTCAGCATTACCTATCCTGGTTTTCAGTGCGCTGCGTGATTATTGAGTGCTGAAATTCCACATGTTTTTCATCATAATTTTTAGCAGCTTCTGCACAACTGAAGTTCATCTCTGAAGTGGAAAAAAAAAAAAAAAAAAAAAAAAAAAAAAAAAAAAAAAAAAAAAAAAAAAAAAAAAAAAGAAGCCAGTTAGGGCTAGCCTTAAAGTTTTTGATTGTTTGCATTCTAGTAATTTCCTGTTCCATAATTTTTAAAATTTCAGCATTCACAGGCAGGCACTTCTGACGCTGTAACTTAGCAAACTCATTTAAAATTACTTCAAGAGCACGTAATCAACCACATTGCTTCCCACTAAATGCTTCCCTGCTACTGAAACTTTCAAATAATTTGTCTCTCTACAATCGTCATCATATGAAGTTGCTCTCATCAGTCCTGTATCACAGACCTGCAGCATAATTAGAACTTTTTTCGGCAAAAGAAATAACTTCATTCTTGAATTTCTCACTATAATGAGAATGCTTCATTATGATTCACCAACACCAGCACTTCACAAAATTCAATGAAACAAGGCAAGTATCCTAAAGACTTCTGCATTGTTGATATTTACTTCAAGAAGTTTATTTTTGTTGCTATGAATATCTGAAAGACAGCTTACATTCGAAGATGAGCAATACTGAATTTCTATTTCCTTCATAGGCTGATGTATTAAAATTCAAGGTTGAAACTCGAAGAAAGAAAAGTACACTCTTCTTTTACGAGCGCAGAAATTTTGGTGCCAGTATTTTTCATTGTGCCTGTATTGTGGTGCTTACATACGATGACAAAAGTTAGTCGTGGCAGCTCCTAGTACCATTTTTCAGAACTTCCATTTGCTTTGCACTCGATTCTAAGCCACAGACAGTGTTTTGGATCCAGAAAAAAATGGAAAAAAGTACATCTTAGATTCTGGTATATACAGTCACTCTACATGGGCTGTCCATAATACTGTTCTGTTTTAAAAATCACACATTACACAGTACGGTGAGAGGCCGCAATTATGATCCAAGCAAACTATTTCCATGGCTGGGTGAAGTAATGAAGAGAACAGAACTTTGTGGTTGTTAGCTAGTCCAGATAAGATAATGACATTTGTGGTCACTGCAATTTATATACTTAGGGTTTTGTGAACTGGAAAGAGGCCTATTATTTCAGTCATGTTGTGACACTGGAAATAGCTCAATGGCTACCTGCAATTGTGGCAGATATATTGAAGTAGTTCACGCCCTGAGCCAAATTATTTAAACTGGAATGTTTGTAAAAAATTGATCTACAGTGGTTATGGAATAAGAATTTTTTCTCCTCTCCATGTTATGGGGATTTAAAATGTTATACTAACACATTTTAAAGTGTTTTAAGCTGGAACAGTGACAAAACCTGCAAAGAGGTTGCATTTTTTCATTTTTGCACCCAGTTTTCATGACTGAGATAGTTATGCCTGTAACTGCTATAGTTGTGCGAAACCGCTATTAGCGACACCATCACACATTGCTACCTCCAAACAGATGTGTGAAATATACATTGCTCAAAAGAATTAAGGGAACACATGTATCAACATCCAGTATGTTAAATCTATTTTGATGCAAGTGGTACCAGCGGTCTTATTACATACTCTAACATCTTCACTATTAACGTATGCAAAAGCTACTGTCACTAGCCATCCATTGGCTGTGTTATGCATTACAGCATCAGGCAGTCCCTCAAAAGGAAGTCCTGACATTCTCTAGTGAGGTACACAAATGGCGTTTGTCATTTTTGGATATTGTATTCAACCATGCACATGCAATGTGATTTCTTAATGCAGCATAAATTGCAAGGGCAGTCTGTTTGCTACACGAAGGATGGATTTTCCCTTGTGCCGCTGCAGATGCAAGTGTCTCTCCATTTGTCATCCATGGGTCGTGGACATGCTACAAGGAGACACATCAATACACAAGGTGAGTCGGACAAGGCTGCTAACACATCATAGCCCCATGGGAAGGCCGATACCTGGTCACCTCTGCATTGCAGCTTCGATGGCTACTGACAGAGCATGCAAGATGATCACAGGAGAGTCACTGAAGCCAACATGTCTGATAAAACTGTAAGAAACAGGTTACAAGGAAGAACCTTATGATCTAGATGTCCTGTTGCGGCATCCCACTTGACACAACAATATCTCATAGCTTGCCTTCTGATTTGCCTTTCCCATGTCAACTGGCAACTTTGTTACTTGCAAAATGTGTTATTCACAGACAAGTCCAGATTTCCTGTGATGCAAGGTGATGGCTATGTTCTGTATAGAGATGCCATAATAAGTGATAATTGTCAAATGTTGTCTAGGAAATTGAAAGATTCAGCCGAGGTTCTGTGATGGTGTGGGAAGCCATCATGGTCGACAGTCATATGGATCTTCTTGTTGTCCATGGTCACCTTAGCAGCAGGCATTGCTCTGTACAGATACTGTGGAACCACACGGTAATTGCTGCATACGGTGGTGACCCTGAATTCCTTCTCGTGCACAATTAACGCCAGGATCCACATAGCAGGGGTCACCAGGGATGTCTTGCGAAACATGGACATTGAAATAGTGGAATGGCCAGCAGTGATTTCTGAGCTAAATGCCATACAGCACGTGTGAGATGTGCTTGACAGACATGTTCGTGGACATCCTGTTTCCACCACACCACAGACTCTCCGAGAACTCTCAAGGGCTGTCATTCAAGAACTGGACTGGATAACATTGGGTGACCTCCACAGACTTATGTGGAGCAATGCAGATAGGTTTCAGGTGGTTATAAATTCTCAAGAAGGGTATACACCTGAGTGACACTCTCACACTCTAATGAAAAGTACCCACAATGATGGAATGAATGATTGTTTCCACCTTGTTTTTGACACCTGGTGGACATTTCAGTTATTGTTATGTAAATGAACAAGAAGGTAATGATGTTTTGCTGTGTATTTAATTTGTGAAAGATAAAGGTATAATTTCGTAATACACCAGTCCTCAGTTATTGCTAAATGGAGTATGGCAGAAGCCCAAAGTCATGTCCCCCTAGTTTTTTTTGGCAGCGTATTAAACTATATGTATTACAGTTTTTGTACAGCGATAAAGCTAAATAATGCCCAAGGAGGTGGAATTAGATAAATGCTAGTCATGATGATGTGAAGTGGTTATTTCAAAATAAAACAACATATGCAGGATAATGACTTCCCTCAAGAGGTTATTATTTGTACTTTTGGTCAGAACAATAAAAAAACAACAAAATTTACATGTGAGTACATTAATTTTATACAAATGAAATGACACAATTTTAGAGACTTGACTGGTCTCATACAGATATAATTTTATATATACAGATTGAAGTGTGGAGTGAAAATTTGTACCAAGGCCGGGAATCAAACCCAGGTCTTCTGCTTACTAGGCAGGTACATTAGCCACTAAGCCGCACTGGCACAGTGGTTCACACAACTGGATGAATTATTCTGGCAGGCCTCCCTCCTCAGTCCATATTCTCACTGCCACCCCAGTCTACTTTAAATTCCCATTCTGTTCATGTGTAAGGGGGAATTTAAAGTAAACTGGAGCAGCAGTGAGAATTTGGATCAAGGAGCAGGGCGTGCCACAGTAATCACTGGACCTGGCTTTCAGGCTGGATCCCCCATTTCTGTTCGATGCTGAGGTGCTGTTCCAGAACGTGGACAGCCTCAGTAATTCTGTTCATTTGTAAGTGGGAATTTAAAGTAGACTGTGGCAGCAGTTGTGTGAACTGCTGTGCCAAAATGGTTTAGAGGCTAATGCACCTGCCTAATAAGCAGGAGACCCGGGTTTGATTCCTGGCCTCAGTACGAATTTTCACTCCCCGTTTCAGTCTGTATACATAAAATTAAATTTATAATCACAGAAAGGTACTAAAGAATACCAGTTCAGTTCAGAACACCATCTCTTATTCAAATATTCTGGGCTATTGTGCAATGGACTACATTTTTCTTGGAGAAACACAAAACACTATCTCATCTGGAGGGCATCTTTAAGGGACTTTTTAGCTTCTATGCAGGACTAATCATACACTGGCTCATTACTGACTGAAGCAAAATTTAATTTCCATCTGCTCCCATGCCACAGGCATGAAATTACATTTTCAAAACTTACGCACAACTAGCTGTTGTCAATTGCTGTCATCTGTTAGGGTTCCCATCCAACAGTGGATGACAGGTAAACATTTTTTTCAGTCCCAGAAGCCAGTTAACATAGAGTTTCATATGCTCCTCCTTCTGACTACAACAGCCAAAAGGTTGTCTTCTAATGCAGAAAACACACACACACACACACACACACACACACACACACACTCTTGATCACTGTCTCTGGCCACAGAGTCCACAGTCTCAGCGGCAATAGACAGTGGTGTGTGTGTGTGTGTGTGTGTGTGTGTGTGTGTGTGTGTGTGTGTGTGTACATGTATGTATGTGTGCATGTGCACGTGAGTGTGTCTTGTGCTTGCATGAATGCGTGTGTCTTTTCCACATTAGAAGAAGACCTTTTGGTTGAAAGCTCATATGTTTAGGGGTCATTTTGTTGTGCATGTCCTTGACTCAAAGTCTCCTCTTTATGGTGAGCAGCAGTCTAACATTTTTCATAATATTGTCAAATTGAATCTGATGATCTCATGGCTACAAAGCTTTTTCTGTAACAGTTTGGTCAATTTATTTCTCTCTTTCTACAGCTGTCCATAGGGCTATGATGTAAACTGATGAAGACCAAACATTATTTTTCTCTATGAAATTAATTTGACCACTACACAGATAAGAATCACATTTTTCATTATTAGAGTTTAAATTTTACACCTGCTCTCACCACACAAATTACACATATAACTGGTCATTTGTTTTGCGTTAAAAGTAGATTTAGAATTAGTTATTTGGAAAAAATGTTTCTGCATTTTAAATGTACTCTTAAATGAAAATGTTTGCATTTTCTGCTTAATACTGTGACTTACTAGTTGTTCAATTCATTCATTCATTCATTCACACATTGCATTCTTTAAACGCCATCATGACGGAGAGCATTCAGGAATGTGAAACGAGTCAAGTTATGCATTAAGAAGAAGAAGCAACAGGGTTCTTCTGTACAATACACTAACAATAAATCATGACTAGTGGTAACAGATAATTAAGTGAATTACTTCTGGATTAATCACAGAATGGGAAGTTCAGGTTGAAATATCAACAGCTGTGGAAAGGATAGATTGCTGATCGCTGTAAAGATGACAAGCTGAGTTGCAGACAGGCACAATGGAAAGACTGTTACACATTAAACTTACAGCCAAAGCCTTCACCTTAAAAGAGAAACATACGGGCATTCAGGAGTCTGGCTTGAGCAGCCAGAGATGGCAGACATTTCTGTGTGAGGTGTGCTTGCTAGTGTGAATGCATGTATGTTTTCCTTTTCTGATGAAGGCTTTGGCTGAAAACTTAATGTGAACAATCTTTTCATTGTGTCTGTCTGCAACTCAATGTGTCATCTTTATAGTGAGTAGCAATCTATCCTATCCACAATTGTTACTTCTGGATTACTTTATATTTGTTTATGTATTTTAGGAGAAAATAAGCTATTTTGAAGTGAAAGTCTACCCTTGTCTTCTTTTACTGCTCAGCTGCTGTTTATCTAGAACTTCAAACAAAGAATTTATGTAACTTCACACAGAACATTATTAGCTTTCTTCTTACTGACAAAGTCAAGACTTCCTTTACATGAATGTTATAGAGTAAAGCAGACTTTACATTCCTGAGTCAAAGTTTTTGATAAGCTACAGAAGGGGTGGTCAATAAGATACTCTATTGCTTTCTTTTGAATATCTGAGTATTTTCATGATTTTGCAAACTGGGGACAAACTGCAGGAAATGATTCCTGAGAGGATAAAGAGCAAAGAAAGGACATGTGGACATATGGTCAAAAATGCATTTCAGTGGAGGTACACCCACTTGAAGGTGAAGATAAAAGATCTTTGACAATGTTAGTTTCAATGATTGAGAGCACACATGAGAAGACACCATGAAAGTTGCAATGTTCTATCCACGATAGTGTTTTAGATTTGTTGTGACAGTGCCACGACATTTAACAGTGCCGCCACGACAGTACGTGCAAACGGCGATAGAGGCGCTCCGCAACTCGGCTGAGCGCGGGAGCGCCACCTAGCTACAAACGGCGCCGGCCGCATGTCACGGCACGGCAGTCGAATGAGAGATACTGAGTTGTTATCATGTAAACAGCTATTGTTCATAAGTGAGTGTGTTTGAATATCCATGCAATTATTGGTGATTAAAGGTTATAACACTTTTTGATGACGAGGTCAGATATTTTCACTGCATTGTGGATCGTGTGTTCGTGACGGGGCAGACATGGAACAGCTTACGCAAGTGCTCATTAAACAACAAACACAGCTGACGGCTGCTATTCAGGCGTTGTCGACGTCGCTTACTCATCGTCTGTCTTCCTCTTCCCCGCCTCCATTCCCTCCTTACGACGAGGCCGCTAAAGACTGGGAGGATTATGAGAAGCGTTTGCGGCAACACTTCTTGACTTTCGGCGTTGTCAACGCTCCTATGTGTAAGTCATTATTTCTATCTTGGATTTCCCCACAGATCTATCAGCTGCTATCTCAGTTACCCCTCTGCGGGAACCTGCCTCCCTGTCCTTCCAAGAAATGTGTGACTTATTGTCTAACTATTACCGCAAAAACACCCACGTCGTTGCCACCCACGTGGTGTTCTACCGGTGTCGTAAACAGCTCCATCAATCTTACCGGGCTTGGGCGGCGGAACTACACGGTCTGAGTAGGAAATGTCAGTTTGTCACGGACACTCATCACGAGTCTTATGCTGATTCAATGGTTAGGGATGCTATTCTACGGCTTGCTCCTGATAAAGAAGTTCGGTAACATGCCCTACAACTGCCAAACCCGTCGTTGTCAGAAGTTCTAAGCATCGCTCAATCCTTTGAAGTATCTCACGCTGCTGGCGCGCAAATAGACGCGTGGTGTGATGTAGGCGCTGTACAGTCAACTTTTGACACGGACAATTTCCCTGTTTCACAGGAGAATGAAGATGTGGCGGCGGTTCACTCGCGTAAACAACGTCGCGTTGGGCCGCAACGCTCGCAGCGAAAACAGCAACCACAGAAGCAGGTTCGTTCCGCACTTCCTTCTTGTCCACGTTGTTTTGTACAGCATGACAGGGCCACGTGTCCAAAACGTTGGGCCACATGTAATTCATGTAGGAAAAAAGGCCACATTGCTTCTGTGTGTCAGTCCCCTAAAGTTCCTGTCGACGAGGATGAGGCATCGGACATGGATGTTAACTGTGTGCTTTCTCAAACAAATAAGTTGTTCGTTACTGTTCGTGTTCTGGATAAAGACATTTGCATGCAAGTGGACACTGGCTCTGCAGTAACTCTCATTAATTCTCGCATGTATTTGGAGTTGGGCTCCCCTGCCTTGTCTCCAGTTACACGAAATCTGAGAACTTATAATAAACAGAAAATTCCTATCATTGGCCACTTTGATGCTTCCACTGCCTACAAGTCTGTTGTTAGGCCCCTCACATTTTATGTGGTGGATCATGTGAGCACTGAAAACCTGTTTGGTTATGATGCTTTCCAGTTGTTCGGGTTCTCCATTGATGATGATGTGCACCTCATATCTGAGGATATTCCGTATCAACAGCTGGATGGATTGTGTTCTGAATTTTCGTCCATGTTCTCTGCTGGTCTGGGTCGTGCCAAGGATTTTGAAGCCCACATTACTCTTAAACCTACAGCTCGCCCTAAGTTTTTCTAGGCACGCCCTATTCCGGTGGCGTTGCGTGCACCTGTCAAGGCTGAAATAGACAGGTTAATAGCTTCAGGGATTCTCCTTCCTGTTACCTCCAGTGAATGGGCATCGCCAATCGTGGTGGTTTCTAAACCAAATGGGAGTCTGCGATTGTGTGGTGATTTTAAACCCACCGTCAATGCTCAGAGCCTCATTGACACTTATCCTCTTCCCCATCCTGAGGAGTTATTTACCAAGCTCGCTGGGGGCCAGTTCTTTTCCAAACTTGACTTATCGGACGCGTACCATCAGTTGCCGTTGGATGCTTCTTCCAAGGAATTTCTCGTCATCAACACTCCTTGTGGGTTGTGTCAGTACCAGCGGTTACCATTTGGCGTCGCTAGCGCGCCAGCCATTTTTCAGCGGTTTTTGGAACAGCTCACGGCTTCCGTTCCCAGCTGCATAAACTATCTGGATGACATCGTTGTCACAGGGGCCTCCACTGAGGAGCACCTTCGCAATTTGCGTTCACTGTTTTGGGTTTTGCATTCGGCTGGGTTGAAGTGCAATCTGGACAAGTCACAGTTCTTCCAACCGTCCATTGTGTATCTTGGTTTCCACTTGTCCCATGAGGGTATACGTCCTCTACGTCAGCACGTTGCGGCCATTAACGCTCTACCCCGGCCGTCTACGGTCAAAGACCTTCACGCGTTTCTAGGCAAGATTGCTTATTATCACAAATTCATTCCATCTGCAGCGGCGGTAGCTCATCCTCTGCATCAGCTATTACACAAAAACGTCCCTTTCTGTTGGCCCGATGAGTGTGAGCAGGTTTTTGTCCGCCTGAAGGCTCATTTGCAGTCGGCGCCTTGTCTTGCCACATTCCGTCCGGGTCAGCGCTTGGTTCTGGCGACTGACGCGTCACAGTATGGCCTAGGGGCTGTATGAGGATGGGTTGGAATGACCCATCGCCTATGCTTCCAAGACCCTCAATGATGCGCAACAGCATTACTTTCAAATCGAAAAGGAGCCGCTCACTATCATTTATGCTCTAAAAAGTTCAGCGTTTTTTTGTATGGTTCTAGGTTTCACCTCATCACCGACCACAAGCCGCTGGTCTCTCTGTTCAGCCCATCGGCATTGCTTCTGGATAAGGCAGCTCACCGCCTGCAACGTTGGGCCTTATACTTGTCTCGTTTTCACTATGAGATTCACTATCGCCCCACGGCCCAGCGCGCCAATGCTGACGCATTGTTGCGGTTGCCAATGGGACCCGACCCGGTTTTCAATCATGATGAACTACTCTGTTTCCACATTGATGAGGAAGAACGTCGTGCGGTCGAGGGTTTTCCACTTACAGGTTCGCAGGTCGCGTCGGCTACTGCGCGGGACCCGGTCCTGCTTCAGGTGATCGGTTTTGTTCAACGGGGTTGGCCAGACAGGACCAAGGGCCGGGCATCGGATCCCCTTCACAACTACCATGCCTTGCGCTTTTGTCTGTCTGTTCATGATGGTGTTGTTCTTTTGGCCACGGATGGCGCATCTCCACGGGTCATGGTGCCAGCCTCTCTTCGCAAAGATGTTCTCAAACTGCTGCATGAAGGCCATTGGGGGATTTCTCGGACTAAGTCCCTGGCCCACAGGCACATTTATTGGCCCAGTATTGATTCGGACATCGCCCACATGGTTGCTGCATGTGGTCAGTGTGCTCAACAACTGGCTGCACCTCGTACAATGCCCTCTCCGTGGCCTGATCCGGCGCAGCCATGGGAACGGGTGCACGCTGACTTTGCCGGCCCCTTCCTCGGTACTTATTGGCTACTGTTGATTGACACCTTCTCGAAGTTTCTGTTTGTTGTTCGATGTCCGTCGCCCACCACTGCGGCGACGACGCTGGCTTTGTCCAAAATCTTTGCGCTAGAAGGTCTTCCACCCACGATCGTCACGGACAATGGCCCTCAGTTCTCTTCGCAGGCTTTCCATGATTTTTGTACTGGACAAGGGATTCATCATGTTACAGCACCGCCCTTCCATCCGCAATCGAATGGGGAGGTCGAGCGCCTTGTCCGCACTTTCAAAAGCCAGATGAAAAAATTCCTTAGTGATTTTTCCACGGATGACGCTCTGCTGCAATTTCTGAGTTCTTATCGCTTCACGCCTCTGGGTGATCACAGCCCTGGTGAACTCTTGCATGGCCACCAACCGCACACTCTACTGCACCTGCTTCACCCTGTCAGGCCTTGTGCTGTGTCCCCTAGTGCGGGAAAATACTCGGTGGGCGCCGACATGTGGGCACGTGGGTATGGATCTCGCCCTAAATGGATTTCAGGGGTGGTCAAGGCTCTTCGCGGCTGCCGGCTTTGTGAAATACGTATGAACGACGGCATGATTGTTCACCATTATGACCAGATGCGCCCACGACTGGTGGCCACGCCGGTGCCACCGCCCCTTCCTTCGCCTCCACCAGCCCGAGAAGCCAGTCCTGTCGCTGCTGCCGCTCTACCGTACGTGTTGATGCAGCCGACGTCACTACCGCTTCCGAGTACGCCGGAACCGGCCCCAGTCGCGACGCCGCCTTCTCCGGGACCCATCTCGCTGGAGCACACCCCCAGGTCCACGACACCTATTGATGCTGCTCCGGAGTTTTCACTCATCATCTCGTCCAGGAGGCACGTTCCACGCACGAGCTTCCGTCCTGGACATTTTCGAGCATACTCTCGTGTCTCTCCGCGGGATCTTCTCGGGGCCTCACAAGAGGCCATGGATGTCTCCGCACTGTCCATATCTCCAAGGAAGTGAGTGTTTTTTTTCCAAGGTGGGAAAAGTGTTGTGACAGTGCCATGACATTTAACAGTGCCGCCACGACAGTACGAGCAAACGGCGATAGAGGCGCTCTGCAACTTGGCTGAGTGTGGGAGCGCCACCTAGTTACGAACGGCGCCGGCCGCATGTCATGGCATGACAGTCAAATGAGAGATAATGAGTTGTTATCATGTAACCAGCTATTGTTCATAAGTGAGTGTGTTTGAATATCCACGCAATTATTGGTGATTAAAGGTTATAACAAGATTCACACTGAAGACAGCAGTGATGTTGTCTACAACTCGCATTATCCATATCACTTACGTATGCAAGTCTACAGACTTGCTTCCACAGCAACCCTGTAGGATAGACACCAAGCATACACTCTTAAATGTAGAGCTAAAACACTATTACACACAGAACATTCCCACTTGCCTGCGTGCTTTCAATCACTGAAACCTATATTGCCAAAGACCTTTTACCTCAACCTTTAAGTGGGTGCTCTTCCCTTGGGATGCATTTCTGGGCATAATGAGTGTGATTGTGGAATGAGGGCTGTGTAGTGTTGGAATTCCACCATTGCACCCAGTCTTTATACTTCTCTCCTTTTCCACCCCCCCTCCCGCCCCCACTTCTTGCCTACACTCCGTCTAACCTGCAGCACTTCACTGTCTGTCACTCACTCCTACTCTACTATCCCTCCCTCTCTCTGCCCCAGCCTCCTCCTTACTCCCACCCAGTCGCCACTCCAATCATACACTGATGCTGCTGCTCGCAGTGTGGCCTCAGTTGCCAGAGACTGTAGTCATGTGTGTGTGAGTTGCGTTTGCGTGAGTGTGTGTGCGTCTGTCGTCTATTTCTGATGAAGGCCTTACTGGTCTAAAGCTTTATTTGTGACAGTCTTTTTGTTGTGCCTATCAGTGACTCAGCATCTCTGCTACATGGTGAGTAGCAACTTTCCTTCTCATAACATTTCACAAATAACATACCACAGAAAATATTCACAAGGATTCAAAAAACAATCAAATATATTAGATAAACTTTTTGAGAGGGGTTGATAGCTGTACCTAGCAAGAGATAGGGGAAACATCAAATGTACAGAGCTTTTGTAAAGATGTACTAAGAATGGATAAAGCAGTTTCACAACACAAAACTGATAGCAAGAGTGGAAAAAAAGGTTTGAAATAACTCTGAATGGCACACATTTGTGGAAAAAATTATATATATGGGTAAACAATTCAACAGGAAAGCAGAAGTATCCAAAAGAATAAACAAGTTCATAAATGGAGAAAACAACAAGCTCAATGAGACAGGAGCAAAAATTTGTTATGTAGCAGACAACAATATGACTTACCAGATAGTATACTCCTGCTTGTATCCAGATCCTCCACTGTATCCTGGAAGCCACTGCAATGTGACAGCAAACTCACTTGCATTGCCTGAGACGTTATATGGAGCATGTGGCTGCGTGCCTTCAACAACAAGCTGGGTGACTGTCACAATTGTCGCTACTTCATTTGAAGCTACACACTGGTAGAATCCAAAATCTGCACGCCGCAGGCCCTCAATTGTAATGTTGCCCCCCTGCACTCGTACACGGTTTCGCTGCAGAGGTGATCCGTCTCGCTGGAAAAGAAAACATTCTTTAGAAGGCATAATTGTTTGGTAATCACTTCTGGCTTTTGACAAAGGCAAAATGAACATAGACTATACACTAAAATATAGTCAATGGCCCTACACGTCTACAAGACACTGGCTTTCCAACTGACTGTTTCTTCATACACTGTCTAAAGCATCAATAGGCAGCAGTACATAACAGCTGACATAGGTTTATAATATACTAGTATCATTTTGAATTTTTTCCCTTTGGTTGTGTGGGCCACATTCCATTCCCTTCATAAAGGAAAATTTTCATCTGGTAATATGATTCTTAGCAGGACTCATCCAAGGAGGTGACCAAAAAATTGATAAACTATGTACAGGTTCCAGTGGATATTTCTTACAAGAAACATACAAAAATAAATATACATGAATAAAATAACACTTCTCCACAAAAATGATGAGACAGATTACAGGACAGCCTCTTAAAAAGTTAAGTGATAAACTGTTACAAGTTCAGTTATGACAAATAGAAGGGAAGTTGAATCTTGTCTGTTGGAATGCACATGCTGATTTCAGGTTTCACTGTACATAGTACTTCTTTAATAATCAAGAGTCACATAAAAGTTGCCCCCTTTCCTCTGTGTAGTGTCCCTATTCTTCATGGTTTTTTCACTAACAAAAGAAGAAGCTTATTGTTCTAAAAAAAGTAAATATTTATTGATGGTCCTTGTAGCTTTGACTCTCATTCACACTACACAATGCTTACAAGCAACAGCAGTATTGCCACAGTTTGATTAACAATGTTTGGAAATTATATAAAATGAAGCAACAATTTTAAAGATTAATTTAGTGATGTTTATGAAATGAAAATAAATGAGAGTTTAGCATTATCTGTCAATAATTAACATTGTTTGTCATACTACTTACTTCTTTTCTATGTAATCTGATCTCAATGTTACAATTTTTATCATTAACTTCTGTTCTACTTTCAGCACAAGAATTCCATAGGGAGAAAAACTGCACTTCTTCACCAGCACATGCTTTTAGAACTTTTTTTGTCATACAAACATTCTTGAAGCAATCCTTTGGATTATCACACACTACCCCTTATTTTATAAAGACACAAAGCTAATATATGTTTCTCTTTGTATTTTCTTTGTTGGAAAGACAATAATAGAATGCTGTTAGTGAATTATCTGTGTACATAACCTTCACTTTAAAATTTCCTTTCCACTGTTTTACCTGCCTGCAGTTATAAATAAGATCAGTCCCTCCAAGTCACCTTCCAATTTCAGGCCCGTTGCACCATTAAGCAAGTTAACACATTTAAGTTGATGTAGGAAAATTTAGGATGACTTTAGACAGAACATACATTCCGTATAACGAATGGCAACTTCCTTTAATGTGTATATATGCCAGATAATGTATTTGAGTGAAAGGAAAAATTTCAATAGGTTTCATCATAGAATTGTTGAACTGAATTGAGCTGAATTTTATTTGATCCTGTAGGATTACATTGTGTACAGTAAATGTATATGTAATATAGCACATGTCAAAAACAGAAAACATCATTTATTTCCTAAGGAGCAAAAATTACACCCTCTAATATCACTCATTATATAGAACAATATGTACAAATTTAACATAATAGGTACCCTTCAAAACAGTAAAATTTCTTTTCCACCACATAGACCGTGAGTTGTTTTTGAAAACTTGGTGTCATGTTATAGCATCTACTACATGTGTCATGGCCAAAAATCAAAGTTCGTGCCAACCAGTGATGTTATGCTTACCTGGTGTGATAGTGTTGCACGTGTGTTGTATCAAGTGATCACATATGTCAATTAGCTTCAATGTCAGCCACCAGTGATGCAGTGTTTTCTATACATGCATATGATTTCTATGTGTTGTTTCTCCTTGGTATGTGAATTTTATGTTTTGTGTGTTCCTTTCTTTTAGATTTAGTTCTCTACAGTCCGTCACTCCAGGTTACAGTAGTAACCAGTTCTGTTCATTTGAATTATCCTTATGATCAGGAATGTTTTTATTACTATCTGAGCATTCTTGAGAATCTGTTGCTGCCTGTAACGACGTATTAACTAGCTAGTAGCAACCAGTTATTTACACAGTAAAGATATGTCAATCCAGCTCAACTTCTGTCTTAGACTGAACATGGATTCGAAGGTCAGTCAGCTCAGGTTACACTGTATGCGACAAGGTGGTGGTCCCGATGTGATCTGAACTAAAGAATCAGAGCCATTGAAAGCTAAGACTCTGCTGGATTTATTGATAGATAAGATGTCTGAGGAACAAATGGTGTCCTGGCTATCAGTCTGTTCACTGTCCTTCTGGCTTAACAATCCTGTGTTGCGGTTTGAACATGTGGACGTAATTGCTACACGGGAATCACAGTTGATTTGACAAAATTCACTCTGATTGTGAGCCAGCTTGACCACTGTTTCGCCACTGAGGTTCAAGATGTCATTACTGCACCACTGCAGAAAAACTTGTATGACAAACTTAAATCAGAACTAATCCAGAGAGTTGCAGTATCACAACAGGGACACATATGGCAGCTACTGAGCCAGAAAAACATAAGTGATCACAAGCTGTCATAGTATTTGCATTGTTTATGGAACAAGGTGGATACAGTTACTGTGCTGGACCAGTTGCTATGGATCCTGTGGAGCAGCTCACTACTGTATCAGGTCAAATAAATTGTAGTGTCACAGACAGAGATTTCATTGGACGAGAAGGCAGAACTTGCAGATTGCATCCAGGAGGCCACTGCACTTTCTCAGGTTAGTGCAGTGACAGTGTCGGGTAGTAGTACAGCAGTGGCCACCCAAGTTGTGTGCAGATTTTGACCATTTGGTGTAGAAGGTACAGTTGCTGTAGGTACAAAGTTTGGCAAGCTTATGTCCCAAGGCAATACCAGTCTTGTACACGGTGTTACCGCACAAGATCACAGAGCTGTTTGTGATCCAACACTATGTTGTCTAACATGGAACACTGGTACCACCACAAGTTCAGAGAGCAGGCCCAGAAGTGCACAGCCCCTTGCACGTTTTAAATGCCAGTGACAGCTGGTCGTAGGAGCAACCGGCTGTGCCAAGAAGTCACAACAGCTGTTTATCAGCGAGAGACGATCCAGTCAGAAGTACCTAATAGACACTGGTTTGGACTTGGGCGTCTTACCTCACACTTCAGTGCACTGTTACACATTGCTGACAGTATTCTCTTTCTCTACACTAACAACTCATCCATTTCCACATATGAAACTCAGTGGATTTAACTGAATTTGGGGCTATGCTGAGCATTCACCTAGAATTTTGCCATCATGGACATCATGGAAGCCTTATGATCTCTTGGCATATTACCACTTCATACCTGATGTGTGCAATGCTCAGCTGGTCAGTGGTGTTACTGGCCTGATGGCTGCAGGGTTCCAATGAGATGCAGTTGTGCACAGCGCTGAGCTGATACAGGTGTGTGACAAGGAATACAACCCCCTGCTAAATCAGTGTGTTGACTTGACCTCCTGGCACACCTACACAGGTACCACACAATATGATGCATCACATAAAGACCAATGACAGTCCACCAGATTCTTGCAGGCCTAGGCACTTGGCACCTGATCGCCTGCCCATCACCAAGGCAGATGTCAACACAATGTTTAAGTAAGGAATAATTTGACCATCAAGTAGCCCCCCCCCCAGTCATCTCCTATATACCTTGTTCAACAGAAAGGAGAAGCATGGTGCCAGTGTTGTGATTATCACACACTCAATTCCTGACCAATGCCTGATCATTGCCATGTGCCACTGTTGCAGGACTACAATTACATGTTACACTGAGTGACAATATTCGGTATTTTGGACTGTGCCAAGGTTTATATGCAGATTCCTGTGGCAGAGGAAGAAATTTTGAAGGCAGTGATTATTATTCAGTTTGGACTTTTTGAGAGCAAATTCATGACTTTTGGGTTATGGGATGTGGCTCAAACCTGGCACAGGTTTATCGACTCTGTCCAGCAAGGTATACCATTCTGCTTTTCCTATCTCAGTGACTTACTTGTGTATTTGGCCACCAAGGACCAACACTACCAGCACATTAAAGAGGTATTCAAATGTCTGGACAGTATGTTGTGGTGTCAAACATGGCCAATGACGTTTTTTAACAATCCGAAGTTACATTCCTGGACCAACACATATCAGCTGCAGGCTCCCTACCATTAACAGAGAAGGTTGAAGCCATTCTGCAAGTTTCAAGACTGACTAAACTGCAAGTTCCAAGACTGACTACAATTAAAGAATGATGTCACTTTCTAGGAATGGAAAAGTTTTACTGCTGCCATCTACTGTGTGCAGCACCACTGCAAGAATCAGTCAATGCAGCACTTACCAACCCAAAGTTAAAAGGCAGTGCACCAGTGCGGCAGTCAGTGGCAATGAGCTTGACCTTTGAGGCTGCAAGGCAGTGAATGGTGGATGTGGCACTGCTGGCACATCCCAAGTTTGACGCACCTTTGACACTGGTAGTGGATACAAGTCAAATAGCTACCGGTGTGGCTTTGCAGCAATTGTCAGATGGATCATGGCACCTGCTTGCGTACTTCTCACAAAAATTGTCACCATTGCAACAGAAGTGAGGGTATGTGACCGTGAGCTCTTGGTTGTGTAGGAGGTGGTAAAATACTGCTGGCCATGAGGCAAGAGGGTTTATGCTCTACAAGGATCATGAACCATTGACCTACACTTTCAAGTGGAATAGTGACAACTGCTCTCCTAAGTAGTACAATCATGTTGAGTTCATAAGCCAATTTAGTATGGACATTAAACACATTTCTGGCCATGACAATGTGGTGGCCAACTGTCTTTTGCACATCAACAGTGTTGTGAAAACTACAGATGTTTTGGAACTAGCCAGGGCCCAACAGCAAGACCAAGACCTCAAGACTTTCATCAGTGATGCCACTTCAGAGCTGAAGTTAAAACTCACTGGCATTCCCAGTGATGACTCGTAGGGAAGTTCGCACCCACTCCTATTGACCATGTTTCAGCACTCTTCACAATCTGTGTTACTATAGAGCCTAGTCAACTAATTTTGTAATGGTTTGTATGACTTAGGGTGGAGAAAGGACTACTGGGAGTGCACACAAACATGTCCCCAGTGTCAGAGTTGTAAGGTGATTCACCATGCGTACTTGCCAATCGGTAATTTCTCGGACACTGTCATGTGTTTTGCATATGTGCACCTATACTATTATGTAGGTTTTAGGCAAACTTCTTAGTAACTTATTTCTTAGTACTGAGGTCCTTTTTCAAGCATTGTCATTCAGTGGTGTATATTTCACATCTTCTTATTCCTGTATGTTTTGTGGGTGTGAACACTATCATTTGTAACACACTCTGAACTATCTTTTGTTTTGCATATTACTCTTTTATACACATACAAAAATGTACAAGTTAAGATTCTTACATCTTTAAAGCAGTTTCTTCATGCTTCAGAAGTCCTTCTTCTTAAATTGATCATAACTGCCTTTTCTTATATTGTGAACACACTTTTCGTTTCTTGAATGTTTAGTTTCGCCACACTGTCACTCCATGGTGCAAGTATGGTTCAAAGAATCCATGGTGTGCTGTGCATAGAAGCTGTTTGTCTTTGTACTGTGGTACTTGCTTCTTTATTAATATGACTGAGCTGAGTTCCTTACAGAGAGAATTAATGTGCTGTTTCCATTTCACCTCATTATCCACAGCAATACCCAAGGTTTTATTGGATTCTACTTCTTCCAGTTTTGTATCATTCTCCTCTAAGCCCATATGCACAGACTTACCTCTGTTTCTGAACACAGTGTATATGGTCTTTTTCAGACTTATAACCAGTTCATTTTCCATAGGTCATTGAGCTGTGATGTTTGCAGAAATATATGCTCTTCTCTCAAGCTGTTCCACATTGTGGACTGAATTTACTATTATTGGGTTATCTGCATTTTCTCTTCAACTCCTGTATCATTTACAAACAGATTAAACATCAATGCCCCCATTATTGAACCTTTAAATTTTAATGGCTTTGATTTCTGAGTGGCACGAGTTCCCTACAGATACATACTGCTTGCTGTTGCATAGTTATGATTGCATCCACTTCTGTTTGAATGTCATGCAGCATAACCTCTGTTATCTGGCCATTCATTAGCTGATTCCTTTGATTATCTGACCATGTGTGGTTTTGGTTTTGTCAAGAAAGAAATAAGGAGATCCCATTTCCAGGCTCTATCATAAGAGAAAAAGTTTTTGAGATGCATCACAAACTACTGGGGGGGGGGGGTGGAGGTAAAGGGGGGGGGGTGGAGGTAAGGGGGGGGGGGGGGCTATTAGGCAAGTTGCTATTTCAAGTGAAAAACATTCTGCTGGTCATATACATAGGGAGTTCACTGAAAAAATAGGCTCAGCAAATAACTGGTAGCTGAGTAATTACAAAACATTGATGAGAGTGGGCTAAGCTACAAAATGCTCCTGCAAAAAACCCTTTCTTCAAAGAATGCAACTGTCACAGCCACGAAACTACCAAAGGATAGGCTGACCACTACAACATATAGTAACACAAGTGGTGACCATAAATTGTCGTTGTTTGTAATTGGCAAATATTCAACAAAACTCAGCACTTCCTGTTTATCACAAAGTTAAAAATAGTGCTTAGATGAGTGGTAATTTGTTACAAGAATGGTTTTTTGGTACATTTGTTCTGGCTATTAAAAATACTTGGAATTTAAACACCTACCACCCCATGCAAATGTATTGCTAGGTAATGCCCCAAGCCACGCCTCTGAGTCTGAAATTCAACGAGCCGACATAAAAGCTAAGTCCTCTACCCCTCGCCCCACATGACTTCAGTAATACAACTGCTGGACCAGGGAGTCACTGAGTGGTTAAAATGACATTACAGGAAGAAATGTGTCAGCACTTGGTTAGAGAGAACAGAAAATGGTAGTGATCTTTTTAAAGAAATGAAAAGCCTCAGTATAAAAAATGTAAATTACATAGTTGCTCAAGCTTGCAAGGAACTTAAGAAAACAATTCTACAAAAATCATGGAAGATCCAGAATGAGATTTTCACTCTGCAGCGGAGTGTGCGCTGATATGAAACTTCCTGGCAGATTAAAACTGTGTGCTCGACCGAGACTCGAACTCGGGACCTTTGCCTTTCGCGGGCAAGTGCTCTACCATCTGAGCTACCGAAGCACGACTCACGCCCGGTACTCACAGCTTTACTTCTGCCAGTACCTCGTCTCCTACCTTCCAAACTTTACAGAAGCTCTCCTGCGAACCTTGCAGAACTAGCACTCCTGAAAGAAAGGATATTGCGGAGACATGGCTTAGCCACAGCCTGGGGGATGTTTCCAGAATGAGATTTTCACTCTGCAGCGGAGTGTGCGCTAATATGAAACTTCCTGGCAGATTAAAACTGTGTGCCCAACCGAGACTCGAACTCAGGACCTTTGCCTTTCGCGGGCAAGTGCTCTACCATCTGAGCTACCGAAGCACGACTCACGCCCGGTACTCACAGCTTTACTTCTGCCAGTACCTCGTCTCCTACCTTCCAAACTTTACAGAAGCTCTCCTGTGAACCTTGCAGGTATTTTGGAAGGTAGGAGACGAGGTACTGGCAGAAGTAAAGCTGTGAGTACCGGGTGTGAGTCGTGCTTCGGTAGCTCAGATGGTAGAGCACTTGTCCGTGAAAGGCAAAGGTCCCGAGTTCGAGTCTCGGTCAGGCACACAGTTTTAATCTGCCAGGAAGTTTCATATCAGTGCACACTCCGCAGCAGAATGAAAATCTCATTCTGGAAACATTCCCCAGGCTGTGGCTAAGCCATGTCTCCGCAATATCCTTTCTTTCAGGAGTGCTAGTTCTGCAAGGTTCGCAGGAGAGCTTCTGTAAAGTTTGGAAGGTAGGAGACGAGGTACTGGCAGAAGTAAAGCTGTGAGTACCGGGCATGAGTCGTGCTTCGGTAGCTCAGATGGTAGAGCACTTGCCCGCGAAAGGCAAAGGTCCCGAGTTCGAGTCTCGGTCGGGCACACAGTTTTAATCTGCCAGGAAGTTTCTTATCATGGAAGATGGTTAGTCCTAGCCTAAGAACTACCAGAAACTAATGAGACACAGCAGATTTAGTCAATGATTTCCAAAATCTCCAGAATGATATCCAGCCTACTGATGTAGAGGAATAGTTAGCAGAAGGTGATGATGCTGTTGTTACCAATGAAGAATATGAAGATGATCATATCATAAATCTTGTTTTGCAAGAGGAATCACAGGACGAAGAAAAGGAAAAAGACAAGGGCAGCACCTCTGCAGAAAGGATGCATTCAAGATTGCCCTCAAATATTTGGCACAACAGCCAACTGCTACAGCTATGGACATACTGTGGACACACAAATGATAAGATGCCGCCACAGAGTCAAGATTTAAGAAACTGGAACATAAAAACATTTTACACTTTTTTAAGCAGACTACTAGTGTCTAAAATTTTCTGTTTTTCTTTCTCTTTATCTGAAATGTAATGTTTTGTTCCTAATTTTGATTTATTACATTGTTTTGAGCTCTGTAAATGACTTGTTCCATTTTCCTCTGATTATACGACCTTTGCAGCGTCTTTGACCCCACCATTAGCCCCAAAAGTGACAATTAATTGTGGTTCTATTGTAGTTTTCCAATTTTTCTATCAGTACTCCATAGACACTGGTGTTGAATGCTTTTAAGAGGTACAAAAACACTGGAGAGACAATTTTTTTTTCATCTACACACCGTATAATGTATCATGCCAGACTGACAATTACTGATTCTGTAGGTTTACTGGCTGGCCAGTGTGGCCGAGCGGTTCTAGGTGCTTCAGTCTGGAGCTGCACAACCGCTACGGTCGTAGGTTCGAATCCTGCCTCGGGCATGAATGTGTGTGATGTCCTTAGGTTAGTTAGATTTAAGTCATCCTAAGTTCTAAGGGACTGATGACCTCAGATGTTAAGTCCCATAGTGCTCAGAGCCATTTGAACCATTTGTAGGTTTACCCTTTCTGAAACCATCTGTGATGGAACAAAATGTTATGTTTGTCCAGATAAACAACAATAGCTGTTGGGCTCTTCCTTGTCATCTTTCTTGCACACTGGCATGACCCTGCTTATCTTCAGTTTTTCTGGAAAAATTCCACCTCTGAAATTCCATCTGCATTACCTTGTTTTTAGCGTTCATTGTGATGGTGTAACTGCAGCTGTTTTTGCCTCTCTTATAATTTTTGTATACTTTTTTTGTTATATTTCATAGTTTTCAGCTTCACCCATCTGTCTCAGTCCCTGCAACTTCACACGCTGTTCTAAAAATACTTCACTAGTAACCCATTGTGTTTGATCTTTTGTCTCTTTACTTTGGGGAATGCTGCATTAAAATGGTATTTAACTGTTGCAATAAAGAAATCCTTACATTCTGTACCTGCAGAGTTTAATTCCAGATTTTCCTACTTATTATTGTTCTAAAGTTGTTAATACTTGGTTTACTGATGATCCCGATTTCTTTGGTTGTTCAATTTGATACTAATACTATGAAATCAGTTCTCAACAGCAGAACAACTGTCCATTATGATCAGATATTTCTGTTTGAACTACATGTGAACATCATCACACTACTAACATTAGTAATGAAGTGTCTGACTTTGGAAGTAACTTTTGTTGGTGCAGGTATTGTTGTCCCCAGGTTATATCCCCATGTTGTAGTTTATTAACAATTCTTCAAAATCTTGTCTTGTTTTTTTATACTTTTCCCATGACAAAATTAAAGTCTTCACAATATCAATGCTCCTCTTCATATTCAACTGCAAAGTATGGTAGCAATTTCTTTTTTCCTTTCACAAAAATGTTAATCTTGCCACCTGGTGATCTGTACACACTAAACACTCTTAAGTCATCTGTCAATATGCCAGTAATTTTGAAGTCTTTTACTCTTTGGAGTATTTAGGAGTTTGCCTATTTTAATTTATACAGAAACTGTATCACCTTGATGTTTAGATCTAGGGAAGTAATTAGAGAAGATATAGTCCTTTATTGTTAGATTATCTACTTGACTTTCAGTTACACCATGTTCACTGGTGCATAATATGTCTAATTGTATTTCACTGAAGAATACTTCTGCTTCTAGATCCTTACTACCAGTGTATTGGATAATCTGATGTAGTACTTTTATGTAAGTTTCCTTTTCATGATTTACATATTTTGGACTGTATTCTGAGAGTATAGTCTGTATTGTCTCCTTTTTAGGTGGTGCTTTTGAATTTCACCTCCATCAGACCACATTAGTTCCCATCATTTCTAATGATTTTGTAGGTACCTGTAAACATTCTGCTGATTGAGTGTGTTACACACCACAGTCTATTTAGATTCATGAAACACTCTCATAGGCATTTACTACCTAGAAATATATTTGGGTACACAGTTTACCTTGGACATAAATTTGTTACTCTCTAATCTCCTTTTTATGATTTCAGTCAGTACGAGCCTGGATCCTACATTAGCAATTCTTCCCAAATGAATTGTACTTCTTGTCTCATAAGTAATTTCTTCTTTGCTGCTGCTTCTTAAAGAATTCTTTCCAATGCATACAAACACATCAGTGTAATTACATTTGGATTCAGAATCCATTTCTGCAGTTGGTGGATTTACAATTCTCACATTTCTAAAATATTTGTCAAGTTGTTGCATTCTAATTCAAGGTCACACATCAATTTTGCAGTTGGGCAGTGATATTTCTCAGTAGCGAGTTGCCAGTTGTAAGAAATTCATTTCCTTTCCATTGTACTGCTATGGTCTTTTCTTTTATTTTACCTTCCATCACAAACATCTATATTTATCTACAGATTTTTGCCTCACTGAATTTATTGTGGTAGTATCAGAAACACAGGATAAGTTATAGTTTTTAAAATCTGTGTGAGCATATTTATTTTTGCAGTCTTGTTGTATTTCCATTCTACAGATTTCACACACATAGGACTGTTTTCCTTGGATTACTCTATAATGTCTGTTCTTTATGGTCAATATTTTGGGTTTTAATGTCTCAGTGTCACTTTGTGGTAACTTGACAATTTCGTTTTTTGAATCCACTGCACTTACAAGATCAGCTGCTTCCACACTAGACAGCTGCGCCATGTCCATAGACAATGATCAGTAGTCAATTTTATGTTTACTTTCACATATTTTCTGTGCAACCAGTAGTTGCATCTGACACACAAAATAACTTTCAAAAACCTTTCATCACTCATTTTTCACTTTCTCTAAAAAAGAACTGTTTACTTTTTGTATTTTGAACAAGAGCAAAGAGTCCCTACACTTTCTTACTGGTGCCATTTTTGCAGCTCATTACACTTGGTAAAGTAAAAGGAATTAATGGAGTAGGAATGATTATGACGGAATTGGCTAAATGTGTGGAATAAGTAGACTATGCAAATGACCGGGTTATTGGTGTAAGGCTGAAAGGAGCACAAAAAGATTTACTGATTGTCCAGATGTATATGCCAACTTCAGAACATGATGACCAAATTGTAGAGGAAACATACAATGTAATAGAGAGAATAATGGACGAAAATAAAAAATGCTGCAAAATAGTAATGGGAGACTGGAACGCCATTGTGGGAGAAGGGAAAGAGGGAAACATAGTAGGCAGTCATGGTCTTGGAAAGAGAAATGACAGAGGTGAATGGTTAATTGACTTCTGCAGGGAAAAGCAGCTGATAGCGGCAAACACATGGTTCAAGAACCATAAGAGGAGGCTCTACACTTGGAAATCACCAGGGGATAAATATAGAAACCAAATCGATTTTATACTGGTAGAAGAAAGATACAGGAATGGAATCAAGAAGATGCACACATTACCAGGTGCAGATATTAATAGTGACCACAACTTACTTATGGCAGAAATAGAAATAAGAATGAAAAAACTGAAAAAGGCGACAATGGTGAAGAAGTGGGATCTAGAGAAATAAGGTCCAACAAAGAACAAATTACAGAAATGCTGTCTCGGGACTATCTAAACACATTACGAGACAAAGAAGCACCTGATAATGCCAACGAGTACTGGAATATGCTGAAAGAAGGAATCATTAAAGCAGGACAGCAAAATATAGGATATGTAAAAGGGATAAGGTCAAAAAAACCATGGGTCACACAAGAAATGATTTCCAAGATGGAGGAGAGAAGAAAATTGAAAAACAAGGACACTGAAGATGCAAGACAGATATACCGAAGGTTAAATAATGAACTGCGAAGAGAAACGGAGCAGGCTAGGAAAAAATGGCTAAAAGAGGAATGTGATGAAATTGAAGAACTGGACAGGAAGGGAAGATACGACTTACTATACAACAGAGTAAAGACTATGACATGGGAACAAAACAGAGCAGGAAGTGCTACTATGGAAATTTTGAGTAAAGACGAAGAGGTAGAGTACAAAGATCGTGACGATGTCCTCCAGAGATGGGAAGAATATATAAAAGAGCTATATGACACAAATAGCAAACCAGAAACTCTGGAACTTGAATCACACAACAGTGTAAGTGATGAAGAGAAAGGACTGACCATCATAATGGAAGAAGTAAAGTCTGCCATTGCTGCAATGAAAAATGGCAAAGCAGTAGGTACAGATACAATACCGGGAGAAATACTAAAATGCTTGAACCACAATGGAATAAGAGAAATATTGAGGTTATGTAATAAAATATATGACAGTGGTGAATGGCCTGAGGACTTTTTGACAACAGTAATGATTCCATTACTGAAAAAACAAGGAACCAAGAAATGCAGCGAGCACAGGACAATCAGCCTCATTTCACATGCAGCCAAAGTGATGTTAAGAATAATTAATAAAAGACTTGAAAAAGTAATAGAGGAGAATCTCGGCAAGGAGCAGTTTGGCTTTAGACGGAATACGGGCACCAGAGATGCAATAGGGCTCCTATGAATCTTGGGAGAAAGGTTTATTGAAAAAGGAAGAGACCTATGAAAAAGGAAGAGACCTATATATGTGCTTCATCGATTTAGAAAAGGCATTTGACAATGTGGTTTGGGACAAGCTGGCGACTATTATGAGGGAAAAGAGAGTGGACTGGAAAACCAGAAGACTTATAAACTCATTGTACCTTAATCAAAAAGTTTCAGTTAAAGTGAGAGGAGAAAGTACATACTGGATCAGACTAGGGAAAGGAGTAAGACAAGGATGCTGTTTATCACCTACTCTTTTCAACCTGTACTTGGAAAATATGATTGACCAATGCTCATTAGATGACAAAGGAGTAGAAATTGGAGGAAGAAGAGTAGGGTGCTTGAGATTTGCTGATGACATGGTCCTTCTAGCCACAGGGGTAAAGAATTACAGGATTTGGTGGACACCATTGCAACTAACGGAAAAAAATATGGAATGAAAATTAACACAAATAAAACAAAAGTATTGGCAATAGGAGGAAATAAGGAAATAAAAATTGTGCTGAATGGAGAAACACTAGAACAAGTGCAAAATTTTAAGTATCTTGGAAGCAGGATAGACACCGACTGGAAGTGCACCACAGAAATTATAACAAGGATAGCAATGGCAAAAGAGGCATTTTATAAGAAAAGGAGAATCTTCTGCAGTGGTCTGGACAGAGAACTCAGAAAGAGACTCATAAAATGTCTTGTATGGGGGGTTCTTCTATATGGCGCTGAAACATGGACTATGAGGAAAAAAGACAGAGAAAGGCTGGAGGCTTTTGAGATCTGGACATGGCGGAAGATGGAAAGAATAAGTTGGATGGACAGAGTAAAAAATGAAGAGGTACTGAGAAGAGTGGGAGAGAAAAGGCAGTTACTAGATGTAATAAAGAGAAGAAAAAGAAATTGGATTGGGCATATATTAAGAAAGAATGACGGACTGATAAAAACAGTTTTAGAAGGTTATGTAGAAGGGAAAAGGAAGCGAGGAAGGAAGAGATTCCAGATACTGGATGACATGATGGACAGTACAACATACAGCAGCCTTAAGAAGGAAGCAATGGATCGCAGAAAATGGAGAGGCAAAGGACCTGCTAATATAGCAGATAACTGATGATGATGACACTTGGTCACATGTATCAGACACGTAGTGGTAATGCTATGAAGGAGACATGGCTTGTAGTATCCACATGGGGAAAATCAGAGGCATTTGCCAACCAGAACTATCCTAGGCCTCGGGCTATGCTGCAGGTAGTCACCACAACAACAATTTTAGGTGGGGAGAGCAGGGGTGCGTAATGTCACACACTAGCTGAAAGTTTACAAACTGTACCTCCTTTTGCTTTCGTAAGTCACATTTCCCAATTTTATCACAATAAATTGCACTAAAAGACATGTTTTGGAGAGATTTTTAATGCAGTGTATATTGGCTTCAATTCATGCTTAATGTTTTCCACATTTTCATTACTAAACTTGATATGTTTAATGTTTTTCAAGTGTTCAATATATTCTTGAGATTGCCTCAGTGTTTCTGTGATGTTGCAGATCTTGTGCTGTGATTTGTTATGCAAGCAAACTGAATAGCGTCCACATTAAGCATTTGTGAAGCTAGTGTACCACATTTGTTGGCTTTTGTATTTATACAATTTTCAAATCATTTGATTTGATGCATAGAAGACATGTCAAGATTTACAATAAGAAACATTTTAGGAGAAATACAGAAGTTTATATTATTTTTTATACATTTCTGAAACACTGCTACACAAATACATACCATAGTTTTAAATTTACAGAAATAAGATGTCTAATTACCTTGTTCAAAATGTGAAACTGTCCTTAATGAATTCTTCAACAGAATAATAACACTTTGGAAGATTAGCATTTTTTAATAATAACACTTCTCCACCAGAAGAGTAAAGAATAATATTTCCAGTGAATCAAGCTCCATGTTAAATATATTTACATGGTTTGCTTCTGTGATATAGTGATGATTGCAAGTTACCTTTATTTCACTCTGCTTTAATGATTTAGTTTCAGATTGCATCATTTTGGTTTTGGTTACACCAAATTTTAGATCATTTTCATGGAACCAAGATTCAAGTTTTACTAAAGTATTTTTGAAACTTCCTGAAATTCTTTCATGCACCTCATCATCAATTAGAACTTGATGTATCAGCAAATACAACTGAATGAACATAAATAGCTAGTGATAGGTTGCTTTTGTAGAAAAGAAACAGATGGGGATCCAATATTGAACCTTTGGCGACTCCTTGAGCAATATTTTCCAGTTTGATGAGTAATTTCTTGAATTTGATTCCACACTTATGCTTTATTTCCTATCTGTTAAGTAAGAGTTGAACCAATGTAAGCAGTGACCCTGATTTCATATATCTGTAACTTATGGAGAAATAAGGAGTGTTTCACTGAACTGAATGCTTCTGTCAGATCACAGAATATTGCTGTAATATAAGCATTAAAGATCTCTGCAAAGTTCCTGCATTCTTTGTATGGTTTGTTTTGCTATTGTGCCAAATGATGTGATGTCAGTGTGAAAACATGTTACCACTAATTTTTAAGCTCTTCATTTAGTAGGTGAAATAGAGTTCCAACAAAGGAATTCCCTCTCTTACTAATGTATGTTTTGCTTATTTTAATTTTTTTGTTCATAGGAAAATGAAATTGTTTGTTCTCCTGCACTGCAAAATTTTGACAATTTAATAGTTGTTTCTCAAGCTAACTTTTGGCTAACAAATTGCACACCAAATTCATAATGTGCTGTTTTCAGACTCGCAGTATGATGCAGTTATATGCAAGAAAATAAAACTCGCAAGAAACTCAGGTGCAACACCCTCACAAAAAGAAACTTGCTAAGAACAGTAATGTAACACTTTTCCCCACATATTTTCACTGTTCATGTGTGACCCCCTCGCCAGGTGGTGACATTATTTTAACATATTCTAATGCACTCTAGTGTGACATTTATAAACTTATTCCTACACTGGATAAATTACCAGTGCCAGAGGCAAAAAACTATCTAAAATATTAATATTAAATGATGATTAATGATCCTTCAGAGTGTAATGCAGATACACATACACAGGGATTCAATAGCAAAATTTCAGCCATTCAGTTCAGTTCCTTGTTATGTATGTAGCAGAATGTGAAAATCATGAAGAATTTGGTAGGCCACCCTTAGGCTCTGGTAGTCATGACAGTGGGAGGTCCATAAGTGTTGTGTTATGTAGATGGCATGCCGTCAAGACCCTATGACATAGAGAGAACAGGCACTTCAATGCTTCCCTTAAGACTAGCTACTACCTGTTCAAAAAGGTCACTTGATACCAACAGTTCTAAAAACATTCACTGCCATTATTCAAGTGGGAACTATTCTACACGCTTGTAATAATTGAAATGTTGTAATACTTTACTGAGATATAAATTTTAATGTATGTTTTGGAGCAGCTCCACCTCAGAGCCTTTAACTATGAGCTGCACCTGTACGAAGTAATGTGAAGTGGGCTAGTCATACAAAATTAATTATAGGAAAGTTAAATAGATATTAGATTGTTTTTCAGATTCTGAGTAATATTAAAACAACTGCAAATAATAACAACATAATGCAAGCTATTTTGAGGACTGCTAGTCTGTCTAATCTCTGGCAAGTCAGATTAAATGAGTAGGCAGCTGATTTCGGTTAGTTCAAGAGTATAATGGACAAACTCCAGAATATTACAAAAATCTTTGGAAGGCGGACAATATTACTTTTAAGAAATGCTATTGGAAATATTTAAAGGTGCAGTATTCTGAGACAGACAATGTGGAACATAGGAGCATGCAAAGACGGGGTTTATACGTGGACAAGGAAAAATAAATCCCGGATTTTTTCCGGATTTCCTGGTTAAAAATACACTTTCTCCTGGGTGACAGTATATTTTCCCTTATCAATCTGTTGAAACGTTATGGTTTTATACACGGGCGTACAATTTCCCGGCACTTTAGAAAACGAAATTCAGGGAAAAGACACACTTGGAAATATCTTTGATGCGCAGCAACATGTTCGTTGCGTATTTTCGTATTACAAAAGCATACATTGGAATTCCACCAAACACCGCATGTTACTTTCTGAATCATTGAAATTAAGATTTTGATGCACTTTTGTAAGCCATTTGTAGCTCATGTCACATGATCTCGCCAGCCGATGACAGCGGGTATTCAGAGCATAGGACATGTGATGTAGTCAGCCAACAGCAACATCACTGTTAAGTAGCACAAACACGCAAACAGGGAAAGTTAACAGTTTAAATTAACATGCATAGAGTTGCTACAAGAAAAGCAAAGCTTTCACATATAATATTGGTCTCAAGCTGCAAGTGAAGCCAAGCTTTCCACTATACTGTTGATCTTTTTTGCGCGTGTTACACTTTAAGATATATCACACAAATGTGCCAGTAAGATTTTTAATGATGACATAAATGTCTGATCTTCAGGGTTTGAAATTCTTCTAAATGGATCATCATCAAAGAGTTTATTTTTAAATGAGAGTCAAACGCTCTGTGATTTAACAAATTCATGGTGCATTCTTGCACATAGTTCAACTTACGTAAAAGGACATTTACTTTGAAAGTAACGCTTTTCAAACCACTACTCGCAATATTTTCCTGCGACCTGTTAGAAATAGGTTTGTTTCAGCAATTGCCAGAGAGAGCAGATAACAGGCGACACCACTCTTGGATAGCTATCATGATGTAGGAAGCTCATGTGTACATACGTGTAAAACATTGAAAGATCATACAATATGTCATAAAATAAACAAGACATCAGAGGATACTGCAAGAGCATCGGAATTTCGTGAACCATATTAAAATGTGCATACTTAAAGGGCACATTCATATATCCAGATTCCCAATGAAGTAGATCTTGACCTGATATTAAGCTTTTCAGTGTGGTTTTCGCGATGTAAATTTTCTTGGAGCACCAGTACTGTATTATATCATGTTTGGTTCTTTATTATGGTATAATGCCATACGTACTACAAAATGAAAATGTGCACTTGAAATGCAGTGAACAGTTGAAACTAGCCAGTACTGTGGAATTAAACATTTTGTTTCAAATACGTTTGACTGCCTCTGCGGAAAAGGTTAACAAAAGTCAAATTTCTTTAGGAAACAGACAAAAATAATTTCACTGTTCCACAAGGCGATTAATGCTTGACTGCCAGAAAGGTGAAAAGAAATAAAATCTGAAACTAATGACATATTTCAGCCTTCTGTAATTATGTGGATGTGTTTTAATTCACTTGATAGCTCCCGGCCACAGATATCTGTTTTGTTTTCATTTGATGTGAGAGTAAATGAAGGAGAAACAGCAACACCACTAAATGTAAACACAGGTCACATGAAGACTACCCACTATAACTCAGATTGCTCTGCGCATTAGCCCCGGATGCACGACATTTGCGAACCGGGCCAATACTAAAAAAAAAATCAAATTTTCAAAATACGTTCATCTTGTAGCACACATCTTTCTGAAAAGTCTGAAACATAAAACATATATATTCGAGGAAATGTAAGACATATTATTTGGTCTTAAGTATGCCAAAGTGCTGAGTCATGCCTCTTCATAAAGCATTTTTCTACCGCTCGTCCAAACTATATTCAGTAGAGTGGAAATTGAAATGTCCTGTGGTGCCTCTCCTGCTCCCAGTTGGCCGGTTTGACAGCCTGCCCCTCTTTAAAAAAATCTCGCAATTAATAGTGGATGGGATTATTTGTAATTGAGAGAACAAGAACTCTTCAGAAAATCTGAACTCTTTATTGCTTATTAGTTAATAACTTGCTGTTTTGTGTGACATAAAATTAAATATAGGATATATAAAATCAATACTGACAAGAAATAAGCAAGAAATTACACATTTCTTCAAATCTTAGCTCCTAGCAGTTTTTTCTCTCTAATCTTGCTACAGCTTTACATGGCGTGCTTTCCTTTCTGCAAAAGAATCTATTACCTCATCAAAGTTCGTCAAACGTTTTGCTACATGAAAAATTGAAATGTCATTATCTAATACTGAAAAAGCTGTTAATACAAATAATACCCAGACTTGTGTCGTTTCTTGATCTGATTACATCTATTTTGTCACTGTCTGCTAGATAAAACAAAATAGGCCTTTCTAATATGGCAGCAATTTTGTAACACACCAAATAAACGAGCCTGTTTGGGCACAAATGGCCATTTTTATAAAATGACAGTCTATAACCCAATAAGTACCAATATCAAATGCCTATTACGCATACTACAAGCAAAAAGCTTTATGTTAGGAAATAGTTTCACATTTCATTCATACACACCAGCTTCTCAAGCATGAGATCGAATAGTAGTATTATGAAATTTTTGAATAAATTTGGAATAGTCTTATTCTTCCATAATTTGTGTGATGTCCCTGTTTCTTCTCCTTCCTCATTCTAACAAACAACCTTGTCATCACCAATTCTGTAGCTACTGCTGCCACTGTCAAAATTTCTTCGCCGATTAATTTCACTAACCGTGCCAGAATCACAGGTTTAGTTATCCCGCAATTATTTTCTGGTTAGGCGTTATTACGTGTTCGAACAACACATTTTCAGTGTTACTTCCAGAATAGAACTTAAGTGGCTGTTAGCTGCAGACTGTACTACTGGTCCTTACTAGTGTAGCGATCTGCCCAAAAATTTTCTGTCAAAATTTCATTTTCTTGGATACGCCGAGAAGATAATACGTAATCTTTCTCACCTGTTATTCCAGTCAGTCGTTTATTTCCATTCTGGTAGTCTGAATCTATGGATTTTATTAGTAATTATAACAATTCTGATCATTCGCAAACCCAATCAACCACATAATCAGACAGAGATTGGCATTCATACGTTCAGCTTTACTCCCTCAGCTCGTATAGCCCTGTCCCCTTTTGTCTGCAGAAAGTTTATTTCTAGATGCGACGAGGATTCTCCTGGCAGACATCATGTACACTATGCATGCATTCAAAAGTTAACTTATGACTCATTCAGAAATCAACTTAAAATGTGTTCAAAAATGTTCAAAAACCAACAGGGAAGCCTTTCAAAATCATATGAATAATCGATAGACAAACATACACTGGATGCTAGATGCTTTGGGAAACAAGTTTTTTTCCTCAAGAATATGATTTTGGTGCCCCCTTTTCCCAGTAGCATCTAGCTGCTTGCTGCGACTGCTTGCACAGCCAACAGTCACATTCCTTTTGCCAGAAGCAGGAGAATCTACTACTCAAACATGACCCAACTGCGCATTCGCATGAGTCCGCGCGTAACTGCTAAAACAAATCAAATGTAAACAGTTGCGACTTCACAATCACTGGAGGCAATTTGTTGTTATTAAGCACTGCATAGTCTTCCTAAAGCCTTTGACACATTTTCAATTGGCAGACATGAGCATGAGCACTGTGTGTCGTTGTTGTATATGGCGCATTTCCTTTGCAATTTAAGTTATTTTCATTTTTTTCTCTCGTTTATGTTTTATTGTTTAAGTATTATTCTGCAGTAGCGGGATACAGTAATATCCTTTGTTAGAGTATGAGTTCTTACCAGTCAAAATTACAAAAATTTAACTGAAAACTAAAACAATGAAAAATTCCTGGAATTCTAAAAATATCCCGGGTTTTTCCCGGATCTCCCAGTTGTCCCAGGTCATACACACCCTGAAAGAGAGGCAAAGAATTGCATGAAGTACCCTGCATCATACATTATGATTTAGCTAGTGAAGTGTCTGTGTGGATGTAGATTCAAATACTTATAGTTTCTCACGTTCATTTTTTGTTCTTGCAGATGGAATGGAACAAGTATAGTTCATTTAATGAAGAGGCAGATGGTGAAATACTTGAAAATGTCAACAGATGTTTCATGGCAACACATATCACCATTTTAACAGGCTGCTTACTACTTCTTATAGAACTCCACAACCAGAAAAAATAATTTTCTTAAAAAATGAAATATTACATTTATAAAATTAAAGACATTTTATATATGATATCACACCAGGACGCTGCTATTGTATGAAGCTTTATTCAAGAGTTGTACAGTTAGGATATAAACTTATTTCGGCTGCATTGCCATTTTCAAGTGAAATCCATATCTCATCATTGATATTGTAGCTGTCAAACATTTCTGCATATTGTATTTGTAGCACAGATGGAGCTTTTTTTTCTTTTCTTTTGTGTGCGTGTTTCTATATATTCTCAACAGTAGACATTGTTGTCAAATAATTTTTGTTGAAAGTTCGTTTTCCACAAATCTGACATCTACTCTAGAGAAGAAAACATACATAAACAAAAACAACTCAATCTGCATTAAAAATGAAATATGCAGAAATATTTGACAGCTACAATGTCAACAATGAGGTATGGAAATCGCTTGGAAGTAGCAATGCAGCTGAAATAAGCATATAGCCTAACTGTACAACTCTTGAATAAAACTTCATAAAATAGTGGCATCCTGGTATAATAATAAATATAAAATGTCTTAACAAGATATCTACTATGCTGTAGGTATTAAATGTAAGAACAGTGTTAAGTTCTTGGAATTACAGGTATATGACAACCTCATTTGGAAAATCCACTGCCAGAATTAATAAGTGCCTTGGTTCAGTATATTTACGTGTTCATGATTCCTACCACGGGCAGGGGATTTAACAATGAATAAACTACTTTGTTCTGCATGTTTACATTCACTAATTGTTATAGAATCAATCTCTGGAGAAATTGAAATCACAGGAACAATATTTTCAAAATACAGAAGTGTTTAAAGAATGTCTTACCCGCTGCCACTGGATCGTAGGTTTCTGCGTGCCTTCAGCTTCTTGTGCATCACAATGCATTTCAACAGTCTCTCCAACTTTGCGCTGATATATGCTCTCAGGTTCAATAGTAAATACAGGAGGCTTACGCACCAAGACTTCCATAGGACCAGAAGATCCCTGAGTGCCTTGTGCATTGTAAGGAGTGCACGTGTATCGTCCCTGGTGGCTTTGATTTACCTGCACAACCACACACAAAATCTACAGTTTTTAAAAGAAAATTATTTGTTTACCAGATAAAAGTAATCACAGAAATTAAAAATGCCAGTTCACAAATATTTATCTGATAGTAATAAACTATAAACCTTGAGTTTTGGGAAAAATGAATGATTTGTTGGGGGCTAGTGGTAACATTATGGCCGCTGGCTGTAAAAGCTGAAGATTTATCTTCTTTAAGTCTTTTAGTATTCTCATTGGTGTCATAGCATTTTGACAATAGTTAAATTCATTTGCTTCTATCTTAAGAAAATTTATAGCAACTATTTTTATGAGCTTAACTTGAAGCTTGCTACCTAACACACTACAACTTTAGAATGGTATCAAAAAAACTGATGTTAAATAAAGACAGGAATGTAAATGTGAATTTTTGTTGTTGACACATCAACATTTTTTTTAGATTTAATTTTTAACTGAATATGTCAGAAAATTACTGACGGTACAAATAAATATAGTCTTGTAAAGTACCACAGAAAAATAATACTAATTGTCCGCAAAGGATAAACGAGCACAGTTATCAAAATTACGTTACCCAAAATTTGTGACAGGATTCCAATCCCAGAAAAATATTTGGTTGATGAAAAAGTTACTATGAGGCAGGTTGAGAAGCAACCACCGTAAAGACTGTAGGAAATCATTACTGGCAGTGGTTAACTGTCTCTACACTGAGTAATTTATGGTACTTACTTCTCTTCATCAAGATACACTTTAAACTTATTTTTTCAATCCCGAAGATTGTCATGCAAGAAAACATCTAAAGAATATGGGCTTCAAAGTTGCCACTGTCATAGAAGTTTAAAAAGGAAAAGACTGCGCCAGACATGAGTAATGGATGCCAAATATTTATTTTATTTTTAAAAAAGGTTTATTATTTTTGGAGTCCTTCAAAATGTTTCAAGCAATATACAGAGCAAATGCAAATAATTGGATGATTTCAACAGACTATATTTTCACTTCATCATCAACTGTATAAGAATTCACTACTATCAGAAAGAGGTAGATCCCAAGCATTTTCCACCAACTTTGATTGCATATAGCATGAACAACATATGTTGTTGGTACGATAATTCTGGTAAATTTACATGAAAGAATGGAATATTTTTGTTGTGCCTTGGTTATTCCAAGGATGGTAAAAAGAATTTCAACAATGTACAACATACAATTCATTGTTGACAGCAGTCTGAATTGGTAAGTGTGTCACCTGCAACTGAAAATATAGAAAACCGAGTTTTGTGCTGTCATTATACCCTCATTCTGCCAATGGCATTGTCAAAGAGGGCAGAGGAGCAGACAGAGGTTCATGTCAATCTCTTGCCCTTGGTGTGGGAAACTGCCCCTAAAGGTGAAAGAATCAGCAATGACCAATGGCATGAGGACACAGAAGCCAATGGGAACCACCACATTGTTGTTGTTGTTGTTGTTGTCTTCAGTCCTGAGACTGGTTTGATGCAGCTCTCCATGCTACTCTATCCTGTGCAAGCTTTTTCATCTCCCAGTACCTACTGCAACCTACATCCTTCTGAATCTGCTTAGTGTATTCATCTCTTGGTCTCCCCCTACGATTTTTACCCTCCACACTGCCCTCCAATACTAAATTGGTGATCCCTTGATGCCTCAGAACATGTCCTACCAACCGATCCCTTCTTCTGGTCAAGTTGTGCCACAAACTTCTCTTCTCCCCAATCCTATTCAATACTTCCTCATTAGTTATGTGATCTACCCATCTAATCTTCAGCATTCTTCTGTAGCACCACATTTCGAAAGTTTCTATTCTCTTCTTGTCCAAACTATTTACCGTCCATGTTTCACATCCATACATGGCTACACTCCATACAAAGACTTTCAGAAATGACTTCCTGGCACTTAAATCTATACTCGATGTTAACAAATTTCTCTTCTTCAGAAACGCTTTCCTTGCCATTGCCAGTCTACATTTTATATCCTCTCTACTTCGACCATCATCAGTTATTTTGCTCCCCAAATAGCAAAACTCCTTTACTACTTTAAGTGTCTCATTTCCTAATCGAATACCCTCAACATCACCCGACTTAATTCGACTACATTCCATTATCCTCGTTTTGCTTTTGTTGATGTTCATCTTATATCCTCCCTCCAAGACACCATCCATTCCGTTCAACTGTTCTTGCAAGTCCTTTGCTGTCTCTGACAGAATTACAATGTCATCGGCAAACCTCAAAGTTTTTATTTCTTCTCCATGGATTTTAATACCTACTTCGAACTTTTCTTTTGTTTCCTTTACTGATTGCTCAATATACAGATTGAATAACATCGGGGAGAGGCTACAACCCTGTCTTACTCCCTTCCCAACCACTGCTTCCCTTTCATGTCCCTCGACTCTTATAACTGCCATCTGGTTTCTGTACAAATTGTAAATAGCATTTCGCTCCCTGTATTTTACCTCTGCCACCTTTAGAATTTGAAAGAGAGTATTCCAGTCAACATTGTCAAAAGCTTTCTCTAAGTCTACAAATGCTAGAAACGTAGGTTTGCCTTTCCTTAATCTTTCTTCTAAGATAAGTCGTAGGGTCAGTATTGCCTCACGTGTTCCAGTATTTCTACGGAATCCAAACTGATCTTCCCCGAGGTTGGCTTCTACTAGTTTTTCCATTCGTCTGTAAAGAATTCGTGTTAGTATTTTGCAGCTGTGGCTTATTAAACTGATTGTTCGGTAATTTTCACATCTGTCAACACCTGCTTTCTTTGGGATTGGAATTATTATATTCTTCTTGAAGTCTGAGGGTATTTCGCCTGTTTCATACATCTTGCTCACCAGATGGTAGAGTTTTGTCAGGACTGGCTCTCCCAAGGCCGTCAGTAGTTCCAATGGAATGTTGTCTACTCCGGGGGCCTTGTTTCGACTCAGGTCTTTCAGTGCTCTGTCAAACTCTTCACGCAGTATCGTATCTCCCATTTCATCTTCATCGACATCCTGTTCCATTTCCATAATATTATCTTCAAGTACATCGCTCTTGTATAGACCCTCTATATACTCCTTCCACCTTTCTGCTTTCCCTTCTTTGCTTAGAACTGGGTTTCCATCTGAGCTCTTGATGTTCATACAAATGGTTCTCTTATCTCCAAAGGTCTCTTTAATTTTCCTGTAAGCAGTATCTATCTTACCCCTAGTGAGCTAAGCCTCTACATCCTTACATTTGTCCTCTAGCCATCCCTGCTTAGCCATTTTGCACTTCCTGTCGATCTCATTTTTGAGACGTTTGTAATCCTTTTTGCCTGCTTCATTTACTGCATTTTTATATTTTCTCCTTTCATCAATTAAATTCAATATTTCTTCTGTTACCCAAGGATTTCTACTAGCCCTCGTCTTTTTACCTACTTGATCCTCTGCTGCCTTCACTACTTCATCCCTCAAAGCTACCCATTCTTCTTCTACTGTATTTCTTTCCCCCATTCCTGTCAATTGTTCCCTTATGCTCTTCCTGAAACTCTGTACAACCTCTGGTTCTTTCAGTTTATCCAGGTCCCATCTCCTTAAATTCCCACCTTTTTGCAGTTTCTTCAGTTTTAATCTACAGGTCATAACCAATAGATTGTGGTCAGAGTTCACATCTGCCCCTGGAAATGTCTTACAATTTAAAACCTGGTTCCTAAATCTCTGTCTTACCATTATATAATCTATCTGATACCTTTTAGTATCTCCAGGGCTCTTCCATGTATACAACCTTCTATCATGATTCTTAAACCAAGTGTTAGCTATGATTAAGTTGTGCTCTGTGCAAAATTCTACCAGGCGGCTTCCTCTTTCATTTCTTAGCCCCAATCCATATTCACCTACTACGTTTTCTTCTCTCCCTTTTCCTACACTCGAATTCCAGTCACCCATGACTATTAAATTTTTGTCTCCCTTCACTATCTGAATAATTTCTTTTATTTCATCATACATTTCTTCAATTTCTTCGTCATCTGCAGAGCTAGTTGGCATATAAACTTGTACTACTGTAGTAGGCATGGGCTTCGTATCTATCTTGGCCACAATAATGCATTCACTATGCTGTTTGTAGTAGCTTACTCGCATTCCTATTTTCCTATTCATTATTAAACCTACTCCTGCATTACCCCTATTTCACTTTGTGTTTATAACCCTGTAATCACCTGACCAGAAGTCTTGTTCCTCCTGCCACCGAACTTCACTAATTCCCACTATATCTAACTTTAACCTTTCCATTTCCCTTTTTAAATTTTCTAACCTACCTGCCCGATTAAGGGATCTGATATTCCACGCTCCGATCTGTAGAACGCCAGTTTTCTTTCTCCTGATAACGACATCCTCTTGAGTAGTCCCCGCCCGGAGATCCGAATGGGGGACTATTTTACCTCCGGAATATTTTACCCAAGAGGACGCTATCATCATTTAATCATACAGTAAAGCTGCATGCCCTCAGGAAAAATTATGGCCGTAGTTTCCCCTTGCTTTCAGCCGTTTGCAGTACCAGCACAGCAAGGCCGTTTTGGTTATTGTTACAAAGCCAGATCAGTCAATCATCCAGACTGTTGCCCTTGCAACTACTGAAAAGGCTGCTGCCCCTCTTCAGGAACCACACGTTTGTCTGGCCTCTCAACAGATGCCCCTCCATTGTGGTTGTACCTACAGTACGGCTATCTGTATCGCTGAGGCTCGCAAGCCTCCACACCAACGGCAAGGTCCGTAGTTCATGGGGGGGACCACCACATTAAAGACACACAATGTGTATCCACAGGACATGTGACCTGTAACTGAAAAAGTGACATGACGATCACTCCATTGGCAAAAGATTCCAGAATAGTCCCCCATTCAGATCTCTGGGAGAGGACTGCCAAGGGTGAGGTTATCATGAAAAAAAGATTGAATTATCAGTGAAAGGATAACATTCTACGAGTCAGGGTGTTGAATGTCAGAAGACTGAATGTGATAGGGAAGCTAGAAAATCTGAAAAAGGAAATGCAAAGGCTCAATATAAATATAGTAGAGGTCAGTGAAATTAAATGGAAAGAAGACAAGGATTTCTGGTCACATGAATATAGGGTAATATCAACAGCAGCTACCAGAAAATGTTATAACGGGTGTAGTATTCATTATGAATAGGAGGGTAGGGCACAGAGTGTGTTAGTGTGAACATTTCAGAGACAGGATTATTATTATCAGAATCAACAGTAACACAACACTGACAATGATAGTTCAGATATACATGCCGATGCAAAGCTGGAGATGAAGAGAGAGAGAGAAAATGATGTGGATATTGGTAGGGTAATACAATACAGAAAGGGAGATGAAAATCTGATAGTCATGGGGGACTGGAATGCAGTTGTAGGAGAAGAAGTACAAGAAAAGGTTACAGGAGAATATGGGCTTGGGACAAGGTATGAGAGAGGAGTTCTGTAATAATTTTCAGCTGGTAATAGTGAATACTCTCTTCAAGAATCACAAGAGGAGGAGGTATACTTGGAAAAGACTGGGTGACACAGGAAGATTTCAGTTAGATTACATCATGGTTAGACAGAGATTCCAAAATCAGATTCTGGATTGTAAGGCATAACCAGGAGCAGATACAGACTCAGATCACATTGTAATAGTGTTGAAGATTAGGCTGAAGTTTAAGACATTAGTCAGGAAGAATCAATATGCTGAGAAGTGGGATATGGAAGTACTAAGCAATGACAAGATACGCTTGACGTTCTCTAAGGCTGTAGATACAGCAATGAACAATAGTCCAGAAGGCAGTACAGTTGAAGAGGAATGGACATCTCTAAAAAGAGCAATCACAGAAGATGGAAAGAAAACCATAGTTATAAAGAAGGTAACCGCAAAGAAACCATGGGTAACAGGAGAAATGCTTCAGCTGTTGTTTGGAGAAATTCAGAAATACAAGTTGCTGAGGAGTGAAATAAACAGGATGTGCAGGGAAGCTATGACAAAATGGCTGCAAGAAAAATGTGAAGAAATCAAAAAAGAAAGGATACTCGGAAGGACTGACTCAGCACAAAAGAAAGTCACAACAACCTTCGGTGAAATTAAAAGCAATGGTGGTAACATTAAGAGTGAAACCGGAAATCCATTGTTAAATGCAGAGGAGAGAGCAAATATTTGGAAAGAATACATTTAATGCCTCTACGAGGGGGAAGATTTGTCTGATGTGAGAGAAGAAGAAACAGGAGTCAATTTAGAGGAGGTAGAGGATCCAGCATTAGAATCAGAATTTAAGAGAGCTTTGGAAGACTTAAGATAAAATAAGGCAGAAGAGATCTATAACATTCCATCAGAATTTCTAAAATAATTAGGGGAAGTGGCAACAAAATGGCTATTCACAATGGTGTGTAGATGGATGAGTCTGGCAATATACCCCCTGACTATCAGAAAAATATCGTCCACGCAATTCTGACGACTGCAAGAGCTGACAAGTGAGAGATTTATCACACAATCAGCTTAACAGCTCATGTATCCAAGTTGCTGACAAGAATAATATACAGAGGAATTGAAAAGAAAATTGAGGATGAGTTAGATGATGATCGTTTTGGCTTTAGGAAAGGTAAAGGCACTAGAAAGGCAATTCTGACATTTCAGTTCATAATGGAAACAAGACTAAAGAAAAATCTAACACGTTCATAGGATTTGTTGACCTAGACAAAGCATTCGACAAGGTAAAATGGTGCAAGATATTCAAAGGGGTCAGCTATTGGGAGAGATGGGTAGTATACAATATGTATAAGAACCGAAAGGGAATAATAAGAGGGGACAACCAGGAACAAAATGCTCAGATTAAAAAGGGTGTAAGACAGGAATGTGGTCATTTGCCCCTACTGTTTGATCTGTACATCGCAGAAGCAATAATGGAGATAAAAGAAAGGTTCAGGGTAGAAGAAATATTCAAGGTGAAAGAGTGTCAATGATACGATTTGCTGATGACATTGCTATCCTGAGTGAAAGTAAAGAAGACTTACATGAAGAGTACAGAATATGGACTGAGAGCAAATCAAAGAAAGACAAAAGTAATGAAAAGCAGCAAAATGAGAACAGCAAGAAACTTAACATCAGGGTTGATGTACATGAAGTAGATGAAGTTAAAGAATTCTGCTACCTAGGCAGCAAAATAACCAATGACAGAAGGAGCAAGGAGGACATCAAAAGCAGACTAGCACTGGCAAAAATGGCATTCCTCACCAAGAGAAACCTTCTAGTATCAAACATAGGCTTTAATTTGAGGAAGAAATTTCTGAGAATATATGTTTGGAGCACAGCACTGTATGGTAGTGAAACAGGGGCTGTGGGAAAACCAGAACAGAAGGGAATAAAACCATTTGAGTTGTGGTTCTATAGACAAATGTTGATAATTAGGTGGACTGATAGGCTGCGGAATGAGGAGGTTCTGCGCAGAATCAGAGAGGAAATGATTATGTGGAAAACACTGACAAGGAAAGGGACAGGATGACAGGACATTAGTTAAGACATCAGGGACTGACTTCCATGGTACTATAGGGAGCTGTAGGCAAAAACTGTAGAGGAAGACAGAGATCGGAATACATCCAGCAGATAATTGAGGATTTAAGTTGCAAGTGATATATCTGTGGATGAAGTTCATTGGGGCTCTGCACCATCACTGAAGACCATTTAGTTTTGGCTTGATGAAGTTAAACATGGTTGAATAAGCACTGAAGATGAAGTGTGCTCTGGCAAATTCAACAGGGGTCACTGCAAGGGAAACCACTGATAAAATCCATGAGGTGGTGATGCAAGACCACCGAATAAAAATTTGTGAGCTTGCTGAGACTGTAGACACCTCAAATGAGTGAGTGCATAATATCCTGCATGAAGAATTGGTTATGAAGAAGCTGTATGCAAGGTGGGCACCATGATTTCTCACAGTTGACCAAAAATGCCTCTGGCACATTTCAACACAATGTCTGGTGATGTTTGATCACAATGTGCAAGACTTATTGGTGCTAGTTTGTGACCACTGATGAAATCTGTATCCATTATTACACACCAGAGTCAAAATGCCAGTCAAAACAATAGACAAATGCTAGTGAAAGTGCACCAAAGGAGCAGAGACAATTTTGTTGGCTGGTAAGGTGATGGCCACTGTTTTTTGGGATTCCTAAGGAGTAATCCTCATAGATCATTTGGACAAAGACAGAACAATAACTGGACACTATTGTGCTTCATTTGTGGATTGTTTGGAACTTGTATTGGCTGAAAAAAGACCAAGGTTAGCACAAAAAAAATTGCTCTTTCACAACCACCATGCACCATCTCACACATCAGAGATAACAATGGCGAAATTGAATAAACTAGGCTTTGAATTGGTTCATCATCCACTCCATTCACCAGACATAACCCTAAGTGACTTACTATTGATGCATAAGTTGAAACTCTGACTTGCTGTAAGAAATTTTCATCAAATGAGGAAGTGATAGTTGCAGTCAACAAGTATTTAGCAGGTTTTTCCAGTGGGGTGAAAAAGCTGGAGGATTGCTGGACCTAGTGTACATCCATCAAAGGACACTATGTCAAGAAGTAAGATGAACTGTTTATGAAATAAACATTTTTTCTTGCTTTTTTACCAGAGTTATCAAACACCCTTGTACATAGTATATTCATACAGTTGTTCCACTCTTCTCATGTCCTATTAAGCTTGTTTAGTGTGCTCAATAACTTAATGTGCCTTTTCAATTATCACTATTTTGCTAGAAGTGGTATGTAAACCCAATAGGAAGCCATCATACAATGAAATATCAGACATGTGTTCCAATGATGGATTTTACAGAACACTTGTGAATCGAAATGAGTGAATGCAGCTGGTGTGTAACCATCCACCAACATGGTAGGTGCTTAAGATTCCTAAACCATTTTCGCAGTGCCTTGTGGTATTGCTATGAATTAGACATTAGCCAATTTCTCAATATGTTCAAGTAAAATTGTTCCACAACAATTAATTGGTCACTAAAATGATCAAAGTACACTTTGTATAGGAATTGCACAAAGCCTTTTTAATTTCAGGATGTTACAACAAATCTCAATAACATCACAGAGTTCTTCCATACATCTGTGCATCGAATCTAAAAGAATTTTAGGTATAAATTAAATGTCACTTTATAGCCTGTTCAGAATTATTCATTCTGGCAGCCTAATCCAGTTTACTAATAGCTGAAAATTTTCAGAAAACATTTCCTCTTTATAGGAGCAGTTGGTTGGTGTTTGTGTACAAGTTGTAGTTTGTAAGTGGGTCACTGCAATAAACCAGCAGAAACATCCCCATTTTCGATGTTGGTTACTGTAACTGATTACTGGCTCTTTTTTCTTTCCTGTATCTATAAGATATTATTACTCTCTTCGCTGATTTTATCACCAGTTATTCTCGAGATATCAGTGTATTCTCTTCTTCAATAACAGATGCATCTGCTCTCATGATAGTGCTTATACTTCTTTTGGATAAGTGTTGCAAATGAAGCATATTTTCACTTAAACTCTGGCCAAATCATGAAACTGTCTATTCCACATAGTCAAGCACACATCATGTATGACTGCTGCCATGTACACGGGAACAGAAATCATGATATATATACAACATACAGACCCAGATTCATACTGAGAATTTTGACATTTTCATATTTTATCCCATTATAACATTTGCAATTTTCTCAATAAAATGGTACACAAATCACTTATAAACTCTAATGAAAATTATTTTATTTATTTTTTTATAATATCATCTGTACGTGTTTTAAAAGTTAACAATATCAGGAAAAAGACAGATGCCTGCTCACCATAAAAATGACATACTGAGTTGCAGACAGGCACAACACAAAGCCTGTTACACATTTAGGTGTTTGCCACAGCTTTCTACAGAAAAGAAAACATACACACATTCAGACAAGCAAGTACAGGAACACATAAGTGCCAAATCTGGCAGCTTGATTCCCATCCAAGCTGCCGGAGATGGCAGTCATGTGTGCATGAGGTGTGCTTGCTTGTGTGAATGTGTATGGGTATGTGTGTGTGTGTGTGTGTGTTTCCTTTTCTGAAGAAGGCTTTGGCCAAAAGCCTAATACGTAACAGTCTTTTCATTGTGCATGTCTGCAACTCAGAGAGTCATCTTGAGCAGCAATCTATCCTTTTCCTAATATTGTTGATATTCCCAACTGGAGCTCCCATTATTCATTTAAAAAGTTAAAAAAATTTGGATTATTTAAAGATCATCTAAAGTTTGTACTTTTTATATAGAAGGCTATTGACTGTTCTGTTAGGAAAGTGATGCTATGCCGATTCTGTCGGTAGCCCTGTTGAAAACAATATACTAGCTGAAACAACCTGGCACATTAAAACTATCAGCCATTATACCTTGTAACCTTTGCCTTTCGTGGGCCAGCACTCTACTGACTGAGTCACCCAACTATGATTCACGACCTGTCCTCATGGGTTTAGTTCCACTAGTACCTCATCTCCTTGTCTTTCAAACTTCACAAAAGGTCTCCTGTGAAACATGTCTGACTAGCCCAAATAGAAGAAATGGTATTGTGGGGACGTGGCTTAGCAATCGTCTGGGGGATGTTCCCAAAATGAAATACTCACTCTGCAGAGGAGCATGTGCTGATATTAGAGTTACAGACTCTAGCTCTAGGCCTTTGCCTTTCGTGGGCAAATGCTCTACTGACTGAGCTACCCAAGCATAACTCACATCCCATCCTCACAGACTTGCTTCTACTGGTACCTCATCTCCAGCCTTTTAAAGTTCACAGAAGTTCTCCTGCGAAACTTGCAGGACTAGCACTCCTGGAAGAAAGGATATTGCAGAGACATGGCTTAGCCACAGCATGGGGGATGCTTCCAGAATGAAATGTTCATTCTGCAGTGCAGTGTATGCTGACATGAAACTTCCTGGCAGATTAAAACAATGTGCAGACTAATACTCGAAATTGGGACCTTCGCCTGTCAATGGCAAATGTTCTACCAACCGAGCTACACAAGCATGACTCACAGCCCATCCTCTCACCTTTATTTCTACCAGTACCTCATTTCCACCTTCCAAACTGCCAAGAAGTTTCATATCAGCACACACTCCACTACAGAGTGAAAATTTTACTCTGGAAACATGCCCCAGGACATTGCTAAGCCACGTCTCTCTAATGTCTTTCCTTCTAGGAGTGCTAGTTACGAAAGTTTCACATGAGAACTTGTGCAAAGTTTGTGAGGTAGGAAATGGGTATTGGTAGAAGTAAAGCTGTGGGGATGGGTCATGAGTTGTGCTTGGTTAGCTCTGTCAGTAGAGCACTAGCCCAGAAAGGCAAAGGTGTTGAGTTTGAATCTCATGCTAACACACAGTTTTGATCTGTCAAGAATTTTAATATCAGCACACACTCCACTGCAGAGCAAATATTTCATTCTGGAAACATCCTCCAGGCTGGGGCTAAGCCATGTCTCCACAATATCCTTTCTTCGAGGTGTGCTAGTCCTGCAGGTTTTGCAGGAGAACTGTGAAGTTTGGAAGGTAGGAGATTAGGTACTGCTAGAAGTAAAGCTGTGAGGCTGGGTCATGGGTCATGATTAGGTAGCTCAGTAAGTAGAGCATTTGTTCAAGAAAGGCAAAGGTTCCCAGTTTGAATTTTGGCCGCCACACAGTTTTAATCTGCCAGGAAATTTCATATCAGTGCACTCCCTGCTGCAGAGTGAAAATTTCAACCTGGGATGTAGTAGCTTATTCACAATACAAACTTATATATTATGCAGAATTTCTAAGAATTTTGTTGCACCAGTGACCAATGTGAATACTGGAAAGGTAACTGACTTTCAGATTCTGACAAAACATTGTCATAAATTTAAAACTGTGAGAGGAACTACGAAAGAACAAGTGTTGAAGAGGGGGGCCTCTGCAGCTATTGAAATTTTCAGTTGATACATGAATGAAATGTGTGTTTGTCATTCTGAGTTCTTAGGTGATTGGGATTTGAAAGCATACAACAGTATAATAGCAGCTTGGCCTGATGGTGATAAGATTATCACAAAACAAGAATGTGTGGATTATGTCCAGATGAAGATAAGAACCAGGCTGAAGAAGTTGGAACTAAGATTTTAAAAAACAACAAACCTTCTGATTGTTAATACAAAGGGCGTACACTGACAGACAATATTACTGATGAACTGCAACAATATTATGGGGTAGCCATTTTGAACAACACTGATAATTTGTTCATAATGATGCACGCAGTATGGACTACTTCTTCCACAAACTTTCAACAGCTGACAAACAAATATATCAGGCTGCCCCTGACCAGAATCATGGTGGCAGTAATGCAATACCCAATACTCAAATGCTTTCTACAGCCGAAAACGTTCCATCTCAGGAACATTCATGGAAGCCACAAAGCCCATTTACACAGACCTGGCACATCCTGACTTGCTGAAATGTCTACATAGGCAGACTCAGAATCCAAATGAAGCTTTCAACAATCTCATATGGACTCGCATAATAAAAAAAATGTTTTTATTGAAAGAAAGACACTAAAATTGAGCATCTGTGAGTCTATTATTATTTTTAATGATGGCAGCGTTAGCAGGGTAGAAGTGCTACAGCATATGGAATTATTCATGAGTGTTGTTGTTAATTTTATTTATTTATTTTAATGAACATTCATAGAATAGGCTGCATCAGAGAACTTCAACAGATGGGAAAGGTTCGCTTCGATAAAAAGCGATATGCAACATGAATGGCCGCAGAGGAATCCACAAGGAAGAAAAGAATGAGTGCAGTGTGATTCTGAGTGAGTAAAAATAAAGAATAAAACATATATTAAGTAAGTTTTAGTCATTTCTAACTTTAGAATCTGTTACTGAAAATTTACATTTTCAGCTGCATTATTCTCCAAATCTCAGGACCCCACTTGGAGAAAAGTACACAAATTTTCAGGGAGGTTCTACACACAACTAAAATAAAAACATAATGTTAGATGTGCTACATTTATTTTGGGAAAAATACAAAAATATGCAAAATTTTAACCATATAGTTAAAAAATTGTATTTCATAGACCTCTAGGTGAAATGCAATTATTTTAGTTCAGTACACTACGAACATCCTAACCTAACGTAACCCAACCCCCAATAATAGTTCCATGTCTATAGCTAAGGTGGTCTGTGTAATACAGGGAAGCCAAATAACAAAATTTGTGTATGTGATTGAATTATATGAGGGAAAAAATCAACGTGGGAAAAATATATATAATGTCTGCCTGTGTCTGTATGTGTGCAAATGGATATGTGTGTGTGTGTGTGTGTGTGTGTGTGTGTGTGTGTGTGTGTGTGTGAGAGAGAGAGAGAGAGAGAGAGAGAGAGAGAGAGAGAGCGCGCGCGAGTGTATACCTGTCCTTTTTTCTCCAGGATTAGAATGATCCTTACCCTCTCCCTTAAAACCCACATCCTTTCGTCTTTCCCTCTCCTTCCCTCTTTCCTGATGAAGCAACCTTGGGTTGCGAAAGCTTGAAATTTCTGTGTGTGTTTGTGTTTTTTTTATTGTGTCTGTCTACCAGTGCTAAGTGGTAAGTCACAACATATATATATATATATAAACACAGATGATGTGACTTACCGAACGAAAGTGCTGGCAGGTAGATAGACACACAAACAAACACAAACATACAGATGAAATTCAAGCTTTCACAACAAACTGTTGCCTCATCAGGAAAGAGGGAAGGAGAGGGAAAGACGAAAGGATGTGGGTTTTAAGGGAGAGGGTAAGGAGTCATTCCAATCCCGGGAGCGGAAAGACTTACCTTAGAGGGAAAGAAGGGGTGTACACTTGCACACACACACATATCCATCTGCACATACACAGACACAAGCACACATTTGTAAAGGCAAACTCTCTGTCCTCTAACGTGTTTTGGCGGCAACACAACCACCTAACCTTTGTGCACATCGTTGTCTACCAACCCAAGTCCAACATAGCCCAGCTGTAACCAACACCTTTTCACCTTTTTTCACACCAGATCTCCAGTTACTTTCCAGTCCACCTTTATCCCTCCCCATATATTTTTATTTTCATTTTCATTTCCTCATGTTACACTTTCCACCTTCTAATACCATGTCACCCTCACAACACCCCCACAATGACCCCATTAAGTTTTATTTACATTCCCTCCGCAAACATGCCTTCGCCCTAGCCAGATTACGCTTCCATATTCTATTTTCTCAGGCTTGTCTGACATTTGGCATTACCCCCAAAGGCCTCACACTTAAAGTTCCCATCTCTGGCTGCAACCCTTCTTTCCATCAGTCCCTATACCAGTTCCCAACTCCACAATCCATTGCCCTCACCCACCTAATCCTTCACCTACACATCAACTCAGCCAATGAACACACCCGTCAACTCCTATCCTTAATAAAAGTCCTTAATCTTTCCTCTCCCACATCCACACCGGCTGTTCAGAGCATCCTCCTACAGGCCAACCGTAAATTAGAACAGCATGCCGCCCTCCACCTCAAAAAACTATCCAATCTCCTGGTTTCCCACCTCCGGAAAGGCAACTCACTCACCCTTCACAACATTTCCAGCAAACCTCAACCTCCTCTCATTGCACACAAACCCAGTCTCTCCCATTTACTCAATCTCCCACTTCCAGCTCCACTCCCTCCAAAACCTCAAAATTCCAATCAACACAATCTGGCACCACAACACCCTAATTCAGTAGTTAACCTTTCCTCCAAACCTCTCTCCCAATCCGAAACCTCTGTCCTATCCACAGGCCTCACCTTCAGCCCCACTCCCAGATTCAACCAAACAGCCCTCGTCAAAGATTTACTGTCCTACACTCGTACTCTCTGCTGGAAATATCACTTTGCCACGAAGAAAAATGATCCTAACCCTACTCCTAATGATCCAACTCCCCAAGACATCATCCAAATTGAACCCTGCCTGGAACAGTTCCGTCCTCCGTCGCAGTGGGACCCACCTCCTCTTCCTCAAAATCACCCTCTCCAAACCTTCCAGGAGTTTCTGACTTCCAGCCTTGCATCTCAATCCTTCTTAAAAAACCTTAATCCTACACCCAACATCACCACTGCTGAAGCCCAGGCTATTCGTGATCTGAAGGCTGACCGATCCATCGTCATTCTTCCGGCGGACAAGGGTTCCACGACCATGGTACTTGATCGTCGGGAGTATGTGGCTGACGGACTGTGTCAGCTTTCAGACAACACCACATACAAAGTTTGCCAAGGTAACCCCATTCCCGATGTCCAGGCAGAGCTTCAAGGAATCCTCTGAACCTTAGACCCCCTGCAAAACCTTTCACCTGACTCCATCAACCTCCTGACTCCACCGACACCCCGCACCCCTAACTTCTACCTAAAATCCACAAACCCAATCATCCGGGCCGCCCCATTGTAGCTGGTTACCAAGCCCCCACAGAATGTATCTCTGCCTACGTAGATCAAAACCTTCAACCCATTACATGCAGTCTCTCATCCTTCATCAAAGACACCAACCACTTTCTTGAACGCCTGGAATCCTTACCCAATATGTTACCCCCGGAAACCATCCTTGTAACCATTGATGCCACTTCCTTATACACAAATATTCCGCACGTCCAGGGCCTCGCTGCGATGGAGCATTTACTTTCACGCCGATCACCTGCCACCCTACCTAAAACCTCTTTCCTCATCACACGATCAAAGGCAGAGCCACATGTGAAAGCCCCCACGTGATTTACCAACTGACCTGCCTACACTGTGATGCATTCTATGTGGGAATGACCAGCAACAAACTGTCCATTCGTATGAATGGACACAGGCAGACAGTGTTTGTTGGTAATGAAGATCACCCTGTGGCTAAACATGCCTTGGTGCACGGCCAGCACATCTTGGCACAGTGTTACACCGTCCGGGTTATCTGGATACTTCCCACTAACACCAACCTATCCGAACTCCGGAGATGGGAACTTGCTCTTCAATATATCCTCTCTTCCCGTTATCCACCAGGCCTCAACCTCCGCTAATTTGACTTACCGAACGAAAGCCCTGGCAGGTCGATAGAAACACAAACAGACACATACATACACACTAAATTCTAGCTTTCGCAATCAATGGTTGCTTCGTCAGGAAAGAGGGAAGGAGAGGGAAAGACGAAAGGATGTGGGTTTTAAGGGAGAGGGTAAGGAGTCATTTCAATCCCGGGAGCGGAAAGACTTACCTTAGGAAAGACTTTCCCCCTAAGGTAAGTCCCCCCACCCCCGGGACTGGAACGACCCCCTACCCTCCCCCCCAAAACCCACATCCCTCCGCCCCCCCCCCCCCCCCCCCCACCCCTCCGACGATGCAACCATCGGCCGTGAAAGCCAGAATTTCGTGTGTATGCATGTGCCCGCCTGTGCTTCCATCGACCCGCCAGAGCTCTCGTATGGTAAGTCACATCATCAAACACAGATGATGTGACCCACCGAACGAAAGTGCTGGCAGGTCGATAGACACACAAACATACACACGAAATTCAAGCCCTCACAACAAATGGCCACCCCACCAGGAAAGAGGGAAGGAGAGGGAAAGACGAAAGGATGCGGGCCCCAAGGGAGATGGCAAGGAGTCACTCCAACCCTGGGAGCAGAAAGACCCACCTTAGGGGGAAAGAAGGGGTATACACTCGCACACACACACACACACATCCACCCGCACAAACACAGACACAAGCAGACATTTGTAAAGGCAAAGAGTTTGGGCATATATATATATATATATATATATATATATATATATATATATATATATATATATAAAAAATAGAGGGAAACATTCCACGTGGGAAAAATATATCTAAAAAGAAAGATGATGAAACTTACCAAACAAAAGCGCTGGCAGGTCGATAGACACACAAACATACACACAAAATTCTAGCTTTCGCAACCAATGGTTGCCTCGTCAGGAAAGAGGGAAGGAGAAGGAAAGACAAAAGGATATGGGTTTTAAGGGAGAGGGTAAGGAGTCATTCCAATCCCGGGAGCGGAAAGACTTACCTTAGGGGGAAAAAAGGACAGGTATACACTCGCACACACACACACATCCATCCACACACACACAGACACAAGCAGACATATTTAAAGACAAAGAGTTTGGGCAGAGATGTCAGTCGAGGCGGAAGTGCAGAGGCAAAGATGATGTTGAATGACAGGTGAGGTATGAGTGGCGGCAACTTGAAATTAGCGGAGATTGCGGCCTGGTGGGTAATGGGAAGAGAGGATATATTGAAGAGCAAGTTCCCATCTCTAGAGTTCGCACAGGTTGGTGTTGGTGGGAAGTATCCAGATAACCCGGACGGTGTAACACTGTGCCAAGATGTGCTGGCCGTGCACCAAGGCATGTTTAGCCACAGGGTGATCTTCATTACCAACAAACACTGTCTGCCTGTGTCCATTCATACGAATGGACAGTTTGTTGCTGGTCATTCCCACATAGAATGCATCACAGTGTAGGCAGGTCAGTTGGTAAATCACGTGGGTGCTTTCACATGTGGCTCTGCCTTTGATCGTGTACACTTTCCGGGTTACAGGACTGGAGTAGGTGGTGGTGGGAGGGTGCATGGGACAGGTTTTACACCGGGGGCGGTTACAAGGATCGGAGCCAGGGGGTAGGGAAGGTGGTTTGGGGATTTCATAGGGATGAACTAACAGGTTACGAAGGTTAGGTGGACGGCGGAAAGACACTCTTGGTGGAGTGGGGAGGATTTCATGAAGGATGGATCTCATTTCAGGGCAGGATTTGAGGAAGTCATATCCCTGCAGGAGAGCCACATTCAGAGTCTGGTCCAGTCCCGGAAAGTATCCTGTCACAAGTGGGGCACTTCTGTGGTTCTTCTGTGGGGGATTCTGGGTTTGAGGGAATGAGGAAGTGGCTCTGGTTATTTGCTTCTGTACCAGGTAGTTGCAGGATGCGAAAGCTGTTGTCAGGTTGTTGGTGTAATGGTTCAGGGATTCCGGACTGGAGCAGATTCATTTGCCATGAAGACCTAGGCTGTAGGGAAGGGACCGTTTGATGTGGAATGGGTGGCAGCTATCATAATGGAGGTACTGTTTCTTGTTGGTGGGTTTGATGTGGACGGACGTGTGAAGCTGGCCATTGGACAGGTGGAGGTCAACGTCAAGGAAAGTGGCATGGGATTTGGAGTAGGACCAGGTGAGTCTGATGGAACCAAAGGAGTTGAGGTTGGAGAGGAAATTCTGGAGTTCTTCTTCACTGTGAGTCCAGATCATGAAGATGTCATCAATAAATCTGTACCAAACTTTGGGTTGGCAGGCCTGGGTAACCAAGAAGGCTTCCTCTAAGCGACCCCTGAATAGGTTGGCGTATGAGGGGGCCATCCTGGTACCCATGGCTGTTCCCTTTAATTGTTGGTATGTCTGGCCTTCAAAAGTGAAGAAGTTGTGGGTCAGGATGAAGCTGGCTAAGGTAATGAGGAAAGAGGTTTTAGGTAGGGTGGCAGGTGATCGGCGTGAAAGGAAGTGCTCCATTGCAGCGAGGCCCTGGACATGTGGGATATTTGTGTATAAGGAAGTGGCATCAATGGTTACAAGGATGGTTTCTGGGGATAACACATTGGGTAAGGATTCCAGGCGTTCGAGAAAGTGGTTGGTGTCTTTGATGAAGGATGGGAGACTGCACGTAATGGGTTGAAGGTGTTGATCTACGTAGGCAGAGATACGTTCTGTGGGGGCTTGGTAACCAGCTACAATGGGGCGGCCGGGATGATTGGGTTTGTGAATTTTAGGAAGAAGGTAGAAGGTAGGGGTGCGGAGTGTCGGCTGGGTCAGGAGGTTGATGGAGTCAGGTGAAAGGTTTTGTAGGGGGCCTAAGGTTCTGAGGATTCCTTGAAGCTCCGCCTGGACATCAGGAATGGGATTACCTTGGCAAACTTTGTATGTGGTGTTGTCTGAAAGCTGACGCAGTCCCTCAGCCACATACTCCCGACGATCAAGTACCACGGTCGTGGAACCCTTGTCCGCCGGAAGAATGACGATGGACCGGTCAGCCTTCAGATCACGAATAGCCTGGGCTTCAGCAGTGGTGATGTTGGGAGTAGGATTAAGGTTTTTTAAGAAGGATTGAGAGGCAAGGCTGGAAGTCAGAAATTCCTGGAAGGTTTGGAGAGGGTGATTTTGAGGAAGAGGAGGTGGGTCCCGCTGTGACGGAGGACGGAACTGTTCCAGGCAGGGTTCAATTTGGTTAGTGTTTTGGGGAGTTGGATCATTAGGGGTAGGATTAGGATCATTTTTCTTCGTGGCAAAGTGATACTTCCAGCAGAGAGTACGAGTGTAGGACAGTAAATCTTTGACGAAGGCTGTTTGGTTGAATCTGGGAGTGGGGCTGAAGCTGAGGCCTTTGGATAGGACAGAGGTTTCGGATTGGGAGAGAGGTTTGGAGGAAAGGTTAACTACTGAATTAGGGTGTTGTGGTGCCAGATTGTGTTGATTGGAATTTTGAGGTTTTGGAGGGAGTGGAGCTGGAAGTGGGAGACTGAGTAGATGGGAGAGACTGAGTTTGTGTGCAATGAGAGGTGGTTGAGGTTTGCTGGAAAGGTTGTGAAGGGTGAGTGAGTTGCCTTTCCGGAGGTGGGAAACCAGGAGATTGGATAGTTTTTTTCCCCCTAAGGTAAGTCTTTCCACTCCCGGGATTGGAATGACTCCTTACCCTCTCCCTTAAAACCCATTTCCTTTCGTCTTTCCCTCACCTTCCCTCTTTCCTGATGAGGCAACAGTTTGTTGCGAAAGCTTGAATTTTGTGTGTATGGTTGTGTTAGTTTGTGTGTCTGTCGACCTGCCAGCACTTACATTTGGTAAGTCACATCATCTTTGTTTATAATAGAGGGAAACATTCAACATAGGAAATATAGGTCGACAGACACACAAACAAACACAAACATACACACAAAATTCAAGCTTTCGCAACAAACTGTTGCCTCATCAGGAAAGAGGGAAGGAGAGGGAAAAGACGAAAGGATGTGGGTTTTAATGGAGAGGGTAAGGAGTCATTCCAATCCCAGGAGCGGAAAGACCCACCTTAGGGGGAAAAAAGGACGGGTACACACTCGCACACACACACATATCCATCCACACATATACAGACACAAGCAGACATATTTAAAGACAAAGAGTTTGGGCAGAGATGTCAGTCGAGGCGGAAGTAAAGAGGCAAAGATGTTGTTGAGTGACAGGGGAGGTATGAGTGGCGGCAACTTGAAATTAGCGGAGATTGAGGCCTGGTGGATAACGGGAAGAGAGGATATATTGAAGAACAAGTTCCCATCTCCGGAGTTCGGATAGGTTGGTGTTAGTGGGAAGTATCCAGATAACCCGGACGGTGTAACACTGCGCCAAGATGTGCTGGCCGTGCACCAAGGCACGTTTAGCCACAGGGTGATCCTCATTACCAACAAACACTGTCTGCCTGTGTCCATTCATGCGAATGGACAGTTTGTTGCTGGTCATTCCCACATAGAATGCGTCACAGTGTAGGCAGGTCAGTTGGTAGATCACGTGGGTGCTTTCACACGTGGCTCTGCCTTTGATCGTGTACATTTTCCAGGTTACAGGACTGGAGTAGGTGGTGGTGGGAGGGTCCATGGGACAGGTTTTACACCGGGGGCGGTTACAGGGGTAGGAGCCAGAGGGTAGGGAAGGTGGTTTGGGGATTTCATAGGGATGAACTAACAGGTTACGAAGGTTAGGTGGACAGCGGAAAGACACTCTTGGTGGAGTGGGGAGGATTTCATGAAGGATGGATCTCATTTCAGGGCAGGATTTGAGGAAGTCGTATCCCTGCTGGAGAGCCACATTCAGAATCTGATCCAGTCCCGGAAAGTATCCTGTCACAAAATGGTTCAAATGGCTCTGAGCACTATGGGACTCAACTGCTGAGGTGATTAGTCCCCTAGAACTTAGAACTAGTTAAACCTAACTAACCTAAGGACATCAAAACATCCATGCCCGAGGCAGGATTCGAACCTGCGACCGTAGCGGTCTTGCGGTTCCAGACTGCAGCGCCTTTAACCGCACGGCCACTTCGGCCGGCTATCCTGTCGCAAGTGGGGCACTTTTGTGGTTCTTCTGTGGGAGGTTCTGGGTTTGAGAGGATGAGGAAGTGGCTCTGGTTATTTGCTTCTGTACCAGGTTGGGAGGGTAGTTGCGGGATGCGAAAGCTGTTGTCAGGTTGTTGGTGTAATGCTTCAGGGATTCCGGACTGGAGCAGATTCGTTTGCCACGAAGACCTAGGCTGTAGGGAAGGGACCGTTTGATGTGGAATGGGTGGCAGCTGTCGTAATGGAGGTACTGTTGCTTGTTGGTGGGTTTGATGTGGACGGACGTGTGAAGCTGGCCATTGGACAGGTGGAGGTCAACATCAAGGAAAGTGGCATGGGATTTGGAGTAGGACCAGGTGAGTCTGATGGAACCAAAGGAGTTGAGGTTGGAGAGGAAATTCTGGAGTTCTTCTTCACTGTGAGTTCAGATCATGAAGATGTCATCAATAAATCTGTACCAAACTTTGGGTTGGCAGGCCTGGGTAACCAAAAAGGCTTCCTCTAAGCGACCCATGAATAGGTCATGATTTCTATGTGGGAATGACCAGCAACCAACTGTCTATTCGCATGAATGGACACAGGCAGACAGTGTTTGTTGGTAATGAGGATCACCCTGTGGCTAAACATGCCTTGGTGCATGGCCAGCACATCTTGGCACAGTGTTACACCGTCCGGGTTATCTGGATACTTCCCACGAACACCAACCTGTCAGAACTCCGGAGATGGGAACTTGCCCTCCAGTATATCCTCTCTTCTTGTTATCCGCCAGGCCTCAACCTCCGCTAATTTCACGTTGCCGCCACTCATACCTCACCTGTCTCTCAACAACATCTTTGCCTCTTTACTTCCGCCTCGACTGACATCTCTGCCCAAACTCTTTGCCTTTACAAATGTCTGCTTGTGTCTGTGTATGTGCAGATGGACATGTGAGTGTGTGCGAGTGTATACCTGTCCTTTTTTCCCCCTAAGGTAAGTCTTTCTGCTCCCGGGATTAGAATGACTCCTTACCCTCTCCCTTAAAACCCACATCCTTTCGTCTTTTCCCTCTCCTTCCCTCTTTCCTGATGAAGCAACAGTTGGTTGCGAAAGCTAGAATTTTGTGTGTATGTTTGTGTTCGTTTGTGTGCCTATCGACCTGCCTGCACTTTTGTTTGGTAAGTCTCCTCATCTTTGTTTTTAGATATAATTTTCCCACGTGGAATGCTTCCCCCTCTATATATATATATATATATATATATATATATATATATATATATATATATAACAAAAGCGCTGGCAGGTCGATAGACACACAAACAAACACAAACATACACACAAAATTCAAGCTTTCGCAACAAACTGTTGCCTCATCAGGAAAGAGGGAAGGAGAGGGGAAGACGAAAGGAAGTGGGTTTTAAGGGAGAGGGTAAGGAGTCATTCCAATCCCTGGAGCGGAAAGACTTACCTTAGGGACTCCTTACCCTCTCCCTTAAAACCCACTTCCTTTCGTCTTCCCCTCTCCTTCCCTCTTTCCTGATGAGGCAACAGTTTGTTGCGAAAGCTTGAATTTTGTGTGTATGTTTGTGTTTGTTTGTGTGTCTATCGACCTGCCAGCGCTTTTGTTCAGTAAGTCACCTCATCTTTGTTTTTATATATAATTTTTCCCACGTGGAATGTTTCCTTCCATTATATATATATATATATATATATATATATATATATATATATATATATATATATATATATATATATATATATATATATATATATATATATATATATTTGTGTGTGTGTGTGTGTGAGAGAGAGAGAGAGAGAGAGAGAGAGAGAGAGAGAGAGAGATATCTATTTTACTTTTGATGAAGGCCTTACTGGCTGAAAGCTTTATTTATTTGTGACAGTCTTTTTGTTATGCCTATCTGTGACTCAGCATCTCTGCTATATTGTGAGTGGCAACTTGCCTTTTCATAATATTGTTAAAATTTAGCATTGTCAGTACAAGATATTCCTGCTACCCTTATACAGAAGTCCTTTTAGTTATTGTTATTTATGAATGAGGAAATACTTGTAGCTGCTGTGCAAATTTACCATTAAAATATACAAAAATTTTGCCTGGGGAAAGGTACAACAAATGCTCATACATTAGTGAATGAAGCAATTGGGCTGAAATGATGTCATGCTATATTCTGGCAGCTAGGGGGGGGGGGGGGGGGAGGAGAAGGAGAGTAGTTGGTAGCTGGGGCTGGGTATGATTAACAGTTTTTCCTCTGATACTGAAGAGATTCAATTGGTTAACCAAGAGGAAGATATACTGTACTTCTCAGAATAATTGCTGGCCTTACATATTGAAATGCATGGGCAATGGCCACGGGGAAGGAGGGCGAGGGGAAAGGAGTAATTTCCATAAGTAGATACAAATAAGCCAAGTGCAATGGTGTGAAAAAGTGAAAGATATTTATGGACTAAATGATAACTGTAATTCGAGACACAAAATATTCAGTTATTATGCATGGATGCCTCAAACAAATAAGTTATTGCTCTTTGGATGAACAAACAATTTCTTTCAAGAAGTTAAAAGAAAATGCATTTTGATTATTCCCAGCAGTACCAAACTCAACATGGAAGTGGAAACTAATCTATGTCAACTTAATTGGATATGAAAAACAGGATATAAAGAGGTTGTCTCATCACACAATAAGGCCCATCAACACATATTCTCAAACAACAGTATTAACATTAGCTGCCAAATGGTATATGCAATCAAATGCCAATGTCAAGACTTCAAACACCTTCTTTGAGTAGTGGTAAGACTATGAATTTATTTTAATCTTGACAAGTGTAATGTTATAAAATTGTAGAATAATTAGTAAACAATCTGCATTCAATGACAATCTTGAAATCTCATACTCAATAAATGCAAACACTCTGCAAAGCACATAGTGTACATCATCTGAATATAAGATAAATATTTATTTTTGTCAAAATATAGCTAGTAGAAATTATTTTACATGAAAAGCCTACTTACACGTGTGAACAGTAAGGAACCATTATTCATGATTACAATATCTTTGGTCTGGTATGGTTCCAAGAGGCGTTTATCTTTGGTCCACGTCACGTACTGCAGTGGTGGGTTTGCCTTAATGTAGCACTGAACTACACCGGCCAGTCGAAAGGGCAGGTACTGAACTGTGGGTGTAAAGGTCACCTTTGCTGGGTCTGTTTAAAAAAAATTAATGAAAAGATAATGACTGCAGTCAAATAGGAGACATCTTGCTACATGATATGTCCATTTCATGCAAAGGAATGTTTACAAATTTTTTTCTGCTGCTGTGTTTTCATTAACTTACGGTCATGAGGTGAAGTCAAACATTAAAGTACTTTATACTATTTTAGTTTCCAGTCAAATTACACAGCTCAAAGAATAATTTTGTTTATATAGCCCCCTATCAGTTCTTATTAGATTAAAATACTTGGAAAGAGGAATGTGCCATATGTAAGTCTAGGACAGAATCCCTTAAGGGTCCCATCATATGTGATGGATCGCAGCAATCCATCGACAGGTCCCTTGACCTGCCCTTAAAACACATGTGTGTAACTGCAGAGTGCACTGACTGACTGCTGATTGTTTGTAATTCCAGAGCAATCCAAAGAACACAACAAAAGAATGGTAAACTGATGGTGATAAAAGCGGCAATTGGTCTCTCAGTTCAACCCCACAACCCACGTACACTGATCAGCCTGACTATCTACCCAGTAACTTGTACGTCCACTTTTGGCACAGATGACAGCAGCAACACATTGTAACATGGAAGCCACTTTTTGGAGCTCCAATGTTAGGCGGGTCATGGAACCCCTCAGGAACATAGTGGCTAGGACAGGGAAGAAGTCCAACGTTCACTTGGTGTGCTTGCCGGGGGGCCTTTTCTGGGATGTGGAAAAGGCTCTTCCAGTGGCTATCGAGCATGCGGGGTGCAGCCAACTGCAGACTGTTGGACATGTCAGCACCAACGATGCCAGTCATCGGGGTTTCGAGGAAATCCTTGGGTCCTTTTGACGGCTGGCTAAATTGGCGAAGGTGGCCTCCATCTCTCGAGGAGTGTAGGCCAAGCTGACAATTTGCAGCATCGTATCCAGGATGGACTGGGGTCCTCTGGTTTGTAGTCAAGTGCAAAATCTAAACCAGAAGCTACATCGACTCTGTGACGAAAATGGCTGTACATTCCTCAACCTATGCTATGGGGTGGAAGGTTATAGGACGCCCCCCAATAGATCAGGGGTACACTACACACAGGAAGAAGCTACGTGGATAGCACAGTACATGTGGCATGCACATGGAGGTTTTTTAGATTAGGTTCGTCCCCACGGGAAACAAACCGTTGGTCTGAAAAATTGCCAGTTTGTAACACTGATGTGGATGTGCCAACTGTAAAAAGAGTTAGTTCACCTAAACAGGTCATTCCAAAGGATTTAAATATGCTAAACCTCATGTTAGTAAATTGTCAAAGTGTCTGTAGCAAGATCACCGAGTCACTCTCCGAAATAAACAGTAGTAATGCCAATATTGTATTAGGTACTGAAAGCTGGTTGAAACCAGACATAAATAGCAGTGAAATTTTGAACTTGAATAGGACAATGTTTAGGAAGGATACGACTGATGCTATGGGAGGCAGTGTGTTCATTGCTGTTAAAAGCTGTTTAAATGCAGATGAGATCGATACTGGGTCAGACTGTGGAACAGTCTGGAAAAAGCTGTCAATCACACAAGGAGTGACTGTTGTATTAGGATGTTTTTATAGACCACCAGCATCTGCAACAAACGTCGCAGAACATTTCAGAGAAAGTCTTGAGTACATAGGAAGTAAATATCCAAATTATCCATTACTTATAGGTGGAGACTTTAATCTGGCATCCATTGACTGGGAAAATTACATGTTTATCACAGGTGGCAGAAGCAGAGACTCGTGTGAAGTTATTCTAGGAGTTTACGCATTGACCGGATCTTGGTGTGCATCATGGAAGCAGGTCAGAACAGGGTGGTGCCGGTGCTTGCAGATGAGGCTGGTTCCAAGGTGCATCAGTTGGCAATACATTTTGGAACATGCACACGGGTGTGATTCATTTGACGGAAACTGTGGAGGGCCTGCTGTTTACTATGACATCCAGTGTTCATCTCCTCTTTATAAGACATGGTCCGAGCATGTGTAAGGAGGCTGCAGTGAGGGATTAACACCATCCACACACAGCATTATGTGCATGCATGTTTCCAAGTCATAATCTGCATAGCTGGGTGCTGTACAGTGGCTTGAAGCTTTGCAAGGGCGAATGCATCCTACATGTTACTTCAACTAATGAATGAAGTATGGCTGGTCTTGGTCAGAAGACTGCAGGGAATCCACGTCAAGAAATTCTCCAGGAAAGCGTAGTGCTTCACTGTAGATTAGATCTGCTGATGAGGAACCTATGTCTGGCATGTAAGTGTTTTGGAGAGCCTGTCACCCAATTACTTTCATGACACATCAGTGTTGCTTTAAAGGAAAAGTGCCAACACTCAATCATGCCAGTGCTCACTGGGTCATAACATGTAGTTTTGTGGTGAACAGTGCCATTGAATTTGGTAAATTGGGTGAGCAGATCAGGTTCACGTTGGTGGCCATGGTCTGTTGTGACATGCAGTGGGCAACAAAAGCAAGATACCGGTATCCAATTTGACACAAAGGCAGAGGCTAGAGTTTCTGCTGAAATATTGTCAACTGCTCCTGGCCACTGAGTAAAGCACTCAATAATTTTTGGAGAATAGCGTTGAACATTCAACAGGGGTAGTGGGCTGGTGGGCCGACAAATTCATTATGTATGTGCACAAATCATGAAGTTATGTCAGGGAAGTCTTTCACTGGCACACACACACGGTGGGATACTTTGCTGTGTTGACATTGGATACACATGTGTCCTTTTGTGACAGTTTTTTTGCATTCCAGACTAAACAAATCATTTTGAGACAAAGGCAAAATGGTCTGACAGCAGAGTGATACAAGTTAGACAAGCTGTTGAAGCTTCATGTGCAGAATGTAGTTAGTAAGAAGGGACAAGGCCTTCCACTTGAGATATCACAGTCTAACTTAATGTCTGCTCCAGGAACATTGACTAGCTGCAACTCTAATGTTGACGCTGCATCACTGAGAAGATTCTGGAGCTCCTCACCAGTATGTTGTGCCTTGGTGAGTTACGCAAAATCAGTAGTGCTTGACACACTGTTGATGTGAGAAAGACAGTCGGCTACCACAATGTCAGTACCCAAAATATGCTTGATGTCAGTACTGAGCTAGGAGATAAATTCCAAATGGTTGTATTAATGTGGTGAGCAACGGTTATTTTGTTGAAAGTGTAGGAGAGTGGCTTATGATTCCTGAAGATGATGAACTCTCTGGCTTCTAACTCTGTGTGGAAGTACTTGATTGCCTCACAGATAGTGAGAAGTTCTCGACCACACACACTTCACTTTTGCTGTGATGGTGACAGATTACGTGAATGGAAAGCAAGTGTCTAACATAAATCATCATGTAGTTATAATGCTGCACCAATAGCAGTCTCACTTGCATCTATCACTAAATACAAGGGGTACATCCAGTTCATGTTGTGCCAAGACTGCAGCATTCACTATGCTCTGATTTGTCATTAGGAAGGCACTGTTCGCTGTACTGGAGAATTTCCTTTGGTTTTTGGACCAGCAAATGCCACAGTCAGCGATTCCTATAATTCAGCTGATCATGGCAAATGGCAACAGTAAAAATTCAACATGCCCAAGAAGTGGTGTAATCCCTTAACAGTGGTTGGTTGTGCAATCTTCAGAATGGCTTCTACTTTTTCTGGCAATGGTAGTTAGCCTGAAGAGGAACTCTGTTGGCCTAAAAAGTTAATTTGCAACTGCCCAAATGCACACTTAGCAGTGTTTACAATCAATCCTTGATGTTCTAAGCATTTATAAACTTTGATTAGGTGTTGCTGATGCAGTTCCAAATTGGAGAAAATGGCAAGGATATCATCCAGATAGGTGAAACACAATGGTACAACCTGTAGTACTGAGTCAATAAACCATGACTTTGTAGCAATATGGTGGCCAAATGTCATAAAAAGACTCTCAGATAAACTAAATGGAGTGATGTTGGCTCTTTCAGGGACATCCTCTTCAACACCAGCATTTGTATGGAAGCCTTAGCCCAGTCTAGCACACTAACAGGTTGCACAACATACAGCATAGTTGTGGTCACAACAGGGATGCCTGACTGTGGTGTGCGTACTGTAACACCTTCGGTACACACACCATCAGATTATTTGACTTGTTGCTCTAACAAAGTAGGCGAGTGTCAGCAATATGTCTCGTGGTCTTATCGTGGCGTGTTTATCTTCTGCTGTTAGGTCATTGGCTGCATTACATATTAATACACAGATCGGCGGAAGCAGAATTTGGTCCGTCTCCAAGACAGCGCCATCTCGTAGTGCGGAGAGGGACGAGCGCTGCGCCTGCGCTGTTGTGCTTAGTGGGGCGCGCTCTAGTGGGAAAGTTGTGTACGCGCTGACTACGCGAAACTGTGTACACAACATGGACAATGGCCTGACACTGTCTGATCCTTAAGTGCCCATAGCCACTGCACAGGTGCCATGCACCATGCTTACTTAGGCACAAGTTGGAGAAGAGATGATCATGGGCTACTTGACAAGCAAATAATGCCTTCCTTGAGCAAGGAATCAAATTCTACAGTCTAGGTCTACATGAGGTAGGCGGGCCATTAGTAGCCTTAATATGACCGGTTGTAAATCTTATGTCTGGAACTGTTTTAACTGTCAATGCATTTAAACATAAAAGTATCTTTAAAGAAACTAGCAGCCAGTAATAATTTTAGACAGTAGATGAGTATTACTTTTGATCTAATGTCTGACTGAATATTAAGTAAAATGATTTTTTTTGTAAAACAAAAGTAGTGAGCTGCATTTTTGCATTTGTGTGTGTGTGTGGGAGGGGGGGGAGGGGGGGGGAGGGGGGGGGGCGCACGCGCGCGCGTAGCAACTTACCTTCTCATAACATTATTACATTCCATCTTGGATTTTCCATTGTTTAAAAATAGTAAAATGATGTCCATGTATAGATTAAACGAACAGAAAAGAAAAGAAAATTTATATATTCATTAAAATAATTTAACAATGACTCAATGTTAAAGGTGTATTGACAGAAACGTTTCTGTCCTGCATTTCACAGTTTTCACACTTCATGCTTTTTTTGCATATATAACATTTATTGATAGTCATAAAAACATTATTATTATTATTATTATTATTATTATTAAATACAAAAACTGTTTCACATAACTTACGAAAATGCATTAAAGTTTCAAATTTGCATACTCACATTCTACATTTAGAAATGCTGAGGCAGTCTGTGGTTCTCCGATACCATTGGTCACCTCACACATGAACTGCCCAGAGTCATCTGCAGCAACGGGATTTATAACTAAAGATCCATCCCGCTTCACAGTGACACGCGTCTCGAGGGAAGACACTTCTTTAATGGGAACTCCTTCTCTATACCACCGTACTGTCACATTGCCCGGCAATGCCTTTGCTTCACATGAGAATTGGACTTTCTCACCTTCCATCTTAGTTTGGTTTGAAGGAGGGACCATAATCACAGCCCCACCTAAAAAAACAAAGAATATCAGTATATGAATAGCACTAATGGTATTAACATATTTCAACCTAAATAAATGAAAACAATTCATAATAGGATATTACAAGAATCTCGGAAATGAAAATGAGAAACACTAAAACAAAGGAAGTGTGGCCATGGTGGTCAAATACGTAGAGCACTAGACTCCAGTTCTGAAGGTCCTAGGTTCAATTGTAGATAAGGGCAGTCATTATTCCTTGTTCCAGTCCCTTGAGGGCAGCCCAACGTCCACTCAGCCTGTTACCAAATGAGTAATGGGGATCTTTCCAGGAGTAAAAGGCAGCCCTGACAATGGGCCCACAACCCTTCTCCTCCCTCTGTATACAACCATCAAGCTGGAGTAACAAGAAACGTGAGCCATCCCAACAGCTGAATTTTTTTCATTGATTACGGCCAACTTTGATGGTCGGAGTTGAAAGTTGCTTTCCAAAAGATCAGTAAAAAAACTAGTAAGCTGTGGATAACTAAGGGAATAAACTCTCATGCAAGAGGAAGAGGGAAATTTACGTAAAGGCCAGAGTAAGTAAAGATCCAACATTACTCACACACTACAAAAAATACTATGGTATTTTAAGAAAATTCATCAAAATGTCAAGTAGTGTGTATATCCTAACAGAAATAAATAATACAGATAGTAAGATTAAAATCATATGGGACTTTGTCAAATGGGAGACAGGACAGCCGTCAGTGTACAAGATTCCACAACAATTAAACTAAATGACAATGTTGTGACTGATAATTCACAAGTTGCAAGTTCATTTAACAATCACTTTCTAAACATAGTGGCAAATACAGGATTAAATGATTCAGTTCAAGAAACAAGAGAATATATTAAAAATGCCATTCCACAAAACTTTAAGCAACTAGAAGTAGCACCAATATTCTTTCACTGAAATTAATACAGTTATAAAAACTCTAAAAAGCAAAAGCTCTTATAAGATTGATGGTATTTCAAAGAGAATTCTGAAAAGTTGTCCCGACTTAAATAAGTAATGTCCTTAGGAATTCTTCCAGACAAGTTAACATATGCAACTATTAGGCCAATTCATAAATGTGACAAGACAGACTTAAACAATTATCATCCAACTTTTTCACTAACATCTTTTTCCAAAATATTTGAATACCCAAGAATAATTGCACTCTTAGGTGGAAAAAAAATTATTTAGCACAACAGAGTTTGGATTCCAGAAAGGTTACTTGACTGAGAATGCTACTTACATATTCGGTCATCAACCAGTACATGCATTAAATAATGATATATTGGCTGCTGGTATTTTTTGTAATTTCTCCATGGCCTTCAATTGTGTAAATCATGATATTCTTTTATAAAAACTCAAGTTTTATAAAATTGGTGGCTTTACACACAGCTGGTCTGAATCATACTTCACAAACAAAATGCAAAAGGTTGTGCTGAATAACTCAAACAATGTCAGAAAGGTAGGAAATTTTAGTGACTTGGGATAAAATCACAAAGGGAATCCCATTGGACACAATTTTGGGTCCCCCCCTATTCCTTATATATGTGAATTACCTTCAACTTAACATTCAACAAGCAAGATTATTCTACTGTTATAATAAATCCAGTTAGAGAGAAAGCAAAAGAGGAGTTAGCAAACGATGTTTTCCAAAGAATTATTAAGTGGTTCTCTGAAAATGGACCCTCCCTAAATTTTGAAGAAACACTCTATATTCAAATTTGTACAACAAAACATCATAACAACAACTGATGTAGCACATGAGCAGGAATCATTAAGTAAGGTAGAATGCTCAAAATTTTTGGGCGTACATATTGATCAAAACTTCAACTGGAAGAAGCATATTACTGAGCTTCTCACACAACTAAGTTTAGCTACTTTTGCTCTTCATATGATTGCTAAACTTGGAAATAAACTTATCAACCACCTGACATATTTTGCACATATCCACTCACCAATGTCGTACAGAATAATTTTCTGGGTAACTTACCACTTAGAAAGTATTAATTGCACAAAAGCAAGCAGTAAGAATATGTGGTATCCATCCATGAACATAATGTAGGCAGCTCTTCAAGGAGCTAGGCATTTTAACTGGACCACCACAATTTTTATTTTTATTTTTTTAATGAAATTCGTCATAAACAATCCATCATGATTTGAGAAGAACAGTGATGTACATACCTACAACACTAGAGGGAAAAAGACCTTTGCCAGCCATTGTTAAAGCCATCAGTGGCTCAGAAAGAAGCTCAATATGCAGCAATAAAAATTTTTATCATTTGCCCAATAACATAAAATGTCTGATACATACCAAAGCAAGGTTTAAATCTAATTTAAAATCATTTCTTCTGGACAACTCCTTCTATTCTACTGACTAATTTCTACTTAAAAACTGATAGCTAGTATTTTTTTGAACAAAAACAGCACCTTGTTTTTAAATTTAGTTTTTTAAGTGAACTTGCATGAGTAGGAACAAAATGATAGTGTGTCCATTAATGTTAGCACTAATCATGTATACATATCCTGTAAACTGACTAGTTCCACATCATTTTGATGAAAGAATCATTCAAAGATCTGTCGAACATGTAGTTACATGTTCCACTAACCTGTCTGCTAATGGTGCCTGAGCCCCATGTTCAACAGTGTGCACTGAATGGTGTACTCTGAAACACTTGTGTCTGCATCAACATTGTACTCTGTCACCAGATCTGCCACAGCCGGCCACCTATCCTGCTTTATTGGCGAGCGGCTGACCACATTCTGCAATGTGGCATGGATGTCCAGCACTTACTCACCTACTCCTGGTTGCACTGTCCTTCAATGATTTACCATGGATGCTCACAACAGTAGCATGCAGAAATCTGACTTACTTTGCCATTTGAGAGATGCTTATTCTCAAGTGCTGGACCATAACAATCTACCCTTTTTCAAAGTTATGTGTATGAGTAGATCTAACCATTTTCAGCCCTTATCATCACTAGAATGATTCCACTCTTTCAATTCTCCACTTTCAAACTTTCCTTAATGTGTCGTGTGCCCATGTCACCAGCCAACAGTCTTACACTGGGCAGTGGTTCCAATGTTTTGGCTCATCAGTATATGTTATCCTGCACTGCCAACTGTAGGACAGGGAACCCAGTTAAAAATACACTTTCTCCCAGGTGAAAGTAACTTCTTCCCATGCCAAAGTACATTTTTTCATGTTCAATGACAAAATATTTTCTCTTGGAGCTGTTTCCAGGCACTTTAGGAAACGAAACCCAGCAAGAAACAACAAGATTTGTGATGCACAGCAACACGTACACTGTGTATTTTCCTTTCATGAAAGTATAAATACAAATGCCAGCAAGTACAGCAGTAGCTCCCGAAGCACTGAAACTGAGATGGTGCTGCACAATGTGCTTTTGTCAGCCAATCATACCTAACATCACATTACCTCATCAGTCAATGACAGTGGACATTCAGAGCATAGTACACAATGATGTAGCAAGCCAATAGCAACATCACTGTTTAAGTAGCACGAACACACAAAAGGAAAAGTTAATGGTTAAAATTAATACACATACAGTATAACTACAAGAAAAGCTAGGTTTTCATGTATAATATTGGTCCTTTGTAGCCTAAGTGGCTCGTCATCAAAGTGTCAAGTTTTGAATGAGAGTCAAATACTCCATGATTTAAGAAATTCATCATACGTTCTCAAATGTAACATAATTCATCTTGCGTAAAAGGAAACTTACTTTGAAAGTAACACTTCTCAAACCACAATTCGGAATATTTTCCTGTGACATGTTAGAAATAAAAACAGTTGTAATGAAGTACTTCATCCTAAAGCCTTTGACATATTTTTCTGTTGGCAGACGCTTATGTATGCACTGAATTTTGTTGCTGCAAATGAAGCATTTTCATTGCAACTTGGTGTTATTCTCTCATTTATGTTTTATTGCTGCAGTATTATTCTGCAGTAGTGGACTAAAGTAAAATTCTTCATTAGAGCTTTAATTCTTACGAATCAAAATGATAAAAATTTAACTGAAAACTAAAACAACGAGAAATTCCTGGAGTTCTAAAAAATTCCCAGGTTTTTCCTGGATTTTTCATGGACGGAAAAGATGAAGAGCCCCTTTATGAGAAGTCTGGTTCCAGCAGGATGGTGCTACATCACACACAAAAATGCTTTAATGTCAGTTTTTTTGCAAAAGAGACTTGAATCATGCATTCAACATTATGGACATCACCCTGATGACATTATTCTTCAAAAATGAGTCTGGCCTACACTAAATGGCAAGTAATGAGCTTTGGTTTAATGACAATAAACATACATTTTTTTTAAAAATTGGCTGAGTATCCTTTATTTACAAACTGTGCATCTCCTGTGTGTCACCCTGTGTCACAGCAAAAACTACTGAATTCCAGTGAACAGGATTCATGCCCAGGACTAAGCGAGTCTACCTATTTTTATGTTAACACAGTCTACAATGACAGACCACTGAAATAGAAATGCATTCTGTCACTGACAAATATTCCACGCTTGACTGTCTGTCTCCGGTCTTCCGAATTCCTTTTCCTTTTGAGTGATCTTCATAAGCATGTCATCTTAAGCAGTATAAGTAGTTTAGGCCTGTATGAACCCACGTAGTGGCTATTAAGTTAACATACCAATATTGTAGTGAACTGGCATGTTTGGATTTGAGAATTTAATTTCAGATAGCACAATTGGCTGACTAAACATTTTTAATGATTCATACGTTCACACTACATCACAATACAATGATTCTAAAATATGTTCTTACTGTTATAGTTATGTAAAACATAACAATTATTCTTCAGCACAAGAAAAGCATTCACTGCTCAGGTCTCTCTCTCAATTATCTTGTTAACATGTCTCTTCCACTTATTAAGGGCTCAACATGGAGTTTTTGAATAGGTGACATGAATCTGACAAAACTATCTTGGCAAGGGAATACAGAAAAATAAGGCAAAAATAGGTTTACCATACATCTGTGATTAGTTAGGACAGTCCCAGTTTGTAACAGCTGTCTGGGGGAATGACCTGGTTTGCAAAAAGCCCACAGTTTCAGAATATTATGATGGGCAAGAATTTTTTGAAACTTCTAGATCAATACGTTCGAAACTGTGTTTTTAAACATTCCCTTAAGGTCATGCTCCTGCCAGCCAACCTCTTAACAAGTGCTGACTTCAACGGGGAGACCTATGTAGTTCTGTCACAACTTTTTACTTACTGTTAGTCATTTGGTAGCACAACAGGGGCAATGTGCTTATGTTGTTTTTGTGTGAGCAATTTATCTGCACATTTTTGGTCATTTTATTTCGATTCACTTTATGCTTCATCATTTAGCAGTGGGAAAAAAGAGTAAGTTCAATATTAACCTACAACAAGAATACAATTTTCTGAAATTATGTAACAACAGTAACAATGAATGTACTTTGTACTGGATGATTTTCTATTGCACATAAAGGACAGGGTGATATTAAAGACCATATGAAAACTGCAAACATAGAAGTGCCTTAATGCTACTGCTTCACCAAACATAAGAGATTTCTCAAAGTTAGAAGTGGGAATTGTGATATGGAGTGTGCTGCTAAATGTGCTACATTTACATGCCATGCTGTTAGACACAAATCCTGTTTCAAAACAGTAGAATGTGCATCTAAACTGGTTGAAACATTATATGATCCAAAACTTATATCTTCTATATTGAGGCAACTATTGTTAACATTATTTTGCCATGATAATGTGTTCTTCGAAAACCATTAAAAACAGAAAAGCTGTTCCAGTGTAAAGTCAAGTGTCAGCACACCAGGTGGGAATGTAAGAGCAGAGAGGACTGTGAGACAACGTCAGCCAATTGCTTGCTGACTTACCCCTCTCCAGGACGACAACATGACGGCAACACCCTCTACACGGAGAGGACATAAGCACCGCACCGCCTGGCTGCAGCCCAGTTCTACTAGTTCTACAGAAGCATCAAGACCAGCGACCTGGATGGAATCCTCAGCTGTATTATTGCACTTGTATTAGGAACTATATATACTGAAGAGATTTCTGATTTACACACACTCATGCCCGAGGGAGTACTCGAACCTCAATTGGGGGGAGCCATGCGGACCGTGACAAGGCGCCTCAGCCCGCACCGCTACACCATGTGGCAAGAGGAATGCCTCGAGTTGTTGCAACAGTCTGAAGCCCACATAATTGCTCACAATGTACCAGACACAAGGAAACTCCATTACTTTCTGTCCACGGTAGGAAGTGCAGTGTTTAGACTCCATCAGAAATTGTTTCCTAACGCCACTTTGAGTGAACTTTCCAATGAGGAAGTTGTAGATTTGTTAACTAACTATTATGACCAACAAGTGAATGTGGTAGCAGCTAAGTACCAATTCTTTAATTGCAAGAAACCATCAGAACAAACTGATTTGCAGAATGTGATGAGGAAATGCAAATTCAATTGTGCTTATGGTGCTTTATATGCAGATGTTATGTTGTGTGATATGATTGTGTACAATGTAATGGACTTAGAGAACAGATTTTGAAACAGTCTGGTCCGTCAGTCACTCACATAGTGCAAATACTAGATCAATACAGTTCAGGTGCCATGATGGCCGATAAATCTGAGCAGCCAAAAATTTGTTGAGTCGAGTCACCCCTTCGTTGCGACCGGCCCATTAGGCAGCAGCAGCCTGCACGCGTCATTCTGTGTAAACAGCTCTCCACTCATGCCGTGTAAACAGCTCTCCATGCTGCGCAAACAGCTCTCTAAACAGGCTGCTACAGTGAATAGAATTAAGTCATGCCCTCGGTGCTATTCACGGCACAAACACCAAGACTGCCTGTCCAGACAAGCTCAGTGTTATGTTTGTGGCAAGAAAGGACATGTACAATCAGTATATTAGCAATGGAACAAAAATAAGAATTCTGTGCACTCACGAAAACTTAGTCACAAGGCCTATGTAATCAGTCCAGTGTATTCAAATCCTGCTGCAGGCATTAGCAAAACTAGCAAGCAAACAGTTTCTTCCATACTCCACCAATCCAATAATTTTTTTGTTCATTTGCATATTAGTGGAAAACTTGTGAAATTTCAGTTGGGCACGGGTGCCTCTGTTACATTGCTGGATCATAACACACATGAACTGTTAGGCTCCCCACGCCTGTCTAAAACTAGCATGCACCTGACGGCTTATAACAGACAAGACATTCCTGTTCTCAGAAAATGTACTTTGACTGCCATGTATTGCTCACATACACGAACTGTGACTTTCACTGTGCTACAATCATACAAATGTGAGAATATATTTGGCCTTGATTCTTTTTATTTGTTTGGCTTTAAAAATCAGGACAATGCGTTGTCAGTGACTGTCTTCAATGGAAAAGACAGTGTAGCTAGCTTGCTGAAGGAATTTCCGGAACTCTTTTCTGAAGGATCCGGCAAGGCTAAAAATTTTGATGCAGATATTACTATGAAAGACAATGCTCAGCCAAAAATTTGTTGGGCCAGAACTGTTCCCATTGCATTACGGGACAAAGTCACTGTTGAACTTAAAGATGCATGCTCAGTGATCGAAGCTTGGATCACTATGATCCTGACAAACCAGCTATGTTGCAAGTTGATGCTTCCTCTTATGGAATTGGTGCAGTGCTATCACACAGATTTGGTGATAAAGACAGGCCTATTGCTTTCGCATCAAAAGTGTTGTCCAAAGCTTAGTACAACTATTCACAAATAGAGAATGAGGCACTGGCTACTGTGTATGGTGTCACCAAATTCCACCACTATTTGTATGGCAGAAAACTGTACATCGTAACAGATCACCATTTCATTCAACAAATCCAGTTCCTGTACGAACTGCCCAAAAATTGCAAAGATGGGCTTTGTTGTTGTTTAATATCAGTATGAGATTGTGTATCATTTGACAGCTCAACATGGTAATGCAGATGCATTTTCACATCTTCGGATTGGCCCTGATACAGACTTTGACACTTCTGCTGCATTTTGCTGTCACATCGATGCTCAGATTCTGAATTGCTTCAATCATTTTATCTTAACTATAGGAAAATTGCACAGGCCCCAAAGGCTGATGCAGATCTGGATATTTTGCTAAAATACATTCACACATCTAGGCCTCACTCAGTGGGTAGTATAAAGAGCTCGGTAGTGCGCCAATACTTTACACGTTGGCATAGCCTCACTGTACAGAAAGGTGAAATTCTTGTTCAAAATGACAGTGGACAGTCACATGTGTTGATCCCTAAAGCTTTGAAAAAAGAAGTGTGGTACTTACTTCACCAAGGACACTGGAGGATTGTTTGTATTGTATGAAACAGTTAGTGCATTGACACTGTACTTCACAGGTTATGGACGTCCAAATAGAACAGATGACGTCACAGTGTCAGGAATGTGTGGAAAATCAGTCCGCTCTGTCACAAAACTTCTCTGCTTGACCTAAGTCATAATCACCAAGGCAATGTGTGCACATAGAATTTTTGAGACCTTTTTGGAAGACTCATTGACTGATTGTGGTAGACTCGTATATCAAGTGTCCTTTTACTGTGCCAATGAACTCCACATCATCACGAAGCACAATTCAGGTATTGTCCTCGAAGGTTTACCTGAAGTCACAGTGTCACACAACGGTCCTCAGTTCACATCAAATGAATTTGAAACATTCTGTAAATGCAATGGCGTACAGCATCTAACTGGTGCACTGTACCATCCACAGTACAACAGTGAAGTGGAACATTTTGTCAGAACCTTCAAGCAGCAGATGGTCAAACTTCGAACAGCACATACAGGGATCAAGCTTTGCAACTGTTTCTCACCTCCTATTGTTCGCATCCACGAGATTGACCATCGCCAGTGGAAGTTCTTCACGGCCGCTGTCATCGGACACTGCTCCACCTGATCAGTATCCGGCGCCAAAGGAAGGCTGCAAGTATCACTTCACGCTGCATGAAATTGTGTTTTCCAGGGTTTTTAGAAGCAGCAGACGTGGGCACAATGCAAGATTCTTCGTGGACTTGGCACATGCATGTATCTCATTTCAGGCCCAGACAGACTGCAGCGCTAGCATCACAATCAAATTCGCCACTGTCATGTACATGGTAATCCTTCTGTGTCTCTTCCCCCAGATTCATGAATCCCAAGGACAGCGTGGCCACAGCAGCTGCCAGAGGATGTCACCATGACACTGCGGGACGACCCCATGGAGACAGAGCGTCCGCCTCCTCCGCCTCCTCTTGTCCTACTAATGGAGCTGGACCTGTCCACACTGCAGCAGCTGACACCTTTTGCATCTGGTTATGAGCCTCAGGAAGTGGACACATTCCCTTCTGGTCATTTTCCGGGATCCGTTTCTGCCAGAGCGAAGGCTGGATGGCAGGGTACGACCAAAAGCCTGACGTCCCCTGCAGCCAGAGATTCCTGTCCAGCACAGTGTCCATGATCCTGCCTCACCTCCCATTGTCAAGCTCCTTATACGACAATCGTCCATCACTTTGGGAAGGGGGGGGGGGGGGGGGGGGGGAGGGATGTTCCGGAGCCACCAGGTGGAAACGTTAGAGCAGAGAGGGCTGTTAGATTGACGTATTGGTATTAAGGAATCTCATGAATGCCAAGACAGCTTATTTAGACTAAACAATTAATAGACCAACAAATAAAACTCAGAAGGGTTTAAAGAACATAAGAAGGTACACTAAACTGCAAAATTTGTGATTTAAAGCTAGTTTAAAAAACACCAATTTTAGGTTAGTTACAGTGGGTGACTATTGTGGTGTCACCGCCAGACACCACACTTGCTAGGTGGTAGCCTTTAAATCGGCCGCGGTCCGCTAGTATATGTCGGACCCGCGTGTCGCCACTGTCAGTGATTGCAGACCGAGCGCTGCCACACGGCAGGTCTAGAGAGACTTCCTAGCACTTGCCCCAGTTGTACAGCAGACTTTGCCAGAGATGGATCACTGACAATTACGCTCTCATTTGCCGAGACGATAGTTAGCATAGCCTTCAGCTACGTCATTTGCTACGACCTAGCAAGGCGCCATTACCAGTTTATATTGAGATTGTAATTATGTATCATCAAGAGCGATGTTATCCAATTATGCATTAAAGTTAAGTGTTCCAGAAGCTATGTACTATTTTTGGCTACTATAATTGCTTTACCTTGTTCCAGACCTCACGCCAGTCTGCGTGAGCTTAAACGCGTGCATTTCGGCCTCCTCTAGCAACACGGTGTTGGCTCTTCTGCCAACACATCACATGGCGACAAGGATGGGATACGAATATGTGCTCTTCTTGCATGGCGTGTGATGAACAACAATCCGCACCGCCGTGGAAATTCTTTGCATGGCCGAAAGCCAATTCCCCTTGGCAACACTTACACATCGATTTTGCTGGTCCATTTTGGAATGCTCGATGGTTGGTTGTGGTAGATTCATTCAGTAATTTTCCTTTTGTTGTCCAGATGTCTTCCATGATGTCATCTGCCACCATCCAAGCGTTATCTGCAATCTTTTGCATTGAAGGTCTTCCACAGACTATTGTTTCCGACAATGGCCCACAATTCATGTCCGCAGAATTTCAGTCATTCTGCAAGGCCAATGGTATTCAACATCTGACGTCCGCACCGTTTTCGCCTCAGTCAAACGGTGCCGCTGAACGACTGGTCCGGACTTTCAAGTCACAGATGTTGAAGTTGAAAGAGTCTCATTCTTGGGAGGACGCGTTATTGCTCCTTTTGTCTTCGTATCGCTCTTAGCCCCGAGATGGTCGCTCGCCGGCTGAGTTGCTCCACGGTCGTCCTCATCGAACCTTGATGTCTTTGCTACATCTGCCGCATCAGGTTCCTGTGCAGCGGCAGCCACCTGCTTTTGCTCCAGGCGACGTTGTATACTATCGCAACTATCGAGGTTCACTGCGTTGGCTCGCAGGGCGCATTCTTCGCTGCCTTGGCCACGCTATGTATCTGGTTTTGGGGGCCTCTGGTGAGGTGCGTCGGCATCTCAATCAGCTGCGCCTCTGTCATCGCCCGGGTTCTGCTCCTCCCCGTCTGCTTTCAGCGACGGTGCCGTCCGGTCAGTGCCCTGGGGACCCATCTACTGGCTTGCCTCAGTCCCAGGTGTTACCGACGATGCCTTCCATTTTGCCCCATGGCGACGCGCTGCCGCCGGTCCTCCCGCCGCCGCCGCCCGCAGTGGCCGCGTCGCTGCAGCCGCCGGGCGCGTCCCTGGGTCACACGCCGCCGATCGCTTCCCGTGACCAGTTGTCCTCCGACATGGACCTCTTGCCCGCTCCGGACCACATGGCGTCTTCGCCCGTCGGGTGCGCCGCCCCGATGGAGGTCGACTCTTCGGCCCTTCCTGTCTCTCTACGGGCACATACACCGGATGTTGGCGTGCACCCTGGACTAGGTTTTCAGGCGTTTCCTAGCTCCCCTCGGACCGAATGGCAGGATGCGGGTGGCACAGCCTCGCCTGTTGTTAGGCTCCCCACCTCATCGCATACGTCAACATGGGGTCCTCCCCACGGCGGGCGGAAGCCTTATAACACAACCGTATGCCGATTTGCGGGGGGAGGAATGTGGTGTCACCGCCAGACACCACACTTGCTAGGTGGTAGCCTTTAAATCGGCCGCGGTCCGCTAGTATACATTGGACCCGCGTGTCGCCACTGTCAGTGATTGCAGACCGAGCGCCGCCACACGGCAGGTCTAGAGAGACTTCCTAGCACTCGCCCCAGTTGTACAGCAGACTTTGCCAGAGATGGATCACTGACAATTACGCTCTCATTTGCCGAGACGATAGTTAGCATAGCCTTCAGCTACGTCATTTGCTACGACCTAGCAAGGCGCCATTACCAGTTTATATTGAGATTGTAATTATGTATCATCAAGAGCGATGTTCTCCAATTATGGATTAAAGTTAAGTATTCCAGAAGCTATGTACTATTTTTGGCTACTATAATTACTTTACCTTGTTCCAGACCTCACGCCAGTCTGCGTGAGCTTAAACGCGTGCATTTTGGCCTCCTCTAGCAACACGGTGTTGGCTCTTCTGCCAACACATCAACTATCAGCTGTTACTAGTTACACACTAAATAATTATACTGAGTGAAAATGCTACACTATCAGCAACACAACATGGACATATCTATTCATTCAGATTATGAATATTAACTTTCAACAATGTATTCAGATAAATCTGATTTCTTCCTTGCAATATTTTTTACACTGTGCTACAAGAGCCAGTCTGCCCTGTGTTACTAAAGGACAGGGGGGAGGACAACTGCAGTTTAATGTCCATTCAGTGTCAAAGTCCTTAAAGACTGGGCACAAGTTTGGATAGAAGAAGGAGTGGGAAGTAAACTAGACAAGCCTTCTTCAATTAAACCACACAGCTATTTCAATTAATCCATTATGGAAACAAAAGAAAACTTTAATCATGACGTTCAGATGAAGATTTGAATCCCACTCCTTCCATGGGCAAGTCAAGTGTGATAAACACAATGAACACTTGATGGTGTTAGTAAAAACTCAGACGGATCCTAAATGTGCTGTCTACATTTTGACACAAGTGTGTCAATTACCATCATGCTTAGGCTGAAAGCATATTCAAAACAATTTGAAAGTGTGTTATTAATAAAAAGCCTAATTACTAGTAAGCAGCAACCATTCAAATGAACCAAATTTGTTAGATTTTCAGAATCTGAAGTTTCTTCATCTAGCAATATACACAGAACAGAATGGTGGAAATAGGCCTATTCCAAGCATAAATATGAGAGTCAGAATCATTAGTTATAAGACACACTGATGAGCAGAAAGATAGAAAGAAACAATGAAAAATCACTTTCTTATCCATGTGATCCCTTTTGTTCTTTTTCTGTGTTTCTGTTGATAAAGTCTCTGGCCTGAAAAGCTAGTATATCTGTCACCTATTTCTAATGTGATTTTCTGTTGCCACTTGGTAAAGATCTAACCTGAATGTAGTTTCATTTTGATAAGGTTTTCTTCTTTACTATTCAAGTGTTATATATTTGGTACCACTATCATGGTGCCTCACAGAAATCTTACATAACTACAATAGATATTGCGCCACTGTTACAGTAAAGGAAAAATTTCATATTTACCAGCAATGATCACTCTTGCTGTGTGACTGATTTGTCCTTCTCCATTTCTTGCAATACATGTGTAATCCCCAATATCCTCATGCCGGATATTGGAAATTCGTAACTCAGTCCCATCGTTAAAGATGCCAATAGTGGCTGAGGGCTCCACCGGATTGGCATCTTTGTACCAAAGTATTTCCGGTGTGGGCGTACCCTCAGCCTGGCAATTTAGAATTATTGCATCGCCCAAATTTACATAAATAATATCTTCTGGTGTAACACTGAACCTTGGAGGTGCTGCAAAGGAACAATAAATGTGAGTTCACTGGTATTTTCAATTTAACATTTTCAGTCAATCATTTTTAGCAAGGCATGTATAAACAAAAACAAGTGCAAAGATGCACACATACAAATAAAAATTTCATGTAAACACTAACAACAAGAAATTTTGATATGGAGAAGATAAGGTACGTACTCAGCGTTAAATTTATAGTCTCTTGAAGTTTCATAAAAATATAACTGAGAGGGCAGGGCACCAAAAGCCTTTAAGTCAACAAGCTGAATAGTAAACTTGTATATAAAAAGTAGTTAGGGGTTCATATATCTATTTTACTTAAAAGTAAATTTAGAAACACACTACATAAATGTACATAATCATGAGCCTATGTAGTTACTGTCAGTCTATCACTCATCAGTGCATGTTAGGGGTCAATGATCTGTCCACTCAAGTATTATTAATACTCCATCCAGAATTTTCTACTAGGCTGGTGCAATAAATGTCTTAGAAGTAAACAATGTGTGCTCAGAAGTACAAAACAGAGTGGACAGGAAGAAACCAAGAGCCTATTTACTGTGGCGTAAGGATCTTTTCTTCCACACTTTCACTCTTTTCAGTGTTATAATTTATTAAAATTATGTTTGAAATATGACAAACATAAAAGTGAAATATCATTTGAAACAAGCTAAGTGAAAAAAATGTACCAAGTGTTTGAAACTCTGTCCAGTACAATGATACTGGAAACTGGTAGGGGAACAAACAATAAAATAAAGAAACTTTAAAGTGAGCAACAGGTGGAAGTACAGTATTTAAACATTCAGAGAGTCTCAAAACTTCTTACCAAGATTAATATCTCAGATAGATAACAGAAAAATAAACATATATGGAACAGGGACATAGGGTTTCCCACACTACCACATGATTCGCTGGAATATTTACAAAATTTTTGTGAATAACTGTGTAACACGGCACAAGGAGGTGTGGAATATACAAATTTCCTTTTATGTAATAATTGACTTCATATATGTAACAGAGCATTGGTGAACTCATGAATACACATGCTCAAAAATTTCTATGTGTACTAAACTGTATCATAAGCAAATGCAATTCTTGCAATGAGAATCTCTCCTGACTCAAATTATGGTTTCATGCACATTCACCTTAATATTTCTCCAGAGTAAGAAACTTTGGCAGTGGTTTATCATTTTACTGGTTGCTCAGCTCTGTGGCTGTGGATTATACTATTTTAAGAAATACAGCAACCAGTCATTTCTTATATATATGCATGCTCCCCAGCTGATCCACACTCTCACCTAGCATCACCTATCCACAGCCCCGTCATGTCATACATGCTCACTAATTTTTAGATTCCCGCTGGAGGTCGAACATAAATGTGTATCTGCACTGAAGGTTGTAGATTCATTGTCCATTGGGGCAAATCAATTACATGAATGCTTAGCGTCTGTCAGACACTATGCATTCATGTGATTGTGAATGGAGGCGAGTCGTAGCAATTTCAGTAACCTAATGTTCCTGAAAGTAAAGCTGTCCACAATCTTAAAATTAGTTCAAAAGCACAATGCTGTACTAGGTATGGTCCTATTGGAGGTGATAAGCATTTTTCGTCTTCTATTCTATTAACCAACTTACACAACCAATATGGTGACCTAAAGTTTAATGTGGATACTGAACTGCATGGACCGAACATTCTTCTTGTAGTTCCATTATTGGTACAGTAACTGAACTTCTTGATAAATTTCAGCAATATTAGTTTCTTATTGTTGTTTCCTAATGTCAACATTATACTCTGTACTTCCAATGGTTGCTGCATTTAGGAAATAATGTGGTGGTACCTTGTTGCTTTCCACATCACAGTTTTGCTGACATTCAAGTCATCCACTCCATGCTCGTAAACAATCAGCCACAATCCAGACTGACAGGTCATGTCTTCTGCATTATGCGGATTCTAATGGTATTGCTTCCACCATCAACCATCAGGAAGAAAGACTCTTCCACTAATAAAGTTTCAACATGAAAATCAGAAAAAAAGAAGTGCAGTAGCTATGACTAATAGTTAAGAAGCACTGTAGAACACAGAGAGGGGAAAAAAATTCTCAAGATGTTCATCTTGACTGTGCTCCTGTAAGGCTATGAAAGAAGAATACTGCTGAAGACAGACAGAATTGGGCTTTGGAGTAGATTAACAAGGACCAGTTGTAAAAAAAAAAAAAAAAAATTCCGATGAGGATAATTTTGAAAGAGATCAATGAGCAAAGAAACTGCCTAGCAACTATCCAAAAACAGAAAACAAAATTTTTTGACATTTATTTAGACTTAATAAGTATTTAAGAGACATACTGGAAGAAAAAACCTTGGGGAAAAAAGTGGTAGAATGGAGAGAAAATAGTGAAAGACCTATTTCAGGTAATTATTTGCGAGAATTATCAAGAAATGAAGAGAAAAGCTCAAAGCAACGAACAGTGGTTGTAGTGACGAGGTATAGCCACCAGAAAATGACGACAATATTTCCTAATAACCAGTTATAGCGATTTTAGCGTAGGTGTATGAATGAGTTGTTCCTGATGGCTATTATAGGTAAAATATTGTTATTGGGATGAAACTTAAAAACACTAACATATGAAGTTCCAAGTTTTGGAACTGAGATGTCATAGTGGGAAATAATTCTGCATTGTATTGGCAATGTTTGTCTGGGGCAGATGTCTTGACCAGAGCCTCGCAAAACCCACAATACTTATTTCAGCATGATTTTCACTTCCCATAATAACTCTACATTTTCATAAACAATTTTCCTATTCACTGTGAGCTCCAGATATGTTTCACAAACTTAACAAATCTTATATGACTTTTCAGGGATGTATCCATTATCTATCATAGGTTTGCTGAATTTACAATGAAATTTTAGTTTTTATGACGTAAACTATATTAAACATACCATGGATGAACTTTAGACAACACTAGGTATTCGCCCTTGTTAGCGTAATCAACTGAAAACCAAATTACCATCTACCAACAAAAACCAGATCTCTCACTATGCTACAGATCAGTATGTTAATACAACCAAGATTTCAGGGGATTTGGGAGGGGGGGGGGGGGTCCAATATCACACTCTATCCTTTACTATGCACAAAATATCTTTGACATGTTTAAAATGCTCATAATTATACACTGAATCAAATCTGTATTACTAAGGATAAAATAAATTGTATTAAAAAATGAATACATTGAGAAATTTGCAACATTTGGAAATCATACATCACTTGCCTCCTGCCTGTGAACCTGGTACTGTAACAAAATTTATATCATGCATTCATCTACAAACAAATATTACAGTCCGACCAACAGCCTCTGGAAGCACAGGGAATATTTGTCAGTGGTGGCCTGACTAGAAAGGGTGGGTGCAGGTAAACAATAAACATTCTATGTGCATAACGACAATTTCCCAGTGAAGAACTCAAGGGCATAGAATTCAACAAAACAAAGGACCAAATATTGTTTTAACAGTAGTGTTAAAATTTGTAAATAAAATTCATGTAAGAAGATTCTCAATGTCTGGAGAAGGCAGACTGTTTTCCAGCATTTACTGTCCCCCTAGTTTCACCTTGGTTTAACATTTCATGAATATACACAAAACTAGACTTAAAGCACAGATAATTCCATAACTAATGAACAGGCATCCATGAACAGACATCTTATTTCTAGAACCAACTCCTCTTGTTAAGCATTCATGCTCTACAGATGTTATGGTTTCTAAATCTAGCAACATCACAGGGGTTCAAATGTCATTAATGTGTTAAACAGTAAAAGTCATTTGTGACTGAAATTATACCAAACTAATTTAACATACTGCAGGAAATGTACTGGCTAACTGCAAATAATTTACTGATGCTACCTTTGAAACAAGAAAATTCATTTAATTACGTTAATATTTACCAATAAAATCATTTTCTCTATGCGAAATATAAGAACACATTTGTTATTCATTATCAAGAAAGTAATACCTTATTGAAATGCCTTAGTGTCGAAAACTATCTCACTTTGCACAGGGATTCTTTTTCACATTACAACATGCAAGATGAATTTGCACCTGAAATTTGAACAATTTGCGGGCAATTCGTGTTACTGGAATGATGTGTACTGGCAGTCCTTTCCAGTTATTTGAATCATATCAGGACAAACTATATTGTAGAAATGTTACATTAGTGGAGTTGCAAAACAGAAACTAAGGCGAAGTTTTAATTTACACCACAGTTTTTCTGACACTGCATGCAAACACAGAAACTGAATTCTTAATTTACACCACAGTTTTTCTGACACTGCATGCAAACACAGAAACTGAATTCATGTTCTAGTCTTTTATGAGCTGTACATTAGTCCTACAAGGCAACACAGCCAAGTTCATTGCATAGCTTTAACAACCTACCCCTTCTATCATACAGACTCTTGAAATTAACTCATGTATAAACAGGCCAATCATGCTACTGTAGTCACTCAGAATTAATTGCCTCGTAATTTCATTTCAGCACAAACTCTGCTCCAGAGTATATGTTTCACAGTGACTGTTAAACTGACATTAGCTCACGTAATGCATCCATCACCCTTTCACATAAGCCTTTACAAACTACAGCTGGCATGTTCTTCTCTGATAGGTGACTTTATACATTTTAAAAGATTATTTTCTGGAAAATTTCGGGGAAGGCTACAATTAGTTTTTTAACTGGAAGTTATATGCTTATCTCCATTTTTGCTGGTACGGTAGGTGTTACAAAGTCATTATAAGCCTTTCTGAAAACATACGCCTACCTTGATTCACTGACTGACAAGAAAAAGTGCAAAGCACAAGGGTATCCTACTCTACCGGAAAAACTCTGTTGCAAAACATATTATTCGTACTGCTGCTAGGTGGCACAATGACTTTTGTAGTCTTTTCAATAATTGTTAATTTGAAACTTACTTCTAGTACATATGGTGTTTTGTTTGAGTACATCTAATTTTAAAAAAATCTGTCAAAAATTTAGGCCTACTGAATTTGAAAGCAACAATCTTTCTAACATTGCCATTGCCTGAAACAACCTGATTTTCATCAGTTGTTATAGGTTTCCCATTTGATCATATTCTGGAAAATACCGATGTAACCAAGAAAAATTTGAAACTGCCAAGAGATGTTAAGCAATAGCTGTTAGGCATGAGTACACTTAGGCCTAAGCAATAAAGGGCCAATTTATAAATTGCAATTTTGTCATATGATGACATGACGGAGACCGTGGCTGTTGTTTGAAGACAAATGTTGATGGTGTTAGGCCAGCAACCAGCCACAAATTTACTTTCAGTTCCTTTACTCAAAGGAAACCGTTACCACTTTCGAATAGTTGTGTTTCACCCTCAGACGGTTTACACGTTTTTTATGACATGTGGTGTGTTTTTACAGATTAATTGTGAAACGTCGGTTTCGAGTGTTTGTTTTCATAACATTTGTCCAACAGATGTACATGCATTCCCACTGCATCCTCGTTGTTGCACACGTAAATAGTTCTCACTGTACACTTTAGATTTGTCGCTGTGGTTGAAATGATCTCAGCGGAACTGAAAGTAAATTTGTGGCTGGTTGCTGTCCTAACACCATCAAAATTTATAAATTATACGGCAACGATGAACTGACATTTGGGTGAATATAATTTCCGTAATACTAACAGTTTTAATTTTTTGTCCTTCTTGACATCCTTTTGAAAGTTTTCCCAAAACTGTTGACAGTCAGTCTACGGACTCTTCTGCATTACATGTTACCCTGATTTTCTGGCACAAGGTACATTAAATACGCCAACGCCCACCTGTTCCAGTTTTATCTTTGTCACGTGGGCTACAGTATTCAAAGTGGAAGTTTTCCCTAGAAGTTTAATGAAACGTCACATTACGTATAATTCCATTATATTATTTTATTAGCTACGCCTAGCACAAACTGAGCTCTTTACGTGACATAAGCGAGTCACAAATTTTGACTTTTCATACACTTCTCGAACATTTCTCTTCGGTTATGCAGAGGTATTTATTACGTCAGCGGAGTGTGACCCACTCATAATATGCCATGGGGAAGGGAGAGATAGAGGAATACTCAAGTGCACTGTGCAGTGCATTTTGTACGAAGCAACAATACGAATTTAGAAACGCCTCGCGGGAGTAAACAATGCTTAAATGTTCTTGACGGCGGTAAGATAATTATTGTTACTAATGCAATATCAGTTCTCAAAAGCAACACTGTGAATTAGTTTACACGTTATGCTAACAAACCCTTGCTTTTTTATCTCTCGCAATGATCCGCGAAATGCTTCTTCATACATTGGAAGAAAACGCCATACAGTGCAAAACAAGTTTCTCCAGCTGCCACAATGCAACATACACTATTTGTTATTAATTGTTATTGTTAAATCTGTAGCGGCGGTAATGATCGTCGGCCGCGAGAAAACACTAGCAGTCCGAAGTATTCCGATTATTACCGACTTCTGACTACTCAGAGAGGGGTGGCGGGGTAGGCCTCCGCTACGGGCACAAGCAGGGAGGGAGCAGAAGAAAGGTAGACGATTTTTACAACTAACAGAGAGAAGAACCTGTATGTTCTCCTACTCCACGTGTTCTTATGTTCTGTCAGCGAAAAGAGTCCTTTCTCTCGGCCCCCATTGTAAACGCACGCTGTTGTAATACGGCCGTTTTTGTAGTCTGATGACGTAAAGTAGCATTATAAAGAAATTACTCTTGCAGAACAGACATGTAACCCTAACATGGTTTATGTGTAGGCTGCGAATCTACCTGGGACCTCGTCGGGACACTCTGGGATGTGGGTGTAGATATGAAGTAAAAAGTTTATGTAATATAAGTACTTTTTATTTTACAAACAATTACATGGAACTTGTTGCACAGAAGTAGTTCGTACATCGTATTTGTCGGAAAATTTCATCTTTTCTAGGAAGTATTTTTTTCCCTTTTGCGTATTTATAAAACTCCACGCAGGTCAGCTTGTAGTTAAACTGGCACTGTAAGACAGATTCCACAGTCTCTGGCAGCAGTTGGTTGTTTTCATCAGTCCACTATGCTGACATCAGGGAAAATTTTTTCCACAGTGACGCTATTTGCGGGAATAGAAAACAAATATTCGCATAATTTTAGGTGTTGACATTAGCGTTCAGGATTTTCGCTTTCCTTAAAAAAGTAAATCCACTTTTATTCTATCGAGTGTTCAGATTTCCATTCTTCTGGGTCACGCTTAGTTTCTAAAAAGCTCTTCTGATACATATATGTCTCCTGAAATCTTCATGCCATTTTTAGTCAGGTATACGATAGTATTTTCAATCATCGTCCAATCTGGGGTGTCAGATAGCGCTTTCCAATAAAATACTTGATATTTATTAAAATAAATAGTTCATTTCTCTAACTCATCAGAAGCTGTGGTATAGAAAGCCATCGCGTCTTCCTCAAATTTCGAAATAGAAGTAAGTATTTCTTGGTCAATGTTCTCATTCCTTGTTCAAATTCATCTGGTTTGCATGTCAATAAAATTGAAAGTCTTCCTTTCATTCAGACATATTTGATTGTCGATTAATATATTTCTTATTTGAATCATCGGGACTTCACTGTTCTCCATTATACAGGGTGAGTCACTAACTATTGCCACCAAGAATAACTCCGAAAGTATGATAGGAGCTGAAAAGTTTGTAGGAAAAATGTTGCTTGTGACACGGGGGCCATAATATGACGTTGGTTTTTTATTGCTAGGAGGGGTCGCTTCAGAGATATGAAGGTCAACTTTGTTTTTTAAAATGGGATGCTATAGTTTGGTACTTATTTACTGATAGCGGCTATCGAGACTAATCCAATGATGTGTAACAGGAAGGTCTTTGAAGGTTACAAAGATGGCATGAACGTCCGTTTACAGAATGGTGTTCTAAGTGGTGACCATTGGTATCAATGCAATGCTGCAATCTTCTCATCATGGATTGGTTGGTATTCCTAATCACATCGGCACTTATCGAAGCACATGCTCTAACAATTCTCTCTCGCATATCTTCAGGTGTAGTTGGAACGTCTTTATAAACAATGTCTTTTACGAATCCCCACAAGAAAAAAATCCAGAGGTGTCAAGTCTGACGAACGAACCGGGCATGACACGTTTCCTCCGCGTCCAATCCAACGATTTGGGAACTGTCTCTGCAACTCATTTCTAGCCATCATCGAAAAATGTGGCGGACACCCATCGTGTTGATACCACATTCTGTTCCTTGTTCCTAAAGGTATTTCTTCCAATAACAGACCTAATGTTTCTTGCAGGAATGTGGTGTACTTCGTACCATTAAGATATCCTTCGATGAAATAGGGGACTATAATTCTGTCCTCCAGAATCCCACACCATACATACACCGACCACGGTTTTTGGTGTGCAACATAGATTTTCAGTTGCCCAATAAGGCATGTTATGCAAATTAACATTTCCATGGTTTGTGAATGTAACCTCGTCAGTAAGTAAAATCAAATCAATAAATGTGTTATCCGTCTGAATCTGAAGTTGAGCCCATGGGCAGAATTCAATGCGACACATACAATCCTCACCAGTTAATTCTTGGTGGAGACTGATATGGTAAGAGTTATTGTGGCGATACAGAACACGAACAACACTACTCTGGCTCACGCCAGATTCCCTTGAGATCTAACGCGAACTAAGACAAGGGTTGGTTCAAATGGCTCTGAGCACTATGGGACTTAACAGCTATGGTCACCAGTCCCGTAGAACTTAGAACTACTTAAACCTAACTAACCTAAGGACATCACAGTACACCCAGTCATCACGAGGCAGAGAAAATCCCTGACCCCGCCGGAAACGAACCCGGGCGCGGGAAGCGAGAACGCTACCGCACGACCACGAGCTGCGGACTAAGTAAGACAAGGGTCTCGAACCACAGTGGCAAGAGTACCAACTTCCGTCTCCTCCTTAGTAACTTTCCTTTGCCGGATATGTTCCCGATGCGTTAAAGATGCATTTGTTCTCAATTTATCACACATATATTTAAACGTACGACGTGTAGGGTGAGTACATTGAGGATATCTTTCAGAGTATAAGTCTCTAGGTCTCACTGAATTTCGTTGGCATTCTCCGTAAATAAGACGCAATCGACTTGTTCTTCGAAGGAATACATCCTTCAAATTCCCTTGATTCGACGATACTAGTCTCACCGTTCCTATTAGTGTTGTATTGCGAACCGTCGAATGTTGTTTACATGTCAACGTCACGTTAGATGGATACGCCGTGTTCGGCGAATATTTACTATTTGCACGATATACGAGAGAGAATTGTCAGAGCGTGTGCTTCGATAAGTGCCGAAGTGATAATGAATACCAATCAATCCATGATAAGAGGACTGCTGCACTGCATTAATACCAATGGTCATCACTTCGAACACCTTCCGTAAATGGACTTTCATGCTACCTTTTTGACCTTCCGTAAATGGACTTTCATGCTACCTTTTTGACCTTCAAAGACCTTACTATATTTCAATGTCGATAGTTCAGACTCCAGCGGCGCTTGATGTGGTGTGGAGAATATGGGCAAGGCATGCAATTCCTTCTACATTTTTTTCCTAATTCTTCTTTAATTTGGTGAAACACATTCCGCTGGTAGCGTCGATGAAGCCCTGGTATTGGTACTGTATCCACAAAAAGTGAGTAATTTATCTAATGGAATTTGCGATTGTCTTAAAGTGTCTGGACAAAACTTTGCAGTTGTCTCCGAAGTTCCATTACTCAGCGAATCAAACGTGAACAGCTTCTGTTGGATTGGCTTCAAATGGCTCTGATCACTATGGGACTTAACATCTAAGGTCATCAGTCCCCTAGAACTTAGAACTACTTAAACCTAACTAACCTAAGGACATCACACACATCCATGCCCGAGGCAGGATTCGAACCTGCGACCGTAGCGGTCGCGCGGTTCCAGACTGAAGCGCCTTTAACCGCTTGGCCACACCGGCCGGCTTCTGTTGGATTCCGTCACTTTCAGTAAAGTAGCGAACATCCAAAGGAAACATCTTGTGGTTCAATGTCTGGGTGCCTGTGCCGTAAAATGAAACTTCTTGCAATTGTTTCGTGCATTCTGACACGGTGTGTGATGCGAGAATATTTTTAACAATCGGTGTAGCTTTGGTCCTGGCTATAGATTTATTTGCCGCGACTATGGAGTCAGAATACATTGCGGTATTCAGTTTTACGCAACAGTCAAGCAAACTGAAGGCTTGATTATGCTTGGCTACTTTAAAAGCCGTTGTTTGTTCTGCTGCAGCGACGAGCAGTTCTTCCTGGTTATCTTCTTTAATCACAGAAGTAGTAATAGGTTTTGCTGTCGATGCTACCACGAATCTTTTTGTAGAAATGTGATGTCTCACATCTGCATTATGTCTGTGAGTTACTGAAATGGAACAGCTAAAAATCTCACACGACGTTTCCTGATATGTACGTCCTTTCTTGACAAAAGACGACTCTTTTGTATAATCATCCGAAAAGTGGCACTTTCTATTTCCATCCTTAGGCATTTTCGTAAGCTATGATAAGTTTTTTTAGACGGTAAGCAGTCGACAATAATACTTCGGTCATCGAAATATACGCGCTATGCACTTCTCGCCCTATGTACTCGCATTAAACACTTCAAACATTATAACTTGTACTCGTTGTTCGTATTACGTCTAGAAAGTATCGTCTTATCAGATCGCCATTCAAATGAGAACTGCCCGGTGCTTCCACTTGGCTCTGCTTATATAGTTCCAACCCCGTACTTCAGTTGTTGTGGTCTTCAGTCCTGAGACTGGTTTGATGCAGCTCTCCATGCTACTCTATCCTGCGCAAGCTGCTTCATCTCCCAGTACGTACTGCAACCTACATCCTTCTGAATCTGCTTAGTGTATTCATGTCTTGGTCTCCCTCTACGATTTTTACCCTCCACACTGTCCTCCAATACCAAATTGGTGATCCCTTGATTCCTCAGAATATGTCCTACCAACCGGTCCCTTCTTCTAGTTAAGTTGTGCCATAAACTCCTCTTCTCCCCAATTCTATTCAATACCTCCTCATTATTTATGTGATCTACCCATCTAATCTACAGCATTCTTCTGTAGCACCACATTTCGAAAGCTTCTATTCTCTTCTTGTCCAAACTATTTATCGTCCATCTTTCACTTCCATACATGGCTACACTCCATACAAATACTTTCAGAAACGACTTCCTGATACTCAAATCTATACTTGATGTTAACAAATTTCTCTTCTTCAGAAACGCTTTCCTTGCCATTGGCAGTCTACATTTTATATCCTCTCTATTTCGACCATCATCAGTTATTTTGCTCCCCAAATAGCAAAACTCCTTTACTACTTTAAGTGTCGTTTCCTAATCTAATTTCCTCAGCATCACCCGAATTAACTCGACTACATTCCACTATCCTTGATTTGCTTTTGTTGATGTTCATCTTATACCCTCCTTTCAAGACACTGTCCATTCCGTTCAACTGCTCTGCCAAGTCCTTTGCTGTCTCTGACAGAATTACAATGTCAACTGCGAACCGCAAAGTTTTTATTTCTTCTCCATGGATTTTAATACCTACTCCAAATTTTTCTTTTGTTTCCTTTACTGCTTGCTCAATATACAGATTGAATACCATCGGGGAGAGGCTACAACCCTGTCTCACTCCCTTCCCAACCACTGCTTCCCTTTCATGTCCTTCGACTCTTATAACTGCCATCTGGTTTCCGTACAAATTGTAAATAGCCTTTCGCTCCCTGTATTTTACCCTTGCCATCTTCAGAATTTGAAAGAGAGTATTCCAGTCAACATTGTCAAAAGCTTTCTCTAAGTCCACAAATGCTAGAAACGTAGGTTTGCCTTTCCTTAATCTATTTTCTAAGATAAGTCGTAGGGTCAGTATTGCCTCAGGTGTTCCAACATTTCTACGGAATCCAAACTGATCTTCCCCGAGGTCGGCTTCTACCAGTTTTTCCATTCGTCTGTAAAGAATTCGCGTTAGTATTTTGCAGCCGTGACTTATTAAACTGATAGTTCGGTAATTTTCACATCTGTCAACACCTGCTTTCTTTGGGATTGGAATTATTATATTCTTCTTGAAGTCTGAGGGTATTTCGCCTGTCTGGTACATCTTGCTCACCAGACGGTTTTCTCGAACGATGGCGCTAGATCTAGAAGGTGCCTGCATCTTTGATACAAGATACGCAACATGCAACGCCATCTTTGAGAAGGCCTTGTCAACTTGTTGAATAAATACAACTAACTATTGCGCTAAAAGATGACGTTACTACCTGACACAAGCTCGTAACAGTATGTTGCGAAATCGGGCAAAAATTGGATCTTGTCGGGATGTCGAGACAAGAAGGTCATAACGGTGACGCTTCCGATGTAACGGTATGGATGAGAACCCTAGTTCTGTGGCAACAGTACACTTGGTTCACGCAGTTGTCGCCTACACAGCTCGTTCTTGTTCAATAGTGGAGTTATAAGCTTCCGAATTTTGCCGATTTCTGACGACCGAGAGGCCTGGAATGAGATGTGACGATGGAGGAAGCTGGGAGAACCTACGGTAAGGGGATATGTAATTTATTTGCCCCTCCAGCCGGTACTGTTGCTGCCCGCAAGTGGTACGTTCTGCCGTGTAAATAAAAAAGAATTCAAGACTTAGCCTTCAGTGGCTGACTTGATACTACACTGCACAAAACAATTAGATAATCAGGTGAGATATCATACACAACAGACATATGATAACGTATTTTATAAAGATATCTTCACAACTGTAATTTGTTTGTGATACAGTACGATATTTTGCTGTCTCAACTCTTTACTTGAGGTTTACATGGCGTTTACGTAGAGTGAGGCACCATGGGGCTACTATAACAGTGAAACAGTCATTCTCGTTGCCCTCTAATATCGTGTGTGATCACCTCGGACGGCCAGCACAGCTGTACACGTGCGTGACATGGACAGTAAGGGGTTATCAATCAGCTCTTGAGGGATATTTGGCTATTCTTCCATGAGTGCAATATCCACCTCTGCAACCGTTGTGGGAGGTGCTGGTCTGGCTGCAATGTGTTTGCCAAGTGCATCCCAGACATGCTCAATCGGTTTCAAGTCCAGTGAACAAGCTGGCTGCTCCATTCGTTCAATTCCCTCAGCTTCAAGCATGTTGACCACCAGTACAACTCTGTGGGGACGAGCCTTATCGCCCACCAGGAACCCATCTTCTATGACACCAGCGTAGGCGCAACAAAAGGTCGAAAGATCTTGTCTCTATGCCTCTGAGCAGTCAAAGCCCCATTCTGAATGGCATAGAGGTCTGTACGAGCGCCAATACTGTCTCCTGCCCACACCATTCGTCCACCACCATGATATGGTGATGTTTCCTGCACATGTTTCACGTTCTCTCCAGATGAGGGAACGGCGATTGTCCGGCTGAACACAAAGTCTTGACTCATCTGTGAAAAGCACCCGGTGCCCTGCGTTACGACTCCAATCCTGATGTTCCTCTGTCCAGCTTCTGCGGGCTAAACGGTGTCGTGGTTTTAATGGGACACACGCCATAGGCCTCTGTGCGTAGAGGCCACATTCCCGAAGGCGATTTCGGACTGTTTGTGGTGATATTGCGAGTCCCATTGCTGCCTAGAGGGTGTGCTGCAGCTAAGTTGCATTCAGCCTCCTGTCTCGACGCGCTGTTAACCGGAGATAACTGTCATCTCTTGCTGATTTTACCTGCGGACGACCTTAGCATTGCCTTCTTTTAACGGTTCCTGTTGTCTGAAAACGCGTCCAGGGTCTGGAAATTACACTTTGGGGCACTTCAATAGTTGCAGCCACCTCCCTGTGTGTCTGTCCCGCTTCCAACCGTCCTATGGCTCTCCATGCCATAACTTCGGGTAAGTCACGTTGTTGTTGCATTCCACTACCTGCTCGTTACACTATCTGAACCCAACTGTTTGTGTAATTCCGTTTGGTAGAGCAAACACAAGTCAACACCAACCCTCTCTGCAGCAACTTTCCGTTATTAGCACTATCTCAGTGAGCGTAATGTTGTTGTCTCCACTCCTTAGAACCAGCAGAAAGACGTCGAACCGTTATAGTTCACTCTGCAGATGACAATATTTCAGAATCTATATATCTCAACTGATCCCCTAACTGTTTTGATCAGTGTACTACGCAAGTTAGTCACTGTGCATGTTCATCGAAGCTGAAAGAAGTAAAAGCAGACTGTCAGATTTAGCTATTCCGACGACAGATTAGTACTTAGCAGCTAAACTTGATTTCAGTCACATAATCAACGAGTGTGCTTCGCCCAAAGCAAAGAAATGCAATGCGAAGGTATAATAAAAACACAATCCTTGAGAGGGAGAATTTCGCGGCTAATAATTGTAGTCATTTTCCTTTTATTTCCCATAAAGAGTTCAAGCAATGTTTTTAATTTATGGGTTGGTCTCTATTAAAACCACCCTTAGTAAAGCGATAGTCATAAACAATAAGATATAGATTTTGTTTTACTTTAAATTCCTGTAGAAAGTTTATGCAGTTTAAAATTTATTTACTGCAATCATCATCATCTGTATCAGGCCTTTTTGTGCGTTATGTTTCTTTCAAAGTTCGTCAAGCCATCTCTTCATTGGTCGTTCTAAAAACCATTTACTTCTTGGTTTATAAGCAGTTCATGTGTTCTTTCCATCTTAACTGATATTCTTGTATTATATCAATTATGTTTTGCATACTCAGTTCAGCTCATACGCCCTCATTTATGATTTTATCAATTATAGTAACGGGCGATTCAAAAAGACAGAACACATTTAATACAACTGTGCTGTTGTTTGTTTGTAGCACCATGGCGACTACATGGAGTTTGCGCGAACTATACTACTGACCATTAAAATTGCTACACCACGAAGATGACGTGCTACAGACGCGAAATTTAACCGACAGGAAGAAGATGCTGTGATATGCATATGATTAGCTTTTCTGGGCATTCACACAAGGTTGGCGCCGGTGGCGACACCTACAACGTGCTGAAATGAGGAAAGTTTCCAACCGATTTCTCATACACAAACAGCAGTTGACCGGCGTTGCCTGGTGAAACGTTGTTGTGATGCCTCGTGTAGGAGGAGAAATGCGTAACATCACGTTTTCGACTTTGATAAAGGTCAGATTGTAGCCTATCGCGATTGCGGTTTATCGTATCGCGACATTGCTGCTCGCGTTAGTCGAGATCCTGTGACTGTTAGCAGAATATGGAATCGGTGCGTTCAGGAGAGTAATACGGAACGCCGTGCTGGATCCCCACGGCCTCGTATCACTAGCGGTCGAGATGACAGGCATCTTATCCGCATGGCTGTAACGGATCGTGCAGCCACGTCTCGATCCCTGAGTCAACAGATGGGGACGTTTGCAACACAACAACCATCTGCACGAACAGTTCGACGACTTTTGCAGCAGCATGGACTATCAGCCCGGAGACCATGGCTGCGGTTACCCTTGACGCTGCATCACAGACAGGAGCGCCTGCGATGGTGTATTCAACGACGGACCTGGGTGTACGAATGGCAAAAAGTCATTTTTTCGGATGAATCCAGGCTCTGTTTACAGCATCATGATGGTCGTATCCGTGCTTGGCGACATCATGGTGAACGCATATTGGACACGTGTATTCGTCATCGCTATACTGGCGTATCACCCGGCATGATGGTATGGGGTGCCATTGGTTACACGTCTCGGTCACCTCTTGTTCGCAATAATGGCACTTTGAACAGTGGACGTTACATTTCAGATGTGTTACGACCCGTGGCTCTACACTTAATTAGATCACTGCGAAACCCTACATTTCAGCAGGATAATGCACGACCGCATGTTGCAGGTCCTGTACGGGCCTTTCTGGATACAGAAAATGTTCGACTGCTGTCCTGGCCAGCACATTCTCCAGATCTCTCACCAATTGAAAACGTCTGGTCAATGGTGGCCGGGCAACTGGCTCGTCACAATACGCCAGTCACTACTCTTGATGAAGTGGTATCGTGTTGAAGCTGCATGGGCAGCTGTACCTGTACACGCCATCTAAGCTCTGTTTGACTCAATGCCCAGGCGTATCAAGGGCGTTATTACGGCCAGAGGTGGTTGTTCTGGGTACTGATTTCTCAGGATCTATGCATCCAAATTGCGTGAAACTGTAAACACATGTCAGTTCTAGTATAATATATTTGTCCAATGAATACTCGTTTATCATCTGCATTTCTTCTTGGTGTAGCAATTTTAATGGCCAGTAGTGTATATCCACTGCCAAGTGCAACGTGCATTCAGCTGTCGATTCAGCAAGAAGCCGTCTCAGCAGATTTATGATTAGCATAGAAAATTCTTGGAAGTTGGTTGCACATGCAGTTTCCGATCACAGTGTTTATGGACGTTTCTTTTTTGCGGAGGAATCTGTTACAGGAATATCACACTTGGACATCCAGGAAAATTGGTTGTTTCCTCATCTTCACGGAGATTCCAGTGATTCAGCTTTTCTGCATGACGGCGCGCCACCTCAATTTCACCTTGAGGTGCGGCATTATCTTAACATCACTCCACACGACATCATCATCACCCTACAGCGTTGGTTTGGAAGCGGTGGACAGCAAGATATTGTTCACTGCTTTTGGCCTCCCAGGTCACCAGACCTCACACCGTGAAACTTTTTTTCTGTGAGAGTACAGAGTCTTTGTCCTATCTGTCATCTGCTCTTCAAGAACTGAGAAACAGAATTGTTGAACCAGTCGATTCAATAAACAGGGACCTGTTGATTCGTGTGTGGAATGAAATGAACTGCCGTTTCGATGTTTCTTGAGCAACGCGTGGCGCTCATGTTGAACGTATTTCTTGCGCTACTCTACATCTCGACTTTGGTCGGGCCTTCTCATATTTGCTCGTTCGGCACAACTTTCTTCAGTCCGGCAGAATCGCGGTGTCAGTGTTGTTTATTCTTCGCTATTTACACGTGATATAAAGGAAATTCACAGGTCCAGTGGCTGTTTGCACAAGAAGAGGCAGACTATCGATCTACCGTCAGAAGCCTTTAATAATTAATGGGTATCACAGAAGAGCAGGATGAAACTTCTCAGTGTGCATTATGTAGTTTTGCTATGAACGCCATTTCAACAACATGCAGAAAAAAATCAAATATTTAATTAGTGTTGAAAGAACAAAAAATTACAATGATCGACAGACGATTTGTATGGGATTCATTGTTTTGTCAATCAGGAGGTACGTTGTGCTAAATTTGCAAGCATGAAGCGTGTGATGAAATTAGTGGTACGAATTGTAAACACTCTGAAGTCGCACACATTATTATACCGTCAACTGCAACAGTTTTTGACGGAATTGAACAAAGAGCGTGGAAAACGAAGCAGATGGAAAAAAGCAAGTAGATTTTATTATTTTAAAAGTAGTTCCATATCTATTAATGCATTTATCCCACTTTGAAACAAGCCAGTCAGTGCCTAGTTATTTCATTTTTTGCACAGTAGAGTTATCTAGAAATAAAAGGAATAAATAAATATTTACTGTAACACTGGTTACCTAGAGTAGGTATTTTCAGATTAACAGCTATATTCCACGTGATCTATTTAGTGAAGGGTTTATTTCCACTCACTGTAATGTTTTCGTTCTTCTATTGAATCAACAGGTTTTCTTCGTGGCCATGTAAACACTGGATTTCAGTATCTTACTTTCTTCTTCTTCTTCTTATTATTATTATTATTATTACGAATTCTCTTGATGTGGTGGTAACAATACTACTACTATAATATTGCACGTCTTTCCTGGTAAGTAAATCCATATGGTAGCTCTGAATCAGGGCTGTTCCGAGATGATCCTACGCTGCTGACATTACTGGCAAAGCTATACCCCCCATCCTTCCCCCTTTTCCTGTAACACTACGTTTCAGCAATTTTACCTAAGCTGATTTGGTAATTTTTATAATTTTGAACACAATTTAAATAAACATTAAACTTTATTTAAAATGTAACTTAAATGAACTATATTGATGAAAACTATTGCACACAAATTAAATGTATCATTGTAGTAAATTTAGGACACCAGCTCATGTGAGCTAAGATCTAAATTGATAAATATATCTAGAATAGGTTAATACATTTTAATATTTAGGGTGAAGTATTATATTTGGACCGGTTCCCGTCAGATCACCGAAGTGCTGTTGGGTTGGGCTAGCATTTGGATGGGTGACCATGTGGGTCTGCCGAACGCTGTTGGCAAGCGGGGGTCCCTCAACTCTTGTAAGGGCAATTAGGAGCTACTTGACTGAGAAGTAGCGGTTCCGGCCACGAAAGCTGACAACGGCCGGGAGAGCAGTGTGTTGACCACGTGCCCTCCATATTAACATTCAGTGACGCCTGTCGGCGGATTATGACATGGCGGTCGGTCGGTTCCATTGGGCCTTCCGAGGCCTGTTCGGACGTAGGAGTATTACATATGAACAAATAACGAAATTCAAAATAAGTTAGACCTATTCAGCTACGAAGGTTATTCGGAAAGCTTAAGAGACTCTCACATGGGCACTGAAAAGCTCATGCGCACCAACTCCCCGCATGTATTTGATATTATCGCCGTGCACTGTGTAGTGCACTGTGTACTGTATCATTTCAAAATGTTTAAAACAATTGATCAGGCCACCAACTGTGAAATACAGTAGGTAATTCGGTTTTTGCGAGGAGTGAATGTTTCAGCAGCGGAAATTCATCGAAAGATAAGTGAGATGTATGGCTTCAATAGGATGAGTGATAGAAAAGTGCGTAAGTGAGTGAGAGCTTTCAAGGACGAATGGGGAAGTGGCCATGATGAACAGCGATAGGGCGACCACCAGTGATCTCGTGGTCTAGAAGTGAAAAACTTTAGGAAATATTTGTACCTCAATTCTGAAAAATACAACTTGTGGGAAATTGCGAATGAAGATATGAGTCCAGTTGAACTGTGCCTCAGAACATTCCTGCAGCATAGATGAAGACTATGGTGCAGCATTTCTTCATCTTCAAGCTTCCTCTTGGCATTCCTTTTAGCACTTCTTGCTTCTTTGGTAACTTGAACAGCGAATCTTTCAGCTTCATGCGCCTGTTATCTGTCACACGGAAGCAACTGATCTTCCACATTAGGGCCACATTTTGTACCTAAATTTCTCAGGACTTCCAGAGTTCCTATTGCTCCATCACTGAAATATATCACTGCATCTAGTATACCAACTTTTAATGTATTTACTCGTACAGAAACATTCTTGGGTAATCTTTCCCATATGCAATGGCTGAAACTTTCATTTGTATTCTGAGTGCCCCCATAAAGACATTTACCAAGAAAAACTGGATCACTCAGGTCTCTAAAAATTGGTTTTATTTCATTCATAACAGGGTCAGAAGAGAATGCTTATGATGGTATATTTGACCATTTTATTTCCCTTTTTGGTAATCACACCAAGAATCTGCTCCTTTAGGGGAAAGTCCGTGAACAGGATGGTCATCTGTGGACGACTTCTTGAAGTAGGTGGCCCATACAACTTTTCTCATTGCTGTAAAATCATTCAGAGGTGCAGTTCGTCTAATTGCCAGTCCATAATAACTCTGAGGAACGTCTATTTCAGTTTCTGTCGATCTGCCTCGGCCAGACAGAGGTTTTCCATCAGATAGCAATTTTCCTTTCATTTCTCTTCATAGCTTCTTCAATCTACCACCCATCCTCTTTTGCACATGTCCACAACACTCCAGTTTTGTTACCAAGGTATCACCATAAAAATTGGAACTCATTAATTTTATTGAAAGCTTTAGAGTCGCCATCGCCTAGGTACTTCGCATATCTACATTATAAACGGGCACCGACCTCTGAAATACTTTTAGAGCTCCATCACACTCCATACCTCCACTGTAACCATCATAATTCTTAGAAAACTGACGTTCAATATGTCCTTCATAGCAGGTGTGGCAGTATTTAGATAACCACTCAACATCAACAACTTTTCCATTCTCCAGAGAAGTAGCACTTACAACACCACTCAAGGAACGATGTACTCGACTTTGCCATGTCCCATCAAGTGCAATAGCAATGTCCCTTGTTCCACTAATATTTACAGTTTCTCCTATTATACGTTTCATAGATGCTTTACACACAACCGTAAACGCACCTAAAAGTATTTTTATGTACTTGCTGAACCTACTGGGAGGAGAAGGAAGGTCCATCAAACCACAAAACGTTTGAGCAGGCATTTTTCCTTTTCCTATTGCACGCATTGCATACACTAACTTCAAATTAAAAAAAATGATTCAAATGGCTTTGAGCACTATGAGACTTAACATCTGAGGTCATCAGTCCCCTAGACTTAGAACTACTTAAACCTAACCAACCCAAGGACATCACACACATCCATGCTCGAGGCAGGACTCGAACCTGCGACCGCAGCAGTAGCGCGGTTCCGGTCTGAAGCACCTAGAACCGCTCGGCCACCGCGGCCGGCACTTCAAATTCACATCACATATTGTGCACAATGTTCGAAGTCATTTTCGAGGTAGATTTATTGCAGAATATACACAGAATAACTAATTTTGATGCTAAACCCTTCCTGCCACTTTGATGTTCAGTTATTTCCACACAGCCTACACGATCACATTGTTTACATTTCGCCACTTCCTTTATCAAAGAAGATAAGATGCCCACATCAACAACAACAAATCCACTACAAACAGCGTAATTGTTAACACAAAAATTTGAATCACCAGGAGGCGTGCCATGTGGGAGTTTCTTCCCTGAAGTACTGATACATAGGTTACTTTCAACAGTATGGTTTGCTGCGTTTGTGTACTGGCTGCCACGGAATTTCCGTTTATTGAATTTCTTGATGCGTCGCATAGTTCATATTTATTGCACACTAAAGGATATGCATTTCAACAAATATATGGGGCAAGAAGAATTCAGTAACACGTGAACAAATTGCTTCAGCGAAACAAAAGTAAATACTAGCAAAGATAATCATTTACAGACACTAGAAACCTGCACTGTTACCAACATATACAATGTAGCATTTTTTTCTTTTCGAAATAATACTGGTTTTTGTAACAGAGATAGAGGGGGCATGGCGGCGTACATGAGTGTAACTTTAAAATTTGGTATATATAGGTAATTTTTCATTTGAAACCCTATAATGTGTATATCAATGTAATCAGAAAGACTATAGAATTTAATAAAGCCATAAAAATTCCGATTTTTCCACCATTAAGTACCCTGTATCCTTAAGCTCACTGGCGTTAAAGAAAACAGGAATTTTGGAAATTGGTTGTGGCGCTGAAAGAATTACAGGAATAGTTTTCTAAGGGCCTTAGGACACTGCCAGTCTTACATCTGTTCTTCAACTATTTTCGAGCCAGTTTTCAGTTTCAGTTGAGAGCGCCTCTGTGGGTATGCAGATGGAACTTATCAATCTGCAAAGTAATTCCCATTTAAATGACATGTTCTTTTACGTTTAAACGAATCAGGAGTTCTACATTGTCTTCCTTGGGAAGTGCGTCCATATCTCCATAATAAGGTTGAAAACGTGATACAATGTTTCCATCAACATATGTGAGTAAAAGGATCGTTTCGATTGTGGCAGTAAATAAATCGAGATTATGTGGCGACATAAAGAGACGAAAATCTGCGAAATTGTCTGCGTCTATCCATATGTCACAAGCTAGAACCAGATGTAAATTATGTCTTCAGTGCGCCAAAACTAATTAAACCATAATGAAAATATGTTTTGTTTGTGATCTGTGTTGCTGAGAAATATGATGTAAGGCGCATGCAAAAGATTCAGTGTTGCTTGTGTGACTGCACTGCCGTGTTCAGCGTTTCCCCCTCTCTTTCTCCTCTTCGCAGTCAGACAGTTGGAACAGTAATGGTGGAAGTGTGCCTTTGGGCGACAGAGAATTGCATACGCTCAACAGTTCCACATCTGTGCAAAATCCTTGGCCGTCCCTCTTGTAGAGCTTCAGTGGAGTATCTCTGTGGAGTTACCTTCCCAAAGATTTGTGTACTGTTCCACAGAAATACGAGTAGTTGAGTATGTCACACTTATTTTGTATTTCAGTACTTGCCAATATGTAATACTGCGTTCTAAGTATTTAACTATATTAACTTGCTGTATGGTCTGTTTATGAGGTTAGATCTTAACTCACATGGGCTGCTGTATGTATTACAATGTTACATTTAATTTGTTGTAAGCAATATTTTTTCCAATAGAATTCACAAGTCATATTTCAAACATAGCTTAAAGTTTATTTAACCTATTCACAAAGTTGTAAAATTTACGAAACCTGCATAGGTAAAATCGCAGAAAGATAGTTTTAGTAGTAAAGGGTGGGAGGGGCCGCAGCTTTGGCAGTTATGCCAGCGGCGCAGGACCTCGGACGGCCTTGCTTCCGATCTATTATAGAGATCTACATATCAGGAAAGATTTGCAACACAGTAGTAGCATTGTTACCACCACATCAAAAAACACTTGTAACAATAATAAATTAAGATGCTGAAACGCATAATTTACATGTTGTTGTTGTTGTGGTCTTAAGTCCTGAGACTGGTTTGATGCAGCTCTCCATGCTACTCTATCCTGTGCAAGCTTCTTCATCTCCCAGTACCTACTGAAGCCTACATCCTTCTGAATCTGCTTAGTGTATTCATCTCTTGGTCTCCCTCTACGATTTTTACCCTCCACGCTGCCCTCTAATACTAAATTGGTGATCCCTCGATGTCTCAGAACATGTCCTACCAACCGATCCCTTCTTCTAGTCAAGTTGTGCCACAAACTCCTCTTCTCCCCAATTCTATTCAATACCTCCTCATTCCCCCCCCCCCCCCCCCCCCCCTCCCATGAACCATGGACCTTGCCGTTGGTGGGGAGGCTTGCGTGCCTCAGCGATACAGATAGCCGTACCGTAGGTGCAACCACAACGGAGGGGTATCTGTTGAGAGGCCAGACAAACGTGTGGTTCCTGAAGAGGGGCAGCAGCCTTTTCAGTAGTTGCAAGGGCAACAGTCTGGATGATTGACTGATCTGGCCTTGTAACAATAACCAAAACGGCCTTGCTGTACTGGTACTGCGAACGGCTGAAAGCAAGGGGAAACTACAGCCGTAATTTTTCCCGAGGGCATGCAGCTTTACTGTATGATTACATGATGATGGCGTCCTCTTGGGTAAAATATTCCGGAGGTAAAATAGTCCCCCATTCGGATCTCCGGGCGGGGACTACTCAAGAGGATGTCGTTATCAGGAGAAAGAAAACTGGCGTTCTACGGATCGGAGAGTGGAATGTCAGATCCCTTAATCGGGCAGGTAGGTTAGAAAATTTAAAAAGGGAAATGGATAGGTTTAGGTTAGATATAGTGGGAATTAGTGAAGTTCGGTGGCAGGAGGAACAAGACTTCTGGTCAGGTGACTACAGGGTTATAAACACAAAATCAAATAGGGGTAATGCCAGAGTAGGTTTAATAATGAATAGGAAAATAGGAATGCGGGTAAGCTACTACAAACAGCATAGTGAACGCATTATTGTAGCCAAGATAGATACGAAGCCCACGCCTACTACAGTAGTACAAGTTTATATGCCAACTAGCTCTGCAGATGACGAAGAAATTGAAGAAATGTATGATGAAGTAAAAGAAATTATTCAGATTGTGAAGGGAGACGAAAATTTAATAGTCATGGGTGACTGGAATTCGAGTGTAGGAAAAGGGAGAGAAGGAAACATAGTAGGTGAATATGGATTGGGGGACAGAAATGAAAGAGGAAGCCGCCTGGTCGAATTTTGCACAGAGCACAACATAATCATAACTAACACTTGGTTTAAGAATCATGAAAGAAGGTTGTATACATGGAAGAACCCTGGAGATACTAAAAGGTATCAGATAGATTATATAATGGTAAGACAGAGATTTAGGAACCAGGTTTTAAATTGTAAGACATTTCCAGGGGCAGATGTGGACTCTGACCACAATCTATTGGTTATGAACTGTAGATTAAAACGGAAGAAACTGCAAAAAGGTGGGAATTTAAGGAGATGGGACCTGGATAAACTAAAAGAACCAGAGGTTGCACAGAGATTCAGGGAGAGCATAAGGGAGCAATTGACAGGAATGGGGGAAATAAATACAGTAGAAGAAGAATGGGAAGCTTTGAGGGATGAAGTAGTGAAGGCAGCAGAGGATCAAGTAGGTAAAAAGACGAGGGCTAGTAGAAATCCTTGGGTAACAGAAGAAATATTGAATTTAATTGATGAAAGGAGAAAATATAAAAATGCAGTAAGTGAAACAGGCAAAAAGGAATACAAACGTCTCAAAAATGAGATCGACAGGAAGTGCAAAATGGCTAAGCAGGGATGGCTACAGGACAAATGTAAGGATGTAGAGGCTTATCTCACTAGGGGTAAGATAGATACTGCCTACAGGAAAATTAAAGAGACCTTTGGAGATAAGAGAACGACTTGTATGAATATCAAGAGCTCAGATGGAAACCCAGTTCTAAGCAAAGAAGGGAAAGCAGAAAGGTGGAAGGAGTATATAGAGGGTCTATACAAGGGCGATGTACTTGAGGACAATATTATGGAAATGGAAGAGGATGTAGGTGAAGATGAAATGGGAGATATGATACTGCGTGAAGAGTTTGACAGAGCACTGAAAGACCTGAGTCGAAACAAGGCCCCCGGAGTAGACAATATTCCATTGGAACTACTGACGGCCGTGGGAGAGCCAGTCCTGACAAAACTCTACCATCTGGTGAGCAAGATGTATGAAACAGGCGAAATACCCTCAGACTTCAAGAAGAATGAGGAAGTATTGAATAGGATTGGGGAGAAGAGAAGTTTGTGGCACAACTTGACCAGAAGAAGGGATCGGTTGGTAGGACATGTTCTGAAGCATCAAGGGATCACCAATTTAGTATTGGAGGGCAGCGTGGAGGGTAAAAATCGTAGAGGGAGACCAAGAGATGAATACACTAAGCAGATTCAGAAGGATGTAGGTTGCAGTAGGTACTGGGAGATGAAAAAGCTTGCACAGGATAGAGTAGCATGGAGAGCTGCATCAAACCAGTCTCAGGACTGAAGACCACAACAACAACAACAACAAACCTCCTCATTATTTATGTGATCTACCCATCTAATCTTCAGCATTCTTCTGTAGCACCACATTTCGAAAGCTTCTATTCTCTTCTTGTCTGAACTATTTATCGTCCACGTTTCACTTCCATACATGGCTACACTCCATACAAATACTTTCATAAACGACTTCTTGACATTTAAATCAATACTCGATGTTAACAAATTTTTCTTCTTCAGAAACGCTTTCCTTGCCGTTGCCAGTCTACATTTTATATCCTCTCTACTTCGACCATCGTCAGTTATTTTGCTCCACAACTAGCAAAACTCCTTTACTACTTTAAGTGTCTCATTTCCTAATCTAATTCCCTCACCATCACCCGACTTAATTCGACTACATTCCATTATCCTCGTTTTGCTTTTGTTGATGTTCATCTTATACCCTCCTTTCAAGACACTGTCCATTCTGTTCATCTGCTCTTCCAAGTCCTTTGCTGTCTCTGACAGAATTACAATGTCATCGGCGAACCTCAAAGTTTTTATTTCTTCCCCATGGATTTTAATTCCTACTCCAAATTTTTCTTTTGTTTCCTTTATTGCTTGCTCAATATACAGATTGAATAACATCGGGGAGAGGCTACAACCCTGTCTCACTCTCTTCCCAACCACTGCTTCCCTTTCATGTCCCTTGACTCTTACAACTGCCATCTGCTTTCTGTACAAATTGTAAATAGCCTTTCGCTCCCTGTATTTTACCCCTGCCACCTTCAGAATTTGAAAGAGAGTATTTCAGTCAACATTGTCAAAAGCTTTCTTTAAGTCTACAAATGCTAGAAACGTAGGTTTGCCTTTTCTTAATCGTTCTTCTAAGATAAGAAATAGGGTCAGTATTGCCTCACGTGTTCCAACGTTTCTACGGAATAAAAACTGATCTTCCACGAGGTCGGCTTCTATCAGTTTTTCCATTCGTCTGTAAAGAATTCGCGCTAGTACTTTGCAGCCGTGACTTATTAAACTGATAGTTCGGTAATTTTCACATCTGTCAACACCTGCTTTCTTTGGGGTTGAAATTATTATATTCTTCTTGAAGTCTGAGGGTATTTCGCCTGTCTCATACATCTTGCTATAATTTACATACCTATGAAAAAAAACTTGTTGTTCTAGTAGATTCTATTGAGTAGAAGAACGAAACCGGCATTATCTGTGGAAATTAAACCTTTAGGAAACAGATCACATGGAGTGTTGGTTTTATTTTAAAACTACCCAATGTAGAGATAATCAGTATAACAGTAAATATTTATTCCAGTTATTCCTAGCTATCTCAACTGTGTATTTTAAATGAAGAAACTACAGATATCAGAATTTTTTTTAGCGATTCAGGTGAGATGATCTTTTTAATAACCATACACGCCAGGTTTGCTGTTACTGGCACTGTATCATCATCATCATCATCTTGTACAGTTTCCAGTCCCAGGCTGGGTCTGTTTTGAGCACAAGCCTCGCCATCTAGCCCTGTTTTCCCACCATCTTTTCTGTTCATTCTAGTCCAGTCTTCGCCTCTTTTCTAAACACACTCCTCCACATCTTTCAATTATCTATCCCTTGGTCTTCCTCTTGGTCGTTTCCTTCACATCTCCATTTCACGTATGTACTTGGGAATCCTCTTTTTCTCCATTCTCTTTAAGTGCCCGTACCATGTTAGCCTTGACGTTTACATGCTGCTCTGCAGGGTTCTTCTTTTACCATTTCCCTTTCATTCCTTATCCTCTCTCTCCATGGTATTCCTAACCTACTTCTGAGGAACTTCATTTCACATGCCTGTAATCTGCTTACATCTCTTTCCTCAATTACATTCAGATGCATAAGTCAGTATTGGGATATAGCAGCTTCTATATATTAAAAAATGGTTCAAATGGCTCAGAGTACTATGGGACTTAACATCTGAGGTCATCAGTCCCCTAGAACTTAGAACTACTTAAACCTAACTAACCTAAGGACATTACACACATCCATGCCCGAGGCAGGATTCGAACCTGCGACCGTAGCAGTCGCGCGGTTCCGGACTGAAGCGCCTAGAACCGCTCGGCCACTGCGGCCGGCTCTATATATTACTTCTTTGCTTTTTTGTGGGAGGTCTTTGTTCCAAACCGGGCTCCTAACACTTTGCAGAAATGCTTTTCTGCCTGTCTCCCACGTTTACTAATGTTTCTCTTATTTCTTCCATTTTGCTCTGTTACACTTCACAAGTACTTGGTCGGCCGGTGTGGCCGTGCGATTCTAGGCGCTTCAGTCTGGAACCGCGTGACCGCTATGGTCGCAGGTTCGAATCCTGCCTCGGGCATGGATGTGTGTGATGTCCTTAAGTTAGTTAGGTTTAAGTAGTTCTAAGTTCTAGGGGACTGATGACCTCAGATGTCCCATAGTACTCTGAGCCATTTGAACCAACAAGTACTTGACACTCTTCATCTCCTTCAACTGTTCACCTCTCCAATCGTTATTTCGCTTTTTGGTCTTTCTTTCTACTTGTAACCAGGATCTCACATTGGTTTACATTAAGTTTCACTACATACTATCTCACAGTTTCTTCCCAAGCATCCAGATATCCCGTACGTCCAGTACAGTTTAAACGACACAGAGATATATTATTACAAATCTACGATAGTGAAATGTGGATAAGAAGTACGTATAGAACTAAGCGCCATCCGAACAGGCCTTGAAGGCCTCACGGGACCGACCGACTGTCGTGTCATCCTCAGCCCACAGGAGTCACTGGATGCGGATACGGAAGGTCATGTGGTCAGTACACTGTTCTCCCAGCGGTTATCAGTCTTTGTGAACGGAGCCGCAACTTCACCATCAAGTAGCTCCTCAATTGGCCTCACATGAGCTAAGTTCACCCTGCTTGTCAATAGCACTGGGCAGACCGGACCGTCAGCCATCCAACTGCAAACCAAGCCCGACAGCGCTTTGGTGATTTGACGGAAACCGGTGTTACCACTGCGGTAAGGCCGTTGGCAAGAAGTACATTTACTACCACAAATAATAAAATATGCTATACTGTTCTCTCCGAATTACGGGTACAGAAGCACCAAATTGTCCACTGACCAACCAACCAACCAACCAACATGGTGGCAGCTGCTCACTGCCCGACCAACAGCACGCAGAAATGGCTTCCTCAAAGGAAAAATTTACCCACAATTCAATACTGAAGAGCTGAGATCCGAAGACTTTCCAAATTATTTAAGAATGGACGATAAATTATTTTTTGAGCTGCTAAGGCTCGTCAAACCACACTCGACGAGAAGCAATGCCGGCACTGTGATGAGAGATGCTGTAAGCCGTGACGACAGGCTCTCAGCTATATTAAGGTTTTTACCTGCTGACAGAACTTGCCGAGACCTCTAATTCAGTGACCGACCGCGGTGGCGCAGTGCTTAGCAGACTGGACTTGCTTTCAGACTGTTCGAATCCCAGTCCATTCACCCATATTTAGATTTTCCGTGATTTTTCTAAGTCGCTCCAGGCAAGCGCTCCGATGGTTCCTTTGAATAGTGCGCGGCTGATTTCCTTCTCCATCCTTTCGTAATCCGAGCTTGTGCTCCGTATCTAATGACCGCGCTGTCGATGGGACGTTAAACACTAACCTGCCTCCATTTCTCAAATTCAGTTTATTCCGAAAGAACAGACACCACACATTCACGTGGTTGAGCGGCTCCGATGGGCACAATCGTGGTCGACCTTCTGTGGGAATCTCAAAGTAGCGAGCATGGAGGACATTGACTACGACTGCGGATAGCTGGTGCTAGGTGGAATGCAGGTCAACCGAGGGGCGTAACGCGCAATTGCGATAAACACTGTGTCCGTATGGAACAGTGGGTAGCGCAACTGCATAGTAAGCAGGAAGTCCCGGGTTCGAATCCCAGTCCAGCACACAGTTCCACTCGGTGCCGCTGAATCCGCATAAAGTCCCGATGCGTAGTTCTTCCCTTTCCTTCCTCCTGCCTCCACCTTCAGTTTATATTATGGGTTCGTTGAAAAATGAAACAAGAGCTTCATTTCTATTGCTATACTCGCACGACATGTTCCACAAACATCTGCGGTCTTTAAGCTTCTCTGGAAATTGTGTAATCAAAGAATCGTCCACCTCGCACTAAAACGGTTTCCGAAATTCGTGTTTCGCTTGTGAACGTATGTCTGTTATGATAGCTGTATTGGAACAGCGTTTAATCCCACGCGCAGTGACAGAACCCCCCCCCCCTCCCCCTCTCAATTTCTCTCTCTCTCTCTCTCTCTCTCTCTCTCTGCTGTGTGTGTGTGTGTGTGTGTGTGTGTGTGTGTGTGTGTATGTGTGTGTGAAAACGGGAGGGGGGGAAGGGGCGGCTGTCGGATGGCCATACCCATTCGACACCCGAGAAGGGAAATCGGTCTGTTGGTGGCCAGCACGCATACAGACGTATGATCCATTGTTCGGTTGGCCGATAAATTGGTGCATGTGTGGTGGACCCACCAGTACTACTCAGATCTTTCGTCCTTATCTCTCTGAATCCGTGCCAAATCACTTCAGTGATAACTGCACCCATGCCATAACAGTACCGGTACTGTTATAGTTCCAAGCATTGGAAAAAAAAATTAATTATTTGCATCACTGTTCAAGCGCTTTGCTCATCATATGTCTAAATGTTATCCATTCTTGATAAACTGCACGAATTTCTAAGCTGTGGGTAGGCCTACTGCTATTCATTTTCCGTTAACATTTCGTGTTCATTTTTTTGATCAGAGATAACGGGTAATTTCGAATTACGCTGTTTTTCTTAGATACAGTGGTAGGGATGACCAAAATTATTCCCGAAATGTTTAATTTTTTTCTTGACTCGTAAATGTAGTTTGTTTTCGCTAAACAGTATTACTAACAAAATTTAGTCGAAAAAGATTAATGTTCACGTGACCAGTTTTGTAGTTCACTATCGCGGCATGAGAATAGAAGCTGTTCTAATAAATTTCACATGTAAGCAATAAACAACGAGTAAATATTGTACAGAGTTGACTTAAAACAATTTGATGATAAAAAATTAATTAGTAGACGTGCGACAGCGTGCGTTACCTAGTACGTCCCAAAACGCCGCGCATAAAAACAGGATTCTTTCGGGTCTCATATACATCGGGTTCTATTGGCTATGGAAAGGTAGGGTCAAGTGTTTCGGATAGCCCTTGGTCTGGGAATCATTTGTATAACCAACAGAAGGCTCGTGTTAGAGTGAAAGTACCAATATTACACATTTCCCCTTATTTAGGCAAATCGAACAAATCGGTTGGTTCTTTTTGCATGGTATGCTTTAAGGGGCTTATGGAGGCACCAATAGTTCATGGGCGGTTTTTTAGAAAGCACGAGAAAAAGTTTTTGCCATTTTTCGTACCAAAACCGAGCTGCGGATTCCAATATGGCTATGGACAGCAAATGACTGAGGCATTTACGATATATTCCTAATATCCCGATTTCGAACAGTCTTTGAAATTTTCTTGGCATCTTCATCCATTTCTGAGGTACAGAGGTTCAAATTTACCCTCCTTGTACACGTAAAGTACGCACGCAAAATTCGATGTCTGGCGAAAACTTAGTTTATAAAGTGACGTAGCACAGAAAATAATACTATAAAGTGTCTCTGTTACCACGAAGGGGATTCTGGGGAACCGATGTTGTTGTATCCGGTCTGAATTGTAAAATTGGTTTTGCTTTATTTCAGTTTCACATAAATAAACTACCAAAATTTAACTGACTCATAAAGTTCTTTTCATATAAGTGACATACCCTGCTGTGGCAGAGAAAAGAAAGAACTAGCGAAAAAATCCTTATAGCGTACCACAAAAAAGCGAATACACTCCTGTTTAAATGATTGTGACTAAAAATTGCCTACCAGCTGCCTCATTCTACCTTCCTCAGCATCTTAAAATGCTTCCCAAAATTTTTGGCATGTGAGCCTATTTGCGCTCTTTTTAACTTGCGACCCACCTCTCACTCCACATGCTCCCCTAACTGAAACTCACTCACACCTACTGTTAGTCGCTCATACCCATCCGCTCCCACCTGCCCGCTCCCACTCAATCATTCAGCCCAAATCATTGTCATTATCTCTTCGTGTCTCTCTAACTATAAATGTCTCTTGTCTCTCAGCCAAATTTTACTATCTCTCTCTTCTCCCTGTTGTCATTGTCATAGACTCTGTCTCCCATTATGACTGAATCTTAGCCATTTTCACTTTCTCCGGCTCTTTATTCCTGTCCCACTAGCACTGTCTCCTTCACTCCTTTCCTAGGACTATTTTTTCACTGGCAACTATGTTGCAGTACCCCCCCCCCCCCTCTCTCTCTCATTCTGCTACTTCATCCCTTTCTTTCTCTCATACTTCCACTGTCTCCTTCGCTCATTCTACATCACAACCACTGTCTATTATCTTCCAGTATTTATTACTTTTCCGTCTCTTTCCCACTGCTATTGGCTCATTCTCTCTCAGCATAAAAAAGCACGAATGTGTTCGGATGTCAAAATTTTTGGGAAAAATTTTAAAGGTGCTAAGAAAGGTACAATAAGGCAGCAGGTACCCCAGTCTTCAGTCAGTCTTTTAAACAGGAACACAATCGCTTATTTTGTGCTCCGACAGGAGCATTTTTCCGCTAGTTCCCTTCTTTTCCCTGCCAGAACAGCGCACGTCACTTACGTAAAAAGAACTTTATGGGTTGATATAACTTTGGCATTTTACTTATGTGAAAATGAAGTAACGCAAAACTAATTTTACACCTCAGACAGGATTTATCGTGCATAGAATTTTTTTATGTGCTTTAATACTACAGGATGAGGTGCACAGTAACCTTCTTATGAAAACGGAGACACTTTAAAGCATATTTATCCGTGTTAAGTCACTTTATAAACAACGTTTTCACTTCACATGGGATTTTACATGCATGTTTTACGTATGCAAGTGTGGTAACTTTGAATCTCTGTATCTTGGAAATTGATAAGGGTATCAAGAAAATTTTGAAGGTTGTTCGAGATCGTGATCTTATTGTTAGGTTCAAATGGTTCTGAGCACAATGGGACTTAACATCTGAGGTCATCAGTCCCCTAGAACTTAGAACTACTTAAACCCAACTAACCTAAGGACAACACACACATCCATGCCCGAGGCAGGATTCGAACCTGCGACCGGAGCAGTCGTGCGGTTACGGACTGTAGCGCCTAGAACCGCTTGGCCACCGCGGCCGGCTTATTGTTAGGAATATATCGTAAAAATTAGATCAATTTCCTGTGTGTAATCGTCTTGGAATATACGTTTCGGTTTTGTCACCCGAAAGGCATTTTTTGAGTGTTTCTCGATAACGGGTATATTTGAGAAAAGGGAAAGATGGCACTTCTGGATAAATGCCTAAAGAAAATAGCTTTGAAATTTGAGAAATTTCCTGCTGTTATTTATTTAGAGTTCGCCTCGTACCAGATTTGATGTGCTTATTTTACGTGTAGAAGTAAGGCTGTTCAAATGTTCGTGAATTCATAAGGGACCAAACTGCTAAGGTCATCGGTCCCTAACTTACAAACTGTTGTGGACTGGCAAGACAGCCAATCCACAATGCCGGGTAGCCGAAAGGCACGCGTTTAAGCTCACGCAGGATGGCGTGAGGTCTGGAACAGGTCAGGGATATGAGACTAGCAAAAATAGTACGTATCTGTTGGAATACTTAACTTTAATCCATAATTGGTGAATATCGGTCTGACGGTACATGCATCACAAGATAAATAGCAAATGATAATGGCGCCTTGCTAGGTCGTAGCAAATGACGTAGCTGAAGGCTATGCTAACTATCGTCTCGGCAAATGAGAGCGTAATTTGTCAGTGAACCATCGCTAGCAAAGTCGGCTGTACAACTGGGGCGAGTGCTAGGACGTCTCTCTAGACCTGCCGTGTGGCGGCGCTCGGTCTGCAATCACTGATAGTGGCGACACGCGGGTTCGACGTATACTACCGGACCGCGGCCGATTTAAAGGCTACCACCTAGCAAGTGTGGTGTCTGGCGGTGACACCACACAAACTACTTACAAAAACTTATGCTACGAACACCACACACACCCATGCCTGAGGGAGGACTCGAACTTCCGGCGGGAGTGGCCGCGCAATCCGTGACATGGTGCCTCTAACCGTGCGGCTGTTAAGGCTGTCCCATGCGCACCGATGTGGGATTCAGATGGGTGATTTAAAGATTTTCCTACTGACGTGACCAGCGACGTACCAGAAAAGCGGAATGATACATTGTAGTCGGTGGAGAAATTAGTTTCATGGAATTGACGCGATTTATATTGGCCTATTCTGTTTCATGTATCGCCAGCGTTTGTAACTGTGAAAGTAATGAATCCAGTTTTGGCGAAAGTCGGATACATGTATTTTCTACAAATTTTGGGGGCTCCGCCGCGATCAGCTGAACGAGTGACGACACAGTTTTGGCCGTCTAATCTACGACACTTAAGGACAATCTTTTCTGAGCGCGACAACTTTTAACTATGTGAGATTGCGTGGGTTTTGGATCTACGACGTTGATAGACATTTTTAATGATGATTGGCAGTACCGACAGCAAAACGATGCAGGGAGAAATTCTGAACATATTGGCGAAAGGAGAAATATCTGACGAAACCGGAACAACTTAAAGCGTGGGAAGCCGAGTTGACACTCTCAACGACAAGGTTAGCTACTGATATGCGTTACTTTTGAGTCGTGTTATAGAGTCGTTTGGGATACTTTGAAACGTTGAGAAAAGTGAAACGAGTTGGTAACGTATCCAGAAATGACAATGTCAACCGACATCGACAAAGTAAGTGAAAATATAACTTCTGCATCGATTGTTTGCATTAATGTAATGTTTTGCAGGTACTTTCAGTAGTACAAGTGGATACTGTCTTCAAATTGTGTTGTGAATAAGTCGCTAGTAAAGAAGTAATAAATTTAAAAAAAATTTCTGTGTGTGTGTGTGTGTGTGTGTGTGTGTGTGTGTGTGTGCGTGTGAAAGAGGGAAAGAGGGGAGGGGGGGGGTGCTGTAAGCGAGACAAAGTTTCGTAAAGATTTGAAATTATGAGTAAAGTTTGTTGGAATTTGCTAAAGGTTGTCATCCTAAAATCAAGGATGAAAGAAGTCCGGGGATTTGCGCGCATACAGTTACGCAGCCTCAAGACAATTTCACAGTTTCTAACTGTAATATTTGTCTTATTGTGTTAAACTCATAACATAGATTATGCCGCTTAATGAGTAAGTTACAACAGCATATTAAATTCGGTCAATAATCACGCCAAATATCGAAAACTAAATTCTTTTTGTTTTTAGGAAACCTGCAGCTGATACCGGATTCTGGGATAATCGCTTACTAATACGGATCTGCAATATACATAGTGGGACAAAAAATGAAATGACTACTGAAATTTGTTATTATTTATTGAACAAAGAAAAACTTACGATGACAATTAACGTCAAAAAAGAATGTTAAGAGGAGGCTGAAGTCTAGATCGGGTCCCGCGTCAGTCACGGCGGGGTTTCTCTACAGCTCATAGGCTGGCAACGCTCCAGGATAGAAGTAATGCTGACGAAGAATTAGAGGATGCAATCCACATGGATAGCAATAAAACGAATTTGAAAGCAATATTTTATCTGCCGATTCTAAAAATAACCTCAAAAAATTTTGGTCTTAAGCAAAATCTGTGAACGCAACAAATAATTCAATACCTTCTCTTGCTGACAGTAGGGGTAAGGTAACTGATGATGATAAACAGAAGGCCGAAATTCTAAACCTAGCTTTCAAAAACTCGTTTACGATAGAGGACTGCAGCACCATTCCCCCTTTCAATTGTCGAACAAACGAAAGGATGGCTGACAAAGTGTTTAGTGTATCTGGGATTGTAAAACAGTTAAGATCCTTCGACGCCAGAAAGGCATCTGGCCCAGACGGTATACCCGTAAGATTTTGTATTGACTATGCTACAAATATAGCACCATTCTTATCCGTCATCTACCAGAGATCATTGGAACGGCGGGAAGTTCCACGGGACTGGAAGAAGGCCCAGGTCATAACAATCTATAAAAAGGGTAGAAAATCGGATGCACATAATTACCGGCCAATTTCACTGACACCGGTTTGTTGTAGAATCATGGAACATATTTTGTGTTCAGACATAATGACCTTTCTAGGCTCTGAGAAGCTCATCTGTAAAAACCAGCACAGTTTTAGGAAACAGTGGTCATGCGCATGAGATACAACAGGCTCTAGATACCGGCTCCCAGGCTGATGCCATATTTCTCGACTTTAGAAAGGCGTTCGACTCAGTTCCGCACTGGCGCTTGCTACAAAAAGTGCGCGCTTACGGTCTATCCAGTGACATATGCGGTTGGATAGAAAGTTTTCTAACAGACAGGGAGCAGTATGTCGTCCTCAACGGGGTAACTTCAACAGAAACAAGAGTAACTTCAGGTGTGCCCCAGGGCAGTGTAATAGGTCTTCTGATTTTTACGATTTACATAAACGATCTGGTTGATGGTATTGACAGCGGCCTTAGACTGTTTGGCGATGATGCTGTAGTCTACAGGAAAGTAGTATCACACGAAAGTTGCGAACAAATCAATGAGGATTTACAGAAAATTAATGCGTGGTGTAATGACTGGTAGTTATCTCTCAATATTAGTAAGTGTAACCTACTGCGTATAACAAGGTGAAAATCCCCATTACTGAACGAGAACAAAATAAATTCCCAGTCTTTGTATCTGGGTGTGACTATTCGAAATGATCTCAAATGGAATGATAAGATTACACAAGTAACGGGTAAAGCGAACTCTAGATTGCGGTTTATTGGTAGATTCCTGAAGCGATGCAGTCCTTCAACGAAGGAAATAGCTTACATTACGTTAGTTCGTCCAGTCTTAGAGTATTGTTCATCTGTATGGGACCCTTACCAGTTGGGTCGGATTCAAGAAATTGAGAAGGTCCAAAGAAGAGCGGCAAGATTCGTGACTGGTACATTTAGCCATCACGAGAGCGTTACAGATCTCATAGAAAGTTTGAAGTGGGACACACTTGCAGATAGACGACGCGCTAAACAGAAGGGGCTGCTTGCTAAATTCCGAAATGCAATCTTCACCGAGGATGTAGAGCATATATTATTACCACCAACTTTCAAATCGCGTAATGATCATCATTCAAAGACAAGGGAAATAAGAGCTCATACTGAGGCGTTCAGACAGTCGTTTTTCCCTCGTGCGATCCGTGAGTGGAACAGGGGGGGCGGAGGGGGGGGCGGGAGGGGAATATGATTTTGACGCGAATTGTGCCCTCCGCCACACACCACTTGGTGGCTAGCGAGTATACATGTAGATGTAGATGCAGAAAAGAATGAGTTTACTGGAGAATATCCCGATTCTGAAACAGACTATAAAAAGTTCTCACCACATTCACAGGATCAAATGTAAATTTTCTATATCATTTCGTAACGGTTGCTCTTAAATCATTTGGCAGCAATGACGAATACGCAATTAATAAGCGAATACTCGTGATCATTTCGTGCTCCACAGTTGAATACTGTTAATGTTAACAAAAACCGCCACAGGTGTATTGCAGGAACAGGTGTTTCTATTACACCACAGCCGGCATCGTTCAAAATGAATATCTTCAGGTGACCTGACCAAACGTTCTCCAACGGTCTTGGTAACGAAACTAATTCTCGCAAAGTGTCGGTAATGTGCCGGGTTTAGCACTCAAAAATGTCTAGAACAACCATTTATAACACACGCCGAAGAGATAGCGCAACCACAGCTATCAGATGATCTACATGCAAGGAACATGATAAGCTGTGCTATACCGGGCTCAGAGAAAAGGTGATTTCCCGGCAAGTAAACTTACAGTAACACACTTATTTGTTAAGTTTGCATGCGTACCGGCATCAAGGCTCAGCAGTCTTCGTGGGATTTGTCGGTCCTCTCTATTGTCACTTGCGTTTCACCGAACTAGTTCAGTGTGTTAACTGCAAGTTGGTTAATGGGTTTGCGGGGTGAGGGGCAGTGAGAGGTGCAGAAGCCCTCTCTGCCTCCCGCACTGTAGACACCTGTGGTTCATGCTTCCGCGAAAGTAGAAGTAGCGCACAGAGGTAAAGATCTTCGCAATCAATACAGAAGTTATCGTGCGTATTTACATGTGTAATAAATATCATAACTGCAACTGTTATGTAATGTTAACAACAGCAGTACAACATAGCAGTCAACAACTGATTACCTCCCACAATACTGTCAGCTACGTAATGCTGGTTGCAGCCGAAAACAAAAGACTACCGGTTGAAGTCTTCCGACATCTCGACGGTTCAATCCCACGTCCAGCCACCCTGATTTAGGTTTCCCGTGATTTCAGTAAATTGCTCCAGGCAAATGCCGGGATGGTTCCGTCGAAAGGGCACAGCCTACCTCCTTGCCCGTCCTTCCGTAATCCGATGAGACCGATGACCTCGCTGTTTGGTCTCTTCCCCCAAACAACTCAATTCCCTCTTACGACATCCACCGAAATCTACCGTTTCAGGTTGACCAAGAAACTTGAGGTTGACATATTCCTATATTGCTGTTCCATAACGCCCCTCTGGGAGTTGAAAAAGGTATGCGTAAAGAAGTTTTGAAAGATTTTGCCGTATCACTGCTTGCGATTTGTCTGGCTCCTCCAATACTGGTTTGACAGATGCATTAAAAAATGTTGGTGGTTGTGAGTATGTAATACATGAAATGTTCGGTACCCAAACGCAGGTATTTTTATAGGCTGTTGGAATAAAAAGAATGTTGTTCGGCATCTGATCCCTGAGCCTCCCCAGCCACACAGACGGAAGTAGAAGTGAGGGCGTCTAATGGCGCTGCCCAATAACAAGTGCATCCAGAGATGTTCCTTGTGAAATACCACAACTAAGCAGACTACACAAAAAAGTATCATCTCTAGGACACAGCATGCAAATACTGTGTGTCACTGGCGCTGCCCAATAACAAGCGCATCCAGAGATGTTCCTTGTGAAATACCACAGCTAAGCAGACTACACGAAAAAAGTATCATCTCTAGGACACAGCATGCAAATACTGTGTGTCACTTTCTCTAGACTCGGTGAAGTCTCGTTTCGGCAAGGAAAGGAGTCCACAAGTTTCTTCAAGTGTGCAATATCTAGCAGAAGCCACTCAACGATGATCAAATCCTGTAGAGCTAAACAACTTTCGGGAATAACGACTGGTACTATCATGCGCTGTTCCAAACAGTCCCTGAATTTCCTGTACGATTAAGAGTGGATGAGTCCGCAGCTCGTGGTCTCGCGGTCGCGTTCTCGCTTCCCGAGCACAGGGTTCCGGGTTCGATTACCGGCGGGGTCAGGGATTTTCACCTTCCTCGAGATGACTGGGTGTTTGTGTAGTCCTCATCATTTCATCATCATTAATGAAAGTGGCGAGATTGGACTGAGCAAAGGTTGGGAATTTGTATGGGCGCTGATAACCGCGCAGTTGAGCGCCCCACAAACCAAACATCATCATCGTCATCATAAGATTGGATAATTTAGCATGTCAGTCAAGATGCTTTAGGGTACCTAAGTGTTTGTTTAACCAGGAACATACGCGTTTAGCCTTCTGAACAAGGCTGTTGTCATCGTGGAAGACAGGATAGTCCACAGAATACTCATCAGGAAGGTGTAGAAGAAACGACAATATTTGTTCAAAGAAAACTCTGAAATAAAATTCCTCATTCGCGTTCATGACACTAACCTAAATTCATGGTACGAAAAACTCTCTCGCACAACATCACAGGGATCAAGTGAACTTTACGATACTGGGTTTTGTTATTGTGATGGCGGTTTTTAGTATCGCTGTCTTCATTTGAGCTGTATAGGTTCAGTGAAATTTGAGATACCAGGTTTTAAGGTGTGTGTGTAAATGTAAATGTGTGTGTGTGTGTGTGTGTGTGTGTGTGAGAGAGAGAGAGAGAGAGAGAGAGAGAGAGAGAGAGTTATATAGGTCAAATGAAATATTCGATTTTGGTTGAGTATTTTCTTTGTCCAGTTTATTCTCAAGGGTTTCGTGTTATTTTTCGGTTTTGTTTATTTTGGAATGCTGACGATATTCTTATTTTTGTATATTTAGCTTCTCCCAGCTCCAAACCTCCTACTTCCTGCGGTCGTCTTATTAAATTCATTTTATTGCTGGGTTGAAATATTTTAGTAGTTTATTACTTGGTTCGCGGGTTTATTTAGCGACGTTATGGCCGCCATATTGTATGTGCTGGAAGTAGGGGTGTCCACCATCTTGATGACGTCAGAGTTCAAAGCAGACTCGTGGAATCGGAGTTCTGGTTCTCCAGTTCTGTGGTGCTGCAGCCTGAATTGCACTCTGTACACCTCATTGGGCCATCAGTACACTCGATGTGCTTTGCATAATTTGATGAAATCACGAATAGTTGGAAGGCAATAGATTCCACTCAGCTACTGTACTAGTTTCTGTGTTGTTTGGACCATTGACGACATGTAGCTTTCTATGCCACAATGCTCTTTTGTCAGGCACCTGACTCCAGGTCCCACTGCATAGGGAAATCATAGGTGGAAACATCAGTTACAATGTAAGTTTGTGCCACACCTGTAATCACGGTCAAATAGCCTAAAGGTTAAGGTGACTGCTTGAGATAAGTGAGAAGTCTGGGTTCAAGTCTCAATTCAGCACAAATTTTCTATTATCACTATAGGCTTATGTTTTAAGTAATGTTTGCACTTGCATTTAATGGAATATTGTAGTATCTACTGACTGCAAAATAGGAGTAACAAAGGCTTACACAGAGCCACACACTGGTAGCCAGTTTGGGTAAAATGACACTGGTATACTATTTACTTTCTGCCACACACTGCATGGTGTCTTGTGGAGTACAGCTACAGATGTTGCTTTTGTTTGGAACCCAAGGAAAATCTAGAGTCAGAGAAAACACTGTATTATTTGTATCAAGATGGTGTAACTGTATGGACAACACAACAACTTACACCTGATAGAGGCTGGCTATGTGAAAATGGTCCAACTGCATAAACAGGTTATAAAAGACCCATTTCCCAAAAAGAAATTTTAATAATTGTTGTGAGACTCATTCCACGTCGGTATAATGTCCTCAGTTCTCTTGTCACAGAAGTACATTCGTATCTGCTTTTAGGCCATCAAAAGAGTTAAAGGCAAACAGTCAAGTGCTAAGTTGTAAACTAGATTTCAAAATAGATCTTTATGAAATCTTTGAAATGATCGCTTATCATTTTTCAAACTTAATGGGAAAATACTATGAGAAGACAACATAAGTCAGAAACGTGTAATCATTTTCTGACTTCATTATCCACTATAAATATACCTCAATATAAGATTTTTCCAGAAATTGCTTTTCAAATTTTAGACTTTGTGACTGACACTCTCTGTTTAAATTGAGAGAAAATACAATTTTAGCCAGAGATATTTGTTCTTTGTAACATGCACTAAAGTCATTCATATTTACTAATTTAGTGCTAACCCCTTACTCTACTCGCTCCTCATTTGAGATTTTTTTGTTGTGAAACATCTTAGTCATCACATGTTATATTCATCACTAATTTTGTCTTACGCCTAGGACATACACTCCTGGAAATTGAAATAAGAACACCGTGAATTCTTTGTCCCAGGAAGGGGAAACTTTATTGACACATTCCTGGGGTCAGATACATCACATGATCACACTGACAGAACCACAGGCACATAGACACAGGCAACAGAGCATGCACAATGTCGGCACTAGTACAGTGTATATCCACCTTTCGCAGCAATGCAGGCTGCTATTCTCCCATGGAGACGATCGTAGAGATGCTGGATGTAGTCCTGTGGAACGGCTTGCCATGCCATTTCCACCTGGCGCCTCAGTTGGACCAGCGTTCGTGCTGGACGTGCAGACCGCGTGAGACGACGCTTTATCCAGTCCCAAACATGCTCAATGGGGGACAGATCCGGAGATCTTGCTGGCCAGGGTAGTTGACTTACACCTTCTAGAGCACGCTGGGTGGCACGGGATACATGCGGACGTGCATTGTCCTGTTGGAACAGCAAGTTCCCTTGCCAGTCTAGGAATGGTAGAACGATGGGTTCGATGACGGTTTGGATGTACCGTGCACTATTCAGTGTCCCCTCGACGATCACCAGTGGTGTACGGCCAGTGTAGGAGATCGCTCCCCACACCATGATGCCGGGTGTTGGCCCTGTGTGCCTCGGTCGTATGCAGTCCTGATTGTGGCGCTCACCTGCACGGCGCCAAACACGCATACGACCATCATTGGCACCAAGGCAGAAGCGACTCTCATCGCTGAAGACGACACGTCTCCATTCGTCCCTCCATTCACGCCTGTCGCGACACCACTGGAGGCGGGCTGCACGATGTTGGGGCGTGAGCGGAAGACGGCCTAACGGTGTGCGGGACCGTAGCCCAGTTTCATGGAGACGGTTGCGAATGGTCCTCGCCGATACCCCAGGAGCAACAGTGTCCCAAATTTGCTGGGAAGTGGCGGTGCGGTCCCCTACGGCACTGCGTAGGATCCTACGGTCTTGGCGTGCATCCGTGCGTCGCTGCGGTCCGGTCCCAGGTCGACGGGCACGTGCACCTTCCGCCGACCACTGGCGACAACATCGATGTACTGTGGAGACCTCACGCCCCACGTGTTGAGCAATTCGGCGGTACGTCCACCCGGCCTCCCGCATGCCCACTATACGCCCTCGCTCAAAGTCCGTCAACTGCACATACGGTTCACGTCCACGCTGTCGCGGCATGCTACCAGTGTTAAAGACTGCGATGGAGCTCCGTATGCCACGGCAAACTGGTTGACACTGACGGCGGCGGTGCACAAATGCTGCGCAGCTAGCGCCATTCGACGGCCAACACCGCGGTTCCTGGTGTGTCCGCTGTGCCGTGCGTGTGATCATTGCTTGTACAGCCCTCTCGCAGTGTCCGGAGCAAGTATGGTGGGTCTGACACACCGGTGTCAATGTGTTCTTTTTTCCATTTCCAGGAGTGTATAATTACTCAGCACTAGATTTCAAAGTACTGGAAAGGAATACCCCATCTAAAATACTAGCAAAGTAACACAATGCTGCTTCATTTCGAAGGTTTTCACGACATAATTTATAGAAGAAATATTTCGAGGTTTCTAGTGGAGTTAGCTGTTCCATTATTCTGCCCAACAATTCAACAACTGGATTGCGCAAAAATGGTAAGATCACAGTTTCTAGAAGACAACGTAACAAATCAGAATTTAATTAATCTATTACAATGTTTACAGTCATGCAAATAATTTCTATATAACATAATATAATATAATTTTAACGAACTCAGTATCTATTTAAGAAACAAGAAGTCTCACCGTGAACATCCAAATGGAACCATGTGCCATTCCTGGGCTGATTAGGTGGTCTGTTCAGAAAGACCACTTTACACTCATACCAGCCCTGGTCTGACTCACGGATGTTGGTCAGGTTGAGGGAAGCAAGCCCGTAGGGCGAGTCCGGTGAGACGCGTGACACGCGACCCTCATAACCTTCACCACTGTGGGTCGGATAGCTGTCGTACCAGATGTAGATGGGGATCTCCTGACCCTGTCAGCCGCAAATATGCAGCGGCACAACATACGTATCAAGGCCAACAATGCAGCACTCAACAAGTCACCATTCTGTGAAACTCTTTTACATATGAGTTGAGCTCAGCATCATTCATGTTGCCAACAATTAACAGATACTAAAATGCTCAAAAACAATTTTTAAGTAAAATATGTAAAATAATTAGAATACAGTGTTCTAAATATAGTGCAAATAAAGTTGGAATTAATATCAGAAGAAATTGGGAGAAAAAATGGACATCATCTGCATGAGAGTAGACTGTGGATTGTTGTGCACAGGAGGTGTGTACTGTATATGGGATACCAGAGGCAGAAATTACTGGAAGATATGAGAAAGCGAAAATATTTCTGTAATATTCAGTCTTCTACACATGTCTCAGAACCATTTGGAGGATCTCTCAGAATGTTAATAGTGTATTTGCATGTATCTGTGTTACATGGTTTTAAGCACTTTTGATATACATTAATTACTTGGTGATAGGAACTCATACAGGCCCTATTTATTACGATGTTAAGGCAAAAATTATTATTGGCATTTGAATAATATCTATGTCAATGTCACTGGATGCCGAGCTCAACATCATTTGTTACATTTATAGTTACTACTTTAATCTACAATATGGTATACTGATACCTCAATTAACATGCACTTTACAATATTCCATAAATCTCACCATTCCATTTACTTAGATACATAGGAATAGTATTCAGAAATAAGGAGTTAAAAGGAAAATACCTCAAGGAAAGGATGAAATGGATGTACTGCAATCTTGTTATTTAATTTCAGGAGCTGTGTACATGCTCCCTGAAGTTGTTTGTGTTGAAATCTACTATATTTGAATACCAATGACTCTCACTGTTAATTAATTGTGCAGTCTGGTCAATTGTGTTACAATACTGCCACTGCACTTTGTCAAAGGCTATGCTATCCATGTAAAATCATGCATTTAAACTGTGTTAAAAATTATTCAGTTAAATACCAAAACATCTTTCACAGATTTGTGGTAGCTGAACTTGTACCACCTTCTACTGCTTTTATTTTACTGCACTTGAATGTGTTTGTACTGCAGTACATATATATTTGTTTTACATGACTTATTAAAAAGGTCAAGAAAAACACCACATAACTGCTATTAATTGTAACCATTTTGTATACTAAAAGCTTATAGTTTTATGAATGATCAGACAGGCAGTGACATGTTCTGGAGTCTTCTGCATTTATTTATTTATTTTGTGTAGATGTAAAGAAACATTCTCTCATTATTTCAAGATATGCAGGAAGAAGCTGTACTGAAAGAATGTTTCATCTTGTGTAAACTGAAATTATGAGATGCTTTGGTACGAGCAGACATCTCTTGGAACTCCCACATGCTGTCCACTTTGAAAACATTAAAAAAATATAAGTACAGAATTTTCTAGAGGTGCTCACTTTAAAGCAAAGACATTAAGGGCCGTCACACATAGGGGCTCATGCCATCAGGAACATTCAGTATCTATTAATATTAAAGTTTGTTAAATTATCAGTTCAGATTGGCTTACAATTAATATTATCAAAAAGCTATTTCTAACAACTACAGCAATATGATTAGAAAAAAAGTGGAAATATGAATAGGATATTACCAGCTGCGAATCCAGAACACACTCAATTACTTTATTTGATAGCGAAAAAAATATTTGGAGATAAATGAGCCAAGAAATGATGATGCACAAAAAAATCATAAAAATGATATGTAAAAATTATAATAATACTGATAAGTGTTGGCATTAAATAGAAAACAATGCAAGCTTTTCTTCCAGACAACAGTGTATCAATAAGTGTTTGCATTTGATATCTTTGTTACTGTAATTATGAAAAAAATTTTTCAAATCAGTATTGGGCACTGCCCAAAACAATTTGTAAAATTTTTTGTGGGGAGCATGGGGGCCATGTAAGTAGGCTGTTTAGGTTTTGGTGTTGGTAACACCACATAGTGCTCTGTATGTAAATCGCTGACTGTGCTGTGTGCAGTCTGTGGCTGATTGGACTCATTCTTAGAATATTCGCTAGTGTAATGTTGTGCAGTTGGATGTGAACACCGCATAGTGTTGTGCAGTTCGAGGTGAGCCGTCAGCAGAGGTGGATGTGGGGAGAGAGACGACTGAGTGTTGAGTGGACGATCTGGACGTGTGTCCATCAGAATAAGGTGGATGTCACAAAATTATATATATATATATATATACATATATATAGATGATGAGACTTACCAAACAAAAGCGCTGGCAGGTCGATAGACACACAAACATACACACAAAATTCAAGCTTTCGCAACAAACGGTTGCTTCATCAGGAAAGAGGGAAGGAGAGGAAAAGATGAAAGGATGTGGGTTTTAAGGGAGAGGGTAAGGAGTCATTCCAATCCCGGGAGCGGAAAGACTTACCTTGTTGTTTTGGTCATCAGCCTACTGACTGGTTTGACGCGGCCCACCACAAATTCCTTTCCTGTGCTAACCTCTTCATCTCAGAGTAGCACTTGCAACCTACGTCCTCAATTATTTGCTTGACATATTCCAATCTCTGTCTTCCTCTACAGTTTTTGCCCTCTAGTACCATGGAAGTTATTCCCTCATGTCTTAGCAGATGTCCTATCATCCTGTCGCTTCTCCTTATCAGTGTTCTCCACATATTCCTTTCCTCTCCGGTTCTGCATAGAACCTCCTCATTCCTTACCTTATCAGTCCACCTAATTTTCAACATTCGTCTATAGCACCACATCTCAAATGCTTCGATTCTCTTCTGTTCCGGTTTTCCCACAGTCCATGTTTCACTACCATACATTGCTGTACTCCAGACGTACATACTCAGAAATGTCTTCCTCAAATTAAAGCCGGTATTTGATATTAGTAGACTTCTCTTGGCCAGAAATGCCTTTTTTGCCATAGCGAGTCTGCTTTTGATGTCCTCCTTGCTCCGTCCGTCATTGGTTATTTTACTGCCTAGGTAGCAGAATTCCTTAACTTCATTGACTTCGTGACCAATCCTGATGTTAAGTTTCTCGCTGTTCTCATTTCTACTACTTCTCATTAGCTTTGTCTTTCTCCGATTTACTCTCAAACCATACTGTGTACTCATTAGACTGTTCATTTCGTTCAGCAGATCATTTAATTCTTCTTCACTTTCACTCAGGATAGCAATGTCATCAGCGAATCGTATCATTGATATACTTTCACCTTGTATTTTAATTCCACTCCTGAACCTTCCTTTTATTTCCATCATTGCTTCCTCGATGTACAGATTGAAGAGTAGGGGCGAAAGGCTGCAGCCTTGTCTTACACCCTTCTTAATACGAGCATTTCGTTCTTGATAGTCCACTCTTCTTATTCCCTCTTGGTTTTTGTACATATTGTATATGACCCGTCTCTCTCTATAGCTTACCCCTACTTTTTCCAGAATCTCAAACAGCTTGCACCATTTTATATTGTCGAACGCTTTTTCCAGGTCGACAAATCCTATGAAAGTGTCTTGATTTTTCTTTAGCCTTGCTTCCATTATTAGCCATAACGCCAGAATTGCCTCTCTCGTCCCTTTACTTTTCCTAAAGCCAAACTGATCGTCACCTAGCGCATTCTCAATTTTCTTTTCCATTCTTCTGTATATTATTCTTGTAAGCAGCTTCGATGCATGAGCTGTTAAGCTGATTGTGCGATAATTCTCGCACTTGTCAGCTCTTGCCGTCTTCGGAATTGTGTGGATGATGCTTTTCCGGAAGTCAGATGGTATATCGCCAGACTCATATATTCTACACACCAACGTGAATAGTCGTTTTGTTGCCACTTCCCCCAATGATTTTAGAAATTCTAATGGAATGTTATCTATCCCTTCTGCCTTATTTGACCGTAAGTCCTCCAAAGCTCTTTTAAATTCCGATTCTAATACTGGATCCCCTATCTCTTCTAAATCGACTCCTGTTTCTTCTTCTATCACATCAGACAAATCTTCACCATCATAGAGGCTTTCAATGTATTCTTTCCATCTATCTGCTCTCTCTTCTGCATTTAACAGTGGAATTCCCGTTGCAAACTTAATGTTACCACCGTTGCTTTTAATGTCACCAAAGGTTGTTTTGACTTTCCTGTATGCTGAGTCTGTCCTTCCGACAATCATATCTTTTTCGATGTCTTCACATTTTTCCTGCAGCCATTTCGCCTTAGCTTCCCTGCACTTCCTATTTATTTCATTCCTCAGCGACTTGTATTTCTGTATTCCTGATTTTCCCGGAACATGTTTGTACTTCCTCCTTTCATCAATCAACTGAAGTATTTCTTCTGTTACTCATGATTTCTTCGCAACTACCTTCTTTGTACCTATGTTTTCCTTCCCAACTTCTGTGATGGCCCTTTTTAGACATGTCCATTCCTCTTCAACTGTACTGTCTACTGCGCTATTCCTTATTGCTTTATCTATAGCGTTAGAGAACTTCAAACGTATCTCGTCATTCCTTAGTACTTCCGTATCCCACTTCTCTGCGTATTGATTCTTCCTGACTAATGTCTTGAACTTCAGCCTACTCTTCATCACTACTATATTGTGATCTGAGTCTATATCTGCTCCTGGGTACGCCTTACAATCCAGAATCTGATTTCGGAATCTCTGTCTGACCATGATGTAATCTAATTGAAATCTTCCCGTATCTCCCGGCCTTTTCCAAGTATACCTCCTCCTCTTGTGATTCTTGAACAGGGTATTCGCTATTACTAGCTGAAACTTGTTACAGAACTCGATTAGTCTTTCTCCTCTTTCATTCCTTGTCCCAAGCCCATATTCTCCTGTAACCTTTTCTTCTACTTCTTCCCCTACAACTGCATTCCAGTCGCCCATGACTATTAGATTTTCGTCCCCCTTTACATACTGCATTACCCTTTCACTATCCTCATACACTTTCTCTATCTGTTCATCTTCAGCTTGCGACGTCGGCATGTATACCTGAACTATCGTTGTCGGTGTTGGTCCGCTGTTGATTCTGATTAGAACAACCCGGTCACTGAACTGTTCACAGTAACACACCCTCTGCCCTACCTTCCTATTCATAACGAATCCTACACCTGTTATACCATTTCCTACTGCTGTTGATATTACCCGATACTCATCTGATCAGAAATCCTTGTCTTCCTTCCATTTCACTTCACTGACCACTACTATATCTAGATTGAGCCTTTGCATTTCCCTTTTCAGATTTTCTAGTTTCCCTACCACGTTCAAGCTTCTGACATTCCACGCGCCGACTCGTAGAACGTTATCCTTTCGTAGATTATTCAATCTTTTTCTCATGGTAACCTCCCCTTGGCAGTCCCCTCCCGGAGATCCGAATGGGGGACTATTCCGGAATCTTTTGCCAATGGAGAGATCATCATGAGACTTCTTCAATCACAGGCCACATGTCCTGTCGATAGACGTTACATGTCTTTAATGCAGTAGTTTCCATTGCCTTCTGCATCCTCATGTCGTTGATCATTGCTGATTCTTCCACTTTAGGGGCAATTTCCCACCCCTAGGACAAGAGAGTGCCCTGAATCTCTATCCGCTCCTCCGCCCTCTTTGACAAGGCCGTTGGCAAAATGAGGCTGACTTCTTATGCCGGAAGTCTTCGGCCGCCAATGCTGATTATTTATTAAAATTTAGGCAGTGGCGGGGATCGAACCCGGGACCGAAGACGTTTTGATTATGAATCAAAGACGCTACCCCTAGACCACAGGTCAACCTTAGGGGGAAAAGTGGACAGGAATACACTCACACGCACACACAATCCATCTGCACATACACAGACACAAGCAGACATATTTAAAGACAAAGAGTTTGGGCAGAGATGTCAGTCAAGGCGGAAGTAAAGAGGTTCAAATGGTTCAAATGGCTCTGAGCACTATGGGACTCAACTGCTGAGGTCATTAGTCCCCTAGAACTTAGAACTAGTTAAACCTAACTAACCTAAGGACATCACAAACATCCATGCCCGAGGCAGGATTCGAACCTGCGACCGTAGCGGTCTTGCGGTTCCAGACTGCAGCGCCTTTAACCGCACGGCCACTTCGGCCGGCCAGTAAAGAGGTAAAGATGTTGTTGAAAGACAGGTGAGGTATGAGTGGCGGCAACTTGAAATTAGCGGAGGTTGAGGCCCGGCGGATAACGAGAATAGAGGATATACTGAAGGGCAAGTTTCCATCTCCAGAGTTCTGACAGGTTGGTGTTAGTGGGAAGTATCCAGATAACCCACTTGTGACAGGATACTTTCTGTGACTGGATCAGACTCTGAATGTGGCTCTCCAGCAGGGATACAACTTCCTCAAATCCTGCCCTGAAATGACAGTCATCCTTCATGAAATCCTCCCCACTCCACCAAGAGTGTCTTTCCGCCGTCCACCTAACCTTCGTAACCTCTTAGTTCATCCCTATGAAATCCCCAAACCACCTTCCCTACCCTCTGGCTCATACCCTTGTAACCGCCCCCAGTGTAAAACCTGTCCCATGCACCCTCCCACCACCACCTACTCCAGTCCTGTAACCTGGAAGGTGTACACGATCAAAGGCAGAGCCACGTGTGATAGCACCCACGTGATTTACCAACTGACCTGCCTACACTGTGAAGCTTTCTATGTGGGAATGACCAGCAACAAACTGTCCATTCGCATGAATGGACACAGGCAGACAGTGTTTGTTGGTAATGAGGATCACCCTGTGGCTAAACATACCTTTGTGCATGGCGAGCACATCTTCGCACAGTGTCACACTGTCCGGGTTATCTGGATACTTCCCGCTAACACCAACCGGTCAGAACTCTCGTTATCCGCCAGGCCTCAACCTCCGCTAATTTCAAGTTGCCGCCACTCATACCTCACCTGTCTTTCAACAACATCTTTGCCTCTTTACTTCCGCCTTGACTGACATCTCTGCCCAAACTCTTTGCCTTTACAAATGTCTGCTTGTGTCTGTGTATGTGCAGATGGATATGTGTGTGTGTGTGAGTGTATACCTGTCCTTTTTTCCTCCTAAGGTAAGTCTTTCCGCTCCCGGGATTGGAATGACTCCTTACCCTCTCCCTTAAAACCCACATCCTTTCGTCTTTCCCTCTCCTTCCCTCTTTCCTGATGAAGCAACCGTTTGTTGCGAAAGCTTGAATTTTGTGTATATGTTTGTGTTTGTTTGTGTGTCTATCGAGCTGCCAGCGCTTTTGTTTGGTAAGTCTCATCATCTTTGTTTATATATATATATATATATATATATATATATATATATATATATATATATTGAACACTATTAAGGTAAATACATTGTTTGATCTCTATCAAAATCTTTCATTTGGTAAATATGCCTGTCAGTAGTTAGTGCCTTCAGTAGTTAGAATCTTTTATTTAGCTGGCAGTATTGGCACTTGCAGTTCGTAGTTCAAGTTATGAAGATTTGTGTGAGGTAAGTGATTCATGAAAGCTATAGGTTATTGTTAGTCAGGGCCTTTGCAGGGATTATTGAAAGTCAGATTGTGTTGCGCTAAAAATATTGTGTGTCAGTTTAGTGATGATCAGAATAAGTAAAGAGAGAACTGTCAGAGTATATTCAGTTTTACTCAGCTGTTTCTATTTCAAATAACGTAAGAGTTTTTCCAGCACTGTCATTCGTAATTTTTCTAAGGGGATATTTCAACTTTTTCTCGTTGAACTTGTTGGTCCTGCAGATAAATTGGTTGTTTGTAATTAATATTATAATAAACATTCTGTATTACTGCTTTTTCATGAATAAAAGAAAATTACATTATGAAAGTTAACTATGTGTTAAGAACTAGTAGGTGAGTGATGTATCACGTACTCTGCAAAGTTTATATACTAGAGGGCATGTTCTTCATTTTGAGGATTTGCAGCATACAAATATAAAGAAGCCAGCCATGATTTCAAAATATTAACCAGTTACAGTGTTGTTGTGACGTCTTCATCATCATAATTCATCCCCATTACGGTTGGAGGAAGGCAATGGCAAACAAACTCCGCTAGGACCTTGCATAGTTAACGGTGCGGGTCTCCCGCATCGTCCCCTACGCTCCTCGAAGTATGGGACCTCATCATCATCATCAACCAGTTACTAATGGTAATGAGTTAACTTATTTGCAACCATGTTGATTTGATTTGGAAAGTACATTGCCATTGATACAGATGGATCTAAACTTCTGTCCAATAATTATTTGTTAGTTTCATGGTTTAAATTTGGGAAAGTATTACAAGACAAGGCAAATGTGAACTTTGTATCTGTGTATTCACACCTTAAAGACAAGGATCCATATGCCAGAATTTTCTGTATCAAGAGAAATGCATGGATATTATTTTAAAATGTAACAAATGGTGAAGGTAGTTCCTGTTACATCACTGGAATAATGAATGGAAAATGAAATATATGAAGTACCCATCCACAATGTGTTTCATTTTTTGCTTTTGGAAGGTTCCATTGGAGCTTATGTGCCAAAGGTGTTTTCTCATAAACTGATCTATGGAAAGACAGGGAACAAAAGATAGTTGTGCAAGGAATAAGTCATTTAATCCCCAATGACAAGGCTAACTGATTAAAAAAATTTAATCAGCTATAAAAAGTAATAAAACAGTTAGGGTAACATTCAGTTAACAACTGCATAGTGTTGCGTTCTGGATAGCAGCAGAGAGATAATTAATTTTATGGAAGTATTTACATGGCTTATCTAAATTTAAAACTAACAGAAATATAACATGCAAGCAAACAGAGCTTAGGGTGCAGCTACACTTTCAGCTAAATTGCTCCAAATACATTAGTAAACATCTTACTGTAAAATTAATCAAAGCACCTCTAAACAGCCACAGAGATAGAGAGAGACAGAGGGACTTGTTAATGAGCTGTTAAGTGCAAGTGATGTAGATAACTGCATTGCATGGTTAATTCTTAAGGTAGCTTTCTCTAGAATATGTCACTGATTCATTCAGTGTTTTCCATTTCCTTTTGACTCTACGTGCATAGTTACACAACGTGGTATTTTTTGACTGAATAAAACAATCTGAGATACACATTGAACACTGAAATTTTTACAATGCGTTATTACTAGCCTTGTATGAGGCTGCATTGCAGCCAGTTAATAAACATAGCAAATGAAACTTTGAGATAATCACCAAAATAACCCCAAAAAATTGGTGTCAGCACACTATATCAAGTACACAAAAATGTATTTTGTCATATTTAATGTATTTGGTTTTCTGTGTTGGCTAACACTTGTGATGCAACAAGTGTTTCGAAGGATCTCTATAAACTGTAATTAAATAGTATTTACAGTCCCAAAACCATGTTTTACATGTTCTACAAAGATACATGTATCACAGCAAAACAGAAATTATTTTTTTAACTAGTACACGTTTCATATGACACTTGTAATGCAGTTATCTTCATCACACCTTTTGCATTAAGGTTAAGTGAATGAGTGAAGTGTATTTACAGGCAGTGCGTAAATGAAGGAACATCATATTTACAACAATTATTTTTTATGTTGGGCAATATAGAGTTTGAGGTCATTGGCAGTGATCTTCAATATGACAGGAGAAAAACGCAATAATTCTTTGAAAATGCTGATATGTTATTGCACAGTTTTTGCATTTATTTACTAAGTGCAATATCCACATTACTGTGAGGTAGGAAAGAAATAAGCAACACTATAAACTCTATCATATTTAAACACTGTCAGTATAAACTTGCACTATGTCACTGTAGCTGTGATGTAATGAACATAATTTTCAACAGCAACTATGACAGATAAAAAAATTCAAATACTGTCCGAAACTATTTACTGATCTGTAAAAATCTTCTGCACTTCTGTTATTATGGGATAAGTACTCTGAAATATCTTATGTTATGACACATTGATGTTAAATTTAAGTGGCTAGATCAGCAGACTTCTGTAGTTTTTAAGACTTATTGATATTCCATGAAGAATGATAGCTTTGCAGATTAGTGTCATTTGATAACTATTTCTTCAAGTCTCATACTGTTTTATATCCGTGATGTCAATGCCTGTTCCAATTGCATGATCTTTAATGGGAAGTGGTAAAGTTTCTAATGTTGTGTTTAGTATTATGTAGACAGTGATTTCATAAACAGGTGAGTAGATTACAACTTTTGCAATAGCAACAGCTCACGCCCCCCCTCCCTTACATTCCCACCCACTGAAATGCAGCTTAACATAGTTCAGTTATGATGATAAAAATTATATAATTGCCATTATGTAAACGTAGAGTTCCAATTTTGAACATATCAGCATTTTCTTTTTGTTCTTTCTCAAATTTGCTTCTTATGTTTCTGTTTTAAAATGAACAATATATTATCAGCTTTGTTAGGGTAGTTGAGTAGGTGATAACTTCTATCACTAACTGATTGAAGAATCATAGGAATTGGGGCTGGAGAAAGTAATATTATAATTTTTTTTCTTAGGATTGGTAGTAGGTCGCAGGAAATCCCCAAGACTACAACCATTACCCAAATATTGCTAAATTGAATCCACCCTAGTATAATAATTGTTTTTAAATAACTAGAACACATTGGCTGACAGTGGTGCAGTAAGCTCAGTACATGAACATAATGGAACACTCTTTTAGGATCTACCAGTATGAGATTTTAATGTCATTATTTGGTCATGTTACTGCCCTCTTCATAGCATAAAATGTTCTTAACATAGAACTAATTTCTATTAGTATGTTAAATGTATTATATAGCCTAATAAAGCTCTGTTCTCTCTCTGTTGACTTGTCTTGTTGGTCGTTTGTCCCTTGTGGCGAAAAGAGGCCAAATTATATAGATACATTTTTAAATCCAAATACAGGTTAAGAACCAAATCAAAAAAGGCACAGTCCACTGCAGGACAAAGAGCTTGACTTGGAACTACATGTAACCAAGGTACCTGGGCAGATGTACACAATAACTTTTATAGCAGTTACTTCATTAATGAAAAACATATATATTAATAATATTTTTTTACAGGAAAAAGGAGACATTGATAATTTTAATGTCGCAGGTACATAGGCAGAAAAATAATATATTAATAGATGTAAATTACTTATAAAGGAAAACGTTTTTAAACGTATGACATATTCTCTGCCATAAAGTCTGATACCAGCATTTATCTGAAGACTGGTTCCATCAGTCCACCCATTTTTATACCACTTATTTACTTTCTGCAGTTTGGTACCAAAAAAGTGTCAATTTCACTGGGAGCCTTAGTGGAACTTAAGTCAGTCTTCGTTATGTATAGTGCAATGAATGAGTTTCTGTTTCCAGCTAATGTTTGTACTCAAGGAATGACTGTTCACTACATGACTGATATTGTTAGATTAGAGTTGTATTCAGTCCATTTTTGCTTCTTTCACCAAAGACAGCTGGCTGTGTGAAATCTTAATGTACACAGTTTTGATCTTAGTATAACTTGCTTGGGGTCTATATGAAGTACTGAGCCTCTAAACTTATATCTAATCTGTTGTTCTCTGCTGCTATCGTACCACATAGAATTTTAAAACATAAGGGGAGCATTCGCATATTGCCGATATGGGCCATTACATTATATGGATTTACTCTCTCTTCCAGTGCAGCCTGGTAAAGATTCTGCATGAGGTAGTGTGCAAGAGTTGACCAAATTATAAATTTTCTACGCATTTGTCTTTGAAGTAGATTTACAGCTCCTTAGAATTACAGTGTACAAGTGCTCCTCATCATTATTTTCAAATTATGTGTTCATTTTATGCACAAAATGTTTGATCAATATGATAGTATTGTTATAATCTAACATTTACACCTATTATGTTGTATTTCTGTTTCAAGTTGTCTATCATGTGTTACAGAAGGAGGAAATTTCTTTAAGTTTATCTGTCTTTGTATTGCAAAAGAGACGACATTTTCAAAACAACTATATCCTTGGGGAATACATCCTGATTTTTTCACACTACAGTATTTTTTAGACTGATTGTACTGTATATCCTGATATATCAGTGTTACTTGAATTTCTGCAAGTCACTCTACTCAGGTAGAGGTGAATAATATCCCATGTCAAGTCAACTTGTTGGGGATGAAACATGATTAACTGGACAATTATATGGAATTTTTTCCTGAGGATCTTGTGTACTCAGTGGAAGATACAATACTAGAACTTAAGATGTAGTACCTTTTACCAGACAGCATCATCACAATGTAAGTTTGTGAGTGAATGGATAATAGTAATTTTATGTAATTGGTCTGTATACTTGACAAGAATAGGTATGATTTTTCCTCTCATACAGTATCATAGGACAGTTCCTTGTCAAATATTATGTGTTACGTGTGAGCAAGGGGATAGAAAGAGACAGGGAAGAGTTTCATATCATCGCAATAATTGCCACTGCTAGATGGAACACTTCCTGTTTTTACTATTTAATTTAATGTTATAAGTCACAGGTTTTTTTTCTACACAAATTATACAAAGGTGGCTGAAAATTACACCAGTCAGCAAAACTGACTAATAGAATTTGACAGGTACCTGTCTACAAGTAGATGTCACATCCTACTCACTTTTATATGTTCATGGGGACAATTGTGTTGCTACTGATAACAAGTGACAGTTCTTGAGAAATGGTAGTACGTTCTTTTGCAGGATGTATTGAAGCCAGTAAGAAAGGATTTAGTTATCAGTTCTGTTCCAACACAAATATGCAAGAATGAAAGGAAATTGTCTTCTGTACTTAAGGAACAGCACACCCTGAAAATCCGACACATGTTGCTAAATTACTCATTTAGTCTGAAGTGACTTAAGCATTGTTACACTGAAGCAGCATAATTTCACACTGAGCAGGCAACTGTTACTATTCTGTTACACCCATATAAACTTTAATAGATGCTGACCAAAATTTGAAATAATAAATAAAGCTTAGAATGGAAAAGAAGACAAATAGTCAAAGCAGTGTTAAGTGCTCAGTAATGGTGGGACATAACACATTATGAGGTCTGGTTTCTTTTATGTGTCTGAATGTTGTTGTCATTTTTGGATGTAAGTGTGAAAGAATTCTTGTTCATTTTTTATGCTGTGCCTGTTTTGCACTTATGATGAATGCTTTTACCTTGTTGTTTTAACATCTCATTGATAGTACCGCAAATCCTGTTGCTGTTGCAGTCATGTGGATCACTTCATGGGGAGAAGAAAATGTACTGAAACGGTCACTGAGTTCCCATTACTTTTTTGTATGTGACCACCTTCATTTGTTTTGTAATAGTCAAGTTTATGTGCTCTTGCACATAATCTTAATCTTTTTGCAATTGTTGTTGTTGTGGTCTTCAGTCATGAGACTGGTTTGATGCAGCTCTCCATGCTACTCTATCCTGTGCAAGCTGCTTCGTTTCTCAGTATGTTCTGCAGCCGACATCCTTCTGAATCTGTTTAGTGTATTCATGTCTTTGTCTCCCTCTACGATTTTTACCCTCCACACTGCCCTCCATTACTAAATTGGTGATCCCTTGATGCCTCAGAACATGTCCTACCAACTGCTCCCTTCTTCTAGTCAAGTTGTGCCACAAACTCCTCTTCTCCCCAATTCTCTTCAATACCTACTCATTAATTATGTGCTCTACTCATCTAATCTTCAGCATTCTTCTGTAGCACCACATTTGCAATTACTATTGTTAAAATTACTATCTGATCTAATGTTATGATCTCCAAGACACAAAAGACTGTCAGAACTTTGAATGACACTTGACTCAAAATCAGTTAGTTTGTACCTATTTACCTGATCTGTTTATAAAAAGCATATAAATTGTTCTTTTGTGGGTTTTCTGGGCATTCGTCTTGTTAGCAATCTTAATCAGCTATTATGTAACTTTGAATACTACTACCATTAGCTCAGATCTGTAAAATTTGTGAGTTAACATTACATTGCAGTTCCCACTCTTAAAACAAGAAACATTTCTTTCTCCCAGTGTTCCATTTGTTTTATGTTTGTTGCAAGTGGTTTTTAACAATAAACACAATGTTGTCATTATATCATTCATATTATTTTTAATTTATTTTTTGTGCTAATATTTCATCATCTATACAACATTCTGTTCTGGGACTAATCATTCACATTCTGTGATGTGAAGAATACCATCAAACTGCTACACAAATGAAGGATTGCTACTCCGCTTTAAATAGTGATGAGTGTGTTTGTTGATATTTTGATTTTTTGTAGAAGTACAAAGATGGAGATAAACATAGTCATTAGTTAGGAATTTAAAAATAATTCCTTTTTTGTCTATGACATCACTTTGTGATGTGATCTTCATCTTATTTGTCAAAGAATAAAGCATTTCTCTGTGATTTTTTAAAAATCTCTGTAGTATGTTTGAAGTGTGTACTATTTTTGTTATTTCTTAAAAATTCATTTCCGTTTACTCCACTAATTTAACACAGCAGTGTAGTATTGCAACAAAGGTACATTTCAGGCCATCTATGTATTTCCATAACAATCTTCTTAACAGATCTTCATATGAGCATAAAATTTAAGATTACACAGTGCAACAGTTCTAAAATTTCAATGTACTATGGGAAAATTAATGAAGCAATGTATCTGTTTCTTGGTTTGAGCAAATACTTGTGTTGTCATCATAATACCAATTGTTGTTCAAAGATAATCACAGCTGGTTCAATGTTCATCTGACTAAAACCACCAAAAAATTAAATTTGGTGTAAGTTGTCCAAGAACTGCCCAGATGTAGCAAAACTTGTTTAATCTGCAACAGCAGACATAAAACAAAACAAAAAGAGACAAAACAAAAACTAGTTCTCAGAATAAGACATTCTATCAAAAGCTAGAATTTTTGTTATGTTCTATTTATATTTATCTCTCCTGTTACCTGAAAAGTAGAGTTCTCTTGTAGCTTTAATTGTTTGATTCTTTCTACAATGATAGTGTATTTGGTAGAAATCTGAGCTGAATGTCTCATTCTGCTTCCAGTGAAAGTTACTTCTAAGGAATTGATTAGAACACAAAGCACATCATATATGCTGTGGATTTGTGTTTAAGGAACAGCCTCTGAAAACTAAAATGAAAGGTGCTACTTGTTTCACAAGTCAAGCTCTCTGTCTCTGCATGTCAATTTTAGTACCACACATTGCCGCATTTGTGTGTGGAAGATATGAAGTAAGTCATTCATCATTCCTAATGTGCAACATTGCAGAGGAGTTGGCAGTTCGTCAGCAGAAACATTTTCACCAGATGAGTGCAGTGTGACTCCTGAAATACAAATTTTTAATAGGATGTTGTTACATAGTAAACATCTTGTTGTACTTTTCTGTTGGCATTCTTCATAATTTTGTTTTATTTATTGCAGTAGCTTTCTTAATATGTGGCTCTTGAAAGCAAAGCACAAGCTGCCACTAGACACTTAAAAGATGCAAGTGTTCATAAAAGACGATACATTTAAAGGGTCTAAGACTGATAGTTGGTAATAATGATGGAAGCCCCAGGCATATGTGGGACTTATTAATTATTTGTGCATTGTGGGAAGATATCACAACTATGATCACTTACCTGATGGGTCATTCTGTTGTGAAATTAATAAGAATGACAGGGTCTTCACTCACATGTTTCTTACCGGGTTAGAAATAAGAGATAACAGTTGTACATTAATAATATAGATTAACTGCAATAATAATAATTTATGCGAAAAAAATAAAATAAAATAAACCACAGGGCATACATGAACCAGATTGTATCATATCAAGAAAGATGCAGAGCTAGCATAGCTGAGGAAGAAATGGTTTAATATCTTGACAACAATGTCTTGGCAACAATGAGATTGATAGGTTTGGAGCACATGCCTTCACTGAACATCAATGAGGTAGGAGATACGCCATTTACCGAAATTACAGACAACATTATTGATGTGGTTCATCAGTGTAAAGAGTCTTTGTGATAAGGAAATCATAATTCAAATATAACGAAAACAAATTTGTTTTCTAATTCATCAACCATAAGGCATCAACATTATTCATAAGATGTAACATTACTTGGTATTGCAGAAGTAGGGATGGTGTTGATCATGGTGAGTGCAAGCCTTATTTCAAGTGTTTAGGTAAGCAGTGGAAAAAAATATTGAGGTTACAGTTATGGTTAGATGGGACACTACAATATGATGAGGGAACGAGTACAGTAACAGTCAGGAAAACATAAAGAGTGAAGATGTAGCTTAAAAGACAACATTTCAGAAGAAGGAAACTAATTGTTGCACAGACATTATTTACAATGATGATAAATTTTGAAAATATTTTAAATGTTTAAGTTGGGAGAACTGCATACATATAATATTTCGCTTCAAAATGTGTTGATGGGTAGTGTGATAAAAATCTGTCCAAAGAAAGAGAACAAGCCGATAAGGGGAGGAACAATTGGAAAGAAAGGAAGAATGTGACGTATTTATCACATGCCACAACTGAAGAAAGTTATCAATTCCACCTGAACAACTACAGAACAAATTTGGTCCCATAATAGAGGGAGTTGAAAGTACCAAGTGGCATTTGTGGAAGCGACTGACAATGATAGCAAGAGATAGGTACAGTTCAATAAGAGAGAACACATTACATCTGTGAACTGTGTATTAGGTTTTACTGATAAAGACTTTCCCTCTATTGAATTTTGACTGTGTATGTAGCAGCAAGTACTATGGTGCCCCACTAGAGTGTCCTGCTTTTAGAGGGCTGTTTGCATAGACTCATTCTCAATGTGTCATGGGGTTTTCATGCTGCAGCTGACCAGTGGAGACTACAGAAGCCAAGCTACAATGGTATGCTACGCTGCTAACACTAGCCCCATCCACTCTAGCTCATTGGGGGAGACAATTTCACTGTGCAGCATTTGAAGAGACATGCTGCCATCTGAGGGATTAGGTTAGTTACAGATTGAGGTCATCTGCACCTGAGAAACTAGCTGGTGGCGAATTCATCCAATGCACTGCCAATGGACAAGTTAGTTGCGTGTGTACCACAGCCAGTGGCTTACATGCATGACTGATTACAAGACCAATCTTAACTAACCATTATTTAGTCTGACCTTCTTCATTTGATTTCAGCATTTTCACAGTGCAGTCTTCCTCTGGCTGTGTTCTCATGACATTTACTCCTCTGCCAGTGTGTTAAAAGGCGTTGTAAATGACTGCCATAGCATTTAAGAAGCGTTTTATATACACAGATAGGTCAAAACATTGTGACCACCTGCTCAGTAGTTTGTTTGTTCATCTTTGGAACGGAATACATCACTGATTCTGCTTATCAGGGATCCGAAAGTTTGTTGGTACTTTTGTAGAGGTATGTGGCATTAGATGTCAACCCACAGGCCACGTAATTCTTGTAAACAAGGACCGCTGATTTGTGTAAGCAGTGATGGCACCCAATAACGACGTCGGTGGGGGAACCCGCACATCAGGCGAATTTGGTCACTGTGACATCAGTGTGAGTTCACTTTAATGCTCCTCAGGCAACTGTAGCACAGTTCTCACTCTGAGACTGGGACAATTATAGTGCTGAAAGATCAGATCACCATCGGGGAAGACATCAAGCATGAAGGGATGCAGGTGGTTCGCAGCTGTTAGCGTGTCTTCGATTACTACCGCAGGTCCCATGCAAGTGCAGGAGAATGTATCCTGTATCATGAAGTCTGGTTCTCACTATGGTTGCCGCGTATAAAAACCGTGCGGCACGGCCTTGGTTGCCATGGAAATGCTGTCAGCGGCGCGACATAGCCGGCCCTGCGCTGCAGGTCCACGCCGCCAATCACAGAACGTCCTGAGTGTGACGTCATATACAGAACCCCTGGCTATACGAACTTTCGCCGAGGCCCTGGCGCGTCCGCGGCGGCAGCTATGAAATACTTATCATTCGATTTGAAGTAAACTATTCGGTAAAAAAATTTGATTCTTCTGCATCTTACAGCCTGATTTCTTCGCTCGATAAAGGACTGAATTTATTTTCTTTATTTGTGGTGGTTACTTGTTGTATCACTTTTACATAAACGATTACATGGAATTTTATTGAGTATACAGAGGTAAAAACGCAATGCGTGGACTTCGAGTATAGTTCATTTTAGTCAGTACATTATTCCATATGAAATTTAGTCTACATATCGAAATTATTTTTTATGCTGAGAGCTGAACGATAACTATCACCGTCCGTGAGATATTGAATGACATGTCGGCAACGGGCCGTGCTGGCGGAGCAGGTCGCTCTCGATGCGACCGATACTTCGCCTGCTCGTTGTAAACCATGTGGTTTTATCAGTCCCAAATTTCGTAAACGATTCAAGAAATGGAAACTTTTTTTTCTTCAAATGATAGCTCGTAAAGAGCCACGTATTTCGTCGCATGACGAAAGTATGCAAACTCTGTTGATCTATCGAGACATGAAAGTAACTACAGTTTTTCAGAATGGATAAATTTTTTTAAACGGCATTTAGTAGCATGTGAAATGAGAATTATAGTGACATGGAACACGTTAATATTTACAATATCCTATATAGACCGACAAAAGTTAAACCAAAGCTAATTTGTTGGTCTGTCGTAAGATTTAATTTGCTTATTATTTATAGCTATTGATTATTTCGTTTTGTAAGACAAACGTTGTTTTCTTGCTGAAATGTACTTTATTTATTCAAGACGCGTTTCGCCTTTTACTTTAAGGCATCTTCGGTGGCATCTAGAATTATTCAATTTTGTTTTGATATGAGATATTTTTAGATTATAAAACAGTTCCAATATTTTTTGCGTGAGTAAGTAATTTCTTACAATAAATCGAGTTTTTGGCGAACAAAATGGTTCAAATGGCTCTGGGCACTATGGGACTTAACTTCTGTGGTCATCAGTCCCCTAGAACTTAGAACTACTTAAACCTAACTAACCTAAGGACATCACCCACATCCATGCCCGAGGCAGGATTCGAACCTGCGACCGTAGCGGTCACGCGGTTCCAGACTGAAGCGCCTTTAACCGCACGGCCACACCGGCCGGCTTTTGGCGAACATCTGCGTTTCCTCTCACCTGGTCATATGCTGGAGGTTGAACTAAAACTTAGCTTATGGAACATCAGTACATTTTCATGTTCACTCTTTTTTCTTCACAATTTTCGTGTTCTTTACGCTAATGGGTGTGGAGTACCATTATTTTTCTGTAAGTAGCTGCAGACATTTTACCGAAAACTGTGATTTAAAGTCGTAAATATAGTGTATTCACTTCGTGTCTCTTCCTGTTTGCTTTGTTTATGTACATGTTGGCAACCTAACGAATTATATGCTGAAAAAAGACGTCTGTTTATTTCTGTTCTTCTTGTATCTGTATGTGTGTGTGGCTAGTCAGTGCGAGTTATAGAAAATTAAAAGTGAGTGCAATAGTTGTCAGAGAGTGGTTGAAAGTTTTGCTGTTCAGCTGATTTGAGTTTCGGATTAAATGTTTTGTGGTGGGGTTCCTGTAAGTGTAAATTCACTGCTTACATTAATAGTTAAATAGTAGAACAACATGTCAACAGAAGATTATTATCACAATTCAAGCACCCAACCCATTTGTCCTCACTTTTACATGAACACCTTCACAAAATAGTTAAACCAAAACTCGAATCAGCTGAACACGAAAACTTCAACTACGCTCTGACAGATATTACATTCACACTCAACTTTCTACAATTCGCCTGACTATCTACACACACACATAAACAGGTATAAAAGGAACAGAATAAACAGAATTTAGTTTCCAGCATATACTTCATTAGGTGTGCAACATGTACGTAAACAAACCAAGTAAGAAGAGACGTAAATTGAACACACAGTAGTTACGACTTTAAATCAGTTTTTGGTAAAATATCCGCAGCTAGTGTCAGAAGAATAGTTGTGCTCCACGCCAATTAACACAAAGTACATGAAAAATGTGAAGAAAAAAAATTGTAACGTGAAAACGTGCTTATGTCTCGTAAGTGAAGTCATAGTGCGACCTGCAGCTTGCGACCAGATGAGAGGAAACGCAGATGCCAGCCAGAAACTGGATTAACTGTAAGTAATCACTTATTCATGTAAAAAATAAGGGGTGAGCTGTTTCATAATCTACAAATATCGCAAAGATTCCATTGAAAATGCCTTAAAGTAAGAGGCGAAAGACGTGTGGAACAAATAAAATACATCAAGCAAGACAATGGCGTTTGTTGTTTACAAAATGAATATTTCTGTGCTCGCTGCAGGTGGTGGACACGTTTTGTCTTAAGATATTTTGTATATTTGCAACGTTTAGAATACTTTATAATTACATGTAATAACACCAGATTGCCAATTACTACTTTCCAGCATCGCCGAAACAGTCCTTACAGGCAGGAAATACAGCCTTTGACAAGTCGATTTCTTTTACCGAAAGATTTTACATCCCTGATCGAATTTTTGTGTCAAACACCTTGGCACTAAGTACCAAATATAATATTACGTCAATCGTCTTCAGTATCCATAAAGTATCACTGATCCCAGTCTTGCAAGTAGTTATGAAGGACCAGTCATAATAATTGGTTTTACAGTTATCGCTTTAGGCGTTATAACCCAATTGCCGATTCGATATTTGGTTGCCAAATTGCTGTATTAATTTTTTGATTAACCTGCTTTCCCTGACACAAATGGTAATTAAATACAGTTTCATACGACGTTAGTGCATGCTTTAATATGCCTGAGAATGGTCACACGAGATTTGAAGTCAGCAGGAAAGCCTCCAATGCACAAAAAATGTGTGGCAGCATATGTAGAACTGCATTACGATACATTTGCCACCGACGACTTCTACACAGTTTAAGAACTGCCACTGTATTCGAAAGTCATGGATAATACGTAACCAGTCATTGGTTGTTGTTTCAAGAAGGAATACATGGCTTATGGAAAATGCTACAAATGGCAGAGTGGCCAAAACAGTTTTCTTAAAATTTTGCAAAATTAATTTTTAAATTTACCTTTCAAGCTTAAACACTGCGGCCTCCTGCCTTTAAAGATTATGGTAATACATTTTAAAATTTTGAATTTTAATTGTAGCCCTTAGCCACTGGTACTGCACCTTACATATGTTGCTTCTTTAAATTATTTTATTGCTATCTTAATTGGGTTTTTATCTTGTTGATTTTTGATATTTCTTGTTGTTAAACATGGTGTCCTTCTGCCTTTAAAGGTCTATGGTAATATATTCTGAAGTTTTGAAATTTAATTGTGGCCCTCAGCCAGTTGTATTGCACGTTGAATATGTTGTTTTTTGATTTATTTTATTGCTATCGTAACTGGATTTTTATCTTGTTAAGATTTATTGTTGGAGGCCTTCAGCTGTGAAAGAGTTGCATTCGGTAAAGATTCGGCTATGTGCAGCTCAGGTTGTAAAGGTTATTAAGTTAAAATAAATGAGAATTAGAAGCAGAAACTGACCTCAACCCGTGGCCCTTTCCACAATCCTATTACCTGTTCTGCCCAGCGGGTTTAGCGGGCGTATCAAAAAGTGTAGTCATCAATGCCTTTGCCGCTTTATATTTGCTTTCGAATACTTCAAATACCAATTCATTCGAATCATCTTGAACTCCGTCAATGAGATGCTCGAAGTCGAATGAAAAGAAGCGTGAAAAATTGTTTTACTGTGTGAGATTCCCGTTAGCGAGCGTGTCACTGCGCCAGCGCTGGCTGCCAAGTGGATTAACACGTCGCTGCCAATGAGAGCGTACTCGTCGGAATGGCCTGCCTTTCTGGTTTATGTACGAGTACCTTGTAGCAACATGAGGACTATACCACAACAAAAATCATTTTGTGTGTAGGAATTTGCGTGAAGTCATCTATTGTCCAAGTGCAACGTGCATTCAGCGAGAAGCCGCCTCTGCACAAGAAAGTTTATGACTGACATACAAAATTCTTGGAAGTTGGTTGCATATGCAAAGGCAAGGGCAGTGGTCGGCCACGCTTCTCTGATGACAATCTCGAACGTATTCGAGATGCGTTCACACGGAGCCCTAGGAAGTCCACAAGTCTGGCAGGCCAGGGCTTCAACTTCCTCAGTCAAGAGTGTGGCATGTTCTGAAACGACGCCCGCATACGATGCGTTCAAGTTGCAGTCACTGCATGAAATGGGTCCCGACAACCATACGGTACGAATTTTGTACTTCATTTTTCCCGAACGATTCATCTTGTCGGACGAATGGACATGTCATCTATCGGGTAAAGTAAACTGCCATAATGTAAGAATCTACGGGTGACAAAATCCTTATGTCGTCGTCGAACATGAAAGAGACTGGCCGAAAATCAACGTGTTTCGTGCAGTTTCTATTCACAAAATGTACAGACCTTTTTTGTGGAGGGAACTGAGACATTAATGTCATAGCTAGACATGCTGCAAAATTAGTTGATTTCTTAACTTCACGAAGATTCCAGTGATTTCATTTTTATGCGTCACGGCGCCCTGCCTCACTTTCATCTTGAGGTGCGGAGATATCTTAACAACACCATCCCGCAACGTTAGACTGGAAGAGGTGGACAAGAAAATCTTGTTTATTGGTTTTGGCCTCCCTGGCCACCAGACTTTACATCTTGCGATTTTTTCCATGAGGGTACATAAAAGACATTGTCCCACGTATGGAAACTAGTCTTCAAGAGCTGAGAGATCAAATTACTGAAGCTGTCGATTCAGTAAACAGGAACTTGTTGATTCGTGTGTGGAATGAGATAGACTACCGTTCCGATGTTTCTCGAGCAACTCATGGTACTCCTGTTGATTGTATGGTATAATGTCTGTGCAAACACAAAACTTTGAACCTCTCTCTGTCCAGTGACATGCGCAAAGTGTTTCTATCTTTTGCCGTTTGTTTGAAATAAACAACTGAAATTTGTTCTTTCTCTTTGAGTCATCCTTTTCTTTGTGGTTATGCCACTCCACTCTCGAAAGTTTTCTTCGAACTGTGCCCAGGAGGTAAGCGAATCATGTACACAAATTCGAAAACAGCTAAACTCTAACAGTGCATTGTCCTGACAGTGCAAGAGTACCGGTGATGATTTAAGCAGATGACCCCCCCCCCCCCCCCCCTTAGCTCTCAGAGAAAGGAAAATATAGGGTAAATCAGGCGCTTTTCTTTCAAGAAAATGGTTCAAAAGTCGGTATTACTCAGGTTTTTAACAGGATCGGAAATGCAACTTTTTTTATGGATAATTACAAGTTGCCATTGGTCTTCCGAAATATTAAAAATACTCCATACCCCAGCCCGAGACCCCTTCCACCCTCTCCCCCCTTCCCCCCTCCTACTAACTGTCGTAGGGACATCGTTGCTTAGGATGTTTAAAAAGCGATTAAAGTGAGTTTTTTATTCATTTTTTCCTACAAAATTCATGCCAGTTAATCGTCGCAGACAATATGAGAGCAAGTCTACGTTTTAATTATCACGTCGAAAAACGGAAGTTACGTAATTAACTATTTGTTTGTGTGCGGGTTCGTGTCTGTAGTTCTGACGCACATCGAAATCAGCTCGCCGTATGCTGCTGGAGGGGCCAGATTAAAATGACACATCCTGCTGACAATATACAGTATCGTGCAGTAATTCGTTTTCCTCGTTTGGTGGGTAACAAAGGCTGAACAACCGATGATAAAGTGATGGAAGTGTATGGTAGTAATGCGCTGTCATATGACGCAATGCTTAGGTGGCGCAGATCCTACCAGTGTGGTCAGACAGGACTGAATGACGAGGAATGAAATGGCAGACCATCTCTCTGTGAAGAACCGGGAATCACAAGCAAAATGGAAGAAATTACATTTTAGTAGAACGTCTTTTAAAACTGCAGCGAGTCAATTCAACATGGAGAACGTGATTTGCTTTGCTGCGAAGCAACATCACTGATAATCGCTTTGGAGACGTTTCTTTTTATGTAGTGACGTGCCGTTCTTTGTCTGACGACAAACTGGTGTTAGTTCTGGGAGATCGCACTCGAGCGATGAAAGAAGAAATTACATTTGGGAAATGTCTTAGATCTTACTTTTCCAGATTGTAAGGGAAAAATTTAATGTTTACAAATGCCTGAGATGATATTTTGGAGCAATGCGAAACTGTTTTGTTGATATTGTAAAGAGTTATTGAGTTTGTGAAAGTCTTTTTAATCTAGCTATTATTCCTTTTAACTGCACGGACTGTTGTAACAAAAGCAAGTACGAAAGTAAAATGTCTATTCTTCCTATTGTCAAGACAAAGATACCTTGAAGTTAGTGGTAATTTAATGGACTGTGATGCAGTAAAAGCGTTCAGGATCCGTACTTCTCAGACGTAACTTTTATAATGTTGCAAGATGTCGCAGCATGACGGAATGAGTACTGCATGACGAATAAGGGGGTGCTGCGTCATAATTTCTCAGAGAGGAAAACAGAATCTGATGCAGTTGAAACATGACAACGTAACATAAAACCCGTTTTACGCGAGCGACTTTCCGTCAAAATTGACCACTCGTTGTGGGTGCATGTCACGTGACTGCATGTAAATCAGCAGCGAATCACGTTGCGTGTAAAGTAGTGATGTCAATGACCAATTGTCTGAGCCGAATATGGGGTTCTAAAATTTTTGTACTGTGAACTGTTCACGCACAGAAGCAGAGTCGTCATCTGCTAACATCGATAGTTACCCTATTCCCGTCAAGCTCACTCCTAATATACACGTGTAACAAGAAGATATGGCCAAACATTCCGGAAACATTCCTCATACATAGATGAATGAAATGTGTTATACGGATATGAGTCCGGAAACGCTTTATGTCCGTGTTAGAACTCATTTAATTCTTTGGTTTTAACGTGATTAGATTGTAAATTTTCATTATCAGCACGTTTGGGGTGTCGAGAATCCCCTCGAAATTTACAGTCACACCATCAACAAAGATTTTCTGTCAACATTGGGGCTGGCGTTGTTGGTGACTGTTAGGCTCTACGGTAGCCATCCGTCCCGATATATCGGGAGCTTCATCTGTGTGGACCTTCTTTTCCCGATATCCCACCAAGACTCAATTTTGTCCTGATTTTGCAAAATACTGTTACGAGCTTGACTCAAGTACTGGAGCAAAGCCGTTGTTAGCGCAACATGTAAATGCAGCCTCAGTTAGTTTTATTTATGTCAACCAGTTTTAGTTGATAAGGTCATCTCACAGATGGCGTTGCATGTTGCCTTTAGATCTAGCGCCATCATTCGAGATGATACCAGACTTATCAAGTAGCACGGGGCGGAACTATTTAAGCAGCGCTAAGCGGAGCAATCGGGCAGTTTCCATTTGGATAGCGATGTGATAAGACGATTAACGTAATACGAACAACGAGCGCAAGTTAGTAATGTTTCAAGTTAATCATCTTGATGTTGAAGCTCTTTTGTCTGTGTTTGCTATAAAATAACAAATGTTTTGAGTGGGGTACACCTTTAGCAAAAAACAATTTTTTTCCAGAAATGTTTCATTGCAGTTTCAGCATCATCAGTGGTTTTTTTATTATTATCGCTTCTTACCACATGGTGTAGTTTTCCTGTTGTATTACGTTTTTACAGTGACTGTTTTTCTTTACAGTTTTTGACCTGCAAGGTTTCTTATTTCGTCATCTTCTTCATTGTCAAGTTCTATGTGTTGAATTGTCACAGTCACTGTTTACCAGGTGGTACAGTCACTGTATAAACATAACACAGCAGGAAACTACACCATGCGGTAAGAAGTCATAATAATAAAAAAACCTTTGATGATGCTGCAACTGCAGTGAAACATTTCAGGGACAAACCTGTGTTTTTGCTAAAGCTGGACCTCACTCAAAACATATGTTAAAGTTTCAGGTGTTTCCCAGCTAGTAAACAGTGACAGTAACAACTCAATACATACAACTTGACAATGAAGAAGATGACGAAAAAAGAAACCTTGCAGGTGACAAACTGTAAAGAAAAACAGTCACTGTAAAAACGTAACACAGCAGGAAAACCACACCATGTGGTAAGAAGCCATAATAATAATAAAAAAAACCACTGGTGATGCTGCAACTGCAGTGAAACATTTCTGAGACAAAAAACAAAATTGTGTTTTGCTAAAGGCGGACCTCACTCAAAACATATGTTAAAGTTTCAGGTGTTTACTGCGAGTATATAGGGCGTGAAGTGTATAGTGATTTGTACTTCGTTGACTGAAGTGTAGACTGTTTAACGTCTAACAAACGTATCATACTTACGAAAATGCCTAAGAGTGGAAAGATAAAAGGCCACTTTTCGGATGATTACATAAAAGAGTGGTTTTGTCAAAAAAGGACGTACGGATCAGGAAGCGTTGTGTGAGGTTTGTAGCTGTTTCATCTCAGTAACTCTGGAAGCTAAGGATAAAGTGAGGCTTCACTTTTCTACGTAGAATCATACAAAGCCGGCCGCGGTGGTCTAGCGGTTCTAGGGGCGCAGTCCGGAACCGCGCGACTGCTACGGTCGCAGGTTCGGATCCTGCCTCGGGCATGGATGTGTGTGAAGTCCTTAGGTTAGTTAGGTTTAAGTAGTTCTAAGTTCTTGGGGACTGATGAACACAGTAGTTAAGTCCCATAGTGCTCAGAGCCATTTGAACCATTTTTTGAATCATACAAATAGACGGATGGTAGCATCGACATCAAAGCCTATTCCTACATTCATGATAAAAGAAGATACCCAGGAGTAATTTCTAGTTGCTGCTGCAGAAGTAACAACAGCATATAAAGTTGTCAAGCATCATCAGTCCAACCCGGCCCAGAGTCAATCCTCTGTGCTCGGGTTCGATTCCCAGCTGGGTCGAGGAATTTTCTCCGCCCAGGGACTGGGTGTTGTGCTGCCCTTATCATCATCCTATCATCCTCATCGACTGCAGGTAGCCGAAGTGGCGTCAGATTGAAAGACCAGCACCCAGCGAACGGTCTGCCCGACAGGGGGCCCCAGCCATACGATTAAATAAATAAGTCCTTCAGTTCTCTTGACTGCACCGTAACACTGAATGCCGCAATGTATCCTGACTTCGAGGTCGCGGCACAGCAGCCTACAGCCAGCACCAAAGATACAGCTATCGTTAAAAATGTTCTCGCACCACACGTCGTGTCCGAATGCATAAAACAATTGCAAGAAGTTTAATTTTACGGTATAGGCAGCGACATATTGAACCACAAGGCTGGAAAGATGTTTCCTTTAGTTGTGCAATACTTTACTGAAACTAAGGGATTCCAACAGAAGCTGTTGAAGTTTGATTCGCTGAGTAAGGAAACGTGAAAAGAAACTGCAAAGTTTTGTCGAGATACTTTAAGACAACCGCAAATTTCATTAGATTAATTACCGTACTCCCTTTTTGTGGATTCATTACCAACTTCGGAGGCCTTCATCAGCGCGGCCAGTGGAGTGAGTTTCACCAAATTAAAAAAGAATTAGGAAGAAATGTAAAAAGAACTGGATGCCCTAACTGTATTCTCCGCACTACTATATCAAGCTCTGCTGGAGTCTTAGCTCTCGACACTGAAACAATCGTCATGAAAATATTTAATTATTTTTCAGCATACACGATAAGGACAGAGAAGCTGAAAAAGTTCTGTCAATCATGAGACTCATCTGTCTCATTCAAAAACAAGATTTGACTGTCGTTAATGCGCGCAGGTGAGAGAATTCTTAAGCTTTGGATTCTATGCCGAAGACAAGCGACCTAAAATAATTTCAGGTTTTTTTCAATAGTCCGATCATTAAAATTTACTTCATGTTTCTGCAATCAAACTTGGCTGGAAAGAAATATAAAAAGCATGAAGAAGAATAAAGTCATGATAAGTGAAATAAGACATACACTATGTGATTAAAAGTATCCGGACATCTTCAAAAACATACGTTTTTCATATTAGGTGCATTTTGCTGCCAGGTACTTCTTATCAGCGACCTCGGTAGTCATTAGACATCGTGAGAGAGCAGAATGGGGAGCTCAGCAGAACTCACGGACTTCGAACGTACTCAGGTGATTGGGTGTCACTTGTGTCATACGTCTGTACCCGAGATTTCCACACTCCTAAAAACCCCTAGGTCCACTGTTCCCGATGTGATAGTGAAGTGGAGACGTTGAAGGACACGTAAGCACAAAAACGTGCAGGCCAACCTCGTCTGTTGACTGATAGAGTCTGCCGACAGTTGAAGAGGGTCGTAATGTGTAATAGGCAGACATCTATCCACACCATCACACAGGAATTCCAAACTGCATCAGGATCCACTGCAAGTACCATGACAGTTAGGGGGAAGGTGAGAAAACTTCGAATTCATGTCGAGCGGCAGCTCATAAGGCACACATCACGCCGGTAAATGCCGACAGACGCCTCGCTTTGTGCAAGGAGCGTAAACATTGGACGATTAAACTCTGGGAAAACGTTGTGTGGAGTGACGAATAACGGTACACAATGTGGCGATCCGATGGCAGGGTGTGGGTATGGCAAATGCCCAGTGAAATTCATCTGCCAGCGTGTGTACTGTCAACAGTAAAATTCGGAGGCGGTGGTGTTATGGTGTGGTCGTGTTTTTCATGGAGGGGGCTTGAACCCCTTGTTGTTTTGCGTGGCACTATCACAGCACAGGCCTACAATGATGTTTTAAGCGCCTTCTTGCTTCGCACTGTTGATGAGCAATTCGAGGATGGCGATTGCATCTTTCAGCACTATCGAGCACCTGTTCATAATGCACGGCCTTTGGCGTTGTGGTTACGCGGCAATAACATCCCTGTAATTGACTGGCCTGCACAGAGAACCTGAGCTGAATCATATAGTGCACATTTGGGATATTTTGGAATGCCGACTTCGTGCCAGGTCTTACCAACCGACATCGATGCCTCTCCTCAGTGCAGCACTCCGTGAAGAATGGGCAGCCATTGCCCAAGAAACCTTGCAGCACGTGATTGAACACATGCCTGCGAGAGTGGAAGCTATCGTCAAGGCAAAGGGTGGGCGAATACCGTATTGAATTCCACCGATGGAGGGCTCCACGAACTTGTAAGTCATTTTCAGTCAGGTGTCCAGATATCTTTGATCACATATTGTATATTAATCGACACTCAAAGATGTCTAAATAAAAGGAACAATGCCAGTTTTATTGGCATGCAAAAAAAGATGAATTCGAACAAATGAAAGAATGAGAACCTTAACCAAGAAATAATTAATTTGATTTCGAAATTTTAGGAAGAGTCAAAAGCTTTCTATAAAATAGCATTTGATTACTTTGACAAACGGGCTATTTCTTTTAATAAATATCATGTAGTTAATTAGATGACACTATCTGAAACCCCAGATTGGGTGATGATTGCAAACACTATTGTATACCTGACTAAAAGTGGTGTGAGCCGGCCGATGTGACCAAGCGGTTCTAGGCGCGTCAGTCAGGAACCGCGCGACCGCTACGGTCGTAGGTTCGAATCCTGCCTCGGGCATAGAAGTGTGTGATGTCCTTAGGTTAGTTAGGCTTAAGTAGTTCTAAGTGTAGGGGACTGATGACCTCAGATGTTAAGTCCCATAGTGCTCAGAGCCATTTGAACCATTTGAAAAAGTGGTGTGAAGATTTCAGGCGACAATTGTTTTCAAGAATATATGTATCTGAAGTGCTTATTAGAAACTAAGCGTGACTCAAAAGAATGGAAGAAAGGTGGATTTACTTCCTTTCGGAAACCGAAAATCCTGAACGCAAATGCCAACTGCTAAAGTTATGCGAATGTGTGTACTGTATTTGTTGTGGCGTAACAAGACAGCTACGCCACACTGAAGTAGCCGAAAGGCACGCGTAATCTCTCTTAGGCTAGATAGAGGTCTGAAACAGGATACGTAATAAGTGGTAACAAGAAAAGTACGTAGCTGTTTTAATACTTAACTTTTAATCGTCCTTGTTGTATACATCGTCTTGATGAGACATTTCATACGATAACTATCAAACTATGTAAGGCTAATGGCGCCTTGCTAGGTCGTAGCCATGGACTTAGCTGAAGGCTATTCTAACTATCTCTCGGCAAATGAGAGAAAGGCTTCGTCAGTGTAGTCGCTAGCAAAGTCGTCGTACAACTGGGGCGAGTGCTAGTCCGTATCTCGAGACCTGCCTTGTGGTGGCGCTCGGTCTGCGATCACACAGTGGCGACACGCGGGTCCGACATGTACTAAATGGACCGCGGCCGATTTAAGCTACCACCTAGCAAGTGTGGTGTCTGGCGGTGACACCACAGTATTACCGCACACAACGACTCTGTGGAAAGAGTTTTTGGCTGATGTCGGCCCAGTGGAGTAATGAAAGTAGTCGACTGCTGCCAGAGACTGCGGAATCATTCTTACAGTGCCAGTTTCACTGCAAGCTCACTTATATGGAGTTTTATAAATATGTAAAAGGGAAATATGACTTGGGAAATAAGACTTGCTGGAAAAGGTGAAACATGACCTGCCAGCTACTTAAGCGCAACAAGTTTCATGTAAGTGTGTTATATATGAAAAGCAATTATATTAAATAAATTTTCTTTAATTTCTACACCCCCATCTCAGAATATCCCGACGAGGTTCCAGCTGAAAATGGCAACCCCATTAGGGCCTGAAGTTTTTCCACCCAGGCTCAAAGGAGAAAGTTACGATGGTTTCTGAGAGAATACTCTACCTAGTCTGATGGAATATATGTCTTTACGAGTGTGACAAAATATGTACTTCATGCACGATGGAGTTCCTCCCCACCTCACTGTTTAATGTTAGTAGGCTTCTAAATAACGGATTCCGTGTCCGATGTATAAATAAAGGTGGACCAATTCCTTGTCCACCACGCTCTCCTGACCTAAACCCACTAGACCTTTCTTTGTGGAGGCATTTGAAAGCTCTTGTGTACGGAACCCCGGTACAAGATGTATAGAGTCTTCGTGCTAGCACAGTGGAAGGCAGTGAAACAATACGCAATTCTACAGGGATACTTCACGGCGTCAGGGATTTAATACGACGGTGGCTTGATTGTTGTATCCTTGCTAGCGGAGGGCATATTGAACATTTCATTTAGGAAAGCGTTTCATACTGTGCTCATAAGTTTTTTGTTGTGTATTTCCCATGATTAATATGATAATGAAGGGAAGTAGAGCTTGCCTTGGTTTGCAGAAATTTTAAGAGGACCTGGTATGTTTCCTATTATTGCTCTCCACAAGAGAGACGAAATATCTGAAAGCAGAAAGGTTTTGCAATACATGGACAAAGAAAACCCACACTATGCACAAATAACAACGTAAATAGAAAAGTCATATCTTTTTAATGAGCAAACTAACTTTCAATGTACTTTCATACTTAGAAAGAAAACAAAATAGAAAGGTGAAGTGAAACAACCCAATTTATAGCCTTCTGAAGATTGTTTGACATGTTTGTAAGTGTAAATTTTTCTGAGGGGATGCACGTAGGTGTTCTGAAATGTTTGGAAGACACATTTCATATTCGTCCAGTTATCAGGAGTGTGAAGAATTTACCATACGACCTTTGTAAAGGACATCCACTGGCGAATTTTGCTTTGACCATTAGTAAACTCTATTATCATTGCTTCTACCTGCGTTCTTGTTATTATATTTTGAATTTTTCGTGAAAAATATGGTCCCTCATAACCTCACTTTACCTTTCTGGTGCCAAGCTGCACAGCAAACAGCTCTCACAAAGAGGCAGTTTTGGAGCTGAAGTGTAAACGAAAACGACCACCCGTGACAAGACGCGATTCACAGTACAAAAATAAACTCGCGGGGATGCTGCAGTAGACTAACTTGTCACTAATAGCTGATGCAGACAGAAAAGTCGTTCGTGCAAAACGGGCTTCATAAAAATTAGTGGTGATGTGAACGAATTGCCACTAAGATGAAGTCTCGTTAGTAAGACATGGAAAAGTAGGGTTTTACAGCTGTGCAGTTTGTAGAACGTGAAACTAAATCTTTGGAAACCACTGTCTTCTTGGAGAGAAAGCATAAAAATAGAGCAGAACGTCATTTTTGATCATTTAGAGAGACTGTACGACGATCATGCAGGGAATGCGGTATTCATAGTGGTGGAAATCGCATTTCTGCGTTGGGGAGCAGAGAAAGAAGTAAGATGGAAATGATGAGAGGCTCGAAGTATTTAAAGGCAGACAGAATCATCTCGTAGTCTTAATTTGGGAGAAAAAGTGCGTCTCACTGCTCACATTTGCGCGCTCTTCAAGGCTGCTGCTCCTGAAAGAGACACATTGCATGCTGCAAAGTTTGGTGTATTTCAGAGTCAAAAGACACTCGGTGATTTGTCATGTTTCGCTGCCAACATGCCAACTCTGTCCCACTGCAACGCATGCATCCTTTTACAAGAAAAAACTGGTGTTTTCTTTTTTTAAAATTTTCGAACGAGAGAAATAGAACAGAGTTTTTGGCCTACCGTTTCGCCTACCTTCTTCTCCCACTGCAACACGTAGGGCACGGGATGATCGCCCGGGAACTCAACGTGGCAGTTGAACACCACAGATTCTCCCAAGATGGCGGTGATGTGCACTGCATCTTGGAAGCAAAGGCCTGTGGACAAAAGTACGGTGCTTTACAACGATCCATGTAGTGCCGTGTACCTGCTTATTATTTAAAGTACAGGCGTTGTTGATCTATTCTCCGAAGACCACAGTACACTTTTCTGAATCTGAATATAATAAAGGCGCCATTAGCATGGATTCGTGATGCAACATATTTCTACACTTTTGTATTACACTACTGGCCATTAAAATTGCTACACCAAGAAGAAATGCAGATGATAAACGGGTATTCATTGGGCAAATATATTATACTAGAACTGACATGTGATTACATTTTCACGCAATTTGGGTGCATAGATCCTGCGAAATCAGTACCCAGAACAACCACCTCTGGCCACGGCCTTGATACGCGTGGGCATTGAGTCAAACAGAGCTTGGATGGCGTGTACAGGTACAGCTGCCCATGCAGCTTCAACACAATACCACAATTCATCGAGAGTAGCGACTGGCGTGTTGTGACGAGCCAGTTGCTCGGCCACCATTGACCACACGTTTTCAATTGGTGAGAGATCTGAAGAATATGCTGGCCAGGGCAGCAGTCGAACATTTTCTGTATCCAAATGGCCCGCACAGGACGTGCGCCAGTATGGCGATGAAGAATACACGCTTCCAATGTGTGTTCACCGCGATGTCGCCAAACACGGATGCGACCATCATGATGCTGTAAACAGAACCTGGATTCATCCGAAAAAATGACGTTTTGCCATTCGTGCACCCATGTTCGTCGTTGAGTATACCATCGCAGGCGCTCCTGTCTGTGATACAGCGTCAAAGGTAACCGCAGCCATGGTCTCCGAGCTGATAGTCCATACTGCTGCAAACGTCGTCGAACTGTTCATGCAGATGGCTGTTGTCTTGCAAACGTCCCCATCTGTTGGCTCAGGGATCGAGACGTGGCTGCAGGATCCGTTACAGCCATGCGGATAAGATGCCTGTCATCTCGACTGCTAGTGATACGAGGCCGTTGGGATCCAGCAGGGCATTCTGCATTACCCTGCTGAACCCACCGATTCCATATTCTGCTAACAGTCATTGGATCTCGACCAATGCGAGTAGCAATATCGCGATACGATAAACCGCAATCGCGATAGGCTACAATCCGCCCTTTATCAAAGTCGGAAACGTCATGGTACGCATTTCTCCTCCTTACACGAGGCATCACAACAACGTTTCACCAGACAACGCCGGTCAATTGCTGTTTGTGTATGAGAAATCGGTTGGAAACTTTCCTCATGTCAGCACTTGTAGGTGTCACCACCGGCGCCAACCTTGTGTGAATGCTCTGAAAAGCTCATCATTTGCTTATCACAGCATCTTCTTCCTGTCGGTTAAACTTCGCGTCTGTAGCACGTCATCTTCGGGGTGTAGCAATTTTAATGGCCAGTAGTGTAGCACGATAATAACATGTAAGTATTGTAAATAATAATATAGTTATAAATTACATGAATTACAAGCACAGCGTTTACAGTCTTTTTTAACGGTTCTGGCCAGATGCTAGGTCTTTAATTCTAAGTTCAGCATCCGTCAGTGTTTCCTGTTTTTCGTCGACCTTTTGGTTGAAGATAGTCATGAATTTATATTAACGTAGCCTATAAGCTGTTATCCTTTCCTTTCTCCATGTGTACTCATTATTCTCTCTGATGGATCTCTTGTCGAGGATTCTGTTGTCGGTCCATTGTACCAGACAATACAAACAATACTTTTCCTCTTTTTTTTCTACATCTGCATCACGTTCTTTAAACGGCCCTGGTAGAGTGCACACATTTCAGATGCTTGGTTACATATTTAAACTATGTGCCTGACGCCCGCCCTGCGGATGAGTGTAGAAGTCCGGTGTGCCAGCCAGCCTGTGGATGGTTTTTAGTCGGTTTTCCATCTAGCTCGGCGAATGCGGGCTGGCTCCCCCTATTCCGCCTTAGCTACACTATGACGGCGATTGTTGCGCAAACACCGTTTCTACGTACGCATACACCATAATTACTTTACCACGCAAACATTCGTCTGGTGTGTAACCTGGGTTCGGTGTGGGTGGACTGCTGTGGCCTGCTGTGGGGTTGTGAACCACTGAGGGCTACGGCGGGTCGAAGCCGCTCCATTGTTTCTAGGTCCCCGGTTTAATACAATACAATACAATACAATGTGCCAGACCGAATCCAACCTCAGATTTCTTTCCGCTGGAGAAGCTCTAACAGTAGTTGGAGCAGTCATCGCTATCAAACGGTAACGATACCTGTCCAAATATCAAACCAGCACACGCTATTAATTTGCCAGAAAGGTTCAGCAATGCATTATCTTGTAGAAGGTGAGAGATTTATTTTACTAAGCTGTTAACTAGGTTGGTAGCGCACAATCCGAGTTGCAGGTTGCCGATAAATTGGCTTCAGGGGAAACAATAAATTGTTTTTCAAAATTCTGTATAGTTATTGGACAAATTTAAAAATTTCAAATGCTGTCATAAGCTACTCATGCCGAGGAATAATCTTACGGTAGAGGTTTGACACGATAATAAAAACATTAAAGTTAGAAACTGTGTATAAGTCTTGAATCAGTGTAATTGAAGCGCGCAAATTACCAAGATTATATTCATCTACTATTTGAAAATCAGAGCTCTTAGCGACTTCCAATAACTTTTACACATACAATAATTTCGAATAAAACAGTTGAACTTTCGACAGCTGTCGCTGCCATCGGCATCAGGAGTTGAAATCACCAACTGCCGGAGCTGACGAAAGCGCCAGTGTTTTATTCGAAAGCGAAATGATTTTACTGAAACATGCCACCGCGAAAGACTCCGAGGACACAAACCTTTACACATAATTTCAAAATTTTACGCAACTTTTTGTCGCTGCCAATTCTCCCCCCTCCCCCTCCCTAAATCATTAAAGGAAAAAAAGTTACTGTTCATGCAGTAAAACTTCAGCATCATATATGACGTTTTAATTTATTATTTTCTTACTACCAACCTTATTCGCAATACATTTTTCAGACAGTACCCACATATTCTACTGAATGTACAGGCAAAATTAAGTCATTATAGGACACATACTTCGGGAGATATGACGTTATAAACGTTTAATTGCGTGCAAAACTATATTTTTCTTAATGCGTAGACTACCAGCGGGATGTATCTGTCCCACAATAGGTTATTAGAGAACCAATTGGAATTTGTTGCATGTTATTGCTATGTATGAGTCCCACTGGTAAAGGAATGCCTCCTTATGATTAGCAAAATTATTATATTTACAGAATGCACGTGTAGGTTGTGCTGCCCTAAAGTTTCATTGTTAACCCTCGTCTCCGTATTGTCACATCGAACTGATTCGCACCTGCAATAGGCAACCCAATAAAGCAGATTCGCAAAGCGGGATGCCTTCCTGGACACGTCTCGTCAACGACTTGCTCTCACGAATTGACACTTGCCACGTCACAAACGAAGCCCATATTGGACACCCGTAAGGTGGATTACACACTTCGAGGTGTATGCTGTTCACTGATGTATGTCTGTTTTCAGTATGTCTTGCAGATTTTGCGAGGCGCCTTCTGAAACCTTGGAGGTACTTATGAATAATATTGTACGTTGTAATGGTTCTTTATTTACGTGACCATTACGGCACTCCAGCCCTAGTTCTCGTTACCAGTAATATCTTACTACTTTTCTGCGAAGTAACAGACATATTTTTGTGACAATATTCACATTTGGTTTTATTAATGTATAGGTACTCCGATGTATTGATATATTACAGTGATATGGTTCTTGTGTGTATTCATTTCTGTGAGACTGTCATAATCTTTGACTTACTTGTAACCGTTTTAGCGCGAATGCGCACAGAGCAGTCTTTTTTTTACTTTGCAGAAGTTAAGTTGTTATTTCGCTTTGTAAAAGAACAGTCATTTCTTGTGTTTGGTTAAAGTGGAAATTAAATATATGAAGATTGATACAAAACTGTTTTCTTGATGATGTGACAATACAGAAGGAACAAGAAGTTCGATAAAAATGTGGATCGTGAACACCAAGTCAAAAATTATTTCTACTATACCATAGTTCTGATCCGGGATTGTTTGATCATTAAGAATATCCTGAAAAACGCATTTGTTAGGTCTTCAAATATTGCTAAAATACAGATGTGGACCTTCTAGCAGTCAAAGTGGAATCACCCTAGAATCAACAAGATGAGCCATAACAACGTCGACGAAATCTACGTGGGAATCCATTCAAGATAAGTGCCAAAATTAATGACTTTATTTACAATGACTTCATTATTTCCATTCTGGCGATACCATCCACAGTCAATAACTTTTTTGTTGCTCGATAAAGCGAAGATATGCTGCGTGAGCAACATTATTAATCTGATTTCTAACCTACTTTGCAAGTGATGGTATTGTTAGAACGTCCACCCTCCCTCCGACCCCAACCCCCGTGGAAAACGAAACGACGGGAAGTATTCTTTTAGTATTGTTACTTCTGACTTGTCCGCAGCTCGTGGTCGAGCGGTAACGGTCTCGCTTCCCACGCCCGGTTCAAATGGTTCAAATGGCTCTGAGCACTATGGGACTCAACTGCTGTGGTCATAAGTCCCCTAGAACTTAGAACTACTTAAACCTAACTAACCTACGAACAGCACACAACACCCAGCCATCACGAGGCAGAGAGAATCCCTGACACCGCCGGGAATCGAACCCGGGAACCCGGGCCCCACGCCCGGGTTCCCGGGTTAGATTCCCGACGGGGTCAGGGATTTTCTCTGCCTCGTGATGACTGGGTGTTGTGTGATGTCCTTAGGTTAATTAGGTTTAAGTAGTTCTAAGTTCTAGGGGACTGATGACCATAGATGTTAAGTCTCATAGTGCTCAGAGCTATTTAAATGGCTCTGAGCACTATGGGACTCAACATCTGTGGTCATAAGTCCCCTAGAACTTAGAACTACTTAAACCTAACTAACCTAAGGACATCACACACATCCATGCCCGAGGCAGGATTCGAACCTGCGACCGTAGCAGTCGCGCGGTTCCTGACTGAGCGCCTAGAACCGCTAGACCACCGCGGCCGGCTTCAGAGCTATTTGAACCATTTGAACTTCTGACTAAGATAGTAGTTAAAATAACCATACATTAATGTTTTTGAAATGAAGTTGGTAGTCGAAGGGTTAATACGGAGCGCAGGTTACCCTGTCCACACTCATTCAGTATTTGGTACTGAGTGCACTTGACGACTTTCAACAGACTGTAAACGCACTTTCAAACTTTTCCTAAACTTTTTCTCGATTATCTGCTTAACGTCAAGTATTTAACACATTAACCCATTCGTAAAGTAATCATATGTTTGAAGCTGTTTTATACGTGTAAGTTCGATTCTTTAAAGAAACGGGGATGGCGGCTTTACTTGTTATTTTTATGTTGGCCACATACATGTACATTAACTTGAACGATTCTCCAGCCACTAAGTGGAGCGATAACAAACGCAGCGTTGTCCCACTGAAGAGGCCGCGATAAGTATCTGTGGCACGCGACACATGCGTCACGCAGCACAGATACACTAATGCCGCTTTCTGTAATTAAGGCCGTAATTGCGTGATCCTAACATATTCTGGTCTCCATTTATCATCAAACCCCTTTGCCTTCCAGCAGCAGTCAACTGGGAAATTATGTCTGCCACAAAGAAAGAACGAGGCAAAAATTTAAAGAAAAGCTGCACAATCGGTAAAACGTTTGTCTAGTCACCAAGTGAGCCGACTGACATACTCTGAGTGTCGAAAAAGTCACAGGAAGGCACTGGAAGTGATTGCAAAATGTGAACTTTCACGGCACACTTATTAAAATATTCTGGGCTATTATATCGTGGTCGGGTGAATTTGCTGTTGAAACGCAACGTTTCGTCTCCTTCTGCGGAGACATCTTCACAGAGGGTTGTAGCTTTTTCTAAAGTCCGATGCACTCTGGCTCACGCTGAATCGAGGTGGAGGTGAAACTCATATAAGCCTTTCCGATAAACCGAACTGGGTTCACTGCTGGGACACTTGGAGTGTGTGTGTGTGTGTATTGCGTATCGAACCGGGGACCTAGAAACGACGGAGAGGCTTCGTCCCGCTGTAGCCCTCAGTGGTTCACAACAGGCCACAGCAGTCCACCCGCACCGAATCCAGGGTTGTTGTGCGGTTCGGCTCCCAGTGGATCCCCTCCCCTCCCCCCCCCCCCCCCCCCCCCGGGAACGTCTCATACCAGCCAGACGAGTGTAGCCCCAAATGTGTGCGTGGTAGAGTAATTATGGTGTACGCGTACGTGGAGACAGTGTTTGCCGACGTAGTATAGCTGAGGCGGAATAAGGGTAACCAGCCCGCGTTCGCCGAGACAGATGGAAAACCACCTTAAAAACCATCTACAGACTGGCCGGCACGCGTTCCCACTCTGGAAGCAGCGCGTTGGACCGGGCGGCTAGCCGGACGGGCGACACTATGAATACTGCAAATTTATCGATACATCATCTCGTTTTCCTATTGGATGATATAAAGTCTTCCATATTTGTTTCAGTTTCACAGTACACAGAAGGTGGTTTGATCACACTGTGATCCTGATTACAACTTCTTGTGTGTATTGTACACTTTGATTTGTATTGTATATATGTTGCTCGTATTCTCCTTGATTTTTGCTTGCATACGTAATATTGGGTGGAGTATTCGTATATGATACCATTTTTGTTTTTGTTGCGCAGAAAACGCAAGGTGGTTCCGTTGCACAGTATTCTGTGGACTCATGTGTACGTTCCTGTTTACGAATTCGTGTGAGCACTGCTCGATTTAAATGAACTGTATATTGCTCATATTCTGTTTTGTTTTTGTTTGCATCAATTTTTTATATTTTCTCGCACTTAATGGAGAACTCCATGTCAGCAGGTTTTGCCAGAATTGGTATTCAACTTTATATCTTGCCACGGAAAGCGTATGTAATTCTGCTTTGAATGGTGTTCTTCTTGCCACTGAGTACGCTTTGTAGTGTCAGTGACAATATTCATAGATATTGTACCAGGTACATTGATTTATACTAAAATATATTGCTTGTAGTATCTGTTAATAGCGTTTAAAGACGTTTGCATTACAACGGTTGCATTTTTAGTATTTGCAAGAGAGGCTGCCCTTGTCACTGACACTACAAAGCATACTCATTGGCAAGAAACACCATTCAAAGGAGAATTACGTGCTCATTCCGTGACAGGGTTAATAAAGTTGAATACGAATTCTGACAAAAATATCAACATTGAGTTCCCCATTAAGTGTGAGAAAAATACGAAATTGGATGCGCAATGAAAAAAAAAATAGAATATATGAAATATACTTACAATGCACTTAAATCGAGCAGTTCGCACAAGGATTCGTAAGCAAGAACACATACATGAGTGCTCAGAATACCATGCGACGAGACCAGCTTCTGTTTTATGTGAAACAAATCCAAATATCGAATCATTTGCTCTAACAAATACTACGGATGCGAGCAGAATACAAACATAATACAGAACATATTTACAATTGAATTCTAAGAGTACAATACACACAAGAACTCATAATCAGGAACACAGTGTGATGAAATCAAGTTCCGTGTAATGTGATGTCAGATGATTGTTAGGTTTCGACATGCGCCGAAGCGCAACGAAGAGAGGCGTGTTCGCCACGGAAAACTCAATTGGCAGACGTTGCAAGAGAGATGTTTCGCATTACGGAGAGTGTTACTGTGCAAATTTCGAGGCAACACATTTCATGAAGAGTAGGACACACATTATTTCCTCCCACAAACATCTCACGTTATGATCACGACGAGAAAATTCGAGAAACACAGAGGCTTACCGACAATCATTCTTCCAATTCACCGTTCGCGTGCGGGACAAGCCGTGGAGGGAGGGGGGGGGGGGGGGGGGGGGGGGAGGAGTAGACAGACGTACCCTCTGCGACACACCGTTGGATGGCTTGCGGAGTACTGAGGTAGATTATTCGCAGGCGACGTAACATCCGTTTGTCGAACACTTGGTTGTCCTGTGCGTCTGTTTACGCGTGTGGAAACATTATCTCTACGATATAGATATATCCACTCTAAAATATGTGCCAGCATGCTAAAAGCCTGGGAGATTATCTGCACTAGACACAGTCATAATGCAGCTACTCGTAACAATTCCTGATAGTGTCGCGAGAAAATCTATTACTGATGTGTTCAGTGGCGATTCGGAATAATGATAAATTATGCGAGCAACAGATATCCGCCGGCCGGAGTGGCCGAGCGATTCTAGACGCATCAGTCCGTAACCGCGCGACTGCTACGATCGCAGGTTCGAATCCTGCCTCGGGAATGGATGTGTGTGATGTCCTTAGGTTAGTTAGGTTTAAGTAGTTCCAAGTTCTAGGGGACTGATGACCTCAGATGTTAAGTCCCATAGTGCTCAGAGCCATTTGAACAGATATCCTGTAGATAAACTTCTACGAATGATATCATGATAATTTCGACAAGCAAAAGATTAGATTCGAGAAACGTAGCAACTGATACGTTGTTCGCGCATTCGGCTTTGAAGATCGAAGGTTTCGACTAGCTTGTTACTAGCAAACAAAAGGGAAAAATCTGTAGAACCCACTTACAGCATTAGTGACAAACCCCTAGAATGGTTCACAATGATACGGATACGTAGCCATAGATGTGTGGATAAGAATGTAAACAATACTTTCCACAACATTATGCACAATATATCCGTACATTTAGAGATAGAGCTTCTGAACCTTCCTGGCATATTAAAATTTGTGTGCTGCAACACGGTTTTACTCTGCCAGGAAGTGTCAGATCAGGTTACAGTGCGGTGCAGATTGAAAATTAATCACGGAGACAATGCCTTAAGCTGTGGCAAAGTCATTTCTGCGCTATATCCTTTCGTCCATGAGTGCTAGTGCCACGAGGTATGCAAGACAACTGTGAAGTTTGCAAGTTGTATGAGAGGTACTGATAAAAGTAAAGGACCGAGGATGGGTCATGAGTCGTGGTTGGATAGCGCAGTCGGTAGAGCACTTGCCCGCGAAAGGCAGACGACCCCGGTTTGAGTCCCGGTGTAGCTCACAATTTTAACCCACCAGGAAGTTTCAAATCCCGGAACGCTCTGCTGCGGGGTGAAAATTCATTCTGGATAGAATACTACTGTTTGCCGAATATTTTTTTGTAACAGCGATATGTAAAGAGAACATCGTTTTTTATGAACTGTAAAGAGAAATGTTCCGAGTCTTTCACTTCTACATTCATGAGTAGCCTCGCAGGGAAACAAATAAATAGTATTTCTGGGTTTATGAATTAGATTCATTTAATTCAGGTCGTGTAAAAAAAATTTAGTAACGACCTTGGTTCGTCGAGCTGAAGCCACATCTGTCGCCGAAAAGTAGTGACAAGGACTGAAGCACATACCAAAAGTTTTCAATAAGCGTGGCTACAAGATCAAACAAGGGCTCTGAGCACTATGGGACTTAACTACTGAGGTCATCAGTCCCCTAGAACTTAGAACTACTTAAACCTAACTAACCTAAGGGCATCACACACATCCATGCCCGAGGCAGGATTCGAACCTGCGACCGTAGCGGTCATGCGGTTCCAAACTGACGCGCTTAGAACCGCACGGCCACACCGGCCGGCAAGATCAAACAAATAGGGAAAGCAATTTCAGGAGGTATTCGCAAACAGAACATCACCGAGGATAAGCGACTGCGTTCAAGTGGTTCAAGTTCAAGTGGCTCTGAGCACTATGCGACTCAACTTCTGAGGTCATCAGTCCCCTAGAACTTAGAACTACTTAAACCTAACTAACCTACGGACATCACACACACCCATGCCCGAGGCAGGATTCGAACCTGCGAGCGGAGCGGCCGCTCGGTTCCAGACTGTAGCGCCTAGAACCGCACAGCCACTCCGGCCGGCTAGCGACTGCGTTATTTTACGTTCTGTGGCTCAGTGATGGGGAAAATTAGCCGGTTCCTGAAAAGTCTATGTAGTCAATTTTCATGCCTTCAACTAAAATACGCTAACTTACGAGATTTGTGAAAGACACTGTAGCCCTCAGAACTGACGACGTTTACAAAATATCATGCGAGTGCGGCAGCATGACTTTAGGCAGACCGTGCGCAGGACAGAAAAACGCCGCACTGCTCATGGGAGGTGTAGGTGAACAGGCTTTAAAATAGACATAAAATCGCATTCGATGACGCCTCTGTCGTTACGAGAGTGAATGGTTTCAGGGATGACATAGCAGAAAGAGCTACAAATGGTTCAAATGGCTCTGAGCAGTATGGGACTTAACATCTGAGGCCATCAGTCCCCTAGAGCTTAGAACTATTCTAACCTAACTAACCTAAGGACATCACACACATCCAAGCCCGAGGCAGGATTCGAACCTGCGACTGTGGTGGTCGCGCGGTTCCAGACTGAAGCGCCTAGAACCGCTCGGCCACACTGACCGGCAGGAAGAGCTACAGAAGTAAAAATATCGTATAATACCCTCAATAAATGCGGCACCCTACATTTGAGTCAGCATCGATAGTGGCCATTGCGAGTTCGAAGCGTTCGCGGCAGACACTTGACTAAAACGTTGCCTTATACGGCGATGGTCTGAGCACCAGTGACGTCAGAACCGGTAGCACGACTGTATAAGAACGAGGCGAGCGAGCAAATAGCAGCCAGTTACCACTTGACAGTGCGAGTGAAGCACTCGGCCGATAGTCCGTGCGCGTATAACCACATGACGCGGTTGAAAGCCCGAGGAAAATCATATCACCGCGAATCCATGCAATCACACATCGTAAGAATTTGCATGTATAACGGAGAGGAAGATTAGGCATCAGTGCTGTCGTGAATAGTCTGAGTTAATATGTCGAAAAGGGTCACTAATAAGGCTGTCAGAAGTGACAGTTTGTCTCAAAGGGAAGGCTGCTTTTCTGGTACCATGATCATTTACGAAAGCTGAGTGTAGGTGACCTTATATGTATCTGGTTGTCACACGAGGCTTGATCGACGCGAGACACAGTTTTCACACCCGACCATGTGGTTACCTGCAAAGCAATTTAGTAAACTGAAATCTGGGAAAAAACCGCTTCCAAAGCTGCAGTTGTTACCGGGTGCTAGGTTCGGTATTAAGCAACGATGTTTGTGACGCGTTGTTAGACAATCATTCTTGAATATCTGTTACACTTCATAGGCAGATCACGGAGATTGTGAATGTATTGCTGAAGAACCATACAGTAAGATAATAACAATCGACATTCGTGAAATGGAAATGCTGTGGTTGACGTCACTTCGAGTAGAGCGTCGGCAAAATCAAAGTGGTTTCGAAAATACACTCTGAGGCAAAAGAAAACGACTCACTACGAGGGAATAACTCGAATGGAACGGAAATAGGTAAGGGTGATGAACATGTACAGAGAAACAGATAATCGCATTTTGAGAAAATTTGTACGATTTATTCAAGAGAAACGGCTTCACCAACTGAACAAGTCAATAACGTATTGGCCCATCTCTGGTCCTTATGTAAGCAGTTATTCGGCTGGCATTGATTGGTATAGTTACTGGATGTTCTCCTAAGCGATATCGTGCAAAATTCTTTCCAATCAGCTTCTTCTTTGAAGACAATACACACAGACGGGGTGTCAGATGTATAACGACATCTGCACGTTATCGAGACTTCTTTGTACAGCATGTGATTCCTGCTTTAGAAGAGCGCATCTGTGTGGAAACCACTGTTTTCATGCAATATGGGTTTACGCCACATGTCTCTCGCCCAGTGAAACATCTGCTTAATGTAAGCTACCACGTACGTGTTATCTCCAGAGTTTTCCAGTTGTGTGGCCTGCCAGATCACCTTATCTGAATCCATGTGACCTTTGGCTCTGGACATATCTAAAAGAATGAGTTTAACATGGACACGTAGATCCGATCTGAAGGCCAATATACAGGAACACGCTACTCGTACCCAGCCGAACTACAGTTTACAGTTGCAGCATCTCGTTGACGTCTCCAGTGTTCGCACTGAACAAATTGTGTCAAAGGCAGTTGATAATAAAATCAACATTATGCCTTTCTCAGTTCTTTCGTCTTTTCTGCCCACGCCCCGTTCGTAATTCATTACATGTGGAAACATATCTATACATATTTCTGCATTCACAGCAGTATATTTGCAACTGGTGGCCCAAATTGAAACTAATTCTTTTTCCAGTGTAGATCGGTTCCTCATTAACAGATTAGCATCTAACAAGTTTCGCTGCCATACGATAATTACAGCGCACATTGGACCCTCAAGAGCAGTTGCATTTTAATTATAACTACATGATACAGCGAGTGGCCAAAAGGTGACGGGAAGGCACTAGATTTGATGTTGGTAGTCGGCTGTTGCAACCTATGCGACGTATATAGTCCTGGTACGTCTTTCTTTGAGTAACATATGACGTTCTAAGTCGGTTAGCTTGCAACGTACTGTCCTGTTCACCGCATAGCTGTCCGTAACAGTCTTCTCAGGTATAGTGCCTGCTGTCGCACCACACGTGGAGTCTACTCGTAACATTAGAGCACCAGCCCATCTTCAAATCGGCGCAACGTTTCCCAGGACTTTTGACCGTTTGGTTTAAACAATGCAAGTAATGGGGTTGTCTTTAATGCGCATTACGTGTAGAGGACGTGTTTGTAAAAGTTTATGTTTGTACATCGATGTTGGTAATGCTACCTTGAAAAATAATACTTGGTATGATATTATGTTCGCGCCTCACTGTGTACCTAACAACGGAGATAAGCGAGACACTGTGTTAAATTTTGTACAGCGTTTCAATGAATGTATTGATACTGGCAGTCGTCACTTTGAACAGTAGCCACAACGTCGTTATTGTTGCTATAATGTATATGTTGCTTGCATGAATATACCAAAATAAAAAAATGAAATATTCATTTCCGACCGTTAGTTTCTTGTCTCAAAGTACTCAGTTTAGGCTAGTCTTCTAATTGTAAAATTTTGACTTTAAACTGTCGTCTATGACTTAGACACTGTTCGTACTCGCTTGATGTTTAAGACTAGTGGCTCTATTTATGCTGATGTGCGTATTTGCATGCAAGGTTTCTGGTCTGAAGATGGGCAATACTTGAAACTGCAGTTCCAATAATAAAATAAATTACTATTTGACACGTTTAAGTGGAAATGACTATGTTTAATAGTTTCCGAGCAGTAGAAGAAACGAGAAGACAGCTCAGTGGGAACCAGCTGCAATAAAAAAAAACTGCCATTGCTACGGTAGCTGTGAAACAGGTAATAACAGCAGCACCTGAGCCCTTGTTGAGGCGTTATTCTCATTCGTGATAACACAAAGACTGGGCTGATAAATGGATTTGACTCTCATACATGTCAGCTGCTGCTTGGAAATGACTTAATAAACTGCCTATTGGCTGCTGTCTAAGGTTGTTCGGCCGACGTTTGTTTGATGATGTTTCTGGCATCTCGATAGCACGAGTGGTTAGTTCACCCTCCATTGCTGATGGAGAAAGTCTCTGTAAAAGCTCTGAAACGAATACCACGAAATACTTCCTTCATTTTAGAATCAAGTCGAAGTCACAAGGGCTTAAATCCAGGGAGTATGATGGATGGTACAGCAGCCCTAACGACCGGAAAAATCAGTCACAGCTTGGGCTGTCAGCACTCGAGTGTTATCCCTCGAAATGATGAGTGGGTTCTTCAGAAAGGGTCACCGCTTTTTCCTGAAAGCTTGTCGTAAATTAAAAAATGAGCAGTAATGTTGCACGTTGATGGTCTGTCGTTGTGGACTGGCATGCTTTAGGATGAAACCACCACAGCTGTGCACGAGAGTCATTACAATTTTTACATCGTTGGGTTTCTGACGAGCTTCCGTCCGTTGTGTTGACCCGTAATGACGCCAATGTTTGATCGGCGTTTCGTTTGGGACATGTTGAAAGGTGGCTACACTGAGCCACTGCGCCAGAGATTGCGCCAAAGGGTATTATTAAGCCGCCTCCACAGTGCTTGTTGAGAGCTCGTGGTAGTCAGTGCGTGGGCAGAGCTCGTAGTAGTCAGTGCCTGTTAAGAACTCGTAGCAGTCAGTGCTTGTTGAGAGCTCGTAGTAGTCAGTGCGTGGGCAGAGCTCGTACTAGTCAGTGCCTGTTAAGAACTCGTAGCAGTCAGTGCTTGTTGAGAGCTCGTAGTAGTCAGTGCGTGGGCAGAGCTCGTACTAGTCAGTGCCTGTTAAGAACTCGTAGAGTTATTTGATGGGAGAGATAGCAGATGTTATTCTAATGAAGATATTGTAATGATCAGAGTGCATTTCGTCAATATATATGAAGGTAAAAACCACTATGTTCTTTTATTATTTGTGTGTCTCAAATAATGCATCATTACAGGTTCAGTCAACAAAGCATCTGGCTTGTGCTCTTGTATTAGAGTGTAATTCTGGTTTTCTTGCGTAATTATAGTTTTTCTAATTTTCTTTTATCACGTCAGTATAATTGGTATTTAAAATTCTTGTCTTATTGAAGAAGAACCGTGCCAGATGTACGTTGAGTCACACTCCCACATACAGAACAGTTATACTTGTGGTTTGGTTTATAACTTGTGGTTTGGTTTAGTAGGTTTTATAGTTGCTGGGGACTTAATTAATTAATTGTGTTAACGAAATTTTCATTTCATTCTTTGTTGTTGTTCTAAGCAGTCAGATTGCGTAATAATACTAGTCAGGGCCAACCGTTTACGAGACACAGCGTAATCGGACACACAGCTACTAATATTTAAAAAAATATTTTCAATCATATTTCATTAAGCCCCCATGCAATGTCTCATCTAGCGCTATGATATGGCGTAATAAAGCCTCTCCACGTTCATAGCGTTCCAAGTGTGCACAAACAGTGTTGTATCATATCTATTTGTGCGTTTCCATCAAATGACGCTGATACTGTGGTGACTCAGTTTTCCTCATTCTTAGGCGTTCCTACCAAATGTACACTCATATGCACTAATCTTGTCTCTCGAGCAAGCTCACGATTCATTTGGCGTCGATCACTGTCCAGTAACGCTGTAAGAGCAATCACTTCTTCGCTGACATGGGGACGATCTGATCGACAAATGTCTACCACATTCCGGCGTCACTAGTTGAAAGCTTTTACCCACCTTGCCACTAGTCTGTAAGTCAATACAGATTCCCTGCAAACCCCTTGAAGACGTCGATAACACAGTCAGGCTGTACATTCTCTGGCACATTCAATTTTTATACAGCTTCCTTGGTCTTGTTTCGAAAACATCGTAACAGAATTACAGGGGTTGGACAAAAAAATGGAAACAACAAAAACAACAACACATTACCTTGCCCAATATGGTGGAGGAAACCCGTTGGCTTCCAGTCATCTCGAAATGGATAACAGCTGTTGCATGGCATTGCATGGCTGTGTTGCGTTGAGCTCATAATGTTGCGCAATGTGGATGACCTTGAAACGAGTTCCACTTGCTGCCACCAGGGCCACGCAGGATCGCGCTTTAGTTTTAACTAAGCGCGATCCGCTGGAAATGGTCCTTCCGGTCGGGCGACGCCCTTCCGCTGCTCGCTGATTGGCTACTGGGGCGCTCTTATCAACCACTACATCTGCTCTGGGCCCACTCTCGCTTGTGAGGCAACAGCTTGCTCATTCAGCTCGAGGCAGCCGCACGTAACACACAGCCATGCCATACCGCAGCAGCAGCAGAAGATATAGAAGAAGGAGTAGGCTACCAGTATATAAGAAGGTAGATACATTTGATATGACACCGAAGCCTACAGGACAACGGCAACTACTAGGAGGACCTATAACTTCTGTAGGTTGTACGATTAATTTTTGTTGCACAACTACAGAGGATGTGAGTGGTAATTCGTGGTTGACGATTGCCATACTACGAGGAGGTGATACACCTTTAGGAGGACCTGAGAGTTATAATGAAAGAGATATTATAGCTTTCCGTACATTTTCGATTGGTGTACTTCCTAATAAGAGTTATGGTACTTGTATTGTAACAACAGATAAGCCATTCTCTTTATACTCTAGGAACAGGAGGAAGATCAACGCAAATGAGAGATTAAATGTTTGGACTAAGTTAAGTGGTGCATTGCATGGCTGTGTTGCGTTGAGCTCATAACGTTGCGCAATGCGGATGACCTTGAAACGAGTTCCACTTGCTGCCACCAGGGCCGCGCAGGATCGCGCTCTAGTTTTAACTAAGCGCTATCCGCTGGAAGAGGTCCTTCCGGTCGGGCGACGCCCTTCCGCTGCTCGCTGATTGGCTACTGGGGCGCACTTATCAACCGCTACATCTGCTCTGGGCCCACTTTCGCTCGTGAGGCAACAGCATGCTCATTCAGCTCGAGGCAGCCGCATGTAACACACAGCCATGCCATACTGCAGCAGCAACAGAAGATATAGAAGATGGCTTTCAAGGGAATCTTATGCCATTCTTCCTGAAAAATGGTGGAATTCTCAGGTAACCATGATGGATGTGGTTACTGATCACGCATCCTTCTCTCTGAAGTAGACTGCCAAGGCTCAATACTATTGAGACCTGGCGACAGTGGTGAACAAGAGAGATATGACAATTTATCCTCGTGTTCAGAAAACCAGTCCTGGACGATGAGTGCCCTGTAAACGTACTTAACATCTCAGGTCATCAGTCCTCTCGATTTAGAACTACTTAAACCTAACTAACCTAATCACATCACACACATCCATGCCTGAGGCAGGATTCGAACCTGCGATCGTAGAAGCAGCGCGGTTCCGGACTGAAGCGCCTAGAACCGCTCGACCACAGCGGCCGGCCCCTGTCGTCATCGAACACAGCATCATCTTTGGGAAGCAAACACTGTGCCTTGCAATGGACGTCATTAACCAAAATGATCACAAAATGCTTGGCAGTAATGCGACCTTGCGCAGTAACCACGGTGCCCATGGAATATCCAAATAAGGCTGCAGAAATTATCACAGAACCCCCGCCAGGTTTCACTCATGGGAAGTAAACTCGGCCAATGTTGGAACAGTGTGAAAAAATCCGACCAAATTACTAGTTTTGGAATACCAGCTCACCCTACAATTTCCACATGCAAATCGCCGAAGTGGCGTCGACTCAAAAGACTTGCACCAGGCGACAGGTCTACCCAACGGGAGACCTTAGCCAAACGACATCTCCATTTTTTACCCTGCAGTTACCTACTTCTGGCGCTCCAATCGGGTGTTGTTTTGATGCCGCCAGGGTTCGCGATTACGAAATTCAGTTCTGCAGTAGGTTCTGCAGCCGTCGTCTTTTTATTTTTCTTCACAATCCTTTTCAATGGCTGTCTGACACGTCGCACCTTCGTTAGCGCTGTGTCTTAGCGGATGACGTTTTCCGCTTTCCGCGTATCTGGTATAAATCTTCGATATGGTGCATCTTGAATTACCAGACTCTTCGGCTTCATTGGTTACGGTGCACTGACAGTTTTCTCGCGTTCTAATTCATTCACAACGACGTAGAACACTGTTCTAACTACGACTGACACGTGTAATATATTAAGGACATTGCGCAGGTGCCATTTCCGATCATACAGTGTTGTTCAGCTGTCCCTGCCGATGCCGTTTTATGCAACCCACACTATGTCTGTATCAGGGACAGTATATAGACAGGGGACAGCTACGTAATCAATATAAGTTCCTCTCAGAGCTTTGAGTGTCTGTTAGCAAACGGTATCATACTACAAAAAATACAAGTGAGGATTGCCGATGAGTTACATGATATTTTTGGACCAAGATATATTTCACTTCTGCCATGTTTATCCAAGTGTCCCCAATCTTTCTTTGTGTAATTAGCGGTGTAGTCACACAGGTTTTGGATGTCTCTATGAGTTTATTCCGTTTCTAGTGATTAGTATTTCGTAAATGATTAAGAAAAGTTGGCTCATAAAGCGTGTTTCACCATTTCAAACAACGAAATTAACAGGAGATACCAAAATGGGTAGCATGGAAGTAACAACTTTCCAGTATATAACCCAATGAAAATATTGACGTATCACTCGTTTCATTAATGTGTTAAAGTAGTTTCATAACCAGAATTTGTACAACAATACTTTACCAGTTAGTGTGCGACATTTTTCCAGAGGAAACTAGCCAAGAATATTGTTCTGGCATGTAGGGTTGCATACATCGACATCGGCAGGGGCAGTTGAGCTACTCTGTATGTTTATCTTCTTCGATAAGTATGGCAGAAGTGAGATACATCTTGGTCCAAAAATATCATATAACTCATGGTCAATTCTTACTTTTATTTTTTACAGTATGATTCCGTTTGCTAACAGTCGCCCAAAGCTCTGAGAGGGAAGTTGTATCGATTATGTGGCTGCCGCGTGTCTGCATAACGTTCCCGATAAAGACGTAGTGTGGGTTGCATGAAACGTCATCAGTAGGGACAGCCGACTCAGCCCATATACAACAGCTGCACCTACAGGCTTAGTTTGCATCTGCACTTATGTACAAGCATGCATTTCTCGCCGTGTTTACACATTTTTGTCCAACACCTGTATGAATAATTTTGAAATGTTGGAATCATAAAGGTAGGAATTCGCTACGTTGTACCTTGATCAAACCATTAAATTTTTCCAGACTTTATATTCAAAACATATGAGCTTTTGCACTACATTAGACTGTCCACTACGTGGCGCTCTGTTCATCTCCTAACTGCGCATCCGCATGTGTGTAATTCGCTTGTATTAAAGGACGTTTCACAATGCTTCACGATTTAAAATTTGAATGACATACAAACTAAACGTGAAACAAAGTTGAACATTTTACTCGAGGTCGAAATTTACTTATGAGATATTACATTGGACAAATGATGACCATTCGGGGCTACACAATACTCGTGGCCTTTCACCCAGTTTTTGAACACATGGAAATTTCGTCGTGAATTCGATCTTTTAACTGTTGCAAGCTTCTCGGCCAGTTGGAGTACACTCTCGCCTTCAGATAACCCCATAGGTAAAAGTTTGGCACCATCAAATCAGGCGAGCGAGGCGGCCTTTAGACACAAGCACGTTTGGAAATTATGCGGTTGCCGAAAGCTTCACAGAAAGCTTGAAAGGTCTTGTTGGATGTGTGGCGTGTCGCGCCGACTTGTTGGAACGTTTTCGTCACGAAATCCGGAGCCACGTCACTGCTGCAGTCCCAGGTTCGAATCCAGCCTCGGGCATGGATGTGTGTGATGGCCATAGGTTAGTTATGTTTAAATAGTTCTAAGTTCTAGGGGACTGATGACCCCATATGTTAAGTCCCATAGTGCTCAGAGCCATTTCGTCACGAACGACGAAGGCTTGTCTGTATGCACACGTTCGATGTTATCGGGGGTTTAGACGGTTTTCTGAGAGCCTGTTGACTTTCAATTCGATGCACTGGCGGTTCCACGGAAATTTCTTACTCAATTCAATATTCAGTATACTGAACATGGCTGCGCTTTACCAGATCAGTAAATGAATCCAAAGCAGATAACCAGTTGCAACAAAAGGTGGTTTTATTCAACTTTTGACTATGCTTTCGACGGATGTAAACCCGTATCCTGTATTATTTGGCGTTTTTCCAATTCGATATTTTAGTTACATGTATTTCTGAAGAAGACGGGTTTACATCCGTCGAAACCGTCATCAAAGATTGAGTAAAACCGCCCTTTTGTTTCAAGTGCTTGGCTGCTTTGGATTGATTGACTCAATTCAGTATTGTTCCACGAATAGGAATTGGATACCGCGGCTGAATCTTGAAATGCTTACGAAAGGCACGTTGCACACGCACGACAGATTCGCCGCAGCGTAAACAGCACTCCACCGTGAACACACGATGTTGCATCCGCCAGTGCGACTTGATTGCTGACCGGCATATGGGATGAAACTAGGCACTCCGCGTTACTACACTACTGACCATTAAAATTGCTACACCACGAACATAACGTGCGGCAGACGCGAAATTTAACCGACAGGAACAAGATGCTGTGATATGCTAATGATTAGCTTTTCAGAGCATTCACACAAGGTTGGCGCCGGTGGCGAGACCTACAACGTGCTGACATGAGGGAAGTTTCCAACCGATTTCTCATACACAAACAGTTGACCGGCGTTGCCTGGTGAAACGTTGTTGTGATGCCTCGTGTAAGGAGGGGAAATGCGTACCATCATGTTTCCGACTTTTATAAAGGTCGGATCGTAGCCTATCGGCATTGCGGTTTGTCGTATCGCGACATTGCTGCTCGCGTTGGTCAAGATCCAATGACTGTTAGCAGAATATGGAATCGGTGGGTTCAGGAGAGTAATACGGAACGCCGAGCTGGATCCCAAAGGCCTCATATCACTAGCAGTCGAGATGACAGGCATTTATCCGCATGGCTGTAACAGATGGGGACGTTTGCAAGACAACAACCATCTGCACGAACAGTTCGACGACGTTTGCAGCAGTATGAACTATCAGCTTGGAGAACATGGCTGGGGTTACCCTTGACGCTGCATCACAGACAGGAGCGCCTGCGATGGTGTACTCAACGACGAACCTGGGTGCACGAATGGCAAAACGTCATATTTTCGGATGAATCCAGGTTATGTTTACAGCATCATAATGGTCGCATCCGTGTTTGGCGACATCGTGGTGAACGCACATTAGATGCGTGTATTTGTCATCGATAACTGGCGTATCACCCGGCGTGATGGTATGGGGTGCCATTAGTTACATGTCTCTGTCACCTCTTGTTAGCATTGACGGTACTTTGAACAGTGGACGTTACATTTCAGATGTGTTACGACCCGTGGCTTTAGCCCTCATTCGATCCCTGCGAAACCCTACATTTCAGCAGGATAATGAAAGACTGCATGTTGCAGGTCCTGTACGGGCCTTTCTGGATACAGAAAATGTTCGACTGCTGCCCTGGCCAGCACATTCTCCAGATCTCTCACCAATTGAAAACGTCTGGTCAATGGTGGCCGGGCAACTGGCTCGTCACAATACGCCAGACACTACTCTTGATGAACTGTGGTATCGTGTTGAAGCTGCCTGTACACGCCATCCAAGCTCTGTTTGACTCAATGCCCAGGCGTATCAAGGCCGTTATTACGGCCAGAGGTGGTCGTTCTGCGTACTGATTTCTCTGGATCTATGCACCAAAATTGCGTGAAAGTGTATCACATGTCAGTTCTAGTATAATATATTTGTCCAATGAATACCCGTTTAACATCTGCATTTCTTCTTGGTGTAGCAGTTTTAATGTCCAGTAGTGTAATAGTCGCCGCCACTGTATCTTGTTTTCAGCGCGCGTTATTCAAATTTGAAACTGTCAAAACATTGTGAAACACCTTGTATAAGCGACGCTCTTTATTCCTTTGCGTTTTGTCCCTGCGGTACTGTTGCAGTTATCAAAGTTCCAATCCCCTTGTGCACAAGTGGATCTCAGGTGGATGCCTGATATTTCGTGAGGTGAGCTCAGCTGTCAGCGTGTACACCAGGGCTGCCATGAGGAGACTGAATGCGCGCATCCCGCTGAGCTGAGACTTGACGCCGGGTCCGACTTGTTTGGTTTGCCATATCCCGGCGGAGTGCGGGCGCGGTGCGGTGCTACGCGGTCGATGCTTGGTTCGCGTCTCCGTCCCGTTTGCGTACCTCTCCCCACTCTCTCCTCCCCTCCCTGCACCCTCTCCTCCACCCCTCCCCCTCCCCCGCCGCCCCTCACGACTGTCGGCTGACCCGGTGACCTTTCCGCGGTCGGCGCTCCATTATGCACGAGGCACGCCGCGCCGCGCCGAGCGGAGACTGCCGGCTGGTATCGAGCGCCGGCCGCTGGCACACTTACCCACACTAAACACCTGTGCCACGCACTGCTGCTGCCGTTGCTGTTGCCTTCCTCCTTGAGTCTGGCCAAGTATTCGAGAGACACCGAGCCTTGTGGTAATAGTGTGTTGGACGGATAACTCTTAACAGAGAAGGGCGGCACGAGTGGACACATGTTTTACAGCGAGGGCTTTTACCACCCGTTATCTTAACTGCTGTTGAATCTTCGGAGTTGCATGGTCCACTTCTTCTCCTTCCAACATGATCTAGAACAGGGGTGGACCAGGGGTCGCCAAGAATTCGACTCACGAGCCTTGCCTTGGCCCGCGTGCCATACCGCTCAGTGAGACTGCACATTCCCCCCAATCCAGTGGCATGCTGTCGGGGAAGAGGGATAAACGACGAACGCGCAATGGCTATGAAGTCGTACTGCGTATGCCTTGATTTCATACGAAAGGGGACCCAAAAGTAACGAGAATTGGGCTGCGATGGAGAGGGAGAGTGGGGGAACCCACTGTTCGACCAGGTGTCCGTTACTCTCACGCCACCTGAGACAATGTGCAACGTTGTGTCGCTGTGAGTGCATCGGTTCTCCGGTGGCAGTTTCTTTTAGTAAAACGTGATGGCAGATTGTCGAGAGTAACGCGCGGCTGTGAAATTTTGTTTCCTGCTGGGGAAATCGGCCGCGGAAACCATTGTAATGCTTAAGACTGCTTATGGGGATGTTGCCCTAAGTAAAGACCAGAGTCTACGAGTGGTTTTCACCTTTTAAACATGGAGAAATGTCAATTGAAGACCAACCTCGTTCAGAACACCCCTCAACGTCAAGAAGTGACGAAAACGTCAACAAAATCAATGCCATCGTTCGTGACGAGTGAGATACTCGGAATATCATGGAGTTCAGTTCATATGGTTTTGTCAAAAGATTTACACATGAGAAAGGTTGCAGCCAAATTCGTCCCTCGCCTTCCCACAGACGAGCAAAGGACTTCAGGCATGTTTTGTGCTTCAAAATCAGCTCAATGAAGACCCTGAATTTCTCCGAAGGTGATGAATCGTGGTGCTATGGATACGACCCCGAAACAAAGCAGCAGTAGAGCTAGTGGAAGACAAGTGGCTATCCTCGTCCCAAAAAGAAAAAGAACCCGCCAAATGAAGTCAAATGGTTCAAATGGCTATGAGCACTTCTGAGGTCATCAGTCCCCTAGACCTAACTAACCTAAGGACATCACACACATACATGCCCGAGGCAGGATTCGAACCTGCGACCATAGCGGTCGCGCGGTTCCAGACTATAGCGCCTAGAACTGCTGCCCACCCCGGCCGGCAAATGAAGTCAAACATCAAGACAATGCTCATTTGTTTCTGTGATTGCAGAGGTGTTGTGCTCGCGGAATTCGTCCCTCCAGGTCAAACTGTCAACCAGGAGTTCTATTTGGAGGTTTTGAAAAGATTGAGGAAGAGTATCTGGAAGCAAAGGGCAGATCTCTGGCGCGCAGGCGACTGTTTCTTCCTTCGTGACAACGCGCCTGTCCACGCCACCCTCTTCGTAAAGCAGTTTTTGACCAAAGTGGCATGACAGAGATTGTTCAGCCCCACTTCTCACCGGATATAGCCCCCTGTGATTTCTTTTTGTTCCCCACACTCAAAAGGGACACGGAAGGAAAAACGTGTTGCCACTGTCGAAGAAGAAAAACAAAAATCGCTGGAAGACATAACTAATATTCCGATAAGGGAATTTAAAAACTGTTTTGAAGGATGGAATGTTCGTTTGACGAAAGGAGTTGAGGTCAATGGAGATTACTTTAAAGGTGATAAAAATTTGGTGTAAAAATGTTAAGAAATAAAGACGTTATGACGAATTTCCCGTTTTTTTTGCCCCCCTCCCCCCCCCTCCCGGTATTGATCAGCAAAACAGGTCAGCAACTTAATTATTTTTGGCACCCCGAAGACATAATGTAATTTTTATCTGGTGCAAACAGTCGGCATACAGACACAGACAATTTCACAGATTTCCGCACTCCAGTTCCCACTTAATAGTGACCTACTTAGTTTCATAACAGAACAAAAGCCATTCAGAGACAAGTTCTGTTTGTAATATTTTATCACGCTTCAAAACTCATTGTGGAAATATTGAACTCTCTCTAAGGAATACAATGTAAACGCCCTGGACAATTTTAATGAAATGGATTTGCGTTTAAATCGGTAAATACATTACAGATTAATCAGTTACATCTGTACATACACGGGGGCGCTTTCAACTGAAACGGCAAACGGCCTCGAAAACAGTTCGAAAACAAACATAGGATTGGCAGTGTCCTCAAAAACCTTTAGAAAATGATTCATTCAAGGCCACAATGAATTCTTCAAACCTCGCATTTTCTTTAACATCTCTGAGCTTAGGGAACTGGCTGTGTTTTTTGTCAGAATTTGACCCTTATAAAATGTGATTTTCTTTTTAAGTGCATCCCTATCAAGCCATAAGTTGTTTCTCATGCTATGGTGTCTTACTATGGGCACAGTGCAGTCAAGTCCACTCAAAATGCGAGGTCTACAATCGTTTTCGGTCGTACTAATTTTCGTTCACACACTCTCTTTCCTTCATAACTTCAACGATGGTGGGCCGAAAAATCATTCTAGGCATGCCCCTTGACTTAATTAACGTACTTCACAGTAATAAGTAAAGTCTAATATATAAGAAACTCGTAGCCGGTGTCTGTAATTTCTTTGTATCTTGATTCATAACGGTTGCTGCATCATAACGGCGTCTTTTCTTTCGGATATGTCGTTGTGCTTCACGGAGAGATTTACAATTTAAATTTTGAGAGAGCACTTCCCGGGAAGAGTCGGACAGCACACTATTTCCTACCACGTACATCTGGCGTAATGACTATGACGAGGGAACTCGAGAAATGGAGCTAATAAGGGGCTTACCGACAATCATTCCTCCCACGCATCATTAGCGGGTGGAACAGGGTAGGATGGGCAATCAATCAGCGTAATCCGTTCACAATGTTTATCAGAAATGTGCAAATAATGTTCATATTTCTTGGGAATATTCCCACAAATACAGGGTGTTTCACAATTCGTATTCTATACTTACAGGGTTTGTAGATGGGACATGGTAGACAAAGTTTTGATAAGGAACCAACGTCCTGAAATGTACCGTTTGGGGGTAATATATGCTGTTCGGATCAGTTTCAAATCTCTCCCGTCACTGTACAATACGTAATGGTAGAGCTGCATAACCCACGTATCGAGAACGTTCTCCACATCGCCTCTGTCCACCACATACCATTTTCGTCCTACTACTATAGTCGTTCTCAGCCTTTCTGACACCATTACCGTTGAATGCAATCAGATATTAGCTAGTGCCGCACCCCCTGCCCCAACCATCATTAACATTAGAGCAAAAAAAACTTTAAAATGAAAAATAATTTTCTTTGAGGACTTTTATTTTTAAAATGATGAAAGAAAAATGCTGTTTAGTATTTATAAGTGTTTTCTTAAACCACAATGTAATGAGCCCATGAGACAATTGGTACTAATTGTTTCTATGAACCATTTTTATAGAATGATGAAGAAATTCTCAGTGCATCACAAGTGCTACGAACCACTCCTTCTCAGATAAGACTAATTATTCACGTTGAGGGTAGACAGTTGTTACAAAAGATGCTTCCTCTCCACCACTCTCCTGTGTAGGATACTTGTTTCGCCCTTATCCTGTGCCCTCATTTAAAATAAACCAAGTTAAAGTGTGCGCACTATACCTATTGTTTGTAAATCACTTGATTGCCAGACAACTTGCTTTTGAACAGACAGGAATTGGAGGACATCATGTTGCCAGTGCTTTGTGGCTGACCACTGCCACTAATAATAATAATAATAATAATAATAATAATAATGCTCGTAGACCTTACAGCCGTGCAGTACCTATTACATAGTTAGTGTTGTGCTGACAATTACTTCATTTATCTGTTGCAAAGTGAACAGTGAATCAATTTCTGGTCCATTTCGGGAATTACCTGCAAGTCACAGAAGGTGTTTTCATGTGATATTTAAGCATATGTGACGCACACTGACGTAACAGAAGTCATGGGATAGCCATATGTACATATACAGAGGGCGGTAGTATCATCTATACTACGTATAAAACGACATTGCATTGGTGGAGCTGTCAATTGTACTCAAGTGATTCATGTAAAATGGTTTTCGACACGATTATCGCCGCACAGTGAGAATTAGTAGACTCTGAACGAGGAATGGTATTTGGAGTTAGTCGCATGCGATATTCCATTTCGAATATCGTTAGGGAATTCAAAATTCCGAGATACACAGTGTCAAGAGTGTGTCGAGAATACCAAATTTCTCAAATTTCTCATCGTGGACAACGCAGTGGCCGACGGCCTTCACTTAACGATCGAGAGCAGCGGCGTTTGCGTGGAATTATCATTGCTAATAGACAAGCAAAACTGCGTGAAATAACCTCGGAAATCAATGTGGGACGTACGACCAACGTATCCGTTAGGGCACGACATCGCCTGCAGCGCCCCTCCTGGGCTCGTAACAATATTGGTTGGACCCTAGAGGACTGAAAACCCGTGACCTGATCGGATGAGTCCCGATTTCAGTTGGTACGAACTGGTGGTAGGGTTCGACTGTGGCGCAAGCCACGCGAAGCCATGGACCCAAGTTGTCAACCAGGCACTATGTAAGCTAACAGTGGCTCCGTAATGGTGGGGACTGTGTTTACATGGCATGAACTGGATCCTGTCGTCCAACTGAACCGATTATTGAGAGGAAATGATTATGTTCGGCTACTTGGAGACCATTTGCAGCCATTTATGATGGACTTCATATTATGGTTGAAAAAGTCGCCATGTCACCGAGGCCACAATTATTCGCTACTGATTTGAGGAACATTCTGGACAATTCGAGCGAATGATTTGGCAACCCACACCGCCGGACGTGAATACCAGCGAACGTTTATAATGGAGAGGCCAGTTCGTGCACGAAGTCCTGCACTGGCAACGCTTTCGCAATTATGGACTGCTATATAGGCAGCACGACTTAATATGTCTGCAGTGGACTATGAACGACTTGTTGAGTCCATGCCACGTCGAACTGCTTCACTACGCTGGGCAAAAGGAGGTCCGACACAATATTCGGAGGTATCCCATGACTTTTGTCACTATACTGTATATGTGCTAGCTTTAGTGTAGTAGATATACGGTGCAAGTACGACCCGCCAGGGTAGCCGAGAGCGCTAACGTGCTGCTTCCTGGACTCGCGTAGGCACGCTGGCCCCGGATCGAATCCGCCCGGCGGATTAACGACGAGGACCGGTGTGCCGGCCAGCCTGGGTGTGGTTTTTAGGCGGTTTTCCACATCCTGCTAGGTCAATACCGGCCTGGTCCCCACGTTCCGACCCAGTTACACGATTCGCAGACATCTGAACACGTTCACACTATTCCATGAATTACACTAGACGCAGACAGCAGGGGTACACTAATTCTGTCCCAGGGGGTACGGGGTGGCGGCAAGAAGGGCATCTGGCCACCCATTTCCACTAACGTTGCCACATCCGTTCCTAACAATGCCGACCCTGCATCAGCGCGGGGCATGGCACTAGTGAAAGAAAGAAAGAATATACAGTGCAAGTACAGAACATGCGTGTTGTGGAGGGGCCATGTAAGGAAGAAGAAGTTCATACATTCATTTCATAAACTGCAACCTTCATCGCACTGTGTAACGCGTTAACGCTAGTATTTGAAAAAAAAACGTAATTATTAATTACTTACGTAAACAGTATTATAGTCTTATGAATTAGTGATGATAGTAATGGTCTTTTTAAAATAATTTAGTTTCGTGAGCGAAACACAATCGAAACTTTTTTTCACCGCTCAGGGCATAATTACCCACAGGTTGGAAATGATTGGACTACAACAACAGCTTCGAGAAACCAGTACTTTCGCAACTAGGAGCTTTGGCTGTGGTGTGCCACGGATATGCACCACGCTTTTTGGGCCGTGTGTGTGAAAGCATGCGTCATAAATACACCTTGTGAAACGAACAGCAGGGTCGCCACTTTTGGGGCAGCTGCTCTGGAACAGTTAGTGTGCTTAGCGTGAAGCGGGAGACTTGAAAGTGATCCCGATCTTCAAAACTTATTTTACATCCAAAAAGTACGTTTCTGGACATTGGTTCCTATTATCAAACCTTTAAAGTCTCCTTTACGACACGAGGAAGCCTATCGTAGAAATAATGAAACATCATGGACATGCTACAACCGCAAATATTCTGAAGTCAATTTAACTGTAAATAGTGTATTTGCGCACTGTCACGTACAAATACATGTTGCAAGACGACTGTGATGGAGGTAACCCTTATGGCATACTGAAGCCATTTAGCATGTCTGTACACAGTTTAGTGGTAACGTAATTCTGAAACTGGCATATAGGGCCTACTTGTTGTAGTTTATGAATGCAAATCTTGCACCAATAAAATCAACTTTTCAGACTTCCATCGAAAATATCTGGAAAATCCTGGGACTGAGGAAAATGGTTCAGATGGCTCTGAGCACTATGGGACTTAACATCTGAGGTCATCAGTCCCCTAGAACTTAGAACTACTTAAACCTAACTAACCTAAGGACATCACACACATCCATGCCCTGAGATTGCGAAGAAAGATGTGGGACGCAGAACGATGTTCCATACATTCATTTATTTATTCACGTAAATACCGTCATGAAGGAGAACCTTCGGCCCAGTGTATATCGAATATCCTGCCAGTGGACACATAATGATGTCATGCAGACCGTGCGAATGTGTGAGTATCGCTGAGAGAAATAAGAAACAGTTTCCGGATACGGTACCCAGAAAAAAATTGCCAATAGAGAAAAATAAAGTTGCAAGTACACGAAGAAATTTATTCAAGAACACCTCTGTCGTTAGACGGCCAAACGAGTTCGGCGATAGTGTTATAAAATAACCGATAGGTACTGGAAATAAAAAATAAAGACCTGAATGAAAATGGCGAATTAGAATTGAGTATAGCGTGGGACCTACTCATCGCGACGTCGATTTTGACATACCGGTCGCGGAATAAAAACAACGCCTTTTACGAGAACAGGTCAGACTCCACTGACGTCAGGACTGGTATCGTGGCTATATAAGGACATAATCTAAATTCTAACCAACAGCTATTTTGCTTGGCAATGACCGGAAAATCTTCGGCTGCATGATTACGGAGCTCGAATCAATTAAGGTGGCTGAAATAACAAGAAGAAGGGAAAGTGAATTTTTCTGGTTCGCTTAATTATCATGATATGTTATTTAAATGTGAGTCCGATCTTGATCCCTACGTACTATTGCACCATTTTACTGCGATTAGAATAAAGTGATAAAACTCACGGAAAAGAGATTTTTTTATCATTGAACATAATCCATCCACCATCTGAACGTAGTCCGACGTTCATTTTAGCTAGCAGTGATACGTACTCCGTGTTTAAATATCTACCAAAGTAATAACTTTCGAGGGAGCGCTATCAGTAAACACGGGTCGACATTCGGGTTGGACTTTTATTAAGAGATGTTGTAAAGAACTGTGTGTATTTGCGATACTACCATATTTCTTCTTTGGCGCCACTTGACCTTTCGTATGAAAGGAATTTATTTTGCCCCGTGGCACTATCCCTTTCACCTCACCCTTCCGGCATGTGCAAGGGCGAGGTCACGCACACAGTGGCGAAATGCCATCCTCAGAAAGGTCACCATCTGGGTGAGGGGCGGGCACAGCAGACTTTATAAGCGCAACTCTGCGTATTATGTTATTAGTGTATGTGTTGCGAAATATCTCGCACATAGTGATAAGTGTAGGGAAATGTATGCAGTAGTATTAAAGACTAAATTACGTCTCTTAATTCTGTCGCTACTGAAATCTGAAGGTTGGTTAACTGATCACTCGTGTTAGTTGCATCAGAGTATTAATCTCGTGTCTGGAAAATTATATTTTGCGCAAGCGATAACGCTAATTTAGTTGCGTGCTTTTTCAGTTTCGGTGGCCGTTCTTGTCAGGAGTGAACAGAAGCAATTATTACAAGGAAAGCGGAGCACTACCAGCTAACAGCAGTATTTTTCATGATATCACGACTGCAAGATTGAAATTCGCGGAACTCGAATAAAAAAGGCAAACCGGACAGATAAGTAATATGCGAAAGGGGTATAGCATTCCTGACAGAAAGTAAAAAAGACTTACAACTGATTCGTGGAATTGTATGCAAGATTGTCGCAGATTGAGAACAAACAATGCAATTAAGATAGTATAGAGAATAGTAGAAATGAGAATAGCAACTTAACCAAACATAAAATGTTCAGAATCTCCATCATTTTGATTTGCAGCTCCTTGTCTTGGCCCTGTTTGCAGTTAAAATTGTTGGTGTGAGGTCCGCCAGTTATGCAAAACACCTTTTTTTCTCAGTACCCAAACATGTTTCGGCACCACTGTGCCATCATCGGTGAGTTTTCGTTTTTATTTATTCTGCAATGTGCACATTTTTGTTAAATGATTATAAAATTATGTGCATTTTTAGTTCAAACAACAGATCGTATCCTTTTTGTAATTACCTTTACATTTGGTGTGCATGAATTTTCAGCATCACCTGTGTGTTAATTACTACAGGTAGTTCGTCATATGCAACCAAACGATGTTGATGAAAAAGTTTTTTGCTGGGAGTTAACCTGTCTTCTAGAACGTTATTCAGTTTTTCTCGATGTTTTTGCGCCTATATTCGTTTTTCCTTACGCTTTCGTGTGGCAAGCACTTCCAAGCGAAAACATTGAGAAAAACTGAATTACATTCTAGAAGATAGATTACCTCCCAGCAAAAAACTTTCTCATCAACATCGTTTGGTTGCAAATGACAAGCTACCTGTAGTAATTAACACACAAGTGATCTAGAAAATTCATGCACACCAAATGTAAGGGTATTTACAAAAAGAAACGATCTGTTGTTTGAACTAAAAATGCGCATAATTTTATAATCATTTAACAAAAATGCTCACATTGCAGAATAAATAAAAACGAAAACCCACTGATGATGGCACAGTGGTGCCGGAACATATTTGGGTGCTGAGAAAAACGCTGCTTTGCATAACTGGCGGACCTCACATCCAACAAGTTTGGAATCTATAGCAGCAGAAGTGTAAGAATTTTCTAGTTATCTAAGTGAGAGACTTCATCAACTACGTAGCACAAGTGCAAAGAGTGTGCTTCAGTAAGAAAGCTCTACTGGTGCAAAATATGGACATAGACTTTAGGAGGATGTTCCTTAAAAAGATCGTCTGGAGCACAGCATTGTATAAAAATGAACTGTGGTCCATCGGAAAACTAGAGAGGAAGGTGGTTATTTCAGTTCTGAGCGCGCAGCAATGTGGCAGTTAGGACTGAAAAAGTGCAGAATTAACGTATCTAGAAAGAGAAGGCGGGAAAAGAAGTGTACGAAGGACCATTACCAGAATTTGAACAGGTTAGAGGGGCGTGTAGCAAGGCATTCAGCAATATTTAACTCCACACTGGAAGGAGCAACATAAAAGAGAGGTTTAGAATTTGTAAAATAGAGGTAAAAGGGTTGGCACAAGAAGAGATGAAAGACATTATAATTTTTTAGAAAAATTCATGGCTGAGAAAAATCTCTTCACAAGGCACTTAAATGGGCACATGTAGTTGAGGAGAAAAAGATGTCCGATGCATATTTGTTGACTGTCAATATTCAAGAACTGAGTATAAGTCAGTGACCATGTATACAGATGGACGAAACAAATAGGGTTCGTTATTGCCGTTTGTGTAAAAAAAAAGGGGGGGGGAGTCGAGTGTCATGTAGTGAAGTATGCGAGGTGAGGCGCTACGGTATACAATGGCGTCAACTACAGGGTAGCGGGTAGTTCCACGCCACCAACAACACCGAAGATCCCTGTATTCAATATACTGTTCTTTTACTTCATGATTCTTGTTAGATCTACAGAAGAGTTGTACCACTATATTTGACTCATCGATATCGGAAATTTTGAAAGCAAAAAATAGCACAACATCCAAAAAGACTGACGCCTGTATTAATGAAGTTACGAGGAAACGTTGCTGTTTATTTCTGGAGACCCAGGTCGCTGTTCGCCTGATTGAAAAATTACAATGAATTTAACGGCCGGAAGTATTCTGATGTTAAAAGGTTATAAATAAAATAAAACTTTCTAATACCTACTTTAGGTTTTGCAGGTGTTTCCCCAAAGCTTTACGCTTTTACCTATTTACTGAACGTCGTATAACTCACAAAGCAGTTGCGTTAACAGTAATGGTTATTATTTTACGTCGTTGATTCAGTGTCAATGATTTACCATAGTCTACATGTTGATGTTTGTTGAACAGCAGGCTAAGTTACTTTTTTTTTTTATCAAAACGAATATTTGCGCAGCCTTGATCTGTAGCACACAATGGCGAAACACTGAAATTGTTTTAACATGCTGATGATCTCATGTGACTGAAACTGTGTGCAAATAAGGTTCTGACGTAGTGGTCTTGTCCGTCAAAAATTGTCAAGTATTTATTATCCAGTATTATTATATCAATGTACGATGAGCACGAAAAGGTATACAGATGTTTCTCATATATATGACAGTCATATAATCCTCTACTCTGATGACATGGACACTGTATCTGAACCTTGGAGCCTAGATCTATATTTACATCTATATCTATCCTCCACAAGTCACCTTACAGTGTGTCACGGAGTGTATTTCGGGCAGAACTCTCACCCCCTCCCCCCTCTTCCCCTTTCTTTTACCATTCTCGGATAGTGCGCGGGACAGCCGGTACGCGTATCATAGTGTCACGGATTCGGCGAGCATTACCTCTGCTCCTGCCTTACCTTCTCATCCCCCAACAATATTCAATTATAGATTTAAATATGAAAAAAAAATACTTGGCACATAACCATTTCTGCTAGCTAAACACTCATATCTATCCATGACATTCACAACTACATACACTAATGCATCGATTTAACTGATTGTGTGTCCACTTTTGTGCAAAAATTTAAGTAAATTTGAGAAATATTCTTGTGAGTACAAAGCATTCAAACTAGAAAAAACAGGTTTAAAAAAGGTTGGAGATGGTCAGTTTTTGTAACCACAAAGTAAAATGAATCAGCCTGAAAACTTGTCATGTAGTTAACCGATGTCTCTATAGCCTCCTGGCAGGTGTAACGACTTTGTCATAAATCTACAATATCAGCCTCTTCTGGCTATGACAACAGAAATCATTTCACGATAAAAAGCACCATACACTGTTTATTTTTCTTCTTCCTCATGGACGTATGGTCGTACGATTCTGCGTACCATAATACATAGCACACTATCAAATCTGTGTGTGTTTATTATTTTTTGCGAGGGCGGATATAGGTGACTGTTTCTTGTTTGCTTAAGTTCGGTAAGTAGGATTCAACATCCTGTCTATGACTAGGTCATTAGAAACGGAGCACAAACCGGGATTAGGGAAGGGTGGAGAAGGAATCGGCCGTGCCCTTTCAAAAGAACGATACCCGCATCCATCGTAAGCGATTTAAGGAAACGAAGGTAAACCTAAATATGGACTGCTGGATGGGCAATTGAATGCTATATTTCCGAATATAAGTCCAGTGTCTTATCACTAAGCCACCTTGCTCGCCAATTAATTCCATGTAAACAGAAATAAGCTTAAGGAAGTCTGAGAATCTGAAAGCAAAGAGCCGTGAGTTATAACAGTTAGACCTGCGCTGTACTCGTAGGTAGGTATCTATTTTACTAAACGGCTAACTCTGTATGCGGTGCGAGCTCCCAGTTGCAGCTTGCCTGTCTAGTGCCTTACAGGGAAAAAAAATCTGATTTTCTGCATTCTGTGTAATTACTGACCGAATTGAAACAATAGAATTCTGTCACAGTTTACTCATCAAGAGGAACTATTTTATGTTGAAGGTTTAACACAACAAGAGGAGGATTAAAGTTAGAAACTGTGTACACTTCTTGAAGCTGTGTAACACGCGGCGCACTAATCACGCAGACTATATTAGTCCAATATTTGACAATCAGAACACTCTACGATTTCCAACAAACTTTACACATAATTTCCAATCTTTACGAAACTTTTTCTTGCTGACTACCGCCCCCATCCTTCCAAAACGATGAAAGGAAAGAAGTTCATCGCTTACTACGTTCGTGCTGTTCCGACAGTAAAACTTCAGCAACAGGTATAAGGTTTTAATTTATTACTTCTTTACTACGAAATCGATTCACAACACATTTTGCAGGCCGTATACACATATACTATTGAACGTAGCTGCAAAATTCTGTCATTGTATGACACATTTTTCAGGAGATACGACTTCATAAACAATGAGACGCGTGAAATACTAGCTTTTTCTTAAGCGGAGTGCAAATTACTCAGAACATACTCATCCAGCGTTTGATATTGAGAACAGTTAGTGACTTTCAACAAACTGTAAACATAATTCTTGAAATTTTGGCGGCGTGAAGACTATTCTATGATGTTTCGGGATTGCAGCCGGACGGACGTCGATTTCTTGCCACGATATTTCGGCTGGCAGTCATGAGGTGAGTGTGTTACTAGTTCAGTGAACTACCAATCTCCAGTGCAACAAACTCTCCTGGAGATGGGTAATGACTGTCATCTGAAATATCGTGGTAAGAAGTCGACGTCATCCTGATGCATCCCAGAACTTCATGGAATAACTGTAAACATAATTTCAAACTTTTTCTTAACTTTTATCGCTTGCAAGGTTAAAGTCAAATACTGAGCATATTAAATCTTTTGTGACGAAATAAGATGTTTGAAGCAGCTTCATACACGGGATTTCGATTGTTTAAAGAATCGGAGTGGGGAACTTACTGGTAATCAATCAGCTGTTTTCCCTCCTCCCCTTCCCCTCCCCCCGCTGTTATGCCATTGTACATTGCGTTTCTTGATCTTTTGCACGTACGTAATTCCAACATGTCGGAGCCCCATCTCAATTTGTGCATCTTGCTCTCGATCATATGCGTTAGACGTTCCCTAAAAGGTGTTTAGGAAGACGAGGTTTTGTTTCGTGGCCATGTGCATCACATGGTCTCACCCAATTTGGTTCCTCATGTGGGAGAATGTAAAGACTCTTGTGCACGACACGAGGATGGTGAAGAGGATTTCCTGTCAAGAACTCTCGCTGCTTACGATGTTATTCAAAGAAAACCGAAGATGTTCTAGTGTACCCAGAAGAAGCTGTTATGATGTCATCCTGCACAGAGGTTGGGAGACGTCACCTTGACCAACTGTTGTAATGGTACACTTTCTGCAAGTAGTCCAGAGAAATAAAATTATTACAAAAATGAGTCTACAAGAGTTTTTATCATCAGCAGCAGAAAGACGGTAAAATCGAAGTTACCTCATTTTCGAACAATTATCATTTATTCTTTGGTCGCACGTCCACATTTTTTAAATGCATGATGTGTTTCGATCTCTCTGGATTATGTTCAGATCTAAAACAAAGCAAAACTAAATATGTACTGTCTATTACTTTACAGTAAATAGAAAGGAATTGCACATTTAGCGCTGTGTCCGCGTCAGCAACCCATATCGTCTGTATCAGAACCTCATATCAAAGTACTGTGTTTTGCAGCTGCTGTTAATGTTTTAAATTGGTACCCGGCGGAGTAGGGGAGAGGAGAGGAGAAAACGTGAGAAGTGGGGGAAAGGCGGAAAATGGAGCGAGGGTAATATAGAGATAGGAAAGAAAGCAGGGAGAGGAGCCCCAGTTTGGCTTCTAATTTTCGATACACTCATTTACGGTCTACGCTTCCTTGTGCCAAGTTAATACACTTGCCATTATGTTATTTGTGGAAGTTTGTGTCTTGATCACGCAGACACCTTGTACACGCTGGATCCGAACTCCACAGTAACATGTTGTAGGTCGATTAAGAATATTTCTGTTTTGATGTAGGAGGAATCAGTTCTCTGGTGGCTCGCTACAGAATAAGTGCTTTTAACTTGATTTCTTATTACCATTTATTTTTGCATATGTATTGTACTGAAAATAACTACCCAGCAGCGCCTATGTCAACGGTTCGCGCCATGCGTCTTGTTTGCAAACAAACTTGCTCCATTCGCTTACGGTATATGCCCACGCTATTCTTCACCTACAAGCTAATATTCCGTGCTTTTCAGTATTTCACGTGTCTGTTTTTGCGACAGTATTAGTTATACGTTAACAGCGATACGCAGCAGTACGAATACTGTTACTGGTGAGAAGTTGGCTGGTATGCACCTTGTGCATGGGTTCAATAAATGCAGTGGACGAGTGGAATATCTACGCTACGCTGAACTGCTCTCACAGTGACGACAACCATATCACAGTATAGTACTTTTGGATACGAGTGTTGCATAACTCTTAATTTTGTGTTGTAACTTTTAGTAATTTTATTTTAATCCTTAACAGTGAAATGAAGGTATTTGCAAAGTACTGCAGTAACGAACCGAATAAATCATATTTACGTTATTACTCTGTAACAAGCTACCGGAAAACTCCGGTTTTGATATAAAAATATTCAGATAATATTGCCGAACAGCAGCAGAAATTTTCCCAGTTAAGTCCGGATTCACCTCGTACATGTCTGAATTGTTTTTATATGCTGTTCGCCTCAAATACAGAATGTCGTAGGAAATAGATAAATGCTACGAAATTTTACATATCTATTTACATTGATATTTGTTTCTTACTCTTAGTTGAAGATATTGTTATTAAATTTCAAGATGTTCAAATGTGTGTGATTTCCTAAGGAACCAAACTGCTGAGGTCATCGTCCCTAGGCCTACACACTACTTAAACTAACTTACGCTAAGAACAAGAACTCGATCCTCCGGCGGGAGAGGCCGTGCAGTCCGTGACATTGCGCCTCAAACCACGCGGCAACTGCAAGAGGTTACCTACTTCTTCAGAAGAGGACGACAAGAGCAAGGGATGAGAAACGAGTAAGATAATCGGAAGGAATAAACTTATTTAGAAAAAAAAAATATTGAGAGTTAAGAGAGAAGTAAAGCTGCATGTCCTCGGGAAAAATTACGGCTGTAGTTTCCACTTGCTTTCAGCCGTTCGCAGTACCAGCACAGCAAGGCTGTTTTGGTTAGTGTTACAAGGCCAGATCAGTCAATCATCCAGACTGTTGCCCCTGAAACTACTGAAAAAGGCTGCTGCCCCTTTTCCGGAATCACACGTTTGTCTGGCCTCTCAATAGACACTCCTCCGTTGTGGTTGCACCTACGGTACGGCTATCTGTATCGCTGAGGCACGCAAGCCTCCCCACCAACGGAAAGGTTAATGGTTAAGGGGGGGGGGGGGAGGACCAGATGGCAATTGTAAGAGTCGAGGGACATGAAAGGGAAGCAGTGGTTGGGAAGGGAGTGAGACAGGGTTGTAGCCTCTCCCCGATGTTATTCAATCTGTATAATGAGCAAGCAGTAAAGGAAACGAAAGAAAAATTTGGAATAGGAATTAAGATCCATGGAGAAGAAATAAAAACTTTGAGGTTCGCCGATGACATTGTAATTCTGTCAGAGACAGCAAAGGACTTGGAGGAGCAGTTGAACGGAATGGGCAGTGTCATGAAAGGAGGATACACGATGAACATCAACAAAAGGAAAACGAGGATAATGGAATGTAGTCGAATGAAGTCGGGTGATGCTGAGGGAATTAGATTAGGAAATGAGACACTTAAAGCAGTAAAGGAGTTTTGCTATTTGGGGAGCAAAATAACTGATGATGGTTGAAGTAGAGAAGATATAAAATGTAGACTGGCAATGGCAAGGAAAGCGTTTCTGAAGAAGAGAAATTTGTTAACATCGAGTTTAGATGTCAATGTCAGGAAGTCGTTTCTGAAAGTATTTGTATGGAGTGTAGCCATGTATGGAAGTGAAACATGGACGATAAATAGTTTGGACAAGAAGAGAATAGAAGCTTTCGAAATGTGGTGCTACAGAAGAATGCTGAAGATTAGATGGTAGAACACATTACTAATGAGGAGATATTGAATAGAATTGGGGAGAAGAGGAGTTTGTGGCACAACTTCACCAGAAGAAGGGATTGGTTGGTAGGACATGTTCTGAGGCATCAAGGGATCACCAATTTAGTATTGGAGGGCAGCGTGGAGGGTAAAAATCGTAGAGGAAGACCAAGAGATGAATACGCTAAGCAGATTCAGAAGGATGTAGGTTGCGGTAGGTACTGGGAGATGAAGAAGCTTGCACAGGATAGAGTAACATGGAGAGCTGCATCAAACCAGTCTCATGACTGAAGACCACAACAACAACAACAACAACAACAACAACAACAAGAGAGAAGTTTCTGGTGCAGCACTGAAGTGATGTACATATGACGGGGAATCTGGAAGAAAAGGAACGGATAGATTACGATTTTCGCTAATACAGAAGGACGTCGCAAATTAAACAACAAGTAAACGAGAAGATGACAGACAGAATGTGATAATGTGGACAGTAAGAGTGCACAACAAAATAAAAGATACACTTCGTCAGTCATAAGGAGGACGATAGTGCCCGAAAAGGGGACAGTTGGTGGTGCTATTTCTGGATCACTGTCCCAGTTCGGCACTTCACACGCCGAGCCACGAAGCGAGATCGATGGTGTTATATCGATACCGTGCTTTTTAGGCACTGCACATTGAAGCCAAGGCAGCAGTGCGGAACACTTGGAAACCTTTATCGTAGTCGTCTCCGGTGTGTGCAGACCTTTTTAACGGAAAAAGGCAAGTTATGGGTAAGCCCTATATTAGCGTTGCTCCTGGTAACATATTAATAGCCAGCAAAATTACTGGACTATCCTCTCTGGGAGAAAAACTGACACAAAAAACGTACAAGTGGTTTTAATTTATTGAAAGTACGGTAAATAGCTGCAGTCATGGACTAAAAGGGTAGGCTGCAAATGTGTATACACAAATTTTAAATCCCAGGGAGACTTCACTGTCCCATACGATATAACATCCTTGTATAAAACGTCTAGCAATGAAGTAGGTGCTTTCACTAAGCTATTTATGAAGCCAATGGTTTGTGATTTGTCATTAGTTTTTGTTCTGTTAATTCTTGGGGTGTTGCTTGTGTGTGTATGTGTGTGTGTGTGTGTGTGTGTGTGTGTGTGTGTGTGTGTATGTGTGTGTGTGTGATTTGTGCTATGGGTGTGTGGTTTGTTGTGTGGTGTCAGAGTATGGTGAGTGGTGTATGCAGTGTATGTTGAGCGGTGTGTATGTGTATGTTTGTGTGTGTGAGTGATTTATGGTGTGCAGCTTGTGGTGTGGTGCGTGACATGGTGCATTTTGTAGAATGTTGTGATTATCAGCCAGCCGCAGCACATAGCCAGGCTACCTCTCCGTAAGTTCAAGTTTAGTTCAGTTTATCGCTCGATTACGAAATCGCTTTTTTACCACACAATAGCAGAGTATTAATGAAGTAATTACTTGGATTTTATTTTAACAGTCATTATTTGTTGGGGAAGCCTGCCGCTCTTTTCGTGCCAATTAAAGTTTGCAGAGTTGCTATCTAATTGTACATGGTATATTCTGTTGTTTACAGGATTTATTAAGGGCTCTGTATTCTATAGGTTGTGGTACTGCTTCCCTCCCACATGCATCGTTAGCACATTCACAAACAGTTCTGTTAATACGAGATCGGTGTTTCTCATGACAACATCCTTGTATAAAACATTCCCAGTTTACTTGTGGCGTTGTATCTTGATACAACTCTAGTATTCGATGAAATCTTTAACCGCCCTCGTCATGAACAAGTGACTGTAGTGACTACTATTATAGCCATTAATACACCGCAGACGGCTTGTTATTGGTCAGTGTACGACATCATTATCGCCAAGCTGCCATCTCATGTCAGCACTGGTGATGCCAGAGGTCTTCTAAGAAGTTAAACAATTCAGTGCATTTCTGTACGTCGTCTCAGTGCGGAGAGATCACTTACACGCGACATTACACCATTCCACATTTCTACTTACAAGGGGAGGCGGCCAATTGTGAAATTCAGATTAGATTCATACTGCGCATAATAAAAGCTCATGGCCAGAGGTGTAATGTGGCAAAGGACCAAGATGCTCTTCTCAGCCGTTGTCGAGAAAATCGACAGTTAAAAGAAACCGTTGCGGTGAAATACTCTCTATGATTAATAATTTTCTACAGCGTCGTGGCGCAGCGGTAAGCGCTCGGGTTCGTAATACGAAGGTCGCCGGATCGAATCTCGCGCCATCCAATTTTTTTATTATTAATGAATTGCTTAGGCATGTTGATGAAAGCGGATCGCTCTCCAATTGTACCGCCTCCATTTTTCCGTTTTTTTAACAGGGTGTACCATAGCTCTCCCGTCCGCACTGATTTTCGACGATGTTATAACTTGCGCTAGGGACCGTATCTACCTTCTTTCGAAGTTAGCAGACAACTACGCTGTTATGCGGCGGCTCGCTTCGGCCCATTCAACATCTGTCCTTCAAGTGTAACGAGCGAGTAACGGAGTTTATATTTCATACATGCCGCAGCAAATTTGTGTTCGTGGGGTCTCTATTCTAATTCGAACGTTTGACTTACGCTATACGTATTCGTTTCGGAATACCGTTTCTACGTCTTCCGTTAACTATACGTGGTTAACATTATGAAGACAATTAATAACATTTGTGAAATACAACTTTGTTTGCGGAAAACATAATGATGTTCGAAGTCGCCAGTTTTTCCACGACAAACGACTTTCAACAACTTATTATATGCATAATTGTTGCAACTGATTGCCGGGAATCATATATATATATATATATATATATATATATATATATATATTTGAATTACAAAAAACAAATACTAAAAAAAAAGAGTTGCATGGTGCGAGATTCGATCCGGCGACCTTCGTATTACGAACCCGAGCGCTTACCGCTGCGCCACGACGCTGTAGAAAATTATTAATCGTAGAGAGTATTTCACCGCAACGGTTTCTTTTAACTGTCGATTTTCTCGACAACGGCTGAGAAGTGCATCTTGGTGCTTTGCCACATTACACTTCTGGCCATGAGCTTTCATTATGCGCAGTATGAATCGAATCTGAATTTCACAATTGGCGGCCTCCCCTTGTTAGTAGATTCGGCTATTAAAGGAGCAATAGAAATTAGAATTTACGAGAACAATTCCTACCAGGACAGTGGGCAGCAGAGCGTGGAAGCAAGCTCTCGGTGCTGAGGAGATACAGAGAAATGCACTGAATTGTTAATGTTCCTAAGAGAACGCTGGCACCACCAGTACAGATAAGAACAAAGTCTCTGACAGCACGACACAACAATGACGTAAATCGGTGAATCACAGGCCGCCTATGGGCTTCACATGGTAACCACAACAGCAGCCGCAACAGTCAGTTGCTCCCGGCAAGGACGATGGAGGATTTCATCGAAAGCCGCAAATTGTAATCAGATTTGACACGCCAAATAAACTGAGAAAGTTTTATACAAGTTCTATTAATAACGGGGCCTAATTAGCCCTGCAAGAAAGAATGAAGTCCGAAACTCCACACTACGACGAGAGCAGTTTCTTTTACTACACAAAGATTCCAAGGTGAGCCAAACGATAGTACCAGAAATGCTGTCTTGGTAATAAGCTTAATGAGGTATCTCGAACACAAGGACCTCTTCTGTGCCAACCATCACGGATTTCGATCATGTGAAACCCAACTCTCACTTTTCTCGCATGACATACTGAAAATTAGGGATCAAGGTGCTCAGATAGATGCAGTAATGCAGTTTTTCTCGATTTCCAAAAAGCATTTCATTCCGTATCACACCTACGCTTATTATCAAAAGTACGATTGTATAGAGTGAATTCTGTAAAATTAATGACTGGACTGATGATTTCTTGGTATGGTGGACGCAACAAGTTATCTTGGATGGAGAGTCATCGACAGATGCAGAGATATGTATGTTAATGACCTTGCAAACAATATTAATGATAATCTCAGACTTTTCGCGGATGGTGGAGTTATCTCTAATTAAGAACAGTCTGAAAAAAACTGCACAAATATTCAGTCACATCTTAATAAGATTTCAAAGAGATACAGAGATTAGCAACTTGATTTAAATGTTCAGAAACGTGAAATTCTGCACTTCACAGAACGAAAAAATGTAGTACCCAATAACTATGATATGAGTTACAACTGTGGTTCATACAAATACCTAGGTGTAACACAACCTAGGTGTAGGCACATGAAATGAGACGATCACGCAGGTTCACTCGTGGGTGAAGTAGGTGGTAGACTAGGGTTTATTAGTAGAACACTAGGGAAATGCAATCAGTCTATAAAGAAGATTGCTTACAGATCAATCGTCGACCCATCCTAGAATACTGCACATGTGTGTGGGGCCCATACGAAGTAGGATTAACAGAGGATGTTGAACGTATATAGGGAATGGCAGCACGAATGGTCACAAGTTGTCTGGCCTGCGCCGGCCGGATTGACCGAGCGGCTCTAGGCGCTACAGTCTGGAGCCGCGCGACCGCTACGGTCGTAGGTTCGAATCCTGCCTCGGGCATGGAGGTGTGTGATGTCCTTAGGTTAGTTAGGTTTAAGTAGTTCTAAGTTCTAGGGGATTGATGACCTCAGAAGTTAAGTCCCATAGTGCTCAGAGCCATTTGAACCATTTTTTTTTTTTGTCTGGCCTGCGGGGGTCTGTCACAGAGATGTTCAAAGAAGTGAATTGGCAGACTCTTGAAGACAGACGGAAACTATCGCGAGGAAACCTACTTACAAAGTTTGAAGACCCGGCTTTGAATGACAACTGTAGGTATTTACTACAAATCCCTACATATTGCTCCCATAGAGATGCTGAGGAACAGATCAGAATAATTACAGTACGCATAGAGGCGTTCAGACAATCATTCTTCCCGCCCTTCATACGTGGATGGAACGAGAAATATCTCAGATAACTCGTACAATAGGACGCACCCTCTGCCATGCATTTCGTAGTCATTCGCAGAGTACGAATGTACTCGTACTTAGAAAAAACAAAGATGCTGCTGATCGGATGTAAGTTGTGAGAGTTACGCAAACCGTGAATTTGTTGAGACATAAAATTTATCAGCTAGAAGAAGGGGCGATATCTATAAAACAGTTACTGGCATAATTGATGAGATGACGTCTGAGGGCACCGTGACCACTTTTACCATAATGAAAGAACACACTGTCTGGGTTACTGGGTGTCTCCGGTATTGCGAATAAGCATAAAAAGTGACTGCTAGTGTCTGTGTCTACTGACAGGAAAGCCTCTCTCTCTCTCTCTCTCTCTCTCTCTCTCTCTCTCTCTCTCTTTCAAGGTACCAATTATTTCCAGGCTTTAATTCACAATCTACTGCCGTAATTGTGATATAGATCTTCTGCACTTGGTATACTTGCTATTTTCGGAATGTTTTCAGCAAACAGACAGCTGTAACGGTAGAACAAGGTTTGCGTGATCAGGTCGGGGTATCGGAATTGCAGCGTCTAGTAAATCCCTTTGTGAATGGGTAATTATTCTACGGCATCTAGTCCGCTGGCAACACGCAGTTCTGACATAAATAATCCGCTGTAATTCGGTCGTGCCGCTCTGTTTCCCACAAAATTAGAAGTATTTTTCTCAGGAAATTTTGCTGTTACTTTGTGCCCTAAATGAAACCCTTGCCTGAAGATGGAAGAGCTCGGTGGTTTCAACAAAAGGGCCTGTTAAATTTCAGGCTATATGCTTGGCTAAAGAGCAAAGGCAATGCGCTGCGACTGTTTAGTTATTACAATTGTAAGAAATTCAGTAATGTTGTAACAAGAGTCAATGCTAATAGTTATTGTTGTAACGAGTCAGAATGCCGACCATCAGCGAAGTAGACACATCAATGTACAATTGCAAGGTATATCTAAAACCCCACCTCACCTGCGGAGAAGAAATACCTTGACTTCCACCTTGTATTACTGGTTACATTAATTGAACAGGTGTTCATTTCAGCTTGGCTCTTCCTCATTATTCTGCAGAGACGTTTAAACCTGTTGGTATTCTATCACGAAGTTTTTATCATGTGTATCAAACAATTCCACCAGGTTCAAGGCACCTATCACCTAAGAACGTTCGAACAGTGTAACCGGCAGTAGAAACGGAAGTATGTCTTAACGGCAGATGATTTGGCGTTTCACATATAACTTGAAGTTTAACAGCTGCGTGCAGAACACGCATAAAATTGTACCGCTTTCTATGTTACACGTAAACATTATCACCCATTTTTGTCCTTAGCATTGATCTTCGGTACCACGTAGGTTATTTGGTTGCAGTTGTCCACCCTCAGCTTCAGAGGTAAACTATATTCCTAAACTAACCGCTCGCCTCGCTTGTTTCTTCCACTTCGATCTCTGTTGATGCTAATTACTATCAGCTATGCTAAAACTGATAGAAGCTCTAGGCTCAGTACTATCTGCAAAGCTGCAGGCTGCGCCTGAAGCATCTGAAATTTTACACAGCAAAATTGTTTTGTTAGTCTCAATTGCCTGAAACCAAGCTACTTACTTCTCAGCAATATCCAACAATAATTCTGAAGGCAACAAAAACATAGTTTAACTACTCGATTTCAACCGTTCTCAAGGCGAAGCACATGCTTCCGAGAATATGAGAAAGTGGTTCTGGGACTGGATAGCAGCCAGCAAGGAATATTTTAGGGAATTGGTTTGAGAAATTTATTTCAAAGGCCCAGTGAAATCTTTACAATTTTTCTCCCAGAGTAATTCACGCCGTGTCTACGTGACACAAGTCGCTTGTCTTTCAAAACCGGCGGTTCTGTCCAGTTAAAGCTGCTGACAGGATACGCCCTGAGTCCTCTGCTGAAACTGCTAGCGAATTCACATCATTGATTTTCGCCAATAGCGTGCGCGGGATAACGATCACATGTGTGGACGCCGGAGCGTCCTGCGGTGCAGAACACACTTGCTTCTCTCTATTGTAATCCAGACCTCGAGCAGAACAGACTCTTTTCGGAAGGCAGAGCCTCTAGCTGTGCTTTTCACGCCCGTCCACCAACTTAAGTTAACATGAACCGCTCCCCCTTTCGTTGCCCACTTCAATTAATTCTTCGACCTCCTATTGTTGTTGTTGTGGTCTTCAGTCCTGAGACTGGTTTGATGCAGCTCTCCATGCTGCTCTATCCTGTGCAAGCTTCTTCATCTCCCAGTACCTACTGCAACCTACATCCTTCTGAATCTGCTTAGTGTATTCATCTCTTGGTCTCCCTCTACGATTTTTACCCTCCACGCTGCCCTCCAATGCTAAATTTGTGATCCCTTGATGCCTCAAAACATGGCATACCAACCGATCCCTTCTTCTAGTCAAGTTGTGCCACAAACTTCTCTTCTCCCCAATCCTATTCAATACCTCCTCATTAGTTACGTGATCTATCCACCATATCTTCAGCATTCTTCTGTAGCACCACATTTCGAAAGCTTCTATTCTCTTCTTGTCCAAACTAGTTATCGTCCATGTTTCACTTCCATACATGGCCACACTCCATACAAATACTTTCAGAAACGACTTCCTGACACTTAAATCTATACTCGACGTTAACAAATTTCTCTTCTTCAGAAACGATTTCCTTGCCGTTGCCAGTCTACATTTTATATCCTCTCTACTTCGACCATCATCAGTTATTTTACTCCCTAAATTGCAAAACTCCTTTACTACTTTAAGTGTCTCATTTCCTAATCTAATTCCCTCAGCATCACCCGATTTAATTTGACTACATTCCATTATCCACGTTTTGCTTTTGTTGATGTTCATCTTATATCCTCTTTTCAAGACACTGTCCATTCCGTTCAACTGGTCTTCCAAGTCCTTTGCTGTCTCTGACAGAATTACAATGTCATCGGCAAACCTCAAAGTTTTTACTTCTTCTCCATGAATTTTAATACCTACTCCGAATTTTTCTTTTGTTTCCTTTACTGCTTGCTCAATATACAGATTGAATAACATCGGGGAGAGGCTACAACCCTGTCTCACTCCTTTACCAACCACTGCTTCCCTTTCATGCCCCTCGACTCTTATAACTGCCATCTGCTTTCTGTACAAATTGTAAATAGCCTTTCGCTCCCTGTATTTTACCCCTGCCACCTTCAGAATTTGAAAGAGAGTATTCCAGTTAACATTGTCAAAAGCTTTCTCTAAGTCTACAAATGCTAGAAACGTAGGTTTGCCTTTTCTTAATCTTTCTTCTAAGATAAGTCGTAAGGTTAGACTGACCTTACCTGGTAACTTCCGACCCTTGACGCGCCCCTTGTACACCGTACATTGAAATATATTCTCGTCATTGTACCTAATTTCCTGTTCCGTCATTTAACGGGAGCCCTGGATGCCCACTCTTAATCCTGACGACTCGACCACCTGAACCCTTTCGTCACGAGGCATATGTAACAATCGCCTCCCCCCCTTTCCCAAACCCTGTATACATTTACAATTGGTGTCAGAAGTGCCCGTTTACATTTGGTGACCACAAGTGGGTTCATACACATTTACATTTAGCTATCAACACAACAAATGGATAACTCTCAAGGCACGTCGATGATATCCTTCCTTTCTCTGGTGGTAGGTACTCTTGTACAATACTCTATAAACTCATTCAGAATAGGCCTTGGAAGGCACAACGGTACCGACCGACCACCGTGTCATCCTCAGCTGATAGGCGTCACTGGATGCGGAGGGGTATGTCAGCACACTGCTCTGCCGGCCGTTGTCAGTTTTCGTGACCGGAGCCACTGCTTCTCGATCGAGTATCTCCTCAATTGGCCTCACAAGGGCTGAGTGCACCCTGCTTGTTAACAGCGCTAAGTAGAGTCGGACGGTTACCCACCCAAGTGCTATCTAAGCCCGACAGCGCTTAGCTTCGATGATCTGACGGGAACCGGTGCTACCACTGCAGCAAGGCCTCTGGCACAATACTCTAAAAATACTGAATTATTACACGCAGTACATTTACAGGAACAACGTAAGGCATCGGCAGGCGCTTTGGCTTTTTAATTATGAATCAGCAGTACATTGGTAGTGACTGGTTCAATGTGATGAGTACTTGTGCAGTTTGGTGTTACGAGTGTGTGATCGTTTAAAGTCAACGAAAGCAGAGTCTTAAACCCGTTGGCGGCCAGTAGCCTACCTTCTCGAGTATTACCCGCGGGACAGACAAGCCTGTATGTCCATCCTTGCGATTGATGGTCTGTGGGACTTCGGCCGTTCGCTTACATAGTAAAATGAAACACCTACAGCCGCCGTTTTAATGTTATTTTATTGTATTGCAATGTATTAAATGTCATTAAGTTAATTATACTGTTATATAATTACATTTTATATAGTTATGTATTTAATATATCAAATAATTATAAAATAAAATAATTAAATTATGATGATGCTATCATTACTGTTTGTGCATACAAGCCTGCAGTTTCGTACTGAGTCAGCGAAACTGGTTGTAATATAATAAATAACATCTAAAGGACGGCGGTAGGTGTTTCATTTTTAGACAACCTTGATGTCCCTATCCGATGTACAGATTGTCATCACAAGGGGCTCACGGTCTCACTGCAAAAATCTTCAGTAAGGTATAGAATGTAAACCATGAAAAAGACACACCAATCGACCGTAAGGAAATATGGCGCTTTCATTCTGCTTTGCGGAGGAATCCTTCTGAAGAAAAGTTTTTCAACTATCAGAACTGAAATTTTCGTGTTTTTTTTATCAGATTTCCTGCATGAAAAATACTCACTACATCATTTTAATAAAATTTTTTGGGAGTTTCATTTTGTTAGACAGGTACATTTTCAATTCCTCGCCATATCTCCATGATACGCGAAAATACACTCCTGGAAATGGAAAAAAGAACACATTGACACCGGTGTGTCAGACCCACCATACTTGCTCCGGACACTGCGAGAGGGCTGTACAAGCAATGATCACACGCACGGCACAGCGGACACACCAGGAACCGCGGTGTTGGCCGTCGAATGGCGCTAGCTGCGCAGCATTTGTGCACCGCCGCCGTCAGTGTCAGCCAGTTTGCCGTGGCATACGGAGCTCCATCGCAGTCTTTAACACTGGTAGCATGCCGCGACAGCGTGGACGTGAACCGTATGTGCAGTTGACGGACTTTGAGCGAGGGCGTATAGTGGGCATGCGGGAGGCCGGGTGGACGTACCGCCGAATTGCTCAACACGTGGGGCGTGAGGTCTCCACAGTACATCGATGTTGTCGCCAGTGGTCGGCGGAAGGTGCACTTGCCCGTCGACCTGGGACCGGACCGCAGCGACGCACGGATGCACGCCAAGACCGTAGGATCCTACGCAGTGCCGTAGGGGACCGCACCGCCACTTCCCAGCAAATTAGGGACACTGTTGCTCCTGGGGTATCGGCGAGAACGATTCGCAACCGTCTCCATGAAGCTGGGCTACGTCTTCCGCTCACGCCCCAACATCGTGCAGCCCTCCTCCAGTGGTGTCGCGACAGGCGTGAATGGAGGGACGAATGAAGACGTGTCGTCTTCAGCGATGAGAGTCGCTTCTGCCTTGGTGCTAATGATGGTCGTATGCGTGTTTGGCGCCGTGCAGGTGAGCGCCGCAATCAGGACTGCATACGACCGAGGCACACAGGGCCAATACCCGGCATCATGGTGTGAGGAGCGATCTCCTACACTGGCCATACACCACTGGTGATCGTCGAGGGGACACTGAATAGTGCACGGTACATCCAAACCGTCATCGAACCCATCGTTCTACCATTCCTAGACCGGCAAGGGAACTTGCTGTTCCAACAGGACAATGCACGTCCGCATGCATCCCGTGCCACCCAACGTGCTCTAGAAGGTGTAAGTCAACTACCCTGGCCAGCAAGATCTCCGGATCTGTCCCCCATTGAGCATGTTTGGGACTGGATGAAGCGTCGTCTCACGCGGTCTGCACATCCAGCACGAACGCTGGTCCAACTGAGGCGCCAGGTGGAAATGGCATGGCAAGCCGTTCCACAGGACTACATCCAGCATCTCTACTATCGTCTCCATGGGAGAATAGCAGCCTGCATTGCTGCGAAAGGTGGATATACACTGTACTAGTGCCGACATTGTGCATGCTCTGTTGCCTGTGTCTATGTGCCTGTGGTTCTGTCAGTGTGATCATGTGATGTATCTGACCCGAGGAATGTGTCAATAAAGTTTCCCCTTCCTGGGACAATGAATTCACGGTGTTCTTATTTCAATTTCCAGGAGTGTATAATATACAATCAAAATTCTACAGACGACAGAGGATTTTAAACTGTGTATTTTGTGGTAGTTAGCAAACATTCGGTGTGAGATCTTCAAGGATCAGTGCAGTTGAGGAATCCGTTTATAAAATACATATGTTTCATAACAAAAACTGTCTGCCGGCGTTGTGACCGAGCTGTTCTAGGTGCTTCAGTCTGGAACAGCACGACCGCTACGGTCGCAGGTTCGAATCCTGCCTCGGGCATGGATGTGTGTGATGTCCTTAGGTTAGTTAGGTTTAAGTAGTTCTAGGGGACTGATGACCTCAGATGTTGAGTCCCATAGTGCTCAGAGCAATAAAAAAAACCTCTCTTTCACGTAGATATTGGTGTCGCCACCTTGAAAAACAATAATCTTCTATGATGTATCCACCGGGAAATATAGCTCTATAAAATATTCGTGATTACTTCTCGAGGATGGAGAATTCCTCGCCAAGGAAACTTAAAGATGTGCAATATAACTGCGGTACAGCAGAATGTCCTAGTATCCAGAGAGCCAAGGATTTCTTCACACAGTAAAACTTAACGTGGTGATAGATCATGTGGAAGGAGAGTTACCAATACGCATCTGTCAACTAGCCCATGAAAGCATAGAGCGTACTGGTTGAATAGAAACTAGATACCTACGAAAATAATGTACAAGCGGTGGAAAAAATGGAAACACGAAGAACACAATACTTTATCAAGCCTAATGCGGCGTAGGAAACACGTTGACATTCAAAACAGCCTCCAGTTGTCTCGCAATGGATAAATACGTATTCTGTATCGTTTTCAAGGGAATTTTATACCGTTCTTCCTGAGAAATAGTGATAAGTTAAGGAACGGTGATGGAAGTGGAAGCCATCGTTCATCCTTCTTTGCAAAATAGCCTACAAATCGTCAATAACACTGAGATCTGGCGACAGCGGTGGCCAGGGCAAATGCAACAATTCACACTCGAGCTCACAAAACCGCGAGCTGTGTGAACAGCCACTCTCATCTTGGCATACAGCGTTACCACTAGGTAACAAACATTGGACCGTGGGATGAATCTGATCAGCCAAAATCGTCACATAATCCTTGACAGTAATGCGACTCGCAGAGTAACCTCAGCGCCTATGGAATACCACGATTTCGCTGCCCGTATCACCACCGGATCCCCCACTGTTGTCTCACTCTTCGGATGTACATAAATTCTACCAGAGGTTGGACACTGAGTGAAATAACATTCACCGGACCAAATTACCTTCTTCCATTGCTCCATAATCCAGATTTTAGGGCTTCACGCATTTGCCTCACTGACGAGTGGTTCTGGAATTCCAGCCCTGCAATTTACAGTTTATGAAGCTCTCCCTTATTGTTGTTTTGGTGCTGACGGGGTTGGTGAGTGGGACATTCACTTCTGCAGTGACTTTTGCCGCTGTTGTCCTATTTTTCGTTACAATTCTCTTCGATAATCGTCTGTCACGATCACCCAACACGCATTTTCGCCCTCGTTGTGGCTCAGAGGATAATGTTTTCGCGCTTTCCCTATATGCGGTATAAATTTTCGATACGGTGCCTCTTGATACACCAAACACTTCGGCTGCCTTGGCTACTAAAGTACCTATCATACAAGCACCAACAATTTGGCCACGTTGGAATCCGTTAATGTCCGACAGATGCACTCACAACTACACAGAACGCTGTTCTAACCACGACTGATGTTTGCAACGTACTGAGAACATTGTGCAAGTGTCGTTCGTGGTGAAATACAACAGCGCAACCTGCATCTGAATTTGTGCTCAGGTATGTATTTCTCGTGGTGTTTCCATGTTTTTGCCCATCGCTATATGAAAACAACGGAGTCAAATGATACTGAACCCATAGTTATATTCTGTCAACGGATTATCCATGCTTGCTCTGAGAGTGTCGGTCGACACTTTGACAGTTTCAATGTGTATTAATGTTTGCTATAAAGTGTAAGATGTTCATCTCGATAAAAAGCCAAATGGTTATTTCGTAACATTAGTTTTCTGTCTCGAATCAGATAGTTAAAAATCGTCTACAACTTGTACAATCCTGATCCTAAAATTATGGGACAGGCTCTTAACTATGAAGGCTCATAGGAATAAACCAGTTTGGTTTTTCTGAAGTACAGAAGGCCGAATGGTCTGTATCTAACAGATTTAACGACGATTCTTCTCCCTGTGTGATTTTGGATACCGTAAAACCTGAGCCATTAAGAAACGTGGAGTCTCAATTAGTGACAGCAAAATGCTCTTTTTGCGCCAGTGGAACGGTTTCAAGTTGGACACTATTAGGAAGAGTGCTTTTCCACCTACGTCTCCGCGTAGCTATACAGTGTGGAGAAAAACTGTGTAACGAAATTTTAACCCTGAATAGCTGATGCCAGTGGAACCAAAATTACTAATGTTGTGTAGGTCGGGAACGAAGCATTTTTGAACTACGGATACTTGGTGCCGTAGGCTCCATTTGGCCGTTGGATTGCCCTGTTGCTCGTCGATTGGTGGGCAGCGCTATGATTGTCGGTTCAGACATACAAACGTCCCTCGCCTCGTACTTCCCCAGCGTGATCGCACACGTTTCGAATAGGTCTTGCTGTTTGTCTTCACCTCACGTCAGAGGCATTCATACGTAAGCTTCGCTTCGGATCACACACACGTCACCTGCGATTTAGCCACCTTGGATACATCGCGATCTCCGGCAGGCAAAGCATTCGCGGTCATGCGTTGTCCAGAGCATCCGGCAACAGGGCAATTCTGCGGCCAATTGGAGCGCGTGGCGCCAAGTTTCCGTAGTTTAAAAATGGTGCGTTGTCGACCTACACAACAATAGTAATTTTGGTTCCTACTGGCATCAGCTATCCAGGGTTAAATTTCCGTGACACAATTTTTCTCCACCCTGTATAGTACAACAGTTTCATTGATACGACTTAACGACCCGAATTGGTCATTTCCAAGGCTGTGTTGGTCAGTCAACTATGAATTAAGCCTGCTTCAGAACGTTCACCAATAAATGTAATTATTTCTGAAGTTTATCGTTGAATCTGGCCACTAGCTTTCGGGAGAGAAAATCAGGTCAACATGTATTAGAGATTAGATTCGTCCCAGTCCACTGTTGGCCGCGCCGTCGGTCAAAGTATTCATATGTAGTGTGCACATGGTGGATGCGTTCATCATCTGATCTCGTAGCACACTGTTAAACTCAAGACCGAGTGTAGAAGCTGCACAAAAGAGACTTTTCAGAGTTGAGCTGAATGACTACCAAACCTAAATTTCCTGTCCGAGCTGTGATAAGATTTGGATGGTTACATATTCATCTGTGACTATCGATGTGTGTACCGACGTTTACCGATAATCTCGGATGGTTTTCCACGGGGACTGGAAAAAGAGAGGAAGTCGGCGACAAATATGTTTAATTCATACACGTATACACAATTCATCTTACTATTTTTTGTCACTACTTATTTCAGTGTACCGAACACCCTTCCCTAGTTTGTAGAGAAACATCTAAAGGCATTTGTGTGTACACATTGACAAAGAGCCGTATCATACCACTTGGAGAACTTGGTTTTTATTAGGAAATTGGGGGCAGAAAAGGGGAATTTCTCTTATTCTCTTACGTCAGGCTGCCGTCGAGTGTCATGTTAGTCTACTGGAGTTTTGTACATTCGAACTGTTAAAACGAGGTCCGCGACGTAGCCTGTACGACGTGAAGCTTCACCCTTCCGTAGAGAAGATACTGAGATGGTATTTACCAAGTTCTTGGTGACTGCCTGGCTCACTTGGTAGATGGGTGTCCTGAGCCATGGCAAAGTGCGCAGTGCTGAGTGTGACCTCAGCAACAGGAACGGTTGCTAGTCGACACTGGACACGCAAAGTGCCCATGAAGGTGGCGTGCAACAAACTTAAGATTGGCAGGAGGCGTACCACATGCTTGGATATGCAACTGATTAGCAATTCAGTACAGCCACACAAAAAAGGTAGAGGTAACGCCACCTGCATTCTGTATACGAGGAAAGAACACGAAGCGGGTTTCTCCGTCAGAAATCGCAACTGAATGTCGTTTGTTTGTGATACGATTGTGTTATGCCTCATGTATAAAGGAGAAATGTCTACCAGCACTTCTTGGGCTGAGACAAATGTATCATCATGCAAAGGCACATACAAGCAGATCTGGCCACGCAGTTTCCCGTATGTATGTGTGTGTGTGTGTGTGTGTGTGTGTGTGTGTGTGTGTGTGTGTTTTGGGAACTCTTGAGTTGGCAGTCCCCGTTAGCATCACATACGCCAGCGATGCAAAACCGTCAACGCACCATCGCTGGGATGCGTAAAGGCTTATGAGGATACCGTATCACCTGGAGTGCCAAATGCTTTCCGAGACAGAGTTCAGTTCGCCATTTTCGAGTCGACAATGCGAGATTTTACGAGCTGAGCGCGTGCGTTTCCAAAAATATAGACTTGGAGTCTAGAGTCGAGTATGCAAGCGTGGTGCGAGGGCAACTGTAGAGAATCTTGACTGAAATGAAATTATATTGAATATTGTGATAATTAGAAGCGAGGTAAATATCGACGGGAAGCAGGATGTCCAAGGGTAATATAAAAAATTTATGCATATTTCTTAGAAGTCATAGGAAGAGGAGTTATGAAGATAGTTGCATTAGACTGAAATTACTGAAATTAATAAGTGCACACGGGTGAGAAAGAAAAGTAATTCTCCTAAGTGGGGTTGATTTAAGATTCAGTAATTTGCAGAACTACACTAATCGAAGAAAAAGCGGTGAATATCATGCTGTTGTGCGCCCAAAATACTTTGTCACCATCAACCAGAGTAAAAATAGTTTTGTACAGAAAATAACGAGTGTGAGTGTGGAGTGAAATATTGTTAGGTTGAATTTGTTATCTAATTAACAGTGATTTTATCCCATGACATTATATTATCTATTAAATTGCAGTCAAGACCACCTCTGTAGAGGAATGGTGGCTGTCACCATAGCCCAGTGTGTTCGGTCAGGGCGTCGGCTCCTCTGTAATACAAAAGTGGAGTGAAGGTTTCAAAGACGGAATTTGAGAAGTGTCCTGCGACACCCGCGCGGAACTGCTGAAGCAAAACGACGAAGAAACAGAAAGAAAGAAGATGGAGAAACGGTTAGTGTCGTTGGCTTTGGTGTGGAATGACGCAGGTTTGACTCGCGATACCTACCTAGATTTTTTCTGATATAGGGAGATCTGGAAAGGGAGCCACTCAGCCTCTTGAGGCTAAATGAGGAGATGCACGATTTAAAAAGCAGCAGCGCAATCACGATTCACCTACGGGCAACAAAAGCTCGAGGGATTGGCGGCATGCTGATCAGATGTCCCACGATCATAGATCGCTTCTCGTACTGCCTTATCGGCACCAGTCTGAGCAGGCCTAAAGCCTAATACCACTGAGTGTTGTTGTTGCTGTCAAATTACTATAAACAGTGCTTCAAAAGATATTAAAGATCGTAACTGGGAAATGGGATTGCGATAGGCACACATCCCCAGTTCTGAAAATTCACTTGTTCACCTGCTTGTAACTAGTTCGTCCTCAGTTCAGTAATTTCCGATGTTTCAATTAAATTTCCGACTGCCAAAGTATGCCTTCTACATATAGCGAGAGCTGGAGAAGTATTGTAGGGTGGAGAGAGGAATGGGTTGAAAACTCTTACCTGTGTCCCTAGCGTTGCCAGGTGTCCCGAATCCGCAGGATGCTCCGACTTTAGGGATGTCATCATCCATTCCGTATAGGCGTTATGTGGGGCCCCAAATGTGTTGACTATTGCGCACTGCTAAAAATTCAGAAATGCGCATTTACTTCAAAAGTGGTGGGGCATAGAAAAGATCCCAGTTGGGTTTGTGGACGTGTTGATGGTGGTAACCCAGATACAGTACAGTGTTCGATGTTCTCCCTCATGGTGCACGATCAACTCTGAAGTGTATTGTGCTACTTTCAGGAAACTGAAAAAACGACTTTGTGTGTGTGTCGCCACAAAAAATGCAAACGATTTTGTCCTCCATGACAACGGAAGTCTGTACTGCCAAGAGGAGCTCACAAAACTTCATTGGACTGTTCTTCCTCTACCCAGCTACAGTCCGGATCTGGCACCTTCCGACTTCCATCTGTTTGGCCCTATGAAGGAGGCACTCCGCGGGAAGCAGTACGTGGATGATGGAAATATTATTGATGCAGTAAGACGGTGGTTCCGTTGTTGACCCGTAAAGTGGTACTATGTGGGCATACAGGCCCTCCGCGTAAGGTGGAGTGAGGTTGTCGCCTTGCACATTGTAGCCAAGACAGTGGGGAATAATATGGTGTAGTGGAATCTGAATAAAACCAACCTGCTTTCAGAAAAAAAAGTGTTGCATTACGTATTGAATCCTCCTCGTACTTTCACTCCGTGGCGGTGAGCACCCCTCGCGTTCACCCACTTGTTCGTTTCGTGCTTTCGTTTTAGAAACAAAACGTTTGAGGCACGTGCACGACTGCTGTTTGCCAGGTCTTTGGCTTTTTACAGGACTGTTCGATATTTCAGCCACGTGTTCGGTGTTTAGTGCCGAAGTATATGTGGTCCGGTATTTTTAGAATTCCATTCGCATCACTAATTTATTTATTGATTGGCGAAATCAAAACATAAAAATTTGGTGAGCTGTTGCCAGCCGACGCGTGCTGCGTTCGTGACCTTCAACGATCTCCGTCCGTCTCTTTCTTTCTCTGCATTCAGCTGTCACCGCCCGAGCCCGCCATTCTCCAGCGCGCACCCGTTAGTCAGTGGAATCTCAGAGTGGAACACTTGCGTTTTGACTTTACTGTGTATCGTATCTCGTATGCCTATCTAACCTATAAAAAACGATAAACATCACAGGTGGGGGGGGGGGGGGTATTGTAGAAGACATTGATAATGATAGCTTATGCGAAGAGAACCGTATGCTAAGTAAAATTTTGGAACAATAACAAAGTCAAACTTCTTCACCCACAAACTCGTTTTCGCGGACGTAGTTTTAAACGGAGAAGAAACACCCAACATAAAAAAGTCAAAATGATAAAGGCAGTTCAATGCAGCAATGCCTATGTGGAAAAGAGTCTTCAGTCACTTGATCAATTATGGCCTGACGCTAGAAGCAAATTGAGTTTCGATACGATAAAAGCAGGCATATGTATTCGTTGCAGTCTGAAGTTTTCAACATGCAACAATTTTTACCAAAAAAGTTGAAGGCAATAAAAAGTTGTTGAAAGCCGTAACTAGGAACAATGAATATAATTTTTAATGTTTCCCAAGTGTTTTGCTATGTTCATCGTCAGCCCTTAGCTCAGAAAATGCTTCCGCCAGGCAGCGTTCGGTGATTTTGTCAAATTAATCTGGCAACTCAACTGGTAAGTGATTTACAGAATATTTCCGTCTTTCGAAACGCAGCGAATACAAAGAATTTGAATGAAGCTAAATTATAATTACATATTTTATGTAACTACACTAACAAGCCTAAATGGAAATTTGAGGTAAGTTTCTATGGGACGAAATTGCTGAGGTCATCGGTCCCTAGGATTACACACTACTTAATCTAACTTAAACTAACTTACGCTAAGGACAACACACGCACACCCATGCCCGAGGGAGGACTCGAACCTTCGTTAGGGGAGCCGCTCGAACTGTGGCAACGCGCCTCCGACGGCGCGGCTACCCCGCGCCTAGCAAACCTAAACACCGACTCACACTATATTTTAAACAGTCGTTAGAAAAGCTTACAATTCTTTACTGTGCGTGTGTTTTTTTTATTTCGCTCTTTTTCGTGTTAGGCAAGCTTATGGGTCGTATATGTCAGGGAGATTAGTGAAAACTCCACTTTTATTTCCTGCAAAATATTTTTCATTACCCACCTAAAGTTGATATTTTTATGAAAATAACAGCATTTTTTAGTACAATTGTACCAGTGTACCAATTTTGTTCACAATATCTATAGACAAGTTTAATTTAAAGTCCCTGGCCGCGCTTTTCTGTCTGATCTTTAGGCTAATCTAAAGTACTATTGCAGGGATTTTGATACGGTTTCCACTAGTAGATAGACCCATGCACGAGTAGGATTTGTGTATATAACTTATTACCGCTATGCTAGAAATATCGTCCGGCTGTACATACTTAGCTCATTCCCTGTGAAGCTGGGGCGGGTCGCAAAAATGTATGTGTCTATATTTGCATGTAAGTTCCACATCTCCTCCTAAACCACGGGACTGATTTAAGCCAAACTTGTTACACATATCCCTTGCCATCTGGAAACAATCGCTGTGAGGGTAAGAACCACCCATCCATAAAATGGCTGGGGTTTGGGGAAAAAAGCAGTGTAACTCACGACGCGCGAGCACACATAGTTTATTCATGCAGTACTTGGGAACGAGAGCAGTTAGTGACTCGCAACTAACTTTGTTCATAATTTCAAACCTTTACCAAACTTATCGGAACTGAAAACTCCCTGAAAATATCGAAAGGAAAGAACTTTGTCGTTAACTACTTTTTCGCTGTTCATGCACTAAAACTGGCGCATGGAACATGACGTTATAATTTATTACTTTTTTACTACTAATGGTGTTCGCGACACAATTTGCAGACAGTGTCCACATATACCACTGAATGTACCAGAAAAATTATATCATTGCACGACACATAGTTCAGGAGAGATACAGTCATAAACAATGGGATGCGTGAAAAACTGCCGCATCACGCATGACGTTTAAATTTATTTCTTCTTTAATACAAACTCTGTTGATAACACATTTTGCAGACTGTAACCACATATACCACTGAATGTACAAGGAAAATTAAATCAGTGTACGATACACAGTTCAGGAGATATGACGTCATAAACATTGAGCTGCGTGAAAACGAATGCAGGGCGAAGATCGTTAGAAATACTGGTGCGATATGTGTACAAATACGGGTGAAATATGTTGAATATATGTGAAATGCACGAGTGGGGAGAGGAGAAGATGGGCAGAGACAGGGAGGAGGAAGAGGTAGGTGTATAGAGGAGGGAGGAGGAGATGGAGAGAGAGAATGGGGTGGTGGAGAAGCACAAAGAAATGGAGGAGGAGGAAGAGATGGAATTAGGGGGGGAGGAGATACACAGAGAGGGAAGGAGTAGGAGGATAGAAGGGGGAGGAGCAGATGGAGAGAGGGAGAGGGTAAAAAGAAAAGGTGGAGGAGGAGATGGAGAGTGAGAGGCATAGATGGAGACTGACAGAGAGAAGGGGTGGAAAAGGCGGACAGATGGGATGGTGGAGATTGACAGAGAAGGGGGGTAAGGATAAGATGGTGTGGTGTGGTGTGCATACTGTAAGACCTTCAGTAGACGCACCATCAGATTATTTGATATGTCGCTCTAACGAAGTAGGCGAGTGTCAGCAATATGTCTTGTGGTCTTATCGTGGTGTGTTTATCTTCTGCCGTTAGGTCAGACGATAGAAATGCCACTTGCACGCTTAGAGTAGCAGATTGACAGTGACCAACTTTAAACAGAACTTGATTAATTTTCACACACATTTATTAAAATGATAACAAGCATAAAAATTACTTAACTTGGTTCTGGATGCTATTTACAATTAACAATCTGAAGTTCCTTTGGTATGGGTATGTTAATCTTATTCTCACATATGTCTCTGATACTTGACAAAAGTGTCTGTACATTTATCTTCATGGCTATGTACAGGAATATGATAATCTTATTAGGCGCAGACTGAAACTTGACTTTAGACTGGTACAGACGAATGTATACTTGTACAGACTGGTGCAGACAAATGCAGACTGACTAATAGGAGGCCTGTACACTCGTTATAATACCTCGCGGGTTCATGTATCACTGCGTGAGTGTGATCCGCAAGGAGAAAACGTTCTACGTTAGCAGCAATCTCATTGGCTGCATTACATATTAATACGCGGATCGGCGGAAGCAGAATTTGGTCTGTCTCTATGGCAGCACCATCTCGTAGTGCGGAGACGGACGAGCGCTGCGCCTGCGCTGTTGTGCTTAGCGGGGCGCGCTCTAGTGGGAAAGTTGTGTACGCGCTGACTGCGCGGAACTATGTACACAACAGATGGGAACAGAGAGGGAGCTGGACTCATAGAAGACTGGAATAAATAAATATACCCCGGCAAACCTAGTTACTAAGCTAGTGTATTATAAGAAAATGCTTCCCTAATGACTGAAAACGTACATCCGTCTTTTGTGTTCCGACATTTAGGTCTTTGCCCTGCCGACGTTTTAAACCTGCAATTCTGAAGTTCTTATTTGCTGTTTACTGGATCTGACAGCACTAGTTCTGTCTTAGTTTGCTGCGGTGAAAAATGTAATGTCAGCTGGAAGTACACATATGCCAATGGTCGAGGAGAACTAAATCTGTAGTGATAGCAAGGATCTACAAGGAGTGGTATCAGCTCGCAACGTCCCAGGTGTACCTGTTTGGCTAAGAGTTGTTGTAGAGTGACTCACCTAAGGGCGCGAGTAGGAGTAGGCTGAAGTGCGATGCGGCGAGCGACAGCAGCAAGGTCACAGCCTGGCGACACCACGTGACCACTCGGTCCACGCGCATGCCCATCCCTCTGTTTCCATAGTCACTGTTAGAGCGCCGGCGAGACCATCACCTGCAACACAGAACACCAGGCTGGCGTCAGCAAACGCGCGCGTCAGCGACGAAGTGGTTGCTGCTGCTGCGTTTATACCATGTATGTTATCACTATCGTTAGCTATTTTTTTTACAGAAACAGCATCAAAACGTGCAAAATTTTCCAAATTCATTATAAAAAGAACACAAATTTTAAAAAGCATCAAAACGACTATAAAAATGATAAGACTGTAAAAACCGAAATAATTTTGGAATATGACATAGATGAGTCATCCAGACTATACAGGGTGAACCAGGAGGAGCTGTCGATATTCCGGAATATGACAGAATCGTTCTCCATCTGGGGATGTTCGCCGCCAAGTTCAAGTCTTATTTCAGTCGACGCCACATTGGGCGACTTGCGCGCCGTTGATGAGGATGAAGTGACGAGGAGGACAACACAACACCCAGTCCACGAACAGAGAAAATCTCCAACCCGGCCGGGAATCGAACCCGGGCCCGCTTGCATGGGAGGCGAGCACGTTACCACCCAGCTAAGCAGGCAGACTGAAACAAAGAAAATTAATACGGACATATGCCTACCCCAAATAGTATCTGACCCGGAACACCTACATTTGCTTTTGGGCTTTGGCGTGCGCACGTGTCTTACCCACCCAACCTCTTTGACGTTTTATACTAACCCAACCTACCTCGTTGCTGTCAACCTCTTTGCTCGGATGTCTTTTTGCCATTAAAGTAACTCTCTGAATGCGCAGTTGTCCATGGTGCGTTGTGAGTGAAGCAGAGCGAAGGACTTACAATGTATCAGAGCTGCATCGGTTAATTGTGTTTGTACACACGCTGGCTGAAATGCCAAACATCTACACATGAACAATATGCAGATATAGTGTAACTTTATGGTTCCTGCGATGGTAGCGTTATTGTTGCTGTTGAAGAATACCGTCAGCGCTTTCCGACACGTCGAATTCCTGATTGTAGATTGGTTACCGCAGATTTCAGCACATTGCGTGAAACGGGTATTCTTCCACGTGTAAGTGCCACAGGAACATGTGTATGGCGATCATTACACGAGGAAAGCGTCTGTCTATTTCACATACAGCGTGTCCACAATCTTTACATCGGCGGCAATGCCCACTTTGTCACTGGTTAAACGATAGTCCTAATTTGTTTCCATTAATGTTATTAACTGATGACGCCACATTTAGACAGAATGAAATCAAAAACACACGTAATAATCGTCGACGGCCGAAGGAAATATACATGCTACAGTGGAAACCAATTTCCAGATTTGTTTTTCGATCAATATTTGGTTTGGAATTATCGATAACGTGTTGATAAATTGAGTCATTTTAGAAGAGCTAGTAACGGGACAAAATTACTTGCATTTTTTTGGAAAATTACGAGGGTTGAATGAAAAGTAATGCCTCCTCCATCGTTAATTTGGTTTGAATGGGAATATTTTAATAAATTAAACGCAGAAATAATCCTTAGAATGTGATCTTTAGTTACCAATATTCACTTTTCCACATAATCACCAGCCAACTGAATACATCTCTGCCAACGATGAACAAGATTTCTGAAGCCGTCAGGGAAGAAGTCGACAATCTGTTTCCGCAACCACAGTCTCACAGTTCTCTCTCAACGTCTTCATCAGAAGCATAATGATGTCCCCGCAGATCGTCGTTCGTTATTGGGAACAAATGGAAGTCAGACGGTGCTAAATCTGGACTGTATGGAGGATGCCGCACGGTGGTGTGATTCAGTCTCTGAAGTTCTGCTGTGGTGGCACGTGAAGTGTGTGGTTTGGCATTGTCATGCTGCAGGAAGAAATTTCCCTTATTCTTTTAGTACCCTTGATAGCCGTCGTTTCAGAATTCGCAGCGTTGTGAGGTAACGCTCTGTGACCATGATTTTTCCAACTGAGGGTTGCGTCTTGAATTTTTTTTCTGGGGCGAGTCTTTGTGTCGATATTTCATAGGCTGACGCTTCGTCTCCGTGTTGTAATGGTGTACCCACGATTCGTCTCCTGTCACAACTGAATGGAGAAAGGCGTCACCTTCATTCTCGTAACGCGAGAGGAGTTCCTCGCAAATTTAAAGTCTTTGCGCTTTCATTTCAGGAGTCAGCATCCGGGGTACCCATCGTGCACAGATCTTCCGATAGCCAATCAAAGCAATAAAATGACACACACGTTCTTGTGAAACGCCGATTGTGCTTGCAATTTCTCTCTGAGTGATACGACGATCGTCCTGAATCAGCCTGTCAACATTTTGCTTGTGAAACTCGGTGGTTGCTGTCACAGGGCGTCCAGTTCTTTATCTGTCACGCAAGTCAGATGTTCCCGCCTCAACATCTTTAAACTTACTCGCTCAACGACGCACAGTACTGACATCAACACTATCACCAAAACTGCTTTCATTCTCTGATGAAGTTCCTTTGGGGTGACACCTTGGAGAATCCTGGAGATACTAGAAGGTATCAGATAGATTATATAATGAAAAGACAAAGATTTAGGAATCAGGTTTTAAATTGTAAGAGATTTCCAGGGGCAGATGTGGACTCTACCCACAATCTATTGGTTATGAACTGTAGATTAAAACTGAAGAAACTGCAAAAACGTGGGAATTTAAGGAGATGGGACCTGGATAAACTGACTAAACCAGAGGTTGTACAGAGTTTCAGGGAGAGAATAACGGAACAATTGACAGGAATGGGGGAAAGAAATACAGTAGAAAAAGAATGGGTAGCTCTGAGGGATGAAGTAGTGAAGGAAGCAGAGGATCAAGTAGGTAAAAAGACGAGGGCTAGTAGAAATCCTTGCCTAACAGAAAAATATTGAATTTAATTGATGAAAGGAGATAAATAAAAATGCAGTAAATGAAGCAGGCAAAAAGGAATACAAACGTCTCAAAAATGAGATGGACAGGAAGTGCAAAATGGCTAAGGAGGGATGGCTAGAGGACAAATGTAAGGATGTAGAGGCTTATCTCACTAAAGGCAAGATAGATACTGCCTACAGGAAAATTAAAGAGACCTTTGGAGAAAAGAGAGCCACTTGTATGAATATGAAGGGCTTTGATGGAAACCCAGTTCTAAGCAGAAGGGAAAGCAGAAAGGTGGAAGGTGGAAGGAGTATATAGAGGGTCTATACAAGGCCAATGTACTTGAGGACAATATTATGAAAATGGAAGAGGATGTAGACGAAGATGAAATGGGATACGATACTGCATGAAGAGTTTGATAGAGCACTGAAAGACCTGAGTCGAAAGAAGGCCCCGGGAGTAGACAACATTCCATTAGAACTACTGACGACCTTGGGAGAGCCAGTCCTGACAAAACTCTACCATCTCGTGAGCAAGATGTATGAGACAGGCGAAATACCCTTGGACTTCAAGAAGAATATAATAATTCCAATCCCAAAGAAAGCAGGTGTTGACAGATGTGAAAATTACCGAACTATAAGTTTAATAAGTCACAGCTGCGAAATACTAACGCGGATTCTTTACAGACAAATGGAAAAACTGGTGGAAGCCGACCTCGTGGAAGATCAGTTTGGATTCCGTAGAAATGTTGGAACACGTGAGGCAATACTGACCTTACGACTTATCTTAGAAGCTAGATTAAGGAAAGGCAAACCTACGTTTCTAGCATTTGTAGACTTAGAGAAAACTTTTGAAAATGTTGACCGGAATACTATTTTTCAAATTCTAAAGGTGGCAGGGTTAAAATACAGGGAGCAAAAGGGTATTTACAATTTGTACAGAAAGCAGATGGCAGTTAAAAGAGTCGAGGGGCATGAAAGGGAAGCAGTGGTTGGGAAGGGTTTGAGACAGGGTTGTAGCCTCTCCCTGATGTTATTCAATCTGTATATTGAGCGAGCAGTAAAGGAAACAAAAGAAAAATTCGGAGTAGGTATTAAAATCCATGGAGAAGAAATAAAATCTTTTAGGTTCGCCGATGACATCGTAATTCTGTCAGAGACAGCAAAGGTCTTGGAAGAGCAGTTGAACGGAATGGACAGTGTCTTGAAAGGAGGATATAAGATGAATATCAACAAAAGCAAAACGAGGATAATGGAATGTAGTCGAATGAAGTCGGGTGATGCTGAGGGAATTAGATTAGGAAATGAGACACTTAAAGTAGTAAAGGAGTTTTGCTATTTGTGGAGAAAAATAACTGATGATAATCGAAGTAGAGAGGATATAAAATGTAGACTGGCAACGGCAAGGAAAGCGTTTCTGAAGAAGAGAAATTTGTTAACATCGAGTATAGATTTAAGTGTCAGGAAGTCGTTTCTGAAAGTGTTTGTATGGAGTGTAGACATGTATGGAAGTGAAACATGGACAATAAACAGTTTGGACAAGAAGAGAATAGAAGCTTTTGAAATGTGGTGCTACAGAAGAATGCTGAAGATTAGATGGGTAGATCACATAACTAATGAGGAGATATTGAACAGAATTGGGGAGGAGTTTGGTTCAAATGGCTCTGAGCACTATGCGACTTAGCTTCTGTGGTCATCAGTCGCCTAGAACTAATTAAACCTAAGTAACCTAAGGACATCACACACATCCATGCCCGAGGCAGGATTCGAACCTGCCACCGTAGCGGTCGCTCGGCTCCAGACTGTGGCGCCTAGAACCGCACGGCCACTCCGGCCGGCAGAAGAGGAGTTTGTGGCACAACTTGACAAGAAGAAGGAACAGGTCGGTAGGGCATGTTCTGAGGCATCAGGGGATCACAAATTTAGCATTGTAGGGCAGCGTGGAGGGTAAAAATCGTAGAGGGAGAGCAAGAGATGAATACACTAAGCAGATTCAGAAGGATGTAGGTTGCAGTAAGTACTGGGAGATGAAGAAGCTTACACAGGATAGAGTAGCATGGAGAGCTGCATCAAACCAGTCTCAGGACTGAAGACCACAACAACAACACGACACCTTGTGCTGTCAAGAATTCAATGACTGCACATTGCTTAAATCACACTTACCGATCGTCTGCGCAGAATTCCATACTTTCCACTGTAACAACACAACCGTTCAATGCTAAGGCTCCCCGCCAACTGGAGCTGCAGAGAAGAGGCTACAGAACAAGCCAGTACCTGCCGCATACCAATGCTGCCAATTGTTGAAGAGTTAAGAAGATGGAGGCATTGCTTTTCAGCCAACCCTCGTAGTTTGTTGAACACCTTGAGGACGCTCCTTTGACTACGCGGACTGTAATGTATTTCCAGCACGACGGAGCGCCCCCACGTTTTACCATACATCTGAGAGAACATCTCGACCGCACTTACCGTAATCTGGGAGTTGGTCATTGTAGCACAATTGACTAGCCAGCAAGATCGCCAAACCTTGCGCCATTAGATTTTTGTTTATGGGGCTGGCTTAAGTCTGACGTGTGCAAACGAAAGGAGAATAAGGGAGATGAAGTGCTCCGTCGCATAATGGACACTGTTGCCCTCATTAGGGACCGAGCAGAGGCACTCAGATAGGCAGCACACCATGTTCTCCCAAAAGTGCGCGAATGCGCCGAAGTTGACTGTGGGATGCGTCGAACGTTTATTGTGAACTGTACGATAATTATTGTAGGTGAAAAGTAAGTAGTTTTCTTTGATACTTTGTGAAATACATGTCGTAATGTTTACTATCTATTGTTTATGTGCACCTGATAGTGCACTGAATAACGGAGAAAACGAATCAATGTACATCAAATGTGTTCTTTCTCGAAAACCATTAGAAATAGGGCACACCTTTGGGCACATGTCCAAATGATTTTTTGTTTCAAATGATTGTTCCTGCCATATCCTGAGTACTGGCCGTTCCTTCTGGGAGACCCTATATTTACACTATCTTTCCATTCGAAAATCTATAACTGACGATGACTCTTCCAGTTTCCAGCAGATATCAGAGAAGGTGTAACACTTTATTCAATTTCCCTTAAACAATGCTCAGGTTATGTTTTCGAGCAAAAGGTCCGAGTCGACTTGTGTTTACAGTCTGCTGCTGGAGGAACGCTTGTGAAAGGAATTTGTTAGACAGTGGTCTGTGCACTGTGACGTAGTCTGGAGCAGATTAGAAGATGCCGTTCTGAAAACAGTTTCGTCAACGGAATTGCGTCAACATTGTGTGACAACTTGTTTACATGTAACTGACGTAAATATATTAAATCATCACATCTTCTCAGAGTACTAATACTTCCAGAATAGCCACAGTCAAATTCTTCGTCTGTGTGGTCATGGTATAGATAGCTGCTGAATATTAATTTTGGTACTGTGTATGCAACTGTTGAAATGCGACTCTTTTCATCGAGACATACATTTCGTCGTCTTAGGCTAAAAATAAATAGAAAGAACATGACTGGACGTTTGCTCGTCTGTTTCTTGCTTGCAATGACAATTTTACGTCTGCATGCACGTTTACAAGAATTTTCGCCTTTATCACTGATGCTGTGAATAAAACAGGCCAACTGCGAGTAGGACTCACACACCAACGGTTACTTATGGACTTAGTTATGTATACAGATAATTCATCCATCCCGGGAATCGAGAAAATCGACTAGTTTTGACTGTTATTGATATCGATACTGATAAGATATCTGTCTTGGGAATTCCAAGACGGTATCAACAACTCTACAGCAGTTCATGAGATTAGTTGGATATACAAAAAGAAGCGAGTACGGGGCTTCAGTTTATACATGGAAGCCCGAAAGAAACTGGTATAGGCATCCGTATTCAAATACCTAGGTATGCAAACAGGCAGAATACGGCGCTGCGGTCGTCACCGCCTATATAAGAAAACAAGTGGCTGGCCCAATTATTGGATCTGTTACTGGTGCTGTAACAGCAAGTTATCAAGATTTAAGTGAGTTCGAATGTGGTGTTGTAGTCGGCGCACGAGGTATGGGGCATAGCATCTCCGAGATAGTGAAGAAGTGGTAATTTCCCACACGATCATTTCACGAGTATACCACAAGTATCAGGAAACTGGTGAAACATCAAATCTCCGACATCGTTGCGGCCGGAATAAGATCATGCAAGAACGGGACCGACGACGACTGAATAGAATTGTTCATCGTGACAGAAGTGCAAATTGCTGTAGATTTCAGTGGTGGGCCATCAACAAGTCTCAGCGTGCGAACCATTCAACGAAACGCCATCAATATGGGCTTTCGGAGCTGAAGGCCCACCCGTGTACTCTTGATGACTGCACGACACAAAGCTTTACGCCTCGCCTGCGACCGTCAACACCGACATTGGACTGTTAATGACTGGAAACATGTTTCCTGGTCGGACGAGTTTAGTTTCAAATTGTATCGTGCGGATGGACGTATACAGGTATGGAGACAACCACATGAATCCATGGACCTTGCATGTCAGCAGGGGTTGTTCAAGCTGGTGGAGGCTCTGTGATAGTGTGGAGCGTGTGCAGTTGGAGTTATATGGGACCCCTGATATGTCTAGATACGACTCCGACATGTGACACTCACTTAAGCATCCTGTCTGATCACCTACATCCATTCATGTCCATTGTGCATTACGACGAACTTGGGCAATTCCAACAGGACAATGCGACAGCCCACACATCCCGAATCGCTGCAGAGTGGCTCCAGGAACACTCTTCTGAGTTTAAACACTTCCGCTGGCCACCAAACTCCCCAGACATGAACATTATTGAGCATGCTGTTCAGAAGAGATCTCCACCCCCTCCTACTCTTACGGATTTATGGACAGCCCTGCAGGACTCAGTTCCTTCCAGCACTACTTCAGACATTAGTTGAGTTCATGCCACGTCGTGTTGCGGCACTTCTACATGCTCACGGGGGCCCTACACGATATTAGGCAGGTGTACCAGTTTCTTTGGTTCTTCGGTGTATGTGTAAAACTTGACTAAAACTTACATTTTATGTTTGCATATACTAATATTTGTCTATCGCGCTTTTGACGAATGTTGAATGAAATGTAATTCCTAATAGCAAAAAAATGTTTTTATGTGATATACTAGTTACAATTTAACAAGTTTAGAATTTTTTTCCTTTACTTGTACTGTGAAACATTGTTTCTTGCCAAATTTCGTGACTAGGTCAACGGCAAGTACCCTATAGGTTTTGGTGAGTGAGTTTGAGAGTGTCAAAATATGTGACGTAAATGGTAGTATCTCTTGATTGCATTGACTTGGAAACTTAAATTTTTTACATCGCCAACGGACCGTAGGCCTTGGTATGTGATTTAAATTTCAACTTGATACGTCTAGCCGTTCCTAATAAAAAGAGTTGTCCGCCCCCAGTAGCTGAGTAGTCAGCGCGACAGACTGTCAATCCTGAGGGCTCGGGTTCGATTCCCGGCTGGGTCGAAGATTTTCTCCGCTCAGGGACTGGGTGTTGTGTTGTCGTAATCATCATCATTTCATCCCCATCGACACGCAAGTCGCCGAAGTGGTGTCAAATCGAAAGACTTGCACGAGGCGAGCGGTCTACCCGACGGGAGGCCCTCTTCACACGACATTATTATTATTATAAAAAGAGCTATTAACAATGTGACAGACAAGCAGATAACAAAATGATCCTTTAAGGAGTCCGTTTTTTCCGATCGGGGCCCGGAAACCTAAAAAATGGGCAAGAAAATAAGTGACAAAGTAAAATACATGTAAAATCTATAAGGGGGCAACGCATGCCCTGCTAAGGGAGAAACAGAAGATATAACGCGTTCACTGACATGTTTTAAGTGAATAACGTGCGACGTGTTTGGTGAAACAAATACCCGTGTTTGCGTTAGCAGAGAAAATTGCTATGAATAAAATATTCCTATCGACAAGTGTGCACTATGCAGTACTGTTTTTTTGCAAGTACTAATCAAATGCGAACAAGGGAATAGACAGAGGATGGCTGACAATGTGTAAGGGGAAGTCAAATGAAAACGATATACCCACTTCGACGGGATCAAGTCTGGTTCCATTCAAAAGTAATCACCAGACGCTTTAAGAAATGATTTTCTCTGCCTCGTGATGACTGGATGTTGTGTGCTGTCCTTAGGTTAGTTAGGTTTAAGTAGTTCTAAGTTCTAGGGGACTGATGACCATAGATGTTAAGTCCCATAGTGCTCAGAGCCATTTGAACCATTTTTTTAAGAAACGTTTTCCATCAGGAGACGAGACGATCAATTCCTATTTCGTAGAACGCGGTCAGCCGGTGACGGATACACAACCGTGCCCTCTCTCGCACTTCTTCGTCCCAATGAAACCGTCGTCCACGCATTTTTTTTTTCAGTTCTCCAACGATGTGAAAATCACACGGTGAAAGATCCGGGCTGTACGGAGGATGTTGCAGTGATTCCCAACCAAATCGCCGAAGGGTAGCCTTCTTCCGCTTAGGGTGTGGGGGGTGGGCGTTATCGTGCTACAATATGCTTCCTCTGCTCGTCGAGTTCCTCGAGCGAGAAATCACATTCAGCGCGCATCGCTAAAAAGACACTCTGCAAGAAGCTGCTACGCGCCATAAAGTCAAAAAGCTCAGCAATGCTTACGGACAGGATGATTCCTGTTGCAAGATAACGCCCGCCACCACACTGCCAATAGGAAGAATGCTACACTTCAGCTATTAGGTTGGCAAAACTGCAACATAATCCATCCAGCCCGGATCCTTACATCGCGTGATTTTCACGTCTTTGGTGACCTGAAGAAAGACATGCTTGGGTGTCGGTTTTAGTCGGACGAGGAAGTGCAGGAGTGGCTGATCGCGTTCTACGAAAGAGGTATTGATTGCCTTGTCTTCCAGTGGGATAAATGTATTAACACGTGTGGTGATTACTTTTGAATGGAACCGTTCCATGGTCCAGTTATACCAAATTCTCGGTGTGCCCTTGTCTGTCCATCGTGGTTCAGTACTAGGGCACTGCTTTTCTGACAGGCAACACTTCTGACCAGAGGAAGTCGGGAGAAGTGAGGGGCTATTTCCCCTCCCTCCACCAACCCTCTTGCAACTGTCCTTATCTTCCAACTGGACTGGGAGCAAGAGTAGTTCTTATCATGCTTACTTGAGAACCAGCTAACGTTGCCTATATTTCCATTTAGAGCTTTTATCTTGTGTAAATTTGGGATATGATCTGTCGGCCTGTACCTCTTCTCAACTGCTTCATAGACTTTTTTTATTTTTTATTTTTTTTCTACAGTAGTTACGCATGAATAGAAGCTCTTGTGCTGAGAGGAACTTAGCCGGAGTTCAAAATAAAAACAGCGCTCCGGCCTTTGTTATCGCGTGGCAGCCTAAATCACCCCGAGCTCTACGCGCTCGCTTGTGCCTACAATAGTTCCTTTGTTTCCGCTGCGTTCCGAGGAGAAAACAGTGGCTCGCTCGAGGCTACGTCACAGCCGCGCATGCGTGTGCGCTGGAAGCGTGCTGTCGACCGCCAACTGCACGCCGCGCCGTCTTACTGGAGCCACACTCTCACTAGGGCAGTCATTACCCGCAATGTTCGTAGCAGGGCATCGGGGGTACGGGAACATGATTTATGTTAAAGGATCATGAAGTTTTGAAGAAATAAAATCTCGTCTATAAAAATCAACATGGATTCCACAAACAAAATTCTTACGAAATTCAGCTCATTCTGTTCCTCCACGAGATCCATAGCGTTGTAAAGAATGGCGCTGGGGTTAATGCCGTGTTCCTTAACTTGAGGAAGGAATTTGACACCGTCCCGCACTGCCGTTTAGTGAAAAAAAGATACGAGTTTACCGAGTGTCGGACCAGATTTGCGACTGGATTCAAGACTTCGTTGAAGGCAAAAGTCAACATGTTGTTCTTAACGGAACAAAGTCGATAGATGTAAAGATAATTCCCGGAGTACCCCAAGGAAGTGTGACAAGGCGGTTATTGCATACAATGTATATAAATGATGTAGCAGAAAGCGTCGGAAGCTCCTTAAACCTGTTCGCAGATGTTACGGTTCCTTATACGAGGGCGAGTCACATGAAAACCTTAAATATTTTCTTAAATATTATTTATTTTGCAGAAGTGGTACAAAGCTGTATCACTTTTCAACATTCTCTCCCCCGCGCTCAATGCAACTCCTCCAGCGCTTACGAAGTGCAAAATTCCTTTAGAAAAAAAATCTTTTGGTAGTCCGCGCAACCACCGCATGGCGTACCTCTTCATTAGAACGGAACTTATTTCCTCCCATTGCGTCTTTGAGTGGTCCAAACATATGGAAATCAGTTGGGGCAAGATCTGGTGTGTAGAGTGGTTGAGGAAGACACTCAAATGGAAGTGAACCCAGGTTTCGTCCCCAGTAACGATTCTTGCAAGGAAGCCATCATCTTCCCGTTCAAAGCGCCGAAGAAGTTCTTCACAAGCATCAACACGTCGTTCTCTCATTTCAGGAGTTAGCTGCCTTGGCAGCCATCTTGCAGACACTTTGTGAAACTGTAGCACATCATGCACAGTGTGGTCTGCTGACCCATGACTAATCTGTAAACATGGTGCAATGTCATTCAGTGTCACTCGGCGGTTTTCCTTCACTATGGCTTCAACTGATACAATGTTCTGTGGAGTCACAACGCATTGGGCCTGACCTGGACGAGGAGCATCTTCCACTGAAGTCACACCATTTGCGAACTTCTACTCTATTTGTAGACTTGCTGCTGTGACAAACATGCATCACCGTACTGAACCTTCATTCGTCGATGAATTTCAATAGGTTTCACACCTTCACTATTCAAGAACAGACAACAGAACGCTGTTCTTCCCTGGTGCAAGTCGCAAGTGGGGTGGCCATCTTTATACTGATACTGCGACGGTATTTGTGCATTTGCACTATGCTGCCACCTACAGGCCATTCTGCACGCTGTTTATAGCACGATTACCAACTTACAGGATAACGGCGCGAAATTTCGATTTGTTATTACAAATTTAATATTTTCATTTGCTCACCCTCGTTAACAGATTAGCACGCCAGAAGATAGTAACAATTTGCAGAACGACCTGCAGAGGATTGATGAATGATGCAGATTCTGGCAGTTGCCCCTGAACGTAAAAAAAATTGACATATTATGCACACATAAGAAAAGAAATCCACTACTGCTCAACTACACTACTGATCAGAAATTTCTGGAAACAGTAACTACCATAAAATACCTAGGAGTAACTATCAACAGCGACCTGAAGCGGATGGCAACATCATATACGTAGTAGTAAAAGCAGTTACCAGACCGATGGGATCCTTACCGGGTAGGACTGATAGAAGAGACAGAGAAGATCCAACGAAGAGCGGCGCGTTTCGTCACTGGATCTATGAAAGGCGCGAAGGCATTACTAAGGTACTCAACGCACTTCAGTGACAGGCGATACGAGAGAGGCATTATGCATCACGGAGATGTTTACTATCGAAATTTCGATAGAGCACTATCCGGAATAAGTCGAAGAACATGTCAGTTTCTCCCACATACATCTCGCGAAATGAACACGACAAGAAAATTAAAGAAATTAGACTAAAAATCGTTCTTCGTACGCGCCACTCGCGAGTGGAACAGGGAAGGGGGGATCAGTTAGAGGTACTAGGAGTACCCTCCTCCACATACCGTTGGGGGGGTGGGGGCTTGCGAAGTTTGATGTAGATGTAGAAGAACTGCGTTGGCGGTCAGTTTGCAAATGCTGATTGCGGTCGCGGGCAAAAGAAACGCTGCATCTCAAAAGACGTCCAAATGATTAGCATTAAATACCTAGGAAGCAGAAGAAAACGGCAAAGTGCGGCACACAAATTAAAACGGACTTAGGAATGGAAAAAGAGGCATTTTGTAAGAAAAGACGAGTTTTCTGCAGAAATATGGACAAAAATTTAAGGAAAAGACTTATAAGATAGTTTGTATGAGATTACGTGGTGTCTTCCGGTATTGTATATGGGTATGAAGCGAGAATGAGAATTCCCTGGTAGCGAGGATCCGGCCTCCGACGATCTATAAGCAACTTCCGTAGTGCACCAGGGATGTATGCTGGGAGGTCTGCTGCTCGTGTTATCTATTAATGATCTTGAAGAGAATATTAATAGTAATGTCAGATGATGGAGCTATCTTTAATGAAGCATTGCCGATGAAAGCTGCACAATATTCAGTAAAATCTTCGTAAGATTTCAAAACGGGGCAAATAATGAACATTTGCTTTAAAAATTCAGAAATATAAAACTGTGCACTTTACAAAACGAGGAAACGTAGTATCCTAAGAGTACAACAGTAGTCAGTCACAGTTGGAATCCACCGACTCATGAAAGTACCTGTGTGTAACAGTATGTACGGTTATGAGATGTGAGACTTTGATTCATTGGGTGGATACTTGGAAAATGTAATCACTGTACAAGGGAGATTGCAGAACACTTGTGCGACCAATCCTAGTGCAAGTGTACTCTAGTAAGAGAGATCCGTACCAAAAGGACTAATTTATAGGCTTTATATACTGTGGCGTAAAAAATCATGGGATATCTTCTAATATCGGATGGAACCACTTTTTTCTCAGCATAGAGCAGCAACTCGACGTGACACGGACTCTGCCAGTTGTTGGAAGTCCCCTGCAAAAATACTGCGCCATGCTGCCTCTAAACCGTCCATAATTTCGAAAGTGTTGCCGGTGCAGGATATCATGCAAGAACTGATCTCTCGATTATGTTCCATGTCGGCCGATCTGGATTATGAGATTGGTTTGGAGAACTTTCTGAACAATTCGAGGTAATTGTACAGAAAGTTCTCCAAACCAATCGCGAGCATGGCCCGGTGACATGGCGCATTGTCATCCATGAAAATTCCACAGTTGTTTGGGAACATGAAGCCCCTGAATAGCTGCAGATGGTCTGCAAGTAGCCGAACATGACAATTTCCAGTTAATGATCGGTTCAGTTAGACCAGAGGACCCCGGTCATTCCATGTAAACACCGCTCACACCTTAATGGCACCACCACCAGCTTGCAGAGTGTCTTATTGACAACTAGCGTCCATGGCTTCGCGAGGTCTGCACCACACTTGAACCCTATCGTCGGTTCTTACCAATCGAAATCGGGACTCATCTGACGAGGCCACTGTTTTATAGTATACTAGGGTCCAACCGACATGGTCACGAGCCAGGAGAGGCGCTGCATTCCGTGTTCGAAGTCTGTTAATTCTTGTCGTGCGGTCATAATCACGTCGAAAAACTTTTCACATGAATCATATGAACACAAATAACTGCTCCGCCAGTGCTCTGCCCTTTTATACCTTGTGTACTCAATACTACCACCATATGTATGTGTGTGTATCACTATCCCATGACTTATGTCACCTCAGCGTAATTACGTCATTTACTTCCCTTTATTTTAATCCAAGAGAGGTTCTCTGATACGCAGCTAGTGAAAATCTATTTTTGAGCAGTTTTTTTGAATGCTTTAGCAAATTTCTGTTTAATACGAGAAGCACGGGATTCATTTGTCAGCGTCCTTGAGTCCGATTCACAGTGAGTTGCCAGACGCGTTGCGTCTATAGAGATAAAATAGCCCACACACAAAGAAGAAAAGCGCCGGGTCCCGGGGTGGGGAACTCACCCGGTGGTGCCCTGGGACCGAAAGCGGCGCGATTTATTGTGCGGAGGGACCATTCTTCACGGCGGCGCCGACAACGGGCCCTTATAATGGGCTTCACCTCCAGGGGCCGCAGCTGCTTTCCGTCGGGGCAGGCTCCGCCGGTGCTCTCGATTTCGCCACCGCCACACCAGATCCAGCCTTTCACCGCCCCACTCCCTCGTATCGCAGAATCCTACCAACTGCTTCATTGAACAATGAAAAACGCACTGTGGACTGTGAATCTAAGGCCGTCCTCAGACCGGTCTTGACAACGAATGTGGACGAAGAGCTGGTGACGCCACAGCGTGGAATTTCACGTTCCACTACATTGCGACCGAGCGAGGTGGCGCAGTGGTTAGCACACTGGACTGGCATTCGGGCGTACGAAGGTTCAAACCCGCGTCCAGCCATTCTGATATAGGTTTTCCGTGATCTCCCTAAATCGCTTCAGGCCAATACCGGGATGGTTCCCTTGAAAGGGCACGGCAGACTTCCTTCCCCGTCCTTCTCTATTCCGATGGGACCGATAACCTCGCTGTTTGGTCCCTTCGCCCTCTCCGCCCAAATCGACCAACCAGCCAACCAACCAAGAACACTATGAAGCGCGAAACGAAAAATCTGGCGTGTCAGTTTTTTGCCTGGTGGAGAGGAACGTCGCCATCGAGGTGCTATATAGGTCTTACGTCGTAACCAGAACTTACGAGCCGCCATATTATATGGAGTTATCTTCATATTTGGTTGGTTTTTTTGGATGTAGAGTAAGCGGTATAAGTGTAAGGTATTTCAAAGCATCAGCAAATTGAGGATCTCTCGAAAATGACAGGAAAGTACATATTAATATTAAGGCATGTTGATAATTTTTACTTTTGGACCGTCTACTTACAACTGAACGAAAATCACAATTTTCGTGCCATACGCGTTTCGCCTTTATTTTTTGGAGCATACCGTAATGTTACAGGCGACTGAGAACGACGGGACTACAAAAGTTGAAGACGTTTCATATCGGTAGTTAAAGATTTCCCAAATTTGATGATTTTAGTGTTATAACTTATGTCTTCATAATGATGTTTTATTAAAAACGCGTCGTTTGGATGCAATCCGTTTATCCGTTTTAGGTAAATATTAACTAATGACAGCCGGCCGCTGTGCTGAGCGGTTCTAGGCTCTTCAGTTCGGAACCACGCGGCTGCTATGGTCGCAGGTTCGAATCCTGCCTCTGGCATGGATGTGTGTGATGTCCTTAGGTACCTTAGGTTGAAGTAGTTCTAAGTCTAGGGGACTGATGACCTCAGATGTTAAGTTCCATAGTGCTTAGAGCCATTTGAACTAATGACAGTTGTATATACAGCTTACCGTTAGCGAAAGTGAAGGAAGGACAATAGGAATCGTTGAACAGAATGAACAGCTTAATGAGTACAGAATACGGATTAAGAGTAAGTCGAAGAAAGATGAAAGTAATGCAAAGTACCACAAATGAGAACAGCGAGTAACTTGACTTCACAATTGGGTATCACGAAGTAGGCGTAGTTAATTCTGCTACCTAGGCAACAAAATAACCCTTGTTCCATAAAAACACGGTAGACCTGCCGTAAGTCAGTAACATCTTGCCACGATGTTTCGGCACAAAGTCTCTTGGCCATCTTCAGGTGAGTACAGTTGTAGAAGTACTGGCGAATACGCGCTGAGCTCTGCTATTTAAAGCCAAAGGGGGCTGCATTGCGCATGCGCTGCGCATGTACTGTTTAGCGTGCGCGTTCACAACTCCTTGCGCTGCGCCTCGCGCCCTCCGCGGTGAAAACTTGGCATTTCGGTATCAGATCGATCTTCATCTTTATACCGATAACTACGTTGACTACGAAGTTTCTCTACAACAGGATTCCAAGCGGAATTTAACTGGTAACCGCTATCTCGATTGATATGAGTCTCGCTGTCTGACAATTTTATTTCTATGGAATCATCTATAATTGAACTCCAGAAATTTGATGTTTGAGCCACAATTTTTGTATCATTGTAATGATCCGTTAAGGATGACCTGGGCCTACGTAAATCAGGTGTCTACAAGATTCCGTGTGATTGCGGCAAGTCATATATAGGGCAGACAACAAGAACGGTGCAGGAACGTATTGTGGAACACCAGCGGCATACTCGCCTTCTCCAACCCACCAAGTCCGCAATCGCTGAACATTGTATTTCTACTGGCCACTCTATGAATGATACAAAAATTGTGGCTCAAACATCAAATTTCTGGAGTTCAATTATAAATGATTCCATAGAAATAAAATTGTCAGACAGCGAGACTCATATCAATCGAGATAGCGGTTACCAGTTAAATTCCGCTTGGAATCCTGTTGTAGAGAAACTTCGTAGTCAACGTAGTTATCGGTATAAAGATGAAGATCGATCTGATATCGAAATGCCAAGTTTTCACCGAGGAGGGCGCCAGGCGCAGCGCAAGGAGTTGTGAACGCGCACGCTAAACAGTACATGCGCAGCGCATGCGCAATGCAGCCCCCTTTGGCTTTAAATAGCAGAGCTCAGCGCGTATTCGCCAGTACTTCTACAACTGTACTCACCTGAAGATGGCCAAAAGATTTTGTGCCGAAATATCGTGGCAAGATGTTACTGACTTACGGCAGTTCTCCCGAGTTTTAATGGAACAGTCAGTACGCGGGTGAAGTTTCAAACATCACAGAATAACCCTTGTTGGACGGAGCAAGGACGACATAAAAAGCAGACTAGCACCGGCAAAAATCGCATTTATGGACGAATTAGTCTGCTAGTATCAAACACAGGCCTTAATTTGAGGAAGAAATTTCTGAAAATGTGCGTCTGGAGCACAGCATTGTATGGTAGTGAAACACAGACTGTGGGAAAACCGGAACAGAAGAGTATCGAAGCGTCTGAGATGTGTTGCTACAGAAGAAAGTTCAAATTTAGGTGGAGTGATAAAAGTAAGGGGTGAGGAGGTTCTCCGCAGAAAACACGAGGAAAGGAATACACGGAAAACTCCGACAAGAAGGGACAAGATGATAGGACATCTGCCTAGACGTCAGGGAACAACTTCCATGGTACTGGAGGGAGCTGTAGATGGTAAAAGCTGTAGAGAAACACAGAGATTGGAATACACCAGCAAATAATTGAGCTCGTAGGACGCAAGTACGAATTCGTGGCCGGCCGCGTCAAACCAGTCAAAGACTATTGACTCAAAAAAAATGCAGCCTTTACGAAGTGTATAGTATGTATGGAGGCGTGGCTGACATGTCGAAGCCGTAGCGTAGTTGACGGTATCGCGACCTGTACGGAGAAATGTAGCAGGTTCGCGTCCATCATCTCCCAACTTGTATTTTTCACCTTTCGTGTCCTTATTAATGTAATAGAAGTGCTACCTGCGTTAGTCGATGTTCTTTATTATAAATATTATGTTCGTTGCAATTCTTGCTGCATAGGCCAACGACTGGAATATTTCTCTAGTGACCAGGAATCCTAACGTGACTGCCAGTCTACGTTAGTAAGCAAATATAAGTTACACACTGGGGCTTTTTTGCTATAATGAAACTTTCTATACAACAGGTATATATACTTGTCTACTGGTTTTATGGATTGCCTCGTGTTTACAATTCGCTGGTAAATGTATTTCGTAATGATGGAGAGCAGCTTTGAAAAAAATCTCCTTTTCCATTCAAATGAAATCACGAAACTGATCCCGGTCTTGAAAACTATGTGTCGAAGTATCGTACGTTACTTCAGAATGACAACGGTCAGTACATCGGGAATATGAACATTATGCATGCGCAAACTTACATTTTAGACGCTATACTTTAGGTATATTCAATTTAAAACCAGAAATGTAATGCCGTTGTACAACATTATGTAGTGTTCCTCTATCATCGATTCGCTGTTCGAGCCATCAACGTGTCTAAAACCTTCATCACAGTTTTCTCCTCTCTTCGTCGATAGCTATTTTAGGAGCGCCCATTTACGTAAAGATATTGAATGATCTGCGCTCCAGATGCAGCCGGAAAGTGTCGCTGTGGAGTGCTGCAGTCGCATATCACGATGAGGAGCACATTACGTTCCGTGAGGTGTAGCAGGTCGTTTCAAAGAATGCAGCAACGAGAAGGACACGTCTAGCGTGCTTCGCGAAGAGAGGACAGCTTAAGGCTGAATGCACACGAACGATAGGCAGTGATCACTCTGACTTGTGAGACGATACGAAATACGACATGTTGCAATAAAGCGACGCGTGTAGGTGTGATACCTATGTTCCGGCTGCGATGATACGAAACGCTATACGACTCACCATACGATAAGCAACAATATGACACGAATCACGTTTCTGTTTCAGTTTCAGTTTCAGTGTCACCTCATGTGTCACATGAGCACTTATAAAGAGAATGTTATTGTGGTTTATCATTATTTAAAGCCCAAAGAACTGAAAAATGAAAGGATGTGCAATATCAGCACAATTGAGCTATAGTTTCTTGTATACTCTCCCAAAATGTGCACAGATTCTACAAATGAGTCTCGACAATTTCCACTTTTTGGGTCAACTAGTGTCAGTTACTACGAAAAAGCAGGCATAAACTATCGACTTGCTACTTCTGTTGAGAAACTACTCATTTAAATGAGATATTTGGTGCAACTGTACCCGCCAGGGTAACCGAGAGCGCTAACGCGCTGCTTTCTGGACTCGGGTAGGCGCGCCGGCCCCGGATCGAATCCGCCCGGGGGTTAACAACGAGGGCAGGTGTGCCAGCCAGCATGGATGTGGTTTTTAGGCGGTTTTCCACATCCCGCTAGGTGGATACCGGGCTGGTCACCAAGTTCAGTTGCACGGCTCGCAGGCACCTGAACACATTCGCACTATTTATTTAGCGTATGGCTAATACAGACATATCATGAAATTAAATTACTTATACATATGTACATATTGACACACAAGAAACTTAAATTTGTCTTTATAACTGAATATCCACTCCTTCAATCCAGCGCACTGCATCTGGAGTTGCTAGCAGGAAGTCCTCTTTGGCGCCGTGATAGGCTCGAATCCTGCATTCACTGACAATGTGGTGAACAGCCTGGTATGGAGCCCCGCAGTCACAAGCTGGATCAGGCAGCTTCGTCCACTTAAAGAGAGCATCCCTGTATCGCCCATGGCTGGTACGGATTCTGTTGAGAGTAGTCCAGGTCTTGCGTGGTAAGTCGAATCCACTTGCAAGTTTAGCACCTCAGAAGAAGTTATGCAGGTGCACATCTGTCACTGCTTCCCACCGACCTTTCCATTCTTCAAGAGATTTGAAATTCTTAGCAACCATGTCAGCAGCATCGCACAGAGTTGGATGGTGTGATTTCAGTCTCTTGCGATTTAAAAGTGGCAGGTCACTATGCATGGGTAGGTTAGAATTCCTGGAGATCTTGTGGAATTCTCTCATAAGGGCAGTACATCTGCGTAGATCAGGAGGCATTATACCGGTTAACAGTGGAAACCAATAAACTGGAGTAGATCTGATTGCGCCAGATATTATGCGCATTGTCGTATTTAGCTGGGTATCAACAAGCCTTGTATGATGACTGTTCATCCAAACAGGTGCACAATACTCAGCATTTGAGTACACCAAGCCCAGAGCTGAAGATCGCAGGGTGGTTGCTGAAGATCCCCAGGTAGTTCCGCATAGCTTATGGAGGATGTTGTTTCGAGTCCTCAGCTTTTGAGCTAAGTTAAGAAGGTGTTGTTTGAAGCATAGTGTACGATCCAGAATGACACCAAGATATTTTGGGTTCCAATTGTGACGAAGAATTCTGCCTCTGAAACTTACTTCCAGTTTTACGTTCGCCAACCGGTTATTTAGATGAAACAACACACTTCTGTTTTACTCACACTGGGTTGTAGTCTCCAGATTTTGAAGTAATTATCTAATGCAGACAGGTCATTGGCTAGAATCTCTTCTGTTGTCTTCATTTCCTGGTGTTTTACGGCTAGAGCCAGGTCATCGGCATAGCAGTATTTTCTGGACGAAGTGTCAGGTAGATCAGATAGATATAGGTTGAACAGTAAGGGTGAGAGAACTGATCCTTGAGGCAATCCGTTGTTCAGGTTCCTCTCCTTACTTATGTTGCTTCCACTGATTACCTGGAACTTCCGATCACTTAGCATGCTGTTAATCAGTCGAGCCATTGTTCTGCAGGGTATGATGCGGAGAAATTTGTAGATAAGGCCTTCTCTCCACACAGTGTCGAAGCCGGCAGTTAGATCAACAAGTGCCACAGATGTTTTCTGCTTCATTTGGTATCCTGACTCTATGAAGGATGTGAGAGACAATACTTGGTCGCAGCAGCTACGCCCTGGTCTGAAGCCTGCCTGATCAACTGGAACGTTCTCCAAGATAGCGCTACTTATTCTGTTATATATTAGCCTTTCAAAAAGCTTGTAGCAGCAGCTGCGTAGGGAAGTGGGGCGATAGTTTTCTACCTTGTTGCTGGGTTTGCCAGGTTTCAGAACAGATATTATCTTCGCCTTTTTAAACTCTGATGGAAGTTGACCAGTCAGCAGGATGTCAGTGAAGAATTCTGCCAGCCATTTCTTAGCTTTTCCTCCCATATGGATCAGGAATTCTGGATGGATACCATCGAATCCAGGTGCCTTAAGAGGTTTGAGGTCCTTCAGTCCAGAGTCAATGTCTGAAACTGTGAAGGGAAGGGTATACTCAGATGAGGGAGATGCCTTCTTTTTGGCATTCGCACTATTGCATGGTTTACACTCGACACAGACAGCTGGGGGTACACTGATTCCATCCCGGGGGGTATGGGTAGGCGGCAGGACGGGAATCCGGCCACCCCTTAAAATTAACATGCCAAATCCGATTAACCATGGCTGACCCTGCATAAATATGGGACAAGGCTCAAGCGATAGACAGACTTGTTGCAACTGTATGAGTGACGTGAAAATGCCACTACAAAAATGTTATTTTTAGTAAGAGCATCTACTTTGGTACTTTATTTAATGTGCCATGTACAATGAGGAGACAAGTTATGGGATAGCGATATGCACACATGCAGATGGCGGTAGTATCGCGTACACAAAGTATAAACAGGTAGTGCATTGGCGGAGCTGTCGTTTGTACTCATGTCTTTCATGTGAAAAGGTGAAATCGTTAGGGAATTAAAATTCTGAGAGCCACAGTGTCAAGACTGTGCCGAGAATACCAAATTTCAGGCGTTACCTCTCTCCATGGGCAGCCTTTACTTAACAACTGAGAGCAGCGGAGAGCGTGAATGGCCGCAGAAATAAATGTCGGACTACTACGACCGTATTAGTTAGGACAGTGCGGCAGAATTTGGCGTTAATGGGCTACTGCAGCAGACGAATGACGCAAGTACCTTTGCTAACAGCACAACATCGCCTGCAGTGAGTCTCCAGGGCCCCGGCGATATCGGTTGGACACTAGAAGACTGTAAAACTGTGGCCTCGTCAGATGAAGCCTGATTTCAGTTGGTATGACCTGATGGTAGGGTTAGAGTGTGGCATAGACCCCACGAAACCATGGACGCAAGTTGTCAACAAAGCACTGTGCTAGCTGGCAATGGTTCCATAATGGTGTAGGCTGTGTTTACATAGTCCAACTGAACCGATCATTGACAGTAAATGGTTATGCTCGGCTACTTGGAGACCATTTAGAGCCATTCATGGGCTTCATATGCCCAAACAACGATGGAATTTTTATGATTGACAACGCGTCATGTCACCGCACCACGACTGTTCGCAAATGGTTTGGAGGACATTCTGAACATATCGAGCGATTGGTTTGGCAACCCAGATCGACCGACATGAATCCCATCAAACATTTGTGGGATGTAAACCAGAGCTCAGTTCGTGTACAAAACCCTGTACCAGCAACACTTTCACAGTTATGGACGAATGTAGAGGAAGTACGGTTCAATATATCTGCAGAGGACTTTTTGAGTCCATGCCACGTCGAGTTGCTGCACTACGCCGGACAAAAGAAGGTCCGACAAAATATTAAGAGGTATCCCATGACATTTGTCACCTGAGTATATTATAAAATTGTATGTACACTATGTGATCAAAATTATACGTACACCTGGCTGAAAATGACTTACAAGTTCGTAGCGCTCTCCATCAGTAATGCTGCATTTCAATATGCTGTTGGCCCACCCTTAGCCTTGATGACAACTTCCACTCTCGTAGGCATACGTTCAATCAGGTGCTGGAAGATTTCTTGGGGATTGGCAGCCCATTCTTCACGGTGTGCTGCACTGAGGAGAGGTATCGATGTCGGTCGGTGAGGCCTGGTTCGAAGTCGGCGTTCCAAAATATCCCAAAGGTATTCTATAGGATTCAGGTCTGGACTCTCTGCAGGCCAGTCCATTACAGGATTGTTATTGTCGTGTAACCGCTCTGCCACAGGCCGTGTATTATGAACAGGTTCTCGATCGTGTTGAAAGACGCAATAGCCAACCCTGATTTGTTCTTCAAGCGTGGGAAGCAAGAAGGTGCTTGAAACATCAATGTAGGCCTGTGCTGTGATAGTGCCACGCAAAACAATAAGGGCTGCAAGCCCCCTCCATGAAAAACACGACCCCACTTTAATACCACCGCCTCCGAATTTTACTGTTGGAACTACACACGCTCGCAGATGACGTTCACCGTGCATTCACCATGCCCACATCCTGCCACCAGATTGCCACATTGTGTACCGAGATTCGTCACTCCACACAACGTTTTTAAAATGTTCGATCATCTAATGTTTGCGCTCCTTACACCAAGCGAGGCGTCGTTTGGCATTTACCGACGTGATGTGAGGCTTATAAGCAGCTACTCGACCATGAAATCCAAGTTTTTTCACCTCCCGCCTAACTGTCATAGTACTTGCAGTGGATCCTGATTCAGTTTGGAATTCCTGTGTGATGTTCTTGATCGATGTCTGTCCATTACACATTACGGCCCTCTTCAACAATCGGCTGTCTCTGTCAGTCAACAGACGACGTTGGCCTGTACGCTTTTTTGCTGCACGTGTCCCTTCACGTTTCCACCTCACTATCACATCGGAAACAGTGGACTTATGTATGCTTAGGAGTGTGGAAATCTCTCGTACAGAGGTATGACACAAGTGGCACCCAATCATCTGACCATGTTCGAAGCCCGTTAGTTCCGCGGAGCACCCCTTTCTGCTCTTTTACGATGCCTAATGACTGCTGAGGACGCCAATATGGAGTACCTGGGAGTAGGTGGCAGCACAATTCACCTAATATGAAAAATGTATGTTTTTGAGGGTATCCTGATACTTTTGATCACACAGTGTGCCATCGTAAGATTTGTGGATGACAATGCTATCGTCGTCAGTGGAAATGAGAAAAATCTCTTGAGTGTAATGACCAGTCCAGTGAATACTGAATATAGAATGAGAGCAAACCGAACCGGTCAGCAATAAACTGGATGAGAAGGAAAAGTAACAGGTGAATATGAAAGAGACCTGGAGACACTGGAAGATTTCAGATTGATTATATAATGGTAAGACAGAGATTTCGGAAACAGGTTTTAAACTGTAAGAAATTTGCAGGGCAGGTGTGGACTCTGACGACAATTTATTGGTTATAAACTGCACATTAAAACCGAAGAAACTGAAAAAAGGCAGGAATTTAAGGAGATGGGACCTGGATAAACTGAAAGAACCAGAGGTTGTGGAGGTTTCAGAGGGTGCATTAGGGAACGATTGATAAGAACAGGGGAAAGGAATGCAGCAGCAGAAGAATGGGTAGCTTTGAGACATGAAATAGTGAAAGCAGCAGAGGATCAAGAAGGTAAAGAGATGAAGGCTAGTAAAAATCCTTGGGTAACACAAGATATATTGAATTTAATCGATGAACGGAGAAAATGTAAAAATGCAATAAACGAAGCAGACGAAAGGGAATACAAGCGTCTAAGAAATGAGATCGACAGGAAGTGCAAAATGGCCCAGGAGGATTGGCTAGAGGACAAACGTAAGGATGTAGAAGCATATATCACTAGAGGTAAGATAGATGCTGCCTACAGGAAAATTAAAGACGTATAGACAGAACAGTAGGGGCGGAAAGCTTCATCCCTGTCTCCGAAGCTTTCTGATCGGACCACATCTTTCTTGTCCTTTCTTTTTTTCCTCTTGGTTCTTTTACACATTGCACCCGTTTTTCCGTATAGTTACACGTATTTTTCTCACGACATCTTTCACCATCTTGCACTATCGAACAGTCCTTCCAGGTCGACCAATTCTACGAACGTGTCTTGATTTTTGTTAATTCTTGCCTCTGTTATGAAGCACAACGCCAGCACGAATATATCATAGGCGGAGTTAAACATGTACAGGAATGGAATTAGCTTTTCGACTTATGTGGCCGTTCAAAGACATTTAAATCAAAAGGTCTTGACACATCCATGCTTCTAACCCATCCGCAGAAATTCCCCCCCTCCCCCCAGAAAAGCTTTTTTATTACATTTATCCTTTTCAGCCATAAGACATCATATATTTTTTACTGTGACTGGTGAATCTTCTGGATTTTGGGCAAAGGATCAGTCACTTTAGTCTGTAAATTGCAACATCCAGGTGTGCTAAAAGCGTGCAGTTAAGAGAGCTCTCTGTGCTGGGAAAGTGGTGTTACCTCATAATAAAGTGCGAATATGTCAAGATGTTTTCATTTAAACATTTTGGAAGCTGCCAGGTAGTCCCCTTCTTTTACATCGCATCTCTTCCCAGGAAATATTCGCCTTTTTTATGCTATAATAGGAGCATTTTTCATTCTGGTTGCTAACTTAAACTCTACCATAATTTTGATATTAGACCGCCACAGCTTGGAAACTGATGTAAATTTATGTTGGGTCGGGCGACGACTGATCTGGTACAGGTGTAATTAATGTCTTTCGAACCCTGTTGCTTATACTGTGTAACGGATAAAACTTTCATAAAACAACAGGAGGCCATCAGTTACCTGTGTTTGTCTGTCTTCTTACAAAATTTGAAACGATTCGAACAAATTTTAAATACAGAGGAGGCGCACTGAAAGAAACCTCACGAAAAGAGTATTTTTGCACGTAAAATACGAATTAAGTTAGATTTTTGAAAGCGAACTTTCAATTTTATCGTAAGAATGCACTTTTTATTTATTAGATTCACTTTAAAATGTTTCCTCGCATTCAGTTCAAGCAAGAACGAATTTCACGTGCTGCATTTAGCTCGACTTTTATATCAGTTATTTTTCGATAACGTACAAAGATTTTTGGATAAAAAATTTTGTTTTGCGTTTATCTGTTTATGTACCTTCGTGCAAAGTTTAAATTATGGAATTGGCGCGCTTCACAGACTCCCAATAGGTTAAAAATTATCTTAGACAAGGTCCGATACACTGGTGGCCCAAATCTGAACCATCAGTCTCGCTCCAATTCGGAGTCATTTAAGGGAGACTGTTTTTGCACGTAAAATCCGAACGGTGTACGTGCAAATGGTGCCATTAGCTGAGCATTAATTTCAACTCAATTACAATCTTTTGCAGAAGAAATTAATCGATTTACACAATTTGCCTGGGCGACAGCTCCGGCTCGTAGTTCAAGCTTTGCTTAATATGCTGTAACGTACCTACAGTAAGACATAGATGTTGGAATGACTATATAAATGACCGTGGGTCGGGTTAAACTAAAAACTTTTTACTCCATGTTCCTAGCTCAAATAGGAACCGGGCAGTAAGACACCCTCCCACCCTTCCCCCAAAGCGCGATTCGCGCGCTGTTTTTTCTGACATACACTACTGGCCATTAAAATTGTTACACCACGAAGATGACATGCTACAGACGCGAAATTTAACCGACAGGAAGAAAATGCTGTGATACGCAAATGATTAGCTTTTCAGGCCATTCACACAAGGTTGGCGCCGGTGGCGACACCTACAAAGCGCTGACATGAGGAAAGTTTCCAACCGATTTCTCATACACAAATAGCAGTTGACCGGCGTTGCCTAGTGAAACAATGTTGTGATGCCTCGTGTAAGGAGGAGAAATGCGTACCATCACGTATCAGACTTTGATAAAGGTCGGATTGTAGCCTATCGCGATTGCGGTTTATCGTATCGCGACATTGCTGTTCGCGTTGGTCGAGATCCAATGACTACTGGCAGAAGGGAGCGTGCTGGATCCCAACGGCCTCGTATCACTAGCAATCTAGATGACAGGCATGTTATCCGCATGGCTGTAACGGATCATGCAGCCACGTCTCGATCCCTGAGTCAACAGATGGGGACGTTTGCAAGACAACAACCAGCTGCACGGACGACTTTTGCAGCAGCATGGACTATCAGCCCGGAGACCATGGCTGCGGTTACCCTTGACGCTGCATCACAGGCAAGAGCGCCTGCGATGGTGTACTCAACGACGGACCTGGGTGCACGAATGGCAAAAAGTCATTTTTTCGGATAAATCCAGGCTCTGTTTACAGCATCATGATGGTCGTATCCGTGCTTGGCGACATCATGGTGAAGGCATATTGGAAGCGTGTATTTGTCTTCGCCATACTAGCGTATCACCCGGCGTGATGGTATGGGGTGCCATTCGCATTGACGTCACTTTGAACAGCGGACGTTACATTTCAGATGTGTTACGACACGTGGCTCTACCCTTCATTCGATCCCTACGAAACTCTACATTTCAGCAGGATAATGCACGACCGCATGTTGCAGGTCCTGTATGGGCCTTTCTGGATACAGAAAATGTTCGACTGCTGGTCTGGCCAGCACATTCTCCAGATCTCTCACCAATTGAAAACGTCTGGTCAATGGTGGACGAGCAACTGGCTCGTCACAATACGCCGGTCACTACTCTTGATGAACTGTGGTATCGTGTTGAAGCTGCATGGGCAACTGTACCTGTACACGCTATCCAAGCCTTGTTTGACTCAATGCCCAGGCGTAGCAAGGCCGTTATTACTGTCAGAGGTGGTTGTTCTGGGTACTGATTTCTCAGGATCTATGCAACCAAACTGCGTGAAAATGTAATCACATGTCAGTTCTAGTATAATATATTTGTACAGTGAATACCCGTTTATCATCTGCAATTCGTCTTGGTATGCAATTTTAATGGCCAGTAGTGTATTTGTTGCATTGCTGCATATGTACCAGCAAAATTGAAATAGATTCTAAAACTGCCTCGCAGCTCATTCTAACGTCAACTCAGATATAACCAACATCTGCAGAGAGTTGAACCTGTCAACTGTGAGTGGAAGCGGAGAACGGCGAAAATTGCAGCGAAGCGTGCGCGCTGCGCGTCTCTGTCTTAACAGACGGTGTTTTCTGTCCCGGGCGCTCCCCGCTGCCCTTAGCTAAGCGCCGACGTCCGGGCAGCCGGGTCGTCCTTTTGGGAAAGAGCATCGCGGCCAGCGTCGTAGGAGGGCACAGGGCAGGGCAGCGCCAGGGGAGGCGTTAAAACTGCCAGGCAAGCAGATTAAGGGCCCGCCCTTTGTGCGGCGCTTATCAGCTCTGGCGTCGCGGACGCCCGCGCCACCAACTCAGCCTGCAACTCCACTGTCACAGCCGCACGTTCACATCTTCTGTTTCTCAGTCGCTTCTCCGACGCGAGAGGAAGAGGAGTGGCTGAGAGTTCCTCAGAAGCTACCAGGTAGTCACAACGTTCCCAAGAACGATATGCACACCTTGTTGGGATGACTTGCAATTTCAACTTGTTAAGAGCTTAACACACGATCGACAGATAGCTGGAGATATCGCTTGCAATCGGTCCTCGCTTCGACCCCCGCCACACACGGGCGATTTACCAATCGGTGTCAGCCAGCCATACGAGCACCACTGTAGAAAAGTTCAGCTCTGGAAAATGAACTGGTGTTCCTTTTGGACCTAGTACGTACAATTGTCTGGGTGTGGATTTGTTGCGTTGAAGCGTCATGATATTGCACTATGTCACTGAGTTCTGAATGAAACGATTGTGCAGGAATCGCTGCTTTGTATACAACTCGAAACATATCGATGTCTTGTTAGATACGCGAGATATTGTGTCTTACGTTTTGCCAAATTTCAAGCTGGCAGGTCTGGAGCATCTGCATCGTTGAGCGTTCTAATTGCTGCATTTTGATGTTGGAAAAAATGTTTGAAACTTTGAAATATCTGCTGAACCAATTAAAGACTAATCAGCTAAAAGATTTTAAATAATTTCATAGTTACGATGACTGTAACTTCCGTACGCACAGTTGCGCGTGTTGGGACTTTGTCACTGGAGTATGCTCACTCCATCCAATGCTGAGGTGGATCTGGAGCAGATTATGGAAAGGACATGTCATATTACCATTAGCTGTTAGCCTTAGTGTCACAGTGCGTTGTTTTATTTTTTTATTTTTAGGGCTTATTGATGAATACAAAGAGGAATACTTCAGTGCGTTTCCGACAGATGATTGCAGGAGCGCTAATTTTTCATCTTTTGGTGTAGAACATGCAAGTGGATCTTATAAAGAGCCACCAAAGAAAATACATAAATCAGCAAATACAGAATATGATGATAAAGCGCTACGTAGGTATCAGCTGTGGTCTACTGCTAATGGTCTGTACTCCATTTATTGCTGCAGGCAATGCAGTTTCAAGCAGAGGACGAAAATATAAATGTCTGAAGCGTAATATTTACCTTGTTTGTCGAAAAACTGTAACAACTTTCGTGAATGTCACTATAAGAAGTCATTTAAGTATCTAAAACAGCCCCGACCCACGCAATTGTGTGGGTCATGAATTTCTGTGAAAATGAAAAAGTAATCACTTCTTACCCATAACATATCATCCAATGAATATTTTTTCCATTCCAGTTATGACGCTGGCTTTGAAAGGGGCAAGTTTAGTAGTGATGGCAGTTGATCCCCGTACCTCCATATATACTCGAAAAAACTAATGGGGTTGAAATTATTTGTATTTGTTTGGAACGCTTTTACAGAATACATTAATTTATTTCGCAAACAGGGAAAAAGTCAACAGCAACTTCCAAACTGAAGAAGATGATTCAGAACTGAATTTTCATTTGTTAGTTTTCAAATCCTGTATCATTCAATATTCTTGTAATTTTACACAATGGTTTTCCAATCTCGACCTCTCCTTAGCAATTTTGTAAATAGCAGCACTGCTGATTTCCATAACCTGTAAATTTGAAACTTCCTGGTAGATTAAAACTGTGTGTTCGACCGGGACTCGAACTCGGGACCTTTGGCTTTCGCGGGCAAGTGCTCTACCAACTGAGCTACCCAAGCACGACTCACGCCCCGTTCTCACAGATTTACTTCTGCCAGTATCTCGTCTCCTACCTTCCAAACTTTACAGAAGCTCTCCTGCGAACCTTGCAGAACTAGTACTCCTGAAAGAGAGGATATTGCGGAGACATGGCTTAGCCACAGCCTGGGGAATGTTTCCAGAATGAGATTTTCATTCTGCTGCGGAGTGTGCACTGATATGAAACTTCCTGGCAGATTAAAACTGTGTGCCTGGAAACATTCCCCAGGCTGTGGCTAAGCCATGTCTCCGCAATATCCTTTCTTTCAGGAGTGCTAGTTCTGTAAGGTTCGCAGGAGAGCTTTTGTAAAGTTTGGAAGGTAGGAGACGAGATACTGGCAGAAGTAAAGCTGTGAGGACCGCGCGTGAGTCGTGCTTTGGTAGCTCAGATGTGCTAAATTGTGCTACTGCTAAAGACTCAGTTTTCGAATGCTGTAATTTATGACTGCAATTATCTGTCTCCTTATTTATGTCATTTCATTGTAGCCATTTTTGTTACTGTTTTTGGTGAATAAAAAAAAAAAGATGGTAGAGCACTTGCCCGCGAAATGCAAAGGTCCCGAGTTCGAGTCTCGGTCGGGCGCACAGTTTTAATGTGCCAGGAAGTTTCATATCAGCGCACACTCCGCTGCAGAGTGAAAATCTCATTCTGGACCTGTAAATGTGATTAGGCTGAGTTAGATTATATATATATATTTTTTTGGACATCACTCTTCTGACTGGTTTGATGCGGCCCGCCACGAATTCCTCTTCTATGCTAACCTCTTCATCTCAGAGTAGCACTTGCAACCTATATCCTCAATTAATTGCTGGATGTATTCCAATCTTTGTCTTTCTCTAAAGTTTTTGTCCTCCACAGCTCCGTCTAGTACCATGGAATTCATTCCCTCATGTTTTTTGTAGACAGCGAAATAAGATTGTAAATTTAATAAAAGTTCATCCGATTACACGTATTTTTCCCATTATATCAATTGTAATATAAATAGTAAAGAAAATGACTGTATTAAAAATAAAAAAAGAAACTGACGAACGGGACTCGAACCATCGATCCAGCGATTACGGGGCTTGAACGCTAACCACTTCTTTTTTATCTAATTTTGTTCTATGTTGTTCGTTGAATTTGCTCTGGGCGGACGTCCGATGACACTCATTTAGGTTCTTCGTTGATCCATTCACTCACTTTTTTTTTTTTTTTTTTGTTGCAGAGGGTAGCTAACCCTCTGGCCGAACATGCTGAGCTACCGTGCCGGCGCCACTCGGCTGCCGCCGCTTCATGGAAAAAATGGCCCCGCGCAGGTATACAGGGTGTTACAAAAAGATACGGCCAAACTTTCAGGAAACATTCCTCACACACAAATAAAGAAAAGATGTTATGTGGACATGTGTCCGGAAACGCTTAATTTCCATGTTAGAGCTCATTTTAGTTTCGTCAGTATGTACTGTACTTCCTCGATTCACCGCCAGTTGGCCCAATTGAAGGAAGGTAATGTTGACTTCGGTGCTTGTGTTGACATGCGACTCATTGCTCTACAGTACTAGCATCAAACACATCAGTACGTAGCATCAACAGGTTAGTGTTCATCACGAACGTGGTTTTGCAGTCAGTGCAATGTTTACAAATGCGAAGTTGGCAGATGCCCATTTGATGTATGGATTTGCACGGGGCAATAGCCGTGGCGCGGTACGTTTGTATCGAGACAGATTTCCAGAACGAAGCTGTCCCGACAGGAAGACGTTCGAAGCAATTGATTGGCGTCTTAGAGAGCACGGAACATTCCAGCCTATGACTCGCGACTGGGGAAGACCTAGAAAGACCGAGGACACCTGCGATGGACGAGGCAATTCTTCGTGCAGTTGACGATAACCCTAATGTCAGTGTCAGAGAAGTTGCTGCTGTACAAGGTAACGTTGACCACGTCACTGTATGGAGAGTGCTACGGGAGAACCAGTTGTTTCCGTACCATGTACAGCGTGTGCAGGCACTATCAGCAGTTGATTGGCCTCCACGGGTACACTTCTGCGAATGGTTCATCCAACAATGTGTCAATCCTCATTTCAGTGCAAATGTTCTCTTTACGGATGAGGCTTCATTCCAACGTGATCAAATTGTAAATTTTCACAATCAACATGTGTGGGCTGACGAGAATCCGCACACAATTGTGCAATCACGTCATCAACACAGATTTCTGTGAACGTTTGGGCAGGGATTGTTGGTTATGTTTCGATTGGGCCCCATGTTCTTCCACCTACGCTCAATGGAGCACGTTATCATGATTTCATACGGGATACTCTACCTGTGCTGCTAGAACATGTGCCTTTACAAGTACGACACAGCATGTGGTTCATGCACGATGGAGCTCCTCCACATTTCAGGCGAAGTGTTCGTACCCCTTTCAACAACAGATTCGGTGACCAATGGATTAGTAGAGGCGGACCAATTCCATGGCCTCCACGCTCTCCTGACCTCAACCCTCTTATTTATCGGGGCATTTGAAAGCTCTTGTCTACGCAACCCCGGTACCAAATGTAGAGACTCTTCGTGCTCGTATTGTGGACGGCTGTGATACAATACGCCATTCTCCAGGGCTGCAACGATGTATGTATCCTCGCTAACGAAGGACATTTTGAACTTTTTCCTGTAACAAAGTGTTTGAAGTCACGCTGGTACGTTCTGTTGCTGTGTGTTTCCATTCCATGATTAATGCGATTTGAAGAGAAGTAATAAAATGAGCTCTAACATGGAAAGTAAGCGTTTCCGGACACATGTCCACATAACATATTTTCTTTCTTTGTGTGTGAGGAATGTTTCCTGAAAGTTTGGCCGTACCTTTTTGTAACACCCTGTATATTTGACGACCGAAATTATCTTGCGATTTTTTCAGTAACGCGTGAGAAGTACGCGCTACTCTTTACACATTTTGATGTCCTCATGGAGTACTACGAGTGTACTAAGTGTGCAGCAAATCCGCGTTCCAAACGTCGTGGCCTCCCCTTGTTAGAAATTCTGATGGACATCGTGTCACTACAACACACGTCAGCCTTGATACGCGCTGAGACGCATACATGAACGCTCGAGCAAGGTCAGATAAGAAAGAATGAGACGCCAAGTAGCCAAATTCATGTTTATATTACTGCGGAATATTGATACTCTCGTTACAGTTAACACTGGTGTAAATCATATTTTGTAAAGCCTCAACTTTCACGGCCGGAAATGTCGCGCAAGTGAAAAGCAATGTATACGAATTTTTATCGGAAAACTCTTAAAGCTTTCTCAATAAAAACGATTTTATTAACATTTTACATCTTTCTTATTCATGTCTACATATTTATTTATGAGCATAGTCAACCTGGCGAAGAACACTTATCTCCACACGGGAGACCAGTTTGTTGATACCGTTACTGTAGAATGTTTGAATTTGTTGACGGCGGCCACAACTTCACCTTTGTTTGCACCGCTTATCACTACCAAAGTGACGTCCGCAAAGGTGTTCTTTAAGTTTTGAAAACAGACGCAAATCGAATAGGGTGAGTTGGGGTTGTATGAAGGATGATAGATGACAGTGAACCCCAGGCTTAGGACTCATGCAGATGTTGTAGTGTGTCGTCGTGCAGAAGCAGCAAGTGCTCCATGTGTGGACGAACTCTTCAGTTAAAAACGCGCACCGACTTAGTTACACACCGTCGTATTACACAGTGCAATTCAGAGCGCTCTTGCGAGTAGCGTGCACGATATGTAATACCTCAACCGATTCTGAGAACGAAATTAGAATTACATTAATACCTTCAGCTGCTGACGGCCCTTGATACATAGGGTGAGTCACCTAACGTTACCGCTGGATATATTTCGTAAACCACATCAAATACTGACGAACCGATTCCACAGACCGAACGTGAGGAGAGGGGCTAGTGTAATTGTTTAATACAAACCATACATAAATGGACGGAAGTATGTTTTTTAACACAAACCTACGTTTTTTTTAAATGGAACCCCGTTAGTTTTGTTAGCACATCTGAACATATAAACAAATATGTCATCAGTGCCGTTTGTTGAATTGTAAAATGTTAATTACATCCGGAGATATTGTAACCTAAACTTGACGCTTGAGTACCACTCCTCGGCTGTTCGATCGTGTGTATCGGAGAGCAGCGAATTACGTAGGGATCCAAAGGGAACGGTGATGGACCTTAGGTACAGAAGAGACTGGAACAGCACATTACGTCCACATGCTAACACCTTTTTATTGGTCTTTTTCACTGACGCACATGTACATTACCATGAGGGGTGAGGTACACGTACACACGTGGTGTGCGTCAGTGAAAAAGACCATTCGTGCACCCAGGTTCGTCGTTGAGTACACCATCGCAGGCGCTCCTGTCTGTGATGAAGCGTCAAGGGTAACCGCAGCCACGGTCTCCGAGCTGATAGTCCATGCTGCTGCGAACGCCGTCGAACTGTTCGTACAGATGGTTGTTGTCTTGCAAACGTCCCCATCTGTTCACTCAGGGATCGGGACGTGGCTGCACGATCCGTTAGAACCATGCGGATAAGATGCCTGTCATCTCGACTGCTAGTGATACGAGGGCGTTTGGATCCAGCACGGCGTTCCGTATTACCCTTCTGAACCAACCGGTTCCATATTCTGCTAATAGTCATTGGATCTCGACCAACGCGAGCAGAAATGTCGAGATACGATAAACCGCAATCGCGATAGGCTACAATCCGACCTTTATCAAAGTCGGAAACGTGATGGTACGCATTTCTCTCCTTACACGAGGCATCACAACAACGTTTCACCAGGCAACGCCGGTCAACTGCTGTTTGTGTGTGAGAAATCGGTCGGAAACTTTCCTCATGTCAGCACGTTGTAGGTGTCGCAAGCGGCGCCTACCTTGTGTGAATGCTCCGAAAAGCTAATCATTTTGCATATCACAGCATCTTCTTCCTATCGGTTAAATTTCGCGTCTGTAGCACGTCATCTTCGTGGTGTAGCAATTTTAATGCCCAGTAGTGTACTTATATGGATATGGTGTCTGTTCTTTCGAACATATAAATATATGATTCTGAGAACAGAATAAAAGATTCGGAGCCATGACTTTTCAGCACGCCTTCGTAAAATATTCTGGGCTATTATCGCATGGTTAGATGAATTCCCTGTTGAAACACAACGTTTCCTTCCCATCTTTTTTCGAAGGTTCGACGAGAACTCTGGCTCGTTACTGACGAGTCAAGGAATTCGTCGGACCTTCCAAAAAAGTTACAAGAGCCTTTGAAGATGTCCTCCACAGATGGGGACTAAACGTTCGGTTTCAACAAGTAATTTATCCGCTCGCAGCATAATAGCCCAGAATACTTTAATAAACCTAAATTAATTTTTTAATATTTATTTTATTTCGATGTCTCTGTAACTTTACATGCAAATTTCCTGCTACAAGAAAAATTAGCGAGTAATAATACTATTATAGCCAGATTTCTTACATACTACAGACCAGTATCTCGGAATGTTATGCATGAAACGATAATCATGAGAGAAATCAGTAATTTGTCCAAAGTGGCGAAAGATGTTGGAATCACCAGAGGTCTGAACGGCTTTTTCTTCTTAAAAGAGGTGCTTCGACACAGAAAAACTCCTCATCAATTTCGAATGGCGCCTAGGTAGGATGGGAGACCTTCAAGGACCGAAGGCATTATCTTCTTTCTGTGTTCCAGAACGTTGAACTTGGCCTCTGCTCCTCTCAACGGTACCGGAAAACGTATACTTTGGAGTCGTAAGCTTTCTGAGTACCAGTGACTCCGAGCTCGTAATACTCTGAGACGCGGCCTTCCAGCCCCATTCTCTTTGTTCGGACATCAGCCGTCACAGTTTAGATGGCACTTTCGCAAGTGCCTGGAAACACTTGTGGGAAGTGACTCTTCTGCGGAGAGTAATTTCTGCGGAGCCTGGTGCTCTGGCTGAAGTATGGGGCTTTTAACGTTAGCGGTTTTTGCACCTAGATTACGCGCACACTAAGAATTTTTTTGTTTAGTTGTTTAGCACAGTGTGCTGTAAGCTTGGATACGTGCTACTACGAATTGTCTTTAATTATGCTGTCCGCCCCGATAGCTGAGTTGTCAGCGTGACGGATTGCGGTCCTATCGGCCCGGGTTCGATTCCTGGCTGGGTCGGTGATTTTCTCCGCTCAGTGACTGGGTCTTGTGTTGTCTTCATCATCCTTTCATCCCCATCCGGCGCGCAGGTCGCACAATGTGGCTTCGAATGTAATAAGACCTGCACCAAGGCGGCCGGACCTGCCCCGTAAGGGGCCTCCCGGCCAAACGCTCATTTACATTTCCATCTTTAATTATGCTGAAACGTTGAAAAACTGCGGCCAATATTTTATGACAAACCTATTACACATTGATCAGTATCAGGCTGGTTTGCCCATCTCCAGACGAAGCTTATGTTAGGTTGGAATATGGAAGTATGGTTATGTGTTGGCGATAGCAATCCATGTCAAAGCAGAAATACCTAGTTGTGGCGACAGACTGATCTGTGTCTTAGTCTGAGGTCTCGGTTAGGTTGGACTGTGATGGTTTCATTGCAAGTTAGCGAAGTCAATGTGAAGGCAAAAACCTACTTCAAGTGTTTTGGGATCCGCAGAAATATCAACACACTACATTTCCGCACAACTACCATGAACTCGTTCGGAAGAAGCCAACGGTTATCGCGTTTGGCTTCATCCACTTGCTGCATCGCCCGTCTTTAAAGTTTTTGCTGTTCGTTATCTTGGGCGCAGGCGCGCAATGAGGCCTGCATTATAGCGCCACCGTTTTAATGCGGCACTAGCAGCTGTTTCGAGCAGGAGTGTTGTAGCAACCAGCTGAATACTGCAAACTCCGTTCGACATCGCCACGTGGTAAGAAGACGTCGAAACCAACCACTTGTCGCTTCGATCGATCGCTCATGAGTGCAAAGACCTCACTGATCTCTGATTTATATGGAAAGCTTAGGAGGGGAAGAACAACTTAGCCGAGATCGCTATAAAGAAACTGTATTGTAGATAACGGGTTACGGTAAAACTAAGTTACCATCTTCAGATCTGTAATAAAATTACAAGAAGTGTTCCAAACTGTTATACAAATAATGTAACATTAATCCATAGAAGAACCAAATGACAACGTATCTTCATAAACGTTATTATAAACATCTTTTGCTAGCTACACATAATCCTTCTATTGAATTTATAGGTGCATAAAACAGGAAATGAGCGATGTGTCGGCACGTCAGAATGAAAATTACGTGCACCTCGCAATTGGAGAAAACATCGTTCCCCTAACATAACATGCCATGCTTACCTGGGTGCAGCAAGACTAAATGTCAATAGCCAATGCGTGAGACGAACTGACCACAAGTACAAAAGGTTTAGCTGCAGCACATAGATACTATAAGTAAAAGACAATTAAGTAATTTAAAAACAGCCATGATTCCAAATACACAGATGTAAAATTTTTTGGTAATGTTTATGTAATATTTTTGGTGATTTTTTCGTGACAGAACATACACTAAGTGATCAAAAGTATCCGGACACCCGGCTGAAAATGTCTTACAAGTTCGTGGCGCCCTCCATCGGAAATTCTGAAATTCAATATGGTGTTAGCCCACCCTTAGCCTTGATGATACCTTCCACTCTCGCAGGCATACATTCAATCAGGTGCTGGAAGATTTCTTGGGGAATCACAGCCCATTCTTCACGGAGTGCTGCACTGAGGAGAGGTATCGATGTCGGTCGGTGAGACCTGGCACGAAGTCGGTGTTCTATAAGATTCAGGTGAGAAGTCCGTGCAGACCAGTCCATTACAGGGATGTTATTGTCGTGTAACCACTCCACCACAGGCCGTGCATTATGAACAGATGCTCGATCATGTTGAGATGCAATCGCCGTCCCCGAATTGCTCTTCAACAACGGGAAGCAAGAAGGTGCTTAAACCATCAATGTAGGCCTGTGCTGTGATAGTGCCACGCAAAACAACAAGGGGTGCAAGCCCCCTCCGTGAAAAACACGACCACACTGTAACACCACCGCCTCCGAATTTTACTGTTGGCACTACACAAGCTGGCAGATGACGTTTATCGGGTATTCGCCTACCCACAACCTGCCATCGGATCGCCACATTGTGTACCGTGATTCGTCACGCCACGCAACGTTTTTCCTCTGTTCACTCGTCCAATGTGTACGCTCTTTACACCAAGCGGGGCGTCGTTTTGCATTTACCGGCGTGATGAGTGGCTTACGAGCAGCCGCTCGACCATAAAATCCGAGTTTTCTCACCTCCCGCCTAACTGTCATAGTACTTGCAGTGGATCGTGATGCAGTTTGGAATTCCTGTGTGATGGTCTGGATCGATATCTGCCTATTGCACTTTACGACCCTCTACAACTGTCGGCGGTCTCTGTCTGTCAGCAGACGAGGTCTGCCAGTAAGCTTTTGTGCTGTACGTGTCCCTTCACGTTTCCACTTCACTATCACATCGGAAACAGTGGACCTAGGGATGTATAGAGTGTGTAAATCTCGCGTACAGACGTATAACGCAAGTGACACCCAATCACCTGATCACGTTCGAAGTCCGTGAGTTCCGCGGAGCGCCCCATTCTGCTGTCTCAGGATGTTTAATGAGTACTGAGGTCGCTACTATAAAGTACCTGGCAGTTGGTGGCAGCACAATGCACCAAATATGAAAAACGTGTGTTTTTGGGTGTGTCCGGATACTTTTGATCACATAGTGCGTATCGAAAGCTTTCCACCAATTGCAGCGCAAAGGTTAAATTTGTCTTCTAGAATAACGACACATTGTCTGCCATTTTGTAAACTGTACTTCTACACTCCTGGAAATTGAAATAAGAACACCGTGAATTCATTGTCCCAGGAAGGGGAAACTTTATTGACACATTCCTGGGGTCAGATACATCACATGATCACACTGACAGAACCACAGGCACATAGACACAGGCAACAGAGCATGCACAATGTCGGCACTAGTACAGTGTATATCCACCTTTCGCAACAATGCAGGCTGCTATTCTTCCATGGAGACGATCGTAGAGATGCTGGATGTAGTCCTGTGGAACGGCTTGCCATGCCATTTCCACCTGGCGCCTCAGTTGGACCAGCGTTCGTGCTGGACGTGCAGACCGCGTGAGACGACGCTTCATCCAGTCCCAAACATGCTCAATGGGGGACAGATCCGGAGATCTTGCTGGCCAGGGTAGTTGACTTACACCTTCTAGAGCACATTGGGTGGCACGGGATACATGCGGACGTACATTGTCCTGTTGGAACAGCAAGTTCCCTTGCCGGTCTAGGAATGGTAGAACGATGGGTTCGATGACGGTTTGGATGTACCGTGCACTATTCAGTGTCCCCTCGACGATCACCAGTGGTGTACGGTCAGTGTAGAAGATCGCTCCCCACACCATGATGCCGGGTGTTGGCCCTGTGTGCCTCGGTCGTATGCAGTCCTGATTGTGGCGCTCACCTGCACGGCGCCAAACACGCATACGACCATCATTGGCACCAAGGCAGAAGCGACCCTCATCGCTGAAGACGACACGTCTCCATTCGTCCCTCCATTCACGCCTGTCGCGACACCACTGGAGGCGGGCTGCACGATGTTGGGGCGTGAGCGGAAGACGGCCTAACGGTGTGCGGGACCGTAGCCCAGCTTCATGGAGACGGTTGCGAATGGTCCTCGCCGATACCTCAGGAGCAACAGTGTCCCTAATTTGCTGGGAAGTGGCGGTGCGGTCCCCTACGGCACTGCGTAGGATCCTACGGTCTTGGCGTGCATCCGTGCGTCGCTGCGGTCCGGTCCCAGGTCGACGGGCACGTGCACCTTCCGCCGACCACTGGCGACAACATCGATGTACTGTGGAGACCTCACGCCCCACGTGTTGAGCAATTCGGCGGTACGTCCACTCGGCCTCCCGCATGCCCACTATACGCCCTCGCTCAAAGTCCGTCAACTGCACATACGGTTCACGTCCACGCTGTCGCGGCATGCTACCAGTGTTAAAGACTGCGATGGAGCTCCGTATGCCACGGCAAACTGGCTGACACTGACGGCAGCGGTGCACAAATGCTGCGCAGCTAGCGCCATTCGACGGCCAACACCGCGGTTCCTGGTGTGTCCGCTGTGCCGTGCGTGTGATCATTGCTTGTACAGCCCTCTCACAGTGTCCGGAGCAAGTATGGTGGGTCTGACACACCGGTGTCAATGTGTTGTTTTTTCCATTTCCAGGAGTGTATATTAATTTAGTAACGATATCGTTTTCCATTTTAGGTGTCAGTAAAACACACTGTGGTTGCCTGCAATCAATTCTTGACTGCAACCGTACTTCTGTGAAGGAAGTTATTAGCAATACGAAAGTTTTTGTTTTAATATGTGGATGTTTTAATGATAAACTCTTCATGTGTGTTGTGTCCTCTGCCCATCCACCATCAATTTACAATCTCCTGCAGGTAGGGACGTGTTTGATTACCTTACTTGGTCAAGACAGAGGGCCATGAACCGCACTTTTCCCACGGACAGGGCAAAAGCTGGAGACAACTCTTCTCTCAGAGAAACGCAGTGGCTCTCTGTCAAGTCCAGTTGAAGTACATTCGTTGTTTCGGAGCTACATTTTGTCGAACACTAACGTGTTATGTCGCTCTAGGGGTAACTGGGATCATATGATCGATGAAGCGAGAGAAATAAGAGGGCTTGGAAATCTAATGAACGCAGACATTGGCTATCACTGCAGTCCACGTGGTTCCAAGTAACAGCAAAACTTCGCCAAGAATGTTCCATAGTTAGAGCTTCAGCAGTACACATGACGAACTGCCGGTTCTGGTATTCAGCGTGCGGTAACTGCCATCCATTTCTCTTCTTATTACTCTTAATGGAGAGGAATGATATATATATGGACTTCTTTTGTGTTTGTGTGTCATCTGGTTAGAGAAGATAGGTAGCTTCTTGCTAATAAGGCTGCAGGTCGCCTGTGGCGTCCTCGTTCGTAATTCGGCCAACCAAGTTGCGGGTTAGTGGATTTTCCCGTTCTCTTGAACTCTGATTGAGATTTCTCTTTTCGGGAACCTAAAGCTCATCTGTTACTTCGTGTTGGTAACGGGCTGGGAACTTCCATGGGAAAGCGTAGGCTTAGCACAGAGTCTTACAAAGTTTGGACAAAAATATCGAAACACCGCGAGAAATTCATGCCTGAGCATAAATGGAGATGCTAGCCAAGCTGCTGTACTTGATTACTAACGAACGGCACCTGTACAATGTCCTCAATACGTAGCAAGGGTTCGCCGTGGTCAGAACAGTTTTCTGTGTAATCGTGAGTAAAGTATGTCAGAGATACGTACATTCGAACGTGGGAAAATTATTGGAGCTCGTATGGTGGGTCCTTCCGTAACCACTGTAGCTGAAGTGTTTGGTGTTTCAAGAAGAACCGTATGGAAGATTTATACTGTGGTGTCATCGTAAGACACCACTCGTACGCTGGCCGTCATAAGCTCGCCAGCTCGAACGTCAGTATCTGCCGACCTCGAGGGGTGTCGCCAGCGTGGCGGTATGCGCAAATCATGTGACGCACCTCCCCGCTATGGGAAGACTACACGACACCAGCGGCCTCTCTGGCGCTGGCACAACGCACCCCGACGACAGCGCTCGGGGGCCAGTTCGTCAGCGCAGATCGTGTTCTCGGTTCGACAGCTCAGCTCCATGTGACTGCCGACGTGATAGGCGTGTTAGAACCAGCGCAGTTAGAAATATAGTTTACTCTTGAGCTGACAAAAGGCTTTATTCAGAGATTGAAAATGCTTGCTATGTTTTACACGACTGCTTCTCAAAAGATAGGTAAATGTGATTAATCAATTGCAGTACTGCCCATTGATATCCTGTAATGTCCCCAGCTACTCTGGTCTGTCTCCTGCTTCCTAGTCTAAGAGTTACTGTTGTGACCAATCAAGATACAACATGTACCACATACAGAGAAAGCAGAAAAACATCATTTTAGAAGTCACAAAGAGACAAAAGTGTTAGTTGAGTAATCGTGACGTACTGTCATTGTAGAGGATTGTGATGCAAAACAGGACGAGAGCTGCAATAGTTTCTACAGAACTGAATGTTGCGCTCGCGAAAAGGAGCTCCATAAGCAGGGAATAACAAGGCGAACTGGAATCCAAAACCACTGACTAGTGATGCAGATGTTCATAACAGGAAAACGTTGAAGCCATTAAATCCGAGCTATGCAGCAATGGAAGAATGTCATTTGGTCGGATAAGTCTCTTTTCGCATTGTTGGGCTCATGGCCGAGTTTGCGTCCCAAGAGTCCAACATGACCGGGGAGGGAGGGGGGGGGGGGTGGTGTTCGGTGATGACTTAGGCAGCCGCATCATGCGACTTCATGGACCCTTGTAGTTATTCTGCAAGTTCACATTACTGCCAAGGATTATGTGACCAGTTTGCTTGATCAGGTCCATCCCATGGTACAATGTGGTAAAGCTGTGTTACAGAAAGGCAGCTCCCATCGCCCAGGTCTGGTTTTGTGAGCACGAGGATGAACAGTCGCATCCTTCATGACGACTACAGTCAGCACATCTCAGTATTGGCTCAAATGGTTCTGAGCACTATGGGACTTAACTTCTGAGGTCATCATTCCCCTAGAACTTAGAACTACGTAAACCTAACCAACCTAAGGACATCCAACACACATATGCCCGAGGCAGGATTCGAACCTGCGACCGTAGCGGTCACGCGGTTCCAGACTGTAGCGCCTAGAACCGCTCGGCCACACCGGCCGGCATCTCAGCATTATTGAACCTTTGTGGTCTACTATGGAGAAATCCATCATCTTTACCTGGACTTGCCACTATTTTACGCAGGAGTGGTGTAAGAGTGCCTTGAAAACCATACAAATGACTGGAAACTGCTTTGAATGCCAGCGGTTTTCCTACACCGCATTGGGCATGTTAATGTGCTGTGTTGTTGGTGTTGCCATATTGTTGTCTACTCCATATTTTGCAGGGTTTGTAGCCTCTGCTAATGTGCTACTTTGCCGCGGTCCCCCACGCTGAACTTGGCTCACCCCTGGGCGAATATAAAGTCGAAAAATGGTCAGGCCGCTTTGGATCGATGGGTGAGTAGTGAGAGCTCACAGCTGTTGTTCTCTTCGCCAACGGGCCGATTCTGAAACGTTACGAGGAAAAAGGTCAAGAACGTACAGTCAACGTTACAGTGATATGCTTTGGAATGAGATGCAATTTCTATTGTCAAGCGACGTTTTTTTTTTTCTTTTGCTTGACAACACGCATTCACATACTGACGCTTACATCGTTCAAACTCTACAGGATATTCATTTCTTGGTGTTGAATCATCCTGGATATAGATCTGTACTCGCCCTGTCGGCTTTCCATTAGTTTGATCCACATAAATATGCGTTGAGACGTCATGCGTTTGTCTGTAATAGGGAGATGAAGGAAGCAGTGCATAATGCTCAACCGAAAACTTTTTCCTGAGAATATTTGACAGCATGTGCAATTCTTGACCAAATGTTTTGAAAACCAGCGTGGTTACGTTGAAAAATATGCCATTTTAAATTTTGTATGATTGTTGTGATACATTACAAAAATGTTGCGTAGATATTTTCTGACATGCTCTCAAATTCTTTACTCCGATCTTCTGTATAAGAAGAGCTGCAAATTGTCTGTCTTGCATTAGCCGGCTACGGCGGTACGGTGCTTCAAGTGCGCGGCAGGCGGTGGCGAAAAGTTTGTTCGATTACGGCGCTCGGCCGCAACGGCGCTAATGAAGGCGCCGGGGAACCGCCGGGCCGTGCGACCGCGCTGATCCGTTTACAGCGCCCGACACTGATTGCGCGCTCACTGCCGTCCCGTCCACCCGGGCACACAATTATTGCGCCAGGCTTGCCGCCGCTGCTCGATTGGATAGACTGCGGAGCGTAACGAATCTGTTGATCTGGCGGCTGCTTACTGCTTACACAGGGCATTTGTCTGACGGATTCATCAGGTGGGCTCCGACTGTTGCTGACAGCACCTACCGAATGAAACTGGGCACCCACGCCGCCTCCGCCAGCGGAATCGATACAGGCGCGTTCACCGCTGCCCGCGCGGAGAGCGTGGCGTGCGGGTTGCAGAGAGTACGCTTCGCAGGCGCTCACAGAAGGCCAGGTTGTGTCCTGGTAAAAAAATGGAAATGTCGTGTGGCTAGGGCCTCCCGTCGGGTAGACCGTTCGCCTGGTGCAGGTCTTTCGATTTGACGCCACTTCGGCGACCTGCGTGTCGATAGGGATGAAATGATGATGATTAGGACAACACAACACCCAGTCCCTGAGCGGAGAAAATTTCCGACCCAGCCGGGAATCGAACCCGGGCCCTTAAGATTGACAGTCTGTCACGCTGACCACTCAGCTACCGGGGCGTGTCCTGGTAATTGGAACAACCGAATGGAAACAGGCGACTCGTAGCTCTGCATATTGACTAAATTATTAATTCTTTCTTTTCAAGCGAAATCAGTCTGTAATTTTTCTTTCAGTTGAATCAATCGAAACCGATCTTCAATGTTTTACAAGTTTTTTGTGGTGGCCATGTCCGCAGCAGCTGGGTATAAATTGTGGTAATTAAAAAGTGAAACGCGTTCTCCATGCTGCACGTTAAGTTTTTTTATTTAACTTGTGCACCCAACTTCGTTTCGGCTTAGTTACAAGGAGTGGCTGTCCTGAAATATCACACGAGTTTTTCGTTTGTTCATATAGGTTATCATTTGCACATAAAGGTTATAGATTTAAAACAGGTGGGGGGGGGGGGGGGGGGGGACTTATGGTAGATTTAAAACAGTTTACTGAGGTTTTTATAATAAAATGGGAAAAGTACATACAGATCAGCGTCTAAGTCATTAGTTAGAATAAATAAGGAAAGAAACCACCTACCTTACAAGAAAATTACCATATGTACGGAACAAAGGCTGAGAAGAAGCTGCTACTAAACGACCAAGTGAATACGACTAACCACTCACTGTTTACACTGATTGATCATATAATAGACAATAAAACCAAAACATGACAATAAACAAAAACGTGAAAATAAATAAATAATAAAATGAAAAATAAGAAAGGCAGAAATGGCAATGTCGTTCGGAGTGGCCAAGCGGTTCTAGGCGCTACAGTCTGGAACCGCGCGACCGCTACGCTCGCAGGTTCAAATCCTGCCTCGGGCATGGATGTGTGTGATGTCCTTAGGTTTGTCAGGTTTAAGTAGTTCTAAGTTCTAGGGGACTGATGACCTCAGCAGTTAAGTCCCATAGTGCTCAGAGCCATTTGAATTTGAGAAATGGCAATTACAATGCTACCTTTCGAAAACAATGGTCACAAGGAAAAGTGAAAACTTTGGAGCCCAGGTTGCCACGTATGAGCTGTTTGGCTCACAAATAATGGATTAGACCGCTCTGTAAGTACTTTTTTCCATTTTATTATTAAAACTTCGGTGAACTGTTTTATATCTATAATCTGTATGTGCCAACGATAAACTTCATGTACAAACGAAAAAAATTGTGTAATATTTCAGGACACCCTCTAAATATACCTTATAAGGCGAAACGCGTCTGGGTGCATATGTAAAATGAAAAACTTAATGTGCAGCATGCAAAAGGCGTTGAACTTCAGAGTGTAACCAGTCTGTAGTATTTTCAAGAGTTTAACGGAAGTAGTGTTATGCGACTGGGGTAAACACAACTGCGGAAGGTTGCTCTAGCCCCGGAAGTACGTAATGACATCTCACAGGGTAAATCAACGTTGAAATAAGCATTCTACTTAGTTATTTAATTATGCAATGAATGTACCACTTTTTCTTTTCGTAATCTAAAACTGATTAATATACAGGGTGTTTTAAATTAGTTATACAATTGACCTTTACTTGCGGAAAGGGTAAATAACTTACAGAAATGTTTACTGCATCACTGAATGCAGTATTTCTTTAGGTTTTTTCCTGCCTTACACTGTTAGCAGCCGACGTTCCCGCTAGGCGCTATGCGCGTACGAGTTATCCAACAGTCATAATGCAGTCGTTTAACGATGCAAAGCGTGCGCAGTGTTGTTTATGGTTTCATGAAGCCAAACCGGCTACTAAAGTTCAGAGACAAGCCACCACCTCAAACTGTTATCAAATGGTACAGTTTGTTTCACCGAAACTGGCTGCGTATCACATAGGACTCCGGTTTAGGGTCGGAAAGCGAACAAATTCGACAGTCTTACATTCGCAGGCCGAGTGAATCAACGGAACGTGCCAACTTACAATTGAATATGCCTGTGTGGAAAGTATTACGGAAACGCGCCACCACATTATCACCGTGACGTAGTCACGTGTCTCAGTAGGAATGTACCGACTTGGATTGGCTTGGTGGAACAATATCCTGGCTGCCGCGATCACCAGATTTAACTCCAATGAACTTCTGCGTGTGGTGTTGCATTAAAGACGGAGTGTTTGCTAATGCACTTCCAGGGAGCGTCGAGGAGCCGTTGCCACCATGCATCAAGACTTGCTGCATAGGGTTTGGCAGGAAATTGATTACAAATGGGACATTTGTCGTGTTACAAAAGGTAACCACAATGAACATTTGTAAATAAGACTTGAGGATATACTGCACCCAGTACTGCATCAAACATTTCAGTAAGTTTGTAGGATGGATGATGAAGAACAGTCCAGTGAAGCTTTGTGAGCTCCTGTTGGGTGCGCAGACTTGTGTGAGGCCTTGCGTTGTAGTGGAGGATGAGAAGTTCGTTTGCATTTTTGTGGCAGTGAACACGCTGAAATCGTTTCTTCAATTTCTTGAGGGTAGCAGAGTTAATCGTCGCACGATAAGGAAGAACATCAAACAGAATAATCCCTTCAGAGTCCCAGAAGACCACGCCATGACATTACCGGCTGAAGGTGCGTCTTTCAACTTTTCCTTCAGAGGAGAGGTGGTGTGGCGCCATTCCATGGACTGACGTTTTGTTTCCAGTTCGAACTAGTGAACCCATGTTTCATCGCCTGTGGCGATTTTCACATATAGTTGTCACGATTAGCATCGTAACGTGCAAGCAATTCCGCACAGACGGTCCTTCGTTGCTCTTCATGGTCTTCTGTTATGTGGCGAGGAACCCAGCGGGCATATACCTTTGAGTACCCCGTCTAGTGAGCGAGTGTATCAGTCCTACCAACACAGATGTCAAGTTGAGCAGCGAGGTGTTTGATTGTGATCAGCCAATCATCTCGAATGAGAGTGTCCGCACGTTCTAACATTGCAAAAGTCGCAGCTGTGTACCGCTGGCGCGCGGGAGATAGGAAAGATTCGCACGGCGTTGTTGTGATGATGAGAGACGCCTCTCCCAACCACTCATCGTGCTTTTGTCCTCTGGCAGCTCTCCATACAGACATTCTACAACCGCCTATGAATATCCGCGATACGCTAGTTTTCTGTCAAAAAACACTCCGTCGCAGCTCTGTTATTGGAACGTACCTCCATTACAGACGACACTATGAGGGCTATCTGTAGCGTCGTCACCTAGAGCAACTTCATGAAACTGTAGGGGCTGAAACGGAAATATTTCATGATGTTTCACAACAGATTCTGCATTTTTTCAACCGGAATCGGCAGAGAAAAAATTGTTGCATAACTTATTGAACGCCCCTCGTAGATAGTGCAGTACATCCAAATGGCATTGGGAGTGCCTCAAATTGTCAATCATGATCGCATGCAAACCACAGGGCTGGAAGATGGGCGCGCCACTATCGGGGCGATCCTCTCTCCGCAGACGCGTCAAAGGAAGCCGCAGCAATTGTTGCCGTACTGAAAGTCCATACTGCTCCAGGCGTCGTAGCACTGTACGTATGAGTACTTACGTTGCTGCAAACAATTCTATTTCCTAGCTCAAAACATGTGACGTGGCTCAGCTGCAAAGCTGAATGAACAATATGTCTGTCCTCTCGGGTACTAGCTGCGTGGAGCCACCAAATATTGCATGACGCTGAATATAGCCTTCCCGAGCCAATAAACTGCGTATACCCGTGACAGTTGTGGCATGCTGACCGATGTGACCATTGGTATGGTAAACCGCAGCCTCGATAGGCCATTGTGCTACTGTCGAATTCCGACACGTGATGGTATATGTGGACGTTTCTCTTTGTTGCACGAGGCATAAAACTATCTTCTCACTAACTACCGACACTGGGATGCAATTTCTGAGTGAGAAACCCGCTGTCCAATCTTTGTAAACAGAAAGTAGACGGCGTTAGCGTTACGTACTTTGTGTGGTTGCGTTGATATGCTACTCGTTTGTAGTATACATGTTGTTTCAGGACTAATTAAGGGATATGACAGAAACGATCATTTGAAGCTAACTACCTCATATGGACATGTTCCCTATTCCAAATGGTTTTCGAGAAAGAACGTATCTAATATACATTGTTTTTCATTTTTTGTATTATTCAATGCATTGTCAGGTTTACTGACGTACACATGTAACTCGTGAACACTGCTACGTGCGTTTTACAAAGTATAAATTGAAAAATACGTCTTTCTAGAACATTAACCTCTAATCAATGCCGTAAACGTCACATTACAGCTGTTGTACACTTGTCAATAAATGTTCGAATGCTCTATCGTTAACTTCAAAGCGTTCTTGCTCTCTTGGAAGAACATGTTATGAAGCTTTTCTGAGAGTCTGTGCACGTTCCCTAACATGGGTAGCAGGGTTCTTGATGCGGCCAAGCAGACCATCTCGTGTATTCACCTCTCGTTTGGACACCTCAGACTTCAAAAACGGTTCAAATGGCTCTGAGCACTATGGGACTCAACATCTGAGGTCATCAGTTCCCTAGAACTTAGAACTACTTAAACCTAAGTAACCTAAGGACATCACGCACATCCATGCCCAAGGCAGTATTCGAACCTGCGACCGTAGCGGTCGCGCAGTTCCAAACTGAAGCGCCTAGAACCGCTCGGCCACTCTGGCCGGCACCTCAGACTTCATCCAACCCAATAAACAAAAATCTAATGACGTAAGGTCTGGCCATCTTGGTGGTCAGTTAATTGTCAGGGGGAGAAATCACAAAAGGTGTCCCAAAGGATTCCATTCTGAGTCCACTTCTATTTCTTATAAATGTGTTCTATCTCTGAAACCATTCAGAATAGGGCATATGTCCACATGAAGTGTCTTGATTCAGATGAGCGTTCATGTCTTGTCCCTGAATCTCACAGAATTCCGCTCTACCAAAACTGCGGTTCAGTAGGTTGTGTACAGTCCATAAATCACATAGTAAATGATACAATTACTGGTACCATTGGTAGAATTAGTAGGGAAGAAAGATACATGAATGTGAGAGACAGAAACCAGAAGCGTGACTGGGAGCCGAAGACTTCTCTTTGATTTTTGTTTGTGTGGTTATTTCCCACATACTTAAAACCATACATGTTAGTCCATTGTGTACTTTGTACCCTTACAAAATATAATTTGGGTTTTATAAGTAATACCAGTTAGTTTATCGCGTAATTTCTGCGCTTTTATGTAGCGAAAGAAATTTGTTTTGATGCAAGTACAGTTTACGTACACAAACATAAAAAATACGTATAATAATTGTTGTTATTTTGTACTCAGTAGAACGTTCTTCATCATTATCAAAGCCAAGAGTTTCATCTTATTACTGATAAGTGCGAAAGTTGTTTGGGAACAACAGATACATGCTTTATGTAAGCTCGACGAAGCACTGAAGCGATGTTACAAATGTGTCTATTTTGCGTTTTTAAAATTTTATCTGTTTTTGAGGAAATTGCGTTTTCTACCACTGTATGATAATTCTGTACTGTTTTTTAATTTTTACTATAATATCCCTTTAAACGTTCTTTATCATGATCAAAGGCAAGAGTTTTCTTATTATTGATAAGTTTTAAAGATGTTTATGAACAACAGAAACATGTTTTATAAAAGCTTGACGAAATATTGACGCGATGTTTGAAGTGTGCCTATTTTGTGTTTATTTTTTTAATTTTGCCTTTTTTTGAGGTAACTGCGTTTTCTAGCGCTGTATGATAAATGTGTATTTTTTTTATTTTTACTACAGTATCCCTAAGTTTCACATTAAAAATCAACAATTTTCGAACAAAACCTGAATTAAACATTGACAGTTGCAGTTTTGCTGTAAATATTCTTTATTCTTAAGTAACAGACTGGGGGATAACTACGAACAAAAATGTTATGTAGGTTACGTGGCTCTTTGTATATCCTCACTCAGTTTCTAGACAGTTCACCGCCTCCGGTTCCTAGGGGAATCTAGTAAGACACTGACTGCATATGTAAGCAAAGCGATCGAAACGAGGTAACGCCTGATAGGTATGTAACACACTTAACGTGGAGGTAAAACGGTTACGATCATAACTGACCAAGGCTAATAGGAAACCTACCGTAGTCTACACTTACTTATGGTAGTCTACAGTAGCCTACGGTAGTTTCACAACTCTGAATATTCCCTTTATCAGCCTGGAATATGATGTAGTCCACCCTCAGGATATTGCAATTTTAATGACCATGGGTGTGATTTAGTTTATGAGTAGATGGAGAGGGGGGAAGTAACAAAGGGTAAGTGTAAGCTTCTCTGCGAGAGAGGTTGCGACTGGAGGAGAGAACTGCGCCCTCTGAAGCCGCCCCCCGGCCTCCTGTGGGGGCGGCTGAGTGCCGTGGATGGCTTCTTGGAGCAGTGGCAGGCCGCAGCCGCCGTTTCCCGGCTACTCGCTCTGTTTTTATGACGGGAAGCAATTCCGCGTAACGGCGCGTCGCTGCGGGGGCACGGAGTGGCGACGGAACGGGCAGAACGGAATGGAACAGAACGGGGTCACAAGTATTATTTTTAGGGGCCACTGTCCTCTCCGCAGGGGGCAGGATGGATAGGGTGGAATACAGCCAATTCGGGGTGCGCGGGCCGGCTCCGTATCCATTTACATACTCATAAACTGCGTCTACGTGTGACATTCCACCTTGCCCGCCCTTTTCCCCGGCTCCAACTCCAACATACATTCACGGTTCAAAGCTTCTTTCTCACCCACGCAGCTGACAACGGGTGTCGTAAACAAAGCTTGACACTTCGCACGTACACATTCGTCGAGGGCCGCCACGAATATCGCAGAAAATTCCGTTTTCTCGCTGCGGTCTGGCAAAGTCTACGTAACGCGAAGTTTTATTCTGCAACAACGTGATCTACAAGAACAAGGAGGAACAAATGAGAAAATCGTGTTTTCCAAAACAAATCCTCCACACAGCACTGAAACTGTTTTAACACTAAAGTCTGTAGAAATTACGGCAAAATCAAACAGCACACCTCTTCCTGCCATTGTTCTCGTGTTCGGTGAAATAACAATATTCGAGGGTAGGAACCTTAATAATGAAAACTATTTATTTACAGCTCGTACAAAATAGATACGTGTTTCAAAGTTTTACGGACCTGCAAAGTAGTCACCGTCATTGTGTATAACCCGTTGCCAGCGATGTGGAGGTCGTAGGATACTGTTAGGGGTGTCAGTTACGTTGACAGTTCGAGCGGCGCGGTCTATTGCCAGACGAATTTGTAGCAGTTCCGAAGCGAATGCCGTGAAGTGTTTCCTTCAGTTTAGAAATCGAGTTGAACTCACGAGGGCTTAAGTCAGGCGAGTGCTGTAGGTGGTATAGCACTTAGCAGCCCCATCAGTCAAACAAATCAGTAACACCTTGCACTGTACGTGCTTGAGCATTGTGCTGCAAAATGATGGTCAGGTCCTGCAGAAAGTGTCAACACTTCTGTCTCTATGCTGTTCATTTTTTGAACGCAATCTACGACCAGCTTAGAGACAGAAGTGATGGCACTTTCTGCAGGACCTGACCATCATTTTGCAGGACAATGCTCAAGCACGTACAGTGCACGCTGTTACTGATTTGTTTGACTGATGGGACTGCTAAGTTCTATACCACCTACTGCACTCCACTGACTTAAGCCCTCCTAAGTTCAACTCGATTTCTAAACTGAAGGAAACATTTCACGGCATTCGTTTCAGAACTGCTACAAATTCGGCGGGCAATAGATCGCGCCTCTCGAACTGTCAGCACAAATGGTTTGAAGGGCAGCAAAACTTTGAAATATGTATATATTTTGTACGAGCTGTAAATAAATAGTTACCACTGTTAAAGTTCCAACCCTCGTAACACACCTTTTCCCACCAGCTGTTAAATAAACTGGCGTGTTATATAGGCAAATTTACACAGCAACGTTCTGCTATCGAATGTTAAAGCCGTGTGATACATGATCGTCAATTAAAAAGCAGTAACCACCGAAAAATTATATGACATCCACAGCACCAAAACTTTCGCATGTGAAACATGTAGTCTCGTTGTCTCGTTAACTCACAGGTTCACCGGTGGAACCGGATCTGAGATCTGGTGTTACATATGAGGGAGAATTGGAATCATAGCTCGCACAGCCACAAATTTCATCGACATAATGGAAATTACAAGGATGCAAAAGCTCCGATACGCACGACCCAAAAACAACGCAACATTTTGGAACATCGGACAAACATACATAGTTCATAATCGACCAGCCGTTTTCAACGATTATTACTTATACCAAAATAACATCAAACAATAAGAACTATGCATAGTTACTTGGCAATTGGCTAAATATAGTGACCATAACTAAAAAGAAGAAGACGACGATGACAAGGAAGAATAAGAAGAAGAAGAAAAGAAGAGAAAGAAGCTGTAACAATGAACAACGGTTTGTTAAGAATGAAGTGTTAAGAAGTGTTCGAGATTGAAGATCTGTTGCGTTGCGGTTTTGATTTAATGTTGTTGAGTATAGAGTACTTTTGCCTAATTGAACCCCCCCCCCCCCCCCCACCACCACCCATTTGCCTCCATGAGAGAGCGTGAGATCTCGCCTCACTTTTCTTGCAAATCTAACCGACCCCAGTATTTACTTTGTTCCTATGCTCATTAGAAGTTGTAAACCCAATCGTGTGTCTGAAAGGCATGAGTGTGAAAGCAAAACATGAACATTTATTTCAGCCACACTAGCAATCTGTGTTCCTATTACCAATACCCATCCCGAGCACTGTAAGTTTAAAATATGCCACGAGACCATTTAGGTACAGGAACTCGGCGCCATCAGCGCTAGAAATATGTTTTGTTCTGATAATAATAAGTTGTGTATATGAAAGAATAATCTGTATATTTGAACAAAGTATACCAACCCGATGTTATCTGTGGTTATTTCAATCGCCTAATCGCACCTAATAGTTCACCATTAAGTAGATAACGTCCCACTCCGTCCCAGTTATCTTGTTTGATTAATAAATTATTATGCTACAATATCCTGTGTATAGTGTTCGTGTCATATCGAGCGGGAGTCGCCGCAAGATGTTATTTTCTTTGTTTGGTCGTCGTCTTCTTCTTTTCTGCGTTATTCGTTGAGTTAGGAATTTCAGTGCATGGAAAAAATATTCAAATTATTCGGGAACTATTTGCGCCGACTCTTGTTGTTTATTACCGAGTACTGAATAATAGAAAACAGCGTCGTCGTAAGCAATTTCAGAAATGTTAAACACTGGTCGGAATATTCACAGCGACTATCCACATAAACTCCACGGACGGTGTAACGAAATAGAAAGCCGCCTCTCAACCTTCCTTCACGTCGGGAGGTAGTGGGAGGTACATTATACAGCATTTATCGAAGCAGGTTTACCACCTTCGTTAGAGTCCTACTCCTCTGACTGTGGCTAGTCAGCTTTTGCTATTAATTATCATAAAGTCTGTATAAAACATATGTATACTAAACCTAAGATTTATTCTCTAATCACAGTCTCTTCTTTCCCTGCCGAAGTATTAACATAATCACGGTTGTTCTTCTTATTACATAAGTTTGTTCGTCCACAAAATGGTTCAAATGGCTCTGAGCACTATGGGACTCAACTGCTGAGGTCATTAGTCCCCTAGAACTTAGAACTAGTTAAACCTAACTAACCTAAGGACATCACAAACATCCATGCCCGAGGCAGGATTCGAACCTGCGACCGTAGCGGTCTTGCGGTTCCAGACTGCAGCGCCTTTAACCGCACGGCCACTTCGGCCGGCTGTTCGTCCACATCGCAAAAAATACACAATGGTTAGTACTTTCAACGAAATTAAATCGACATCTTCGGACCATCTGTACAGAAAAAATTTATTTTACAGGACCAATCCATTTCGTCGACTGTCACATTAATTGGACACAACTTATAATACGACGTTCCATAGTACAGTCTCTCGTCATACTGCCTCAACAAGGACACAACATGAAAACGTTTCAAACACGCCCAATGTATTTTATTTGTAACTACGATGCACTGTTCATACAGCTATTCTCATACTGTATGACGAGAGACGGTACTACGGAATGTCATCTCTGCAATTTGTGTCCAATGAATGTGAGCGGTCGATTAAATGGATTTTTCATCTACAAATGATATGAAGACTGCGATTTAATTACGCTGAAACTAGTAAGCACTGTGTATTTTTATGTGAACTGAGCGAATAAACTTCTATAATAAGGGGAACAATCAAGTTTAGATTCTGAGATCGCCCCCAGTACAGCTGACAATGTCAGGTAATTATCATTGACAACAATCCATTGCACATACAGCCTGAAAGTCCTGAACTCTGACTGATGTCACGTGTGGATGAAGCCAATAAAAAATAGTCAACTTTCTCCCGGATGGTAATTTGGAAATTTGTGGTAAGGTCTTATGAGGCCAGACTGCTGAGGTCGCCGGTCCCTAAGCTTACGCATTACTTAATCTAACTTAAGGATAACACACACACCTATGCCGGAGGGATGACTCGAACCTCCGCTGGGGGGAGCCGCGCGGACCGTGACAAAGCGCCTAGACCACGCGGCTACGTGATGGTAGTAAGCACATATTAAGTTCTGTGTTAGTGTAAGTATATTCTTGTGGAATAACGCTATAATTCTATATCGTCATTATAATTGGACCGTTATCCTAAAATAGTGAGCGGAAAAACGAACCGACTAGCACGTAAAGGCAGAACTCGAACATGACGCGGATCGCACTATTGAATCGTCACCACATTTTTGCCCAGCCGCGGCCGTTTGTTCTGACAGTTCTACTTTTCGAGTGCGCTCCGCTTGAAAGGCAATGTTAATGGACGCGGAGCGCATACGAACAAATGCGCAGTTGACACTGGCCGAGGGCGGACAAAGAGCGCTCTAATTTAGGCGCTACAAGCGCTCTGTTTACCGGAACAGTCTGTTCAATTAGAGGCTTCAATTCCGGCGCCGTGTTTCCGCCGCCGTTGTCGAGTAATAACCAGGGGGCCGGCGAATCATTATCCGCCGCCGATGAGTCTCGACAGTCGCCACTGCAGACGAGGAATAGAGGAGGGAAGACGGAGAGAGAGGTGCGAGGGCGGCAAATACGTCGCGGACAAAGTAATGGCCGTCCATTACCAACTTCGGGCCTAACAGCTGTTCTTACCCGCTGAAGACATTAATCTCGGAAACTTTGTTAGTGGAATCATCGGAGGGAGTTACGGGATTATTACTGTTCAAGATAATTGTACCTAAATGCGCGCTGCTATTTGCGGGCGTGTTATGCCGCAATGAATAGTAGAGAAGAAAGGAGTTGTCGTTTTTTCGTGTTGGTGTTAGCTTGGTGACTTTGCGGTTAAGTGCCAGGCTACAAATCCAAAAGCCTTGGGTTCCATTCCTGACCAGCACTGGAATATTTATCTGCCTCTAACCACACTTTTCGCCCTGGCAATATTAAAGTGAAAAATGCCACGCTGCTATGGGGTTAGTAGTTCACATTCAACTGTAGGTCAGGACACAAAGGCATCAGCTGCCAGTGGACGTTGATTGATAGCAATGGGGCAAGCTGAAAATTTTTACCGGTCTGGGATTCGAACGCGGGTCTTCTGTGGACTAGACAGATGCGCTACCCATTAGGCCATCCACACACAGTTGTCAGCGGAACGCCACGGACTGCTCTAGCACGCCTCCCACCAGATCCAAATACTCAACTTATACCACACACAACTGATGTAGTGCCCAGATCACTAGTCTCATTACTCATGGGATCTCGCCGATTCCCGCAAGAGTTCGAGCTTCGTATGCAGCTGCATTGAAGAGATCATTGGCCGTGTCTGTTCTTTCAGACATATATATATATATATATATATATATATATATATATATATATATATATATATGTCTGAAGTGGTCCAACTAAAACATTCATACACGAATATGTAATAAATATGGGGGTTCCAATTAAAAAAAGAAAATCTATTGATATCCGTTTGACCTATGGCAGCGCCATCTAGCGGGCCAACCATATCGCCATCTGGTTTCCCCCTTCAAGCTAGACGAGTTTCGTTTGATGCTTACTTCGTGAGATATTTGGTCCGGTCACTATGAATGGACCACTCTCTCTCTGCGAAATTCGCGCACGCGGGCTTCGCAGCGTGACCCCTTACATGCCAGCGATAACAAAATGCCTCTCACAAAATATCGTCCGGCGAGTACATCCCGCAGAAAAAGGACGTTAAAGAGTGGCAGTCTGGCAACACTGTAACCACATGTATGGTAACTACCTCCGGCAGCACACGTTACTTGTGCTGTACAGTTGGTGCAGTGGATAGATTTTTGAGTTAACATGCAAGAGGTCAATGGTTTGGTCCTGGTTTGAGGAGTATGTTTTTAATTTGGTGAATGTAGTCCAGTTGGTTCGGTACCTGGCATCTTAATCGACTTCTTTAGAACACATGTGGTAATCAGAACTCTGCTCTAATAACCAGAGAATCACTGAGAGTAGGCTGTTAGGATTTTCTCTTGCAGATTACCCAACGTAGCCCTCTATTAGCAACTTCATTTAGGGAACAACTTTCACAGAATGTTTACGAAAGGCGTTCAATAAGTAACGAAAATAGTTTTTTTTTCTGAAAGCAGGTTGGTTTTATTCAAGGTTCTAGTACACCATATTATTCGCCTCTCTTTTCGCTACAGAACTCTGTTTTTGAACACAACTTCCGTACAATGCAACGGCATTACTCCACCTTATTGGGAGGGCCAATACGTCCGCACAGTACCGCCCTAGCGGTTGAGGTCGGAGTCAACGTCTTGCTGTATCAATACCACGTAATGCTTTTCGCGGAATGCCGGCCGGAGTGGCCGTGCGGTTCTAGGCGCTACGGTCAGGAGCCGAGCGACCGCTACGGTTGCAGGTTCGAATCTTGCCTCAGGCATGGAAGTGTGTGCTGTCCTTAGGTTAGTTAGATTTAATTAGTTCTACGTTCTAGGCCACTGATGACCTCAGAAGTTAAGTCGCATAGTGCTCAGAGCCATTTGAACCTAGCCATTTTTTTCGCGGAACGCATCCATCATTGGGCCAGTCAGATGGAAGTCGGAATGTGCGAGATCCGGGCTGTATGGTGGATGAGGAAGAACAAACAGCCCAGTGAGGTTTTGTGGGATCCTCTCAGGTGCAGATGAAGCCTTGCGTTGTCATGGAGAAGTTCGTTTACTTTTTTTTTGTGGCGACGAACAGGCTGAAGTAGTTCTCTTCGATAGTACACTTTAGAGTTGATCGTTGCATCATCAGGGGGGACATTAAACACAATAATCTCTTCAGAGCTCGAGACCGTCGCCATGACTTTACCGCCTGAAGGTGTGGTTTTGAACTTTGTCTGGAGTAGAAGAAGTGTGGCGCCAGTCCACGGATTGGTGTTTCGTTTTCAGTTGGAAGTGCTGAAATTACGCTTCATCGCCTGTCACGATAGCAGACAAAAAATGTTAAGATCATCCTCGTAACGCGCAAGCAGTTCCTAACAGACGGACATTCGTTGCTCTTTATATATTCTGTTAGACGGCGATGATCCCAGAGGGCACACAGTTTTGAGTACCCCAACTGGTGGACGAACGCGTCAGCGCTGTCAACAGATACGTCCAGTTCATCAGCGAGGTGTGTGATTGTGATCCGTCGATCACTTCGCATGAGAGTGTCCGCACGTTCCAACATTGCAAGAGTCACACTTGTGTGCGTCCGGGCGGCGCACAGGAAATGGACATGTTTGCGCGAGCTTGACAGACGCCTCGCACAACGACTCACCGCCCTTGTTCATTGCCAAGTATCCGTAGCTATTCTGCAAGCGTTTATGAATTTCTGCGGTGCTCTGAATGGCAAGCTCTCTGCTTGGAACGCACCTTACTTATAGCGCCGCCACTTACCGAACTTTCATGAAACTATAGCGGCTGAAGCGGGACTACTTCGCGATGTCCAAGAACAATTTCCCGCAGAGTGGCAGCGCGGTTTGAGGTGCCATGTCACGGATTGCGCGGTTCCTCACACCGGAGGTTCGAGTCCTCCCTCGAGCATGGGTGTGTATATTATGCTTAGCAGAAGTTACACTACTGGCCATTAAAATTGCTACACCACCAAGATGACGTGCTACATATGCGAAATTTAACCGACAGGAAGGAGATGCTGAGATACGCAAATGATTAGCTTTTCAGAGCATTCACACAATGTTGGCGGTAGTGGCGACACCTACAACGTGCTGACATGAGGAAAGTTTACAACCGATTTCTCATACACAAACAGCAGTTGACCAGCGTTGGCTGGTGAAATGTTGATGTGATGCCTCGTGCATGGAGGAGAAATACGTACCATCACTTTGCCGACTTTGATAAAGGTCGGATTGCAACCTATCATTATTGCAGTTTATCGTGTCGCGACACTGCTGCTCGCGTTGGTCGAGATCCCATGACTGTTAGCAGAATATGGAATCGGTGGGTTTAGGAGGGTAATACGGAACGCCGTGCTGGATCCCAACGGCTTCGTATCACTAGCAGTCGAGATGACAAGCATCTTATCCGCATGGCTGTAACGGATCGTGCAGCCACGTCTCGATCCCTGAGTCAACACATGGGGACGTTTGCAAGACAACAGCCATCTGCACGAACAGTTCGACGACGTTTGCAGCACCATGGACTATCAGCTCGGAGACCATGGTTGCGGTTACGCTTGACGCTGCATCACAGACAGAAGCGCCAGCGATGGTGTACTCAACGACGAACCTGGGTGCACGAATGGCAAACCGTCATTTTTTCTGATGAATCCAGGTTCTGTTTAAAGCATCATGATGGTCGCATCCGTGTTTGGCGACATCGCGCTGAACGCTGATTGGAAGCGTGTATTCGTCATCGCTATACTGGCGTATCACCTGGCGTGATGGTGTGGGATGCCATTGGTTACACGTCTCGGTCACCTCTTGTTCGCATTGACGGCTTTTTGAACAGTGGACGTTACATTTCAGTTGTGTTAGGACCCGTGGCTCTACCTTACATTCGATCCCCGCGAAACCCTACATTTCAGCAGGATAATGCACGACTGCATGTTGCAGGTCCTGTACGGGTCATTCTGGATACAGAATATGTTCGAATGCTGCACTGGCCAGTACATTCTCCAGATCTCTCACCAATTGAAAACGTCTGGTCAATGGTGGCCGAACAACTGGCTCATCACAATACGCCAGTCACTACTCTTGATGAACTGTGGTATCTTGTTGAAGCTGCATGGGCAGCTGTACCTGTACACGCCATCCAAGCTCTGTTTGACTCAATGCCCAGGCGTATAAAGGCCGTTATTACGGCCAGAGGTGGTTGCTCTGGGTACTGATGTCTCAGGATCTATGCACCTAAATTGCGTGAAAATATAATCACATGTCAGCTGTAGTATAATATATTTGTCGAATGAATACCCGTTTATCATCTGCATTTCTTCTTGGTGTAGGAATTTTAATGGCCAGTAGTGTAGTTTAAGTAATGTTAAGTCTAATGACGATGACCTCAGCAGTTTGATCCCTTAGGAATTCACACACATTTGAACATTTGAATAATTTCCGCATTGTTTCAAGCGAAACTGGCCATCGAATATGTGTTGCAGTAGTTATCGAACCCCCCCCTAGTGCAGCTAGTAATGCGTTACGACAGGAACATTATCTGGAACTGCTGCACAGCGGTATGTGGTGGCGATGGGAATGAAACAATAATGAATAAAAATAAACGTTACCTAAATTACAGACGGCGTGTCTTAGCGATGAAATGAAGCGGGATACGATTACAGCATGGTGCCCTACGGCTGACCGGCCTGCCCCCGACCGCCGCCCGCTGCGGCGCGCCTCTATTTCAGTTTTCAATCAGGCGCCGTTAATCAGTAGTCAGTAATTGGAGCCCCCGCTGCGCGCCGTCGCGAAGCCTCGGAGTGGGCCCCACGGCGGCGCCACCGCCAATAGAAATTGTCATGCAAATTAAACCGATTCCCCTCGCAGGCGGTGCCACGACCGACCGCCCTGTTCCCGCCAGCCTACAGCTTATTAGTCCTCTCCATGAAAACATGACCACTGTTGCCACTTCCGTCAACCCAGGGACTCTTGCAGATTTTGCTGCCCTGTCGTCGACTGTACTACGGAAAAGAAAACAAAGTGTCCAGTTGTGAGTGGTGTTGTGGACTGGCAAGACAGCCAATCCACTGGGAGGAAGCCGAAAGGCACGCGTTTAAGCTCACGCAGGCTGGCGTGAGGTCTGGAACAGTTAAAGGAGTTGAGTCTAGTAAAAAAATTACGTAGCTTCTGGAATACTTAACTTTAATCCATAATTGGTAAACATCGCTCGTGACGGTACATGTTTTACAGCATCAATAGTGACTGGTAATGGCGCCTTGCTAGGTCGTAGCAAATGACGTAGCTGAAGGCTATGCTAACTATCGTCTCGGCAAATGAGAGCGTAATTTGTCAGTGAACCATCGCTAGAAAAGTCGGCTGTACAACTGGGGCGAGTGCTAGGAAGTCTCTCTAGACCTGCCGTGTGGCGGCGCTCGGTCTGCAATCACTGACAGTGGCGACACGCGGGTCCGACGTATACTAACGGACCGCGGCCGATTTAAAGGCTACCACCTAGCAAGTGTGGTGTCTGGCGGTGACACCACAAGTAGGACTCGCAATCTGAGTGTTCCATACGAACTTAATTATGGAAATAGACAGTTCATCAATTCCAAGAATCGAGAACCTCGACGAATTTTATCCGTTGTCGACACTGATAGTGGCAAGTGCGGTGTCACAAGGCTTAGGCCTGTCCCATCCCTCATTAAATCGACCAAGACTTATACGAATAATTGTAATAACAGTTATTATTATTATGTTCTTCAAGTTTGTTTTTGGGTTTTCAGAAATACTGTGGGAAGGAAGTTTATTTATGTTGCAGATAACGTGGAAGACGGTGCCCAACGATCACCACGAAAGTTCAAAAAAAAAAAAAAAAAAATGGTTCAAATGGCTCTGAGCACTATGGGACTTAACATCTGTGGTCATTAGTCCCTTAGAACTTAGAACTACTTAAACCTAACTAACCTAAGGACATCACACACATCCATGCCCGAGGCAGGATTCGAACCTGCGACCGGAGCGGTCACGCGGTTCCAGACTGAAGCGCCTAGACCGCACGGCCACACCGGCCGGCCACGAAAGTTCGACGTAGCGGCAAGTGGGTAAGGAATAAAACGAATGCTGCAAACTACCGCGAGCCATGGAAGAGCCCGGGCCGCGAGAGCGTCGAGCTTCCTAGGTCGTTGTTGGACAATGTCAGAGGAAGATATATTCTGCTTTCTCTTTGTAAACAGATCGATCGAGTTTTGAAAGGTTCATGTAAAACGTACAGGCGGGTGACACATTAGGTGGGACCCGATGCCTGTAATACTTCCACAGTTATTAAAAAGTTGTTAGACGGCAAAACCAATAGTTCATCATTTATATACATAAAAAGTTGTAAAGATAAAGGAAAGGAAGAGTTGCGGCGTCAGAACGAAAAGTGATACATCGCTCAGCAACGAAGAAGGACGTAAACCGCGGACGTTTTGTGGTGAAAACAAATCAACTGATAAAATAGTAACTCTGTAATTAAGCATAAAGCCACGTAACACTGCACAAGATATCCCCAGTATTACAAGACTTTTGCGAATGTTATAACTTAAGTTTGAATGAGAATAACAAATGACAAAAGAAATAATTTTATTTTAAATTATTATTATAAATTAATGATTTTCGTATTTTTCCTTGGCTTGTATAGCGAAATGGCAACGGCCCTACTGCAGTGGATCCAACGATTCGCGTCACATCACTGAAGTTAAGTGCTGTCCGGCATGGCCGGCACTTGGATGGGTAACCATCTGGGCCGCCATGCGGTGTTGCGATTTTTCGGGGTACAATCAGCCTCGTGATCCCAATTGAGGAGGTACTCGACTGAATAGTAGCAGCTCCGGTCAAAGAAAACCATCATAACGACCGGTAGAGCGGTGTGCTGACCACACGCCCCTCCTATCAGCATTGTGAGTGTACAAGCTGTGGGGTGAGATTACAGTGGCGGTTTCCCGCCGCAGAGCACGTGGCTGGCGGTTGCTACGGGGCCTTGAAAAAGCCCGAGCGGACGCTAGGCAGGGGCGCGTATGGCCGTGTTTGGCGCTTGGAGAAATTTATATGCCAGAGGAAAATTGATAAAAACAAAACTAAGAGTGACACGGAGGTGCGAGTTGGTATTCATGGACAGAAAAATATGTAAAGCTAAATTACCTAGATGTGCCACAAAAATATATAATAGTTTAAAAGTTATTCTTGTCTTACGAACTGTAAATTTAGGGAAGTTCAAAAGCTAATATCTCGGCAATGTTTTGGACGATTAATATGAACACAGTGTCTACGGATGCGGCTAGTAGGGCTGCATCGAGCAATCATATCCGATTTAGCAGAATCTGTAACATTTTTTAATGAGAGGTCGGGATATGGGATTCGACTGAGAGAAACTGTGTTCTTGGTAATTAATAAATTTAAAGAGACGAAACCAGCGGCAGGATTCTAAATTTTAAAAAGGTAGATGAGTAATTAAGTACGTATTTTTATTTGTTTATTTTTGTTTAGTATCAAAAATCCGGGAAAAGCAATATCACGCCACGAGAACATTATTTGTGAAAAAACGATGACAGATAAAGAAAATTGGACCTTAAATTGTTATTGCCCGGAAATTTTTCATATTTTTCAATGTATCGTATGTGTTTACTTTTAGAATATTCTTAATTCTTTTTGTCAAACACTGTTTTGAGTTAGACAGTTGTTTTGCGTAGGGCGGCCATCTTTGAGGACGGTGTAGTTTGAGCGAGGCTAAGAGCCGGAAGTGCCGCCAATCTGGCGGTAGTAGTGGGTTGGTAGCCACGTTCGGAGACAAGTAAGTATGTTGCGACGTTCGAAAGCGATCAAGAGGAGCGCAATATGGTGGTTCAGAACAGCAGACAAGAGTGTATTTTGTGAATTGTGAATAGACCTTCCAGTGCCGTGATCGCGACATTTGAATTTTATAGTGAAGTGGTGTATCAGTTATTAACGGCCGTCCTTACGTAAGAGCCCTTCAGACTGCATTTTAAGTGTTTAGTGAATATATTGAACAAAAATAACTACTTCTACAAATTATAAATCAACGTGAGTGACTTAATATTTTAAATTTTACCGCAATATCTGCCTGCACTGTTTTGTTATATTTTATTTCAGCTTAAAAATTGAGTTTACGGCAGGTGTGAGCTGGCACCCTACGACAAAAACGTAATCAAACATTGAGACCAGCCACACCTCTGGGTCACTCAATTAAGCTGAGTGTAACAAATATATACATTTTCGTGCCATAGCACGTGGGGCTCGAGCCAAACTATTCAAACTTCAGTGTTTCCCTATGGGCCAATTGTGTCCTGAAGACGGAGTGCTTTTGTATAGCGAAACCTCCTTCTTGCCAAGTTTTATGATTCTAGTACAATGGGAAGTACCATACAGATTTTAATGAGCAGGTTTGCTATTACCAAATTATGTTACATAAATGGCAGGATCTTTTGGTTACGTTGACTTAGAAGCTTACATTTATTACACCGCCAAGGGGCTATAGACTGTACGATGTGACATAAATTTCAACTTGATACGTCTAGTCGTTCCTGAGATAAGCGGGTCTCAACGGAGGGACGGACAGAGAGACAGTCGGACAATAAAAAACAAAAAAAATTGTGCGATGTAGTTATAAATTACAGTTTTCTAAATTTTCCTTCCGTTGAGTTACTTCATGCAACTCACACTGATGGAAAAAAAAATTGCAACACGAAAAGTAATTGTTATAGAGTAATGAAATTTCGAGAATAAGTTTGTCTAGATAACATATTTAAGTGTATAACGTTACAAGATCATAGGTTAATGTAAACGCGAGATAAGCCATTACAAATACGAAATGCTGGTACATTAATAACCGGTGAAAACGTCAGAATGTTGAATGCAAGCATGCAAACGTGCATGCATTGTGCTGTACAAGTGCCGGATGTCAGTTTGTGGAATGGAGTTCCATGCCTGCTGCACTTCATCTGTCAGTACAGCAATGGTTAATGGTATTTTTGGATGACACTGGAGTTGTTGTCCGATCATGTCCCATACGTGCTCGACTGGAGACATATCTGGTGGCCGACCAGTTCAAAGCAACATGTCGAAATTCTGTAGGATGCCGGATTACAACGTCGGCCTGTGGGCGATCGTTATCCTGTTGGAAAACAACCCCTGAAATCATGTTCATGAATGGGAGCACTACAGGTCAAATCACCAGATTGCGGTACAAATTTTCAGTCAGGGTGGATGGGATAACCGCGGGAGTGTTCTTCTGTCAAGCGAAACGATACCCCAGATCGAGGTGTGGATCCAGTGTATCTACCACGTCATAGGTTGGTTGCAGGCCCTCAACTGGTCTCCTAAACAATACACGGCCATCACTGGCACCGAGTTAGAACCACCGCTCATCAGAAAACACAACAGACTTACGCCCTGCCCTCCAATGGACTCTCGCTTGACGCCATTGAACTCGTAAATGGCCGTGGTCTGTGATCAGTGGAATGAACGCTACAGGGCATCCGGCTCGGAGCTGTCCTTGACGTAACGGATCTGCAACAGTTAGTTGTGTCACTGTGGTGCCAACCGCTGCTCAAATTGCTGGTACAGATGCAGTTCGATGCCCCAGATTCATACACCGAACACGATGGTCTTCCCTCTCGGTAGTGGAAGCCCGGTCTTTTTGCGACAGTACATTCTCGTGACCACTGCCGCCAACAAGCATGTACATTAGGTACATTACTGCCAAGTCTTTCGGTGGTATCGCAGAAGGAGCATCCCACTTCTAGTAGCCCTACTGAATGACCTCGATCAAAATTAGTGAGGTGTTGATAATGTCGTCTCTGTCGCCTTAAAGGCATTTTTGATTAACACCAACTTACCCCATCCAAAGGTAACGGTTACAACCGTTACAGCGTGTAACCGAGCGAGGTGACGCAGTGGTTAGCATACTGAAGCCGCATTCGAGAGGACGACGGTTCAAACCCGTTTCCAGCCATCCGTATTTAGCTTTTCCGTGATTTCCGTAAATCGTTCCAGTCAAATGCCGGGATGGTTCCTTCTAAAGTGCGCGGCCGATTTCCTTTTCCATCCTTGGTCCAACCCCAGCTTGTCGTCCGTCTCTGATGACCTCGATGTCGACGGGACGTTAAAACCAATCTACCTTCTTTTACAGCGCGTATTTATAGCAAACTTGGTTTGTATCCTCACAGTGGCGCTACTAGCGTTACTCTTAAGAGGCTGGCACAAAATCTAAATAGACATTATCTTTCAGACATAGAAACGCACCAGCCAGCTTTTGTTTATGCCACACAACTCCTTCTTGGTGATGCCACTTTTTCCCGTCAGTGTAAATGAAGACTTTAGCCATAAACAGTGGTGAGGGAAAGCCAATGCAAATCAGAGTTATTGCACATAAAACATCGTTCGTGATATGCTTTATTCATATTTGTTGACAGTTCCAAGATAAACCTAGGAATGGCAGCTCTATCTCTAATTTTTGAATCTTACTAACGGTAACTTTGTTAGGATGTGCACATGTAAAACGTGGGAAATGCTAAAAACATAACTACCAGTAGTAGTAACGTGTGCAGTGTTCATGCCAGGAATATGACCTTGAGGGGCGATCTGTGCGAATTCGAGAAATTATGTGCGTGACTACGATTCAGATAAGGATACTGAATATTCGAGTCAAAAGTTGTTGCTAAACAGGTATTTGTGAATAATTATTTAAGCAAGCAAACAATTTTGTGTCCCTTACCATAATTTACGCGAATTTACGTGGCAGTGTGATGGCAGAAATGTTCAGGGTCATTTTAACACAGTTTACGTGGTATGGTAAGATGAAAATAAAATTAATTTTATATTATGCTGAATCAAAGACTAATTTTTGCTATGATTTATTATAACAAAAATCGGTAACGTTATTATTAGTATCATAAACTGAAACAACACCGGCCCTTTCAAATTTGTGTTTTTGTGAAGTTTCACAGTAATGTTTCGTTAACTCGCCCATCAGTTAAACAGTAAGTCTATACTAACCCACATTAACGGTAATCCATAAGTAAACAATGTTAAGCACACGTTGACGTATTCTTAAAAATAAAATTTTGGATAGAATTTACGATTTCAAAAATATGTCGTTACCCTAGAAATATTCGAAAACAGTGGCCTATCTGAATAAATCAGTAACAAAGGATGTACTAGAAATATCTTATTTATGAAATTTTATTAAAACTTCACTGAGCAATTTCTCAAAACAACCAATATGTAGCTTACCGTTGTTTACAACCGAACTCTTCATATTTGAGTGCTACAGGAAACGGTTTCACGAGACGATAAACTGTAATGGGTCGAAAACGAAACGTTATGTAAAACGGAAAATGTTTTAGAAACCGGTACAAAGTTAGTACGAGGGGAGTTCAATAAGTAATGCAACATTTTTTTTCTCGGACAATTTCGTTGAAAAAATTCGGAATTTGTTGTGAGACACGGCCAAATATTTCCTCTTCAGCTCCTACAGTTTCATGAAGCAGTTGACTGATCGACCAGATTTCCTCTAAATCGTCCTATTTACTGACGAGGCCTCATCTGCTCGTGATGGTATTTCGAACAGCAGGAATAGCCATGTGTGGGATGAGGAAAACCCTCACGGTGTAGTAGATTCACACCATCAAATACGTTTTGCTGTGAGTTTCTGGGCTGACATTAAAGGTAACAATTTCATTAGGCTATATCTTCTACTTGGCCGTCTGAATGGCCACCTGTACTTAAGGTTCGTGCAAAGGGTTTTACACGAGTTTTGGAGAACGTAGCTTTGGCTGTTCGTGAGAGGCTGTGGATACAACATGACGGTGCACTGCCTCACTTCAGTGAGGATGTTCACAACCATCTCAATGCTGTATTTCCTGGTCGCTGGATTGCAAGGGGAGGTCCTATTCCAAGGCTTTAGAGGGCACCTGACCTGAATCCCCTATGGAGAAATGTAAAGTCACTTGTGTATGAGGCCCCAGAGGATACGGAGATGGAATTAGTTTCCAGAATTGTAGCTGTCTGTGATGTGGTTCGAAACACATCAGGGATATTTTTCGGGGTGCGTCAGAATCTTATTCGCCGAATCATGCTCGCATTGAGGTAGATGGCCGTCAGTTTCAGCAGATTTTATAAGATACAGTACAAATGGTACTTGTAGTTGTTGTTGTTATTGCTGTCTTCAGTCCAGAGACAGGTTTGATGCAGCTCTCCATGCTACTCTATCCTGTGCAAGGTTCTTCATCTCCCAGTACCTACCGCAACCTACATCCTTCTGAATCTGTTTAGTGTATTCATCTCTTGGTCTCCTTCTGCGATTTTTACCCTCCACGCTACCCTCCAATACTAAATTGGTGATCCCTTGATGTCTCAGAATATGCCCTGCCAACCGATCCCTTCTTCTAGTCAAGTTGTGCCACGAATTTCTCTTCTCCCCAATTCTATTCAATTCCTCCTCATTAGTTAAGTGATCTACCCATCTAATCTTCAGCATTCTTCTGTAGCACCACATTTCGAAAGCTTCTATTCTCTTCTTGTCCAAACTATTTATCGTCCACGTTTCACTTCCATACATGGCTAAACTCTGTTGTGTTGGCAGAAGAGCCAACACCGTGTTACTAGTGGAGGCCGAAAAGCACGCGTTTTAGCTCACGCAGGCTGGCGTGAGGAGGGAAGGACTATACTGACGCGAGGTCTGGAACATGACAAGGAATTAGAATTCTGAAAGCGGACGTAATTAGTTTGATACTTAACTTCAATCCATTAATGATGAACGTCGCTCTTGACGGTACATGATTCACAAAATTATCTGTTCAGAATAAATTCTTGAAGAATATGGCGCCTTGCTAGGTCGTAGCAAATGACGTAGCTGAAGGCTATGCTAAACTGTCGTCTCTGCAAATGAGAGCGTATGTATACAGTGAACCATCGCTAGCAAAGTCAGCTGTACAAGTGGGGCGAGTGCTAGGGAGTCTCTCTAGACTAGACTGCCGTGTGGCGGCGCTCGGTCTGCAATCACTGATAGTGGTGACACGCGGGCCCGACGTATACTAACAGACCGCGGCCGATTTAAAGGCTACCAGGTAGCAAGTGTGGTGTCTGGCGGTGACACCACACACTCCATAGAAATACTTTCAGAAACGACTTCCTGACACTTAAATCTATACTCGATGTTAACAAATTTCTGTTCTTCATAAATGCTTTCCTTGCCATTGCCAGTCTACATTTTATATCCTCTCTACTTCGACGATCATCAGTTATTTGCTCCCCAAATAGCAAAACTCCTTTACTACTTTAAGTGTCTCATTTCCTAATCTAATTCCCTGAGCATCACCCGACTTAATTCGACTACATTCCATTATCCTCGTTTTGCTTTTGTTGATGTTCATCTTATATCCCTGCAGTTAACTGTAACTAATGTCCGCCCCTGGTAGATGAGTGGTCAGCGCGACGGAATGTCATACCTATCGGGCCGGGTTCGATTCCCAGCTGGGTCGGAGATTTTCTCCGCTCAGGGACTGGTGTTGTCATCATTTCATCCCCATTGACACACAAGTCGCCGCAGTGACGTCAACTCGAAAGACTTGCACCAGGCGAATGGTCTACCCGACGGGAGGCCCCAGCTACACGGCATTTCCATTTATTGTAACTAATGTAAATAAAAAAGTACACAGTAATGTGGTTTTATTCCTATTATCTCATTAAGTCGGCTACTCTGAACCCAGGTTCCCTACCTCAAATTGTTCAGTGGAGCATTCTCGGTGTTCTGTTAAATTTTCGTTACGTAAACACCCTGTATTCATATACCTCTATACGTCTTTGAAAACCGCCCTATCGGAGTTAAAGCCGTAATAAAGTCGAAAGGAGCACACAGCACATATTGATATCCAGATAGGAGTCCAGACGCTTTTGATCAGACAGCGTAGGTGGGTGCGTCGTAGGAAGTGGCGATACGTTCTTACGAACACGTGTGGGTGAACAGTGTGTCAGATTGGGGGAGGACAGGACAGGACGATACATTTTGTCGCGGGATTGGGCGGGGCGAGGAGTCGCACATCGACGCAGCGGCGTGGGCAGCGCGGCAGGGCGAGGCTCGGGGAGCGGAGGCCGGCGGCCGCTGTCCGGGCAGAGCCCAGGCGCCACCGCTGCGCGCCGCGCCGCGCCTGCCTGTATCGACTACACTGCGGAGCAGCGTGGCAGCGCGGCGCCACCGCCAACACCAGAAGCAGCGGCAGCGGCAACGGCACCATGGCAGCGCCCACGCTGCATGCACAGTGGCCGCTCTCACCAGGACACACACACACACACACACACACACACACACACACACACACACACACACACACCACACTGCGTTGCTGTACAACTCTACCGCACGTTGGCCCGAAAAAAGCAGCTCTACATTAGCGCAGACTCAAAACTTATTACACTACTGGCCATTAATATTGCTACATCACGAAGATGACGAGCTACAGACGCGAAATTTAATCGACAGGAAGAAATGCTGTGATATGCAAATGATTAGCATTTCAGAACATTCACACAAGGTTGGCGCCGGTGGCGACACCTACAACGTGCTGACATGAGCAAAGTTTCAAACTGATTTCTCACACACAAACAGCAGTTGTCCGGCGTTGCCTGGTGAAACGTTGTTGTGATGCCTCGTGTAAGGAGGAGAAATGCGTGCCATCACGTTTCCGACTGTGATAAAGGTCGGATTGCAGCCTATCGCGATTGCGGTTTATCGTATCGCGACATTTCTGCTCGCGTTGGTCGAGATCCCAAGACTGTTAGCAGAATATGGAATCGGAGGGTTCAGGAGGGTAATACGGAACGCCGTGCTAGATCCCAACGGCCTCGTATCACTGGCAGTCGAGATGACAGGCATCTTATCCCCATGGCTTAACGGATCGTGCAGCCACGTCTCGATCCCTGAGTCAACAGATGGCGACGTTTCCAAGACAACAACCATCTGCACGAACAGTTCGACGACGTTTGCAGCAGCATGGACTATCAGCTAGGAGACCGTGGCTGCGGTTACCCTTGACGCTGCATCGCAGACAGGAGCGCCTGTGATGGTGTACTCAACGACGGACCTGTGTACACGAATGGCAAAACGTCATTTTTTAGGATGAATCCAGGTTCTGTTTACAGCATCATGATGGTAGCATCCGTGTTTGGCGACATCGCGCTGAACGCAGATTGGAAGCGCGTATTCGTCATCGCCATACTGGCGTATCACCTCTTGTTCGCATTGACGGCACTTTGAACAGTGGACGTTACATTTCAGATGTGTTACGACCCGTGGCTCTACCCTTCATTCGATCCTTGCGAAACCCTACATTTCAGCAGGATAATGCACGACTGCATGTTGCAGGTCGTGTACGGGTCATTCTGGAAACAGAATATGTTCGACTGCTGCCCTTGGCCAGCACATTCTCCAGATCTCTCACCAACTGAAAACGCCTGGTAAATGGTGGCCGAGCAACTGGCTCGTTAAAATACACGAGTCACTACTCTTGATGAACTGTGGTATCTTGTTGAAGCTCCATGGGCAGCTGTACCTGTACACGCCATCCAAGCTCTGTTTGACTCAATGCCCAGGCGTATCAAGGCCGTTATTACGGCCAGAGGTGGTTGCTCTGGGTACTGATGTCTCAGGATCTATGCACCTAAATTGCGTGAAAATTGATCACATGTCAGCTGTAGTATAATATATTTGTCGAATGAATACCCGTTTATCATCTGCATTTCTTCTTGGTGTAGCAGTTTTAATGGCCAGTAGTGTATTAGGTTGGTAGCATTTTTGGTTTGCATGTTGGTATTACGATTGCTATGGGTTTATTTATCGCTTGTCTTTTTTTTTATTGGTAGCTCACTGTTTCTGTGTGAGTTTGCTTATCGTCATTTTGTCATTTGGAGATAGTGAGTGGAACAGTGGACGCTAGAAAATGGAGTGTCTAGTGGAGAAATCCGAACATTTCCGACATATTTCCCTGTTTGAATTCAATAGAGAGCTGAGTGCAGCGGAGGCAGTCACAAACATTTGCGCCGTGTATGGCTATAATGCCACTGGACAGACCACGGCAAGAAGACGACTTTCTCGTTTTACGGAGGATCGTTTTTAGATTAATGACTGTCCACGTTCAGGAAGGCGTTCATGGTTTGAAGAAGATCGTTTAAAAGCATTGACCCACAATGGTCCACGTCATTGTCGTCGAGAACTGCCAAATCTGATGAACTGTGATCATTCCACCATCGTGCGACATTTGCGTGCAATGGGGAAGATTCAAAAACAGGGGATATGCTCTAAGCCAAAATCACAAAAATCAGCCTATGACCATATGTAGATCTCTGCTTGCTTGTCATCAATTGGCTCGTCAACACCGACCATTCCTATCCTGTATCGTTACTGGTAACGGGAAATGGTGTCTTAATGCTAACATAAAATAAGAAGAGAATCGTTGAGCCCAAACAAAACAGCAACTCCCAATAAGATGACCTGCGTGCATCCACAAAAGATAAAGCTAACGCATCTGCTCGAAGAGCGACGATATGGTGTACTAAGAATTGCTTCCCCGAGGTGTAACCATTACTGCTGACACTTATTGTCAACATCTGAGACGTCTTGCAGGCGCAGTCCAAGAACAAGGACTAGAAAGACCATAACAACGCATTCTGCTAAACTTACAAAAAACACTATACTGGAGTTGATTTGGGAAGTGATTTCGCACCCACCTAGTTCGCCTGATCTTACGTCCTCAGATTTTTAGCTTTCGCGCTCTCTACCGAACAACCGTCAAGAAAATTTCTTACCGGATAAAAATACATTCCCAACATGGCTCGATGAGTTCTTCGCGGTCAAAAGTACGTGATTTCTACAGCCGCGGAATCGTTAAGTTACTCCAGCGTTGGCAGACTGTTGTAAATAGTAAAGAGGAATATATTATTGACGATTGAAGTCTCTGTTAAGTGTATTTGTTGTGCTTACTAAACTTGAGGAAAAACTCTACGAACTTATTCACAAACCCAATACATATTTCATTCTTTTTTCAAAATTTTCCGATCAATTATCTTTTCAGATTAGCGTTTCGTCTTGTCTGGCGTCAATCTTTTCATATAAAATAAAAATTAAAACCTTTATATAGCCTGGTGTGCAAAACGTAAGAACGAAAGTAACTTGCCATACTGTGTCACTGCCAAGTAACATACCTCGAGGGAAGTTGGACCATACTTAGAAAAAAACTGCTAAAGTGTAGTACAAAACGTAACTGAAAGAAATGAGAAGAAAGACGAACAGAAACGACATGTTTTATTCAAACACTGTAATTACGCTGAAATAACAGTAAAGTATGATGGTCCCCAGGGCATTACAAAAGGCGGGGAATCGTTCTTAATACGATGTGTAATAACCACAGAATGCAACGTATACTCTGCAACGTGCTCCCATGTTGGTAATTCCGGAACCGCGCTGCTGCTACGTCGCAGGTTCGAGTTTTGCCTCGGGCATGGATGTGTGTGATGTCCTTAGGTTAGTTAGGTATAAGTAGTTCTAAGACTAGGGGACTGATGACCTCAGATGTTAAGTCCCGAAGTGATTAGAGCCATTTGAACCATTTTTGAACCATGTTGCTAAGGAGTTTTGTGGTAGGACTTTCCATACCACCACCAACGCTGCTGACAACAGCTGAATGCTCGCTGGTGAGTGTGGACGTGCTGCAGTACGACTCTACAACAAGCAGGCCACTCTATTCGCCAAATATCCTCTCGTTCCAAAAGACGCACATGGTTAAGGAGTACAGTGTCAGTATAATGTTGAACGGCGACTGTATCGTGTCGAAGATTTGGAGGTCTGTACGCCCGTACATGTCCACATCGTATCACCTGGACCACCAATATCACGTTCGACAAAGTTTTGTATGCGTTAAGTGTTCCAATCGCTCAGCGATGAAGTTGCGTCCAGGATCACTATTCAGACGAAATTTGCTCCCATCCGAAAACAGCACCCCCCTCCCACCCACCCTGCCCCTTCGTTGGTCCAGTCCCTATGCTCTTGGTGTTCCGGCGTGAAAGTCAAGCGCTGGCACGACAGTCAAGAACGGTCGAGCCAAGAGGGCTATGAAGAAGACGTCAGCCAATAGTTCGCTGACCGACCTCTCCCTAGGACGATACCGAGACAGCAGCGGCCTCTTGGCGAAGAGAACATAAGCGCCACGCCACCTAGTCGCGGCCCAGTTGAAGACTAGCTGTTCTACGAGCTCTACAGCAGCGACTTAGGAGCTGTATTGTTTCAGATGTATAAGGAGTTAGGTATACTGAAGAGATTTTCTTATTTTGTCTGTCGCCCATTGCGACACACCATTGTAAATTCTCAAAGTGAAGTATTATCCTTGATCTTACTGTAATAAAAGTTCATTAATACGATTTGCTTGAATTGTTGTCTAGCGATCCGAGAAAGCGGGTTCTCTAGGCAACCCAAAATTCGACGAGTAGGCAGGACACAACACTTGGAACCACCGCAAACGTCGTCGTCCATATGTATGTTCCAGCGGAACACAACGTATTTGGTCATTGGGCAAGGACACAACCTCCAAGCAGTCGCCGTCCCACTGTGAAGCGTGCGACAGCGTGCGTTGCAGTCCTGTAAAATGTGGTTACAATTGCACCTGCTGTGCAATGTAGCAGTCGTCTGCTGCTGTAGCCCTCCGTGGTTCAATACTACTCTATTTAGATTGGCTGTCTTAAACAACTACAGCGGCGAGCACTCATTGGCCAAGAATTTCCCTGCTACCTCCCTGCTTCTCTTGCTCCTCCCAGATGAATTTCTCATTATAACTGTGGCCTAGTAACCACAGCTATGACTGTCAACGGGAAATTAACGCTTGGTAGCAGCCGACATACGTGCATTATGGGTTTGCAAAATATACTCTGAGTTCCCAGAACCGCCATGGTACCATAACAATTCCAAGGGTCGCAGGGCGTCGTGACAAACACTTCCGAGAACGGTTTAACTTGGCTGCGCCTGGCGTTTGGCAGCTCCCGAGAGACCTCCGTTCTATGTTTGAAAAATAGCGTCTGAGTTCCCACAGTTGCTCCAGGGGTCGCAAGGCGTCTTTACAAATATATCTAAGAACGGATTGAATTCTCTGTGTTCAGTGTTCCCAGGGCCCTCGCCCCAACCGGAAGCCGTTATCCGGCAAGCTGTTCTCGTCGCGGCCAAAGCAGCAGTTTTCCACCTTCTCTCTTTGGCTAAAGCATGAGCCGTATAGAGCTTAACTACAGCACCAGACTATAGTCTCACTAAATGAGCCAACACAAGAACTGAAGATGGAAGTTTTAAACAGTCGCAACCGGTAATCTGTAAATATAATTGTGACTACGAGAGAAAATTAAAGAACAACACTCCAAATAATTTAACAAACACTGTCGTATCCGGACGACATCTAATAATAATGTGATCCGAAAAATTTAATAACAGACATTTTTGTACTATTAGTTCGCAGAGAATCGCGTCCGAATGAGCGTATTTTGGTTCACCCCATATACCTCGGAAGCCATGGTAGAGTCAGTGTGGGTGCAGAGGGTACTTCTTACCAATATCATCGATTTTCTTTCGTTTTCCATTCGCGTACTGAGCGAGGGAAATATGCATGTGCGCGCACCAAAATCTCTGTTATCTTATTTCCACCGTCCTACACGAGATATGCGATTGTAGCATATTCTTCTTGTTCGAATACAGAGTCTCCAAAATTTACGCAGCATGTTTTCACTGAGAACTGCATCTTCTGCTAAGGATTCTCATTTAAGTTCTCCGAGAATTTCTGTTACACCAACAGTATAGAGGCCACCGTTATTGGTCACCAACTCAGATGGGTTGGACATGTCCAGCGGATGAAAAACAATAGACCACGATAAATGTTGCATAGTGAAGCGAGCACAGGTAGCACGCTCCATGGTGCTCCTCTGAAGCGCTTTAAGGACCAATTCAAGAAGAAACTAAATAGTCTAAACAATGAACCAAGTAACTGGTGTGCCGCAGCATAAGACTGTAATCGCTGGCCGTACATTTTGAGAAAGAAAGGCGGAGGCAGGAAAATGAAAAATGTCAGAGGTTCAAACTTCGCTCTCCACCCTCAGTTATGTGTAATCTATGTAGCTGCTAAGGCATCAAAGGCATCTCCACATCTGAACTGCAAAGCAATAATTGAAATGTAGGAGTAAAATGGAAACTCGAATACGAGGATCAGCCGATGATGTCACCTCATCATGCTCATACGTCATTCCTAAAACTGTTACGGATGTATTACTTCAAAACCTATTTATTTCCTAGATACTAAGTCATACTTCTGTTAACTTTGACGGAAATTGCTGCAGGCGGTTTGGATTTTTGTTTATGTATTATCAATATCCCACCCTGAAAAGAAGGGATGTTAGTAATTTTTCCCTCATTAGTAAGCAATATGAGTTATAACTTCGTTTGAAATTGCTCCAGACGTGTCAGAACTCCACTTAAAAGTCACCTCCTTCGGTCCCCCACTGGATACTGACGTCAGGACTCACAGGTAGAAAGAAGGTGCCTAAGCTGAAGGCAGTCACGTATAGAGCCACGTTCTGTTAACGTAAGTCTTGTTCCAAGGGTCATTATGGAGGATATATGTAATGGTGTAGAACGAGTGAGTTTAAAAAATAAGAACTCAGTTGGTATTTAATACAGCTGCTTCCTGAACATTTATACGCGAATTGAAGTAACAGAAAGCAATATTTACCTCAGTATTACAAGTAAGTAGGTAATACTTTTGCAATGTAAGAGTTAAGAGTTTTCAGGTAAGCTTTCTTTTACGGAATCAAAAGAGTTGCTCCGAAAGAATTTTCCTGCTTACTTTCAAGTTTGATGTTGCTATTTGTCAGATATTTAATGTGACAAGATAAGTAATCAATGATTTTGGTAGCAGCATTATTCACAGCTTTCTAAGCTGAAGTCAATTTTATTTAAGAGAAATGAAGGTCATTTTTCTTAGAGTACTGTATTTAAGAGTGTCATTATTCCTTCTGATCTCTAAGGATAATTGACAACAAATTCCGTGGGAGTACATACATCAGTTAAAATACCTGACTCTTTAAACAATTGTATACAAAATGATAGAGTTAGAAAAGTGCAGGCGTCATCGCACTAATGTATAAATACAACAGCCAACAGCCAACGAAGATGATGAAAAGCTGCCCCGTAGAAATATTTTGCAGTTTCCGCAAGCAGTTACTGCGTCGGGCACACCACAAGGTAGCATGAGATTTTTACATTATGAATTAATTTCTTTGTAATAATGGGTGAACTACTGCACAGACTGAGGCTGTGATGTCTTAAAAATTGTATTCTAGAGGATGGAGGCTCTAATCACCATTCTACCACCCTCCTTTATGTTTTCGTGGTTTCCCTGCATTACTTCAGCCAAATGCTGGAATGTTTCGAAGGCCACTGTTTGCTACCTGTACGATCTTTGCAAAGTAGTCGCGTATGTAAATACCTGTCTATATGAATTATGTTTCTCGTTACTGAGCTTTACATCGTAGCATATCCAATTTCCTTGTAATCAAGGGATGAATAAAAGTACAACTACAACAGCTAATGGTACTAATACTGCAGTTACTTGACGAAGAAGAATTCTCATATCTGTGATCTCGGTTCTAGCGCAACGTGTAGTCCGGGCTTGCATGCTCTAGAGAGAGGCAGATGCAGTCGGCTTTTGTGGCGCTGCCCAGCCTAGCAGGCTGCCCCTGACAGCCATGAATATGGAAACCCGCAGCACACAGCGCGCTCTGGTTCCGTGTATGCCGCTGCGTTATTGCTGACAACATCGCCGTACTGTTCAGGCTCATCGCTAATCAATTAGTAGCGTTGTCATCTTTGTTCCATTGATTCCGTTAGTTCCACTCCATATCGGCAGTACTACTTTGGTCTTCCACAAGATCGGATGCGAGGTAAGAACGTACATGCTCACCAACATCAGTTACAAAACGTGATTCAATGAGACAAGGCTTTTCTTCGTAGAATCGTCAAGGAAAGAAATACGCGGAAGACACTGACAGGATAATAGGACGCGTTTCAAGGCAACAGTTAGTAACTTCCATGGAATTAGATGGAGCTGTAGAGAGAAAAACCTGTAGGAGAACGCAGAAGTTGGAGTGTATTCAACAAATAATTGAGTTTGGGCGTAAGCTCTACTCTAAGATGAAGAGGTTGGCACAGGAAACGTATTGGTGACGATCCGCATAAAGCCAGTCAGAAGTCTAAGCACAGAAAAAATTGGACATCTGCGAGAAGAACTCGCGGTTTGACGATTCCATACAAACTTACTTGGGCATATAGATATTTTTAACAATTTCGTGTGGCTCAGTGTCCTGTTGCATGTCTTTCTATTGGATAAACCTTCTGCGGCTTCCGTGTCCCTAACGTACCCAGTGTGGAAAGAGGACCTTCTTCTAACGTGGAATCTGAATCACGTGTTTTCTCTGGCGGCTCCTCACTTCCTTGAGGAATGAAAGCTGAGTTACAAAGAAGACTAAAATATTCGTGGTCCGACAGAGATACGATGCTGCAACCTCTTGGCTTCCAGGCTGTGCTTTACCGCTAGATCAACAGGACCTAGTACTAGACACTTCATCTATAGGTTTTAATGAGTGAGTTTGCGAGTGTAAAAATATGAAACATATGTAGCAGTTCGACTGGTTTAACTTAAAAGCTTAAATTGCTTACACCACCAATGGGCTATAGACCTTAGTATTTGACATAAATTTCAACTTGATATCCCTACCCATTCCTGAGAAAAGGGGGTCTTAACTGACTGTCGGACAGACAGACCGACAAACGTACAACAAAAGGTAAAAAAATATTTTTATGTGATATAATAGCTAATTAACAATTTTCGGATTTTTCCCCTTACTTTTACCGTGAAACCTTACTTTTTGTCAAATCTCACGATTCAGGTAATGGGGAACTACACTATAGGCTTGACGAGTGAATTTGCAAGTATCGAAATATGTGACATAAATGGCCATATTTTTTGACTGAACTCACTGAGAAGCTTAAAATTTTGACACCGTCATGTGACATAAATTTCAACTTGATACCCCTATCAGTTCCTGAGAAAAATTGGTCTTAATTGTCGAGCAGACAGACAAACAGATGGAGAGCAAAATGATCCAATAAGGGTTCCATTTTTATCGATTGAGATACGAAACCCTAATAAGGTGCTGGCGATAATACAGAAAAGTTGACTGTCTTACAGACAAGTGGCCATTTGCCAGCAAATATCATAAAAGTAGCTGCTAACAAATTTATTTTAGAACCCAAAAACATACATTTACAGCTTTTCTTTCTGCGTTGTGAGTACATTTACGTGAGCAAGTCTGGTACCACAGCACAACTTTATTGGCGCCTTTGTAGAGTGAAAACCAAAGGGATGGAGATTTTTAATACAATTATAGGGCCAATTATTAGGATATTAAGTTGAATTAAACTTGGAATTTGTTTACCGAATACATTATTGGATAATAAGTGCTAAAATTTTGGTTATGATTTTCTGTGTGTTCTAAATGGAAGAGAGAAAGAGAGAGAGAGAGAGAGGGACGAAAATTAGATGCTGCAGTTCTATAGGCAAGAAAGTCGTTTTGGATGATTTTAACGCTCTCACATCCTCTGGCTACTATTGTGTATGTTATCTTCTTCTGTGTCTTAGCTGCAACAGACGTATTTTTTCTCCCAATGGAAATTTGTGAATGTTGAACTTTTTCACCATGCCCATGTACTGTCAATATTTGGGCATCACTATGAAACTATCAGCAAGTCAGCCTAGCAGTGCGCAGTGTGGTTGGTTCCCTATATTCCACTGTACAATTGAATATTGTTACTGTCATTTTGCATGGTAATTATTGAATGACTATTTTATAATATACAACAAAGAATATTCGTAATTAGTTATTTTAATCCATAAAATGAAGCCAAGTGTACAGGTAAGTATGTTTTGAAAACTGGTATATATTTTTGTATAAATCTTGCTCATTAAAAAATCACCTAAGAGCATTACCACATAAAGAAGTATTTTCTTTCCTCCAGAAAAAATTCAGGCTTTAAAGCATTAATTTTATGCTGACGAACAATGAGTAGGTTTCTTTGTATGACAGAAGGCTCCATGAGAGCGATCATGCATTTGGTGGGAGGGAGTCAGTTCTTTGGCGAGTTCTGTAGGGTTGTCTCGGAACTAGCTTGTCATTGTGACCTAGTGTCTTTAGAAACTTTAGTTTAGGGTGGCAACAGAAAACAGTGCCAGTCGCGACAGCACACTCTTTTCTTGCTGTGACGGAGTCTTTAAATATGCTCCAGGGGGATACTTAGCCTCTCTTTTGTTTGCTCTCTGGATTTAATGTCTACGTCGGGGAGTCAATGGCCGCCAGATACGGATACCGTGCTTAGTGCCGTGTTCGCGGAAGTCATGTACTCACATATCCAGAGGAGTAGTAAAAACCTCTAATACAGGGGTGAGGTTTACCGTTTGCCAGTCGTTAATTACCTCCGCAATCTTTGTGATCGAAAGAGGAACGACTGGATACCAGTGTACGTTTATACTTGAAGATATTGCTGTCAATAGGCTGGGTACGATGCTATCATATTTCACTGTCCCTGCTCATCACTCGCAGTTCTCTTCACATTCCTCATAACAACACTGCGCATTCCTACATCACGTATTGACCGTGCAACGTCTTCTATGTTGGTGTCTGTATTAACTGGTGAAACTCAACCGGCCTTTCAGTGTATTCTTTTTGTGAGATCAATAAATTATTAACAGTGATCCCCATTTTGTGTGTTTACCCCAGCCAATCGCTCCCTTGTCCTTGCAAGCGACATACCTTCTATTTCATTGGTACTATGCATGTAGGCACCGAAATGAATGGTTCACCATTATTCACAGTTCTTTTTATTCAATTAAGGCATCATCAGTTGTAGAACTTTCTTGTCCATTTATTCCTTACAACGAGGATGTGATGTGTGCACGTATGATTCACTAGGATTTTCCCCCTTGGTTCTGGTGCTGTACATAAAAAATAAAGCAAAACACGAGACCACAATGGAGAATAACAAAATGCAGCATTACCGAAAGTGATGTCTAGTAGTACAGCAATATTTTTCGGATGGCAAATATCACGGGTGGGAATGTTTGTCCGCTCAGTACCTCACCTCTCGCTAGCATTCATCTCAGCTGCCTACTGCATTATTGGTCAACAGAGTCTCTGAAATTCATGGTAATCTTTGACCTACAGTCAGTCATGTCCAAAAACAAGGTGAAAATTCCATAACTTCTTCTCCCTCTGCTTCATTACACCTTCCCCTTTTCATTCAATTATCGTTTATTGCTGACTTTTTTTCGTTTGGAGTGTGTTTGCTTTCCTTGTTTATGATATACTTCAAAGTAATTTCTTGTATCCTTCATTTGTTTAAAAACTTCATCATCCCTTATTCTGTCTGCCATTTTAATTTTCACTATCCTCCTCCACAAATGTTTCACCTTGTCCTTCCTTACTGTCCAGATTTATGAATCATATTAAATACACTCGAAATAAAACATTTTGCAAATATCTCTCTTCGATCAATTCCAATTGCCCTATGGGAATGTCTTCTACCTCTTAACTGCCTACAGACCCCTTATCATACGCCAGATTCATTATTTTTAGGAAAATCGCCGACAAGTGGACCTCCGTTGGATCGATATATTGCTGAATTTCTAGCGTGTCGCTCGCGTTATCTGGAGTGACGCCGCCGCCCTCTGCGTGGTCATCAGCGGAACAACGCAACACAACACAACGCAACACAACGGCGGTCCCTAGCGTAGCCCAACACAGCCTGTGATTACACGCTGCCCTTCTACCGTTTACACAAGGACTGCGTGTCTTCGTTAATTAATCTGCAGGGTAAAAGAGGGGGTAGAGGCAGTGAGAGCGTGGCGGCGTTGCCATTTTAGCAGAGGGCAGCGTACCAACCAATAACGCCCAAGCCGGCCGAAGTGGCCGTGCGGTTAAAGGCGCTGCAGTCTGGAACCGCAAGACCGCTACGGTCGCAGGTTCGAATCCTGCCTCGGGCATGGATGTTTGTGATGTCCTTAGGTTAGTTAGGTTTAACTAGTTCTAAGTTCTAGGGGACTAATGACCTCAGCAGTTGAGTCCCATAGTGCTCAGAGCCATTTGAACCATTTGAATAACGGCCAAACCTTGCCACCTCGATGGTGTTGCAAGAACAAAGGCGACAGCAGATGCGCGCGTGCGTCCAGCATATCCCCCTTCTCCCTCTTCTCCCGGTGCCAACTCGCTCCGTCCGAAGTTCGAGACGCGTGCTGGCAACATTTCCGCTGTTGCTGTGCCTGTCTCCCAAGTGAGTTCTTCGTGGGATGTCTCCTTTCTCTTCTTAATCAAACTCATTGCGGGTCCCCATGCCTTACTAAGGATACTGACGTCATCACGACCGATCAGTGGTTCTTTTACTCGAATCTCGAGAGATTCTTTAATGTCACAATGCCAGAAGTTAGACGTCTGTGTCACAACCTTATTACGGTTGTGTATTCCTTGTAATTACGATAGGCAACTGTCGACTTGTTAGACTGCTGCATTTTGCTGTGCTAATGGCGATCTCGGCAACGATCTTCGACAGTACCCACCGTTTGATCCATGCCACATTGGCAGGGTATCTGATAGACTTCGAATATCCGTAGTCCGAGATCATTCTTGACACTACACTGCAGTGCCTGTGTTTTAGCTGGTGGCGGAAGACAGTTTTGACTCGATGTTTTCGAAGAATTCGTTCCATGTTTCCGGATAATGCACCACAAAATTGAGTAAATACAATGGCCGCATCCTCCCGAGGTTCCTCTTCTGCCTCACCGTTTGTACAGTCGGCATAAAACGTATAGCTCTCCAAATTTGCCACTTTGTGTAGCCGTTTTTCCGGAACAACGCCCTCATATGTTCAGTTTCTCGGTTGGGGCTCTCATAGTTGGAGAGAATGCGAACCCTGTATGCCACTTTAAGGTACTCTACCATCTTTATAACTTTGCTCCTAAAGATAAGTTTTGGTACACACTGCAATGATCCCTCACCCCTGTAATACCAAAAGAAAATAGTAGAAGCGTTTTTTCGGAGAGTAGTGTCACAGAAATTACTAGGAATTCTAAAAATTACAAGCACCATTTAAAACACGATATTTTTCAAATGCTTATGTGACATCCTGCCTACATGGATGGTCTTGCGGCTTGACCGCCGAAAGTCTAACCAGATAACCGTACGCATTCACAAACTGACCGTACCTGATATCTGCCATCAACAAATCCCACACTGTTCGTGGGTCCACAGGTAATACCGGCAAAACACAAGAATTTGAGTAAAGAGACGAAAATGGGAAGACTCTCCCATGAGAAAAAAAACAGACTTCCTTAACATTGACAAAAACGACTGAAAAAGAAAACACTGCTCCCGTTTAATTATTCACTGAACATGTAGTGCTATCCGCTCGCATTGGTAATAAGACGATGGAGTATCCATAAGCAGTTACTCAGAGCTTGAAGGAGCGTGGCACAAATGGAAAACTCTACACAACAACGTTACTATGGTTGCTCCACAGCACTTTCGCGTTGTTTTATTCAGTCATTTTGTAAAAGATTTTTAGTCACAGATTTACAAACAGTTTTAACGGATTTTTCAATTCATCAGGATTAATCTCGTTTACCCGTCAAATAAACCCCCCCTTCCCTCCCCAGCCTTCTTTAATCACAACATTGCATTTTACATTGCTTGTTATTCTCAGAAAACAGTTTTATGGTCATATAAGCACAAGAGATTTTATGTACGTTATTTTATGTGCGCCATTTCTAAATCTATTCCCTTACCACCCTCAACTAATCTCTATAATTTTTGTTAATTACAGCGATGGTTTGTTATATAGGTATACGTATTTCTCTAGGAGTTTTATTTGGTTACTGGAGGAAAAAATATGATGCGTAAAATAAGTATAAAGAAACAACTTTTGTAAGGTAGCACAACTGCTAATGTAGCACTAGCAGTAATATTTTTAAATGATTATATTTTGGATGGTGGTTTATTTAAACTGGTGTTTGGGGTTTAAGGAGAGTCGATAAGGCACTCTGGGATGGCTGTCATATGCTGTTGATGGAACTGCTGTGGTTCAAAAAAATGTTCAAATGTGTGTGAAATCTTATGGGACTTAACTGCTAAGGTCATCAGTCCATAAGCTTACACACTACTTAACCTAAATTATCCTAAGGACAAACACACACACACACACACACACACACACACACACACACACACACACACACACACACCCATGCCCGAGGGAGGACTCGAACCTCCGCCGGGACCAGCCGCACAGTCCATGACGGCAGCGCCCCAGACCGCTCGTCTAATCCCGCGCGGCTGTATGGGGTTCCAAGACTGCCGTCTCAAATTGTCTGAATTTCCTGTATACATGCATTTGCTCCCGTTGGTGGAAATGTATGGGCGCCACCAGTTCCACGTAAGTGAATACTACATGCCTCAACTGATATTTCTAGACTTTTTAAATTGTTATAAAATGGTTTTATGAACTTTTACTGATGTTAGTAATTTATATGCTGTTTTCAGTTCTACCTACCACCGTAGTTGGTGCGCTGATAAAATCAGTCTCTGAGCTTTGTGGACAGGCGGTGTATTTGGGGCTGGAGGGGAAAGCGACAGTTGCAAACTGTCTCTGCCCCCCCCCCCCTCTTTCCCACTGATCCACGCACCATCCCCTCAGAACCTAACCCGGGACTGGTCAAGTAGAGGAGGGATGGACTTTATTCTTTACTAAGGAATAGTCGCTATTGTCATGAGCGAATTAGGGAATCCACGGAAATTGCAGTAGTGGAATTTATAACAAAATTAGATGACAAACCAGGCATTGCGCAGCTATTCATTTTCCGTTTTCCGTTAGAGACTAAAACAAAAAAAATGTACTGTGTTTGTAGCGTGTTTGTATTTGTGAAAACACTTTAGAAATTATGAAACAGTTGCACAAAGAAATATACGTAATGTACAAATGTAGAAGTACAGTATCCAAATTAATAAACACGACCCCGCACAGTTTCTTTACGCTGAGCGCAGCTCCTTCGCTTGTTTAAAACGCGATTTTGCAAGTCTCTCTTTGGCAACGCCTCTTGATAGCTCTATAGACGGCTATCGTTTCAGCCTACAGCTATTTGCGCTTTGCAATTGACAACTATGAAAAGCGCTGCCAGGTGTCAGGGATTTCCTTAACCTGACTCAACTGCAGCTGTGTCTCAGCAGTATTGCAACTTCATGCGTTATGCGGAATTTTTTTACGTATCTGAATGTTTATGGCATCGTACCAGCTGAACTATGTGTCGTACAATGATATATTTGTGTAGACACATTCATTGTCAGTGAAATATGAAGAGAACAAAGTTAGTTGCAAAGAACTAACAAATTTAAACGTCATGATTGATACGGCACTTTTTCACGCATCTCAGTGTTTAGGACGCCGCGCGGTTTGAGGAGCCATGTCACGGACTGCATGGCCCCTCCCGCCGGACGTTCGAGTGCTCCCTCGGGCATGGGTGTGTGTGTGCTGTTCTTAGCTTGTTAGGTTAAGTTAGTTTAAGTAGCGTGTAAGTCTAGGGACCGATGATGTCAGCAGTTTGGTCCCTTAGGAATTCTCTCTCTCTCTCTCTCTCTCTCTCTCTCTCTCACACACACACACACACACACACACACACACACACACACACACACAGAGTGTTTATGACACCAGATCTCCTGATATATACGCCATACAATGATGCAATTTTGTAGGTATATGTGGACACCGTTCGCAAAATATACTGCGAATAGAGTAAGTAGAAAAGAAGTAATAAATCTTTACGATCTTTTGTACTTTACGAGGTACGACGATATACAGGGTGATTCAAAAAGAATACCACAACTTTAGGAATTTAAAACTCTGCAAGGACAAAAGGCAGAGCTAAGCACTATCTGTCGGCGAATTAAGGGAGCTATTAACTTTCATTTAGTTGTAAATTTGTTCGCCATTTCAGCCAATAAAGTTTTTGGTCCCTTTTTCTTCAAAGGTGCTGCTGTAACTGGACTACAGTATCTGGAGATGTTAGAGAATTGGCTGTTCCCTCAGCTCGAACAAGAAGCACAACAATTCATATTTCAGCAGGATGGAGCGCCACCACATTGGCACTTATCTCTCCGTAACTACCTGAACGTCAACTACCCGAGGCGATGGATCGGCCGCCAGGCAGCCCGTGACAGAGCACGTCATCACTGGCCTCCAAGAAGCCCTGATCTTACCTCCTGCGATTTTTTCTTATGGGGGTATGTTAAAGACATGGTGTTTCGGCCACCTCTCCCAGCCACCATTGATGATTTGAAACGAGAAATAACAGCAGCTATCCAAACTGTTACGCCTGATATGATACAGAGAGTGTGGAACGAGTTGGAGTATCGGGTTGATATTGCTCGTGTGTTTGGAGGGGCCATATTGAACATCTCTGAACTTGTTTTTGAGTGAAAAAAAAAACCTTTTTAAATACTCTTTGTAATGATGTATAACAGAAGGTTATATTATGTTTCTTTCATTAAATACACATTTTTAAAGTTGTGGTATTCTTTTTGAATCACCCTGTACTTTCGCAGATGCATATAGTGGCACATGTGAATACTGCCTGCGAAATTTATTGCAAATACGGTTAGTAGCACAGAAATAGTACACTTAAACGTCATGGCTGATGCAACAGTTTTTCGCGCATCTCATTGTTTATGACGTCATGTCTCCGAACTATTATAGGTAGGTGGTTCGTACCCCCACAGATATTGTTGCCTGACAGTAAGGGACACGTGTATCAAGTTTGGTGGAAATCGGTCCATTGGTTTACGAGGAAAATGTAAAACACGGACGAAGTGAATATCGGAAGAAAGGTTCACTCCCAGAGTGACTCCGCGACCATTGGCGAAGGAAATTCGCTGAGAAGGACAGCCGCAAAAGCAGTGAAGGTCGTCCCCGACACAGACCTTGTTCCATTAGTCGCCGAGCGGAAGCAATTTAAGGGCGCACGAGAAGCAGTTGAACAAACCGGTGACCTCGCCCTGCCCGACTCAGAGGGCGGGGCTCCGGGACAAAGTGCTGCGGATCCATCCAAGGGCGGCCACGTCACGCGACCACCGGGCACAGCGCACGCTTGTAAATCAAGACTGGAGAGAATTTCTATCCAATGTACATAACAAGTGACGGGTTTCCCTGAAAGTAGGTTTCTGCATAAACGAGACCAAATGGCCTAAACTAGTTTCGATTATTGTCCTATAATTCAAGGTTCTTTTCCTGAGTCTATAACGTAGCGATTACAATTCAGAGTGATCGATGAGAGGATACGGAACAAAAAGTGTCTAATGAAGATACGTCCGGAAATGCATGGTTTCCGCGCTAGAGACCATTTATTCGATCATACATTGTTACAGAAACTGGTCGTGCGGTAGCGTTCTCGCTTCCCACGCCCGGGTTCCCGGGTTCGATTCCCGGCGGGGTCAGGGATTTTCTCTGCCTCGTGATGGCTGGGTGTTGTGTGCTGTCCTTAGGTTAGTTAGGTTTAAGTAGTTCTAAGTTCTAGGGGACTGATGACCATAGATGTTAAGTCCCATAGTGCTCAGAGCCATTTGTTACAGAAACTGCAGTCTAATACGCGCTTTACCGTGCATCCACAGTAACAGTATGCATGGATTCCTCCTAGAGGGTGGTACTGTTCCTCATACATCATACCCTAGCACCCACTCCTGCCATAGTAATGGGTAATATTGTGTCCGATTCACTTCCCTTGCTAACTGTCCTTGTAGTGAATGTTATACAGCGTTCTACACAATGGTCCGTATTCGAGTCGAGAGCTTGCGCAAAGGCAAATGGCAGTGGGCTGCGGGCAGCACGTTTGTATGAGGAGACCTAATCCCGCCAACAACAACCACAGCATTCAATGTTTGCAATAATGTTTCGCCGTTTGTCTGAGACAGGGTCTTTTCAGGAAGCAGGAAATCATGAAGGATGCACCCGAAATGTTCGGACACCAGACCTGGAGGAAAATGTGATTAACACTGTGGAAGGCTACCGCCATGTCAGTACTAGGCAATGACAGCTTTTGCAGGGCTTACTAGCAACAGACTTTCCACATCGGTTTTTTCCACATGGTTTTTTCACCAGGCAACCACGATTCCGGGATTTGTGTCATCCATCCTACTCACAGATGAGGCTACCTTTGTGCGAAGTGGTATCTTCAACTTTGTTAACAGTCACATGTGGGATAGTATGCAGAACCCCTATGGTATGGTGACAGCGGCTCGTCAGTATCGGTGCAGCCGGAGTATGTGGGCCGGGATAATTGGCAATCCTGTTTTGGGACCAGTCTTCCTTCTACATCACCCAATAGGCCGGAACTATCGGAGTTTCTTGTGGGTGACTGTCTCCCCTGCTAGAAGATGTGCCATTGATGATTCGAATGATTATGTGGCTGCTACGTGATGGTGCTCCAGTCCACTTCGCCGTTAACGTCAGGACGCGTCTCAGTCGTGTCTTCCCTGGTCGATGGATCGGACTAAGGGGTCCAGTTGAATGGTTTGCTCGTTCACCGGATCTCACCCCGTGCGATTTCTGGTTATGGGGCCATCTCAAAAGTATTGTGTATGCAGAGCCCGTTTCAGATGTGGAGACACTGGAGCAGCACATTCAGTCTGCCTTTGACATTATTCGGATGCAGCATGGCGGATGTGAACTTGTGAAATAGAACATGTTACGGCGCGTACACGCATGCTTTGAGGCACATCGAAACCATTTTCAGCATATACTGTAACTGTGGTTGCATGGTACAGCGCGTATTAGAACGCAGTCTCTGTAACAAAGTATGATTGAATAAATGGTCTCTAGCATGAAACCGTGCATCTCTGGACGTATGTTCTTTAGACGCTTTTTGTCCCGTATCCTCTTATAGATCAATCCCTAGAGTTAGTACTCGGTGGAACAAATCACCCTGCACAAGATCTGTTAGATAAGATCTGAAGCTCTATGAGGCTCTTTGCGGATGACGTTGTATTACATAAAGAAATAATGACGTTAGAAAACTGTAGCGAAACGCAGAAGAGCTAAAGAGGATCTACGCTTCGTGCAAGGATTGTCAGCTTATCCTCAACGTAAACAAATGTAACATACCGCGCAAAAATAGGCTGAATTTCCCTGTGTTGTATTACTTTATGATTGCCGAACTACCACTGGAAACAATCACATAGATTAAATCTCTGGCCAGACTAAGATTGATTGGAAGAATCCTCAGAAAGAGTGGTCCACTAACGAAGGAAGTGGCATATAAAACGCGCGTCGGACCGATACCTGAGTAATGCTCCTCAACGTGGGATCGATACGAGAAAATACTGATAGAGGAAATAGAGAAGATCCAAAGAAAAGCAGCGCGATTCGTTCTCAGATCGTTTTAGTAGGCGCGGTATCGTCTTGGAGATGCTCATACGACCACTATCGCAATGCTACAAAAGAGGCGTTGGGCATAACGGTATGGTTTACGGTTAAAATTCCGGCCGTGTACTTCCCTAGAGAAGTCAACCAATATATTGCTTACTCCGAAGTATATGTCACTAAAAGTCCATGAATGTAAAATTAGAGAGGTTTGAAGCTTACCAACAATTGTTGTTGCATCGCACCATTTGTGACTTGAACAGAAAAAGGGAAGAAGTCACAATGGTACATGACACACTGTAAGGTAGCTGATGGAGTGCAGCTGTAGACAGATGTAAATTTAATCAGTTACAGTCAGTTTTTTAGGGGTACGTACCTCAGTCGATGAAAACGAAACGCTTACAGGATCACTTTGTTGTCTGTCTACCTGTCTGTCTGTCCGTCCGTCTGTTAAGACCCAGTTTTCTCAGAAACGTTTTGACGCACAAAGTGGAAATTTATGCCACACACTACAGTCTATAGTGCCTTGGAGGTGCAGTAAATGTAAATTTCTAAGTGAATGCAATCAAAAAGATACTGCTGTTTGTGTCACATATTTTGATACTTGGAAACTCACTCACCAATTATCATATACACCGCTGAGACAGGAGTGAAAACATAGAAAACAAAAGGACTTTTGGAAACCACGGAAATAAAAATTCTGCGAAGGATTAGAGACACTGCGATATGGAGAGAAAAGTGAAAGCGTTAGAATGAGATGTAAAGTGGACTCCATTAATGAGTGAGATGTAAAGTGGACTCCATTAATGAGTGGGTGCATAAGAGAAAGCATGAATGGAACGAACAAGTAGACAGGATGGATGAAAAGAGTATTGTGAAAATCCTGACATAAATTACCGGCTGATAGAAGACGTATTGCTGCCCCCCCCCCAAGGAGAAGATGGCATGACAGCGTTAGGGTAGAGTGAAAGGGTACAGAGGTAAACAAATGGTTCAAATGGCTCTGAGCACTATGGGACTTAACTTCTGAGGTCATCAGTCCCCTAGAACCTAGAACTAATTAAATCTAACTAACCTAAGGACTTCACACACATCCATGCCAGAGGCAGGATTCCAACCTGCGACCTTCGCGGTCTCGCGGTTCCAGACTGCAGCGCCTAGAACCGCTCGCCACCCTGGCCAGCAGAAGTAAACAGAGTTCAGCCTAGGAATAAGAAAAAGAAGAAGAAGAAGACGAAACTCATTCATTAAAACCTAGATGGTGCTTTCCGTTTACCTAGAATCATGAAATTTGTCAAGCAGTAAGCTTTCACAGCAAAGGAAAGAAAAAACCCGAAAAGTGTTCATTCTTAAAAACATCGCACGATTTTTTTCAGCCGGCCGTCTGTCTGTCTGTTAAGATTCCTTTTTTTTTTCTTCTCAGGAACAGCTAGACGTATCAAGTTGAAATATATGTCGTATACAAAGATCTATAGTCCCTTTTGTGTAAAAAATTGAAGCTTCTAAGTCCATTTAATCAAAAGATATGACCATTTATGTCACACATTTTGATACTCGCAAACTCACTTATTAAAGCCTCCAGGGTACTTCCCGTTGACTTGGAATCATGAAATTTTGCAAGAAGCAAGGTTTCACAGTACAAATAAAGAAAAAAATACGAAAACAATTTATTTGTAATTATATCACACAAAAATATTTCTTTAGTCCTTTTTTCCGAATTCAAACTTCAAAAATTCTCGAGAGCTTCGAATTTTCCGGGATTTATTATTTGCCAGCATCAACGTTGAGGATAGGCAGATATCGCCGATATTCTGAATTTCCGGGATTCATGAACTATCTATGTGCATAATTAAGTTTGTAAGGAACTGTCAGAGTCCTACTCGCACCTGACCAATTTATTAAAATAATGTGAATAAAAATTGCGTGATGTGATAATCTGCTGAGACTCAAAGAAATAAGGACTACAGAAAGAAAGCAGAATGGTAAATGAGAACACGAAGCTGGAATTGAAATCGCGGTGACGGTAGCGAGTTCCTCGGGGCAGCCAGGAGCGAGATAAATAAAAAAAGCTGCCCGGGAGTTGTGAATATTCATCGGCGGCGATCTCGGGAAGGGAAGGGATGGGAAGGGAAGGGAATGGAAGGGAAGGGAAAGGCCGGCGACCACTGGCGGTAGCCACGCCGGCTGACGCCGCTGCGGCTGCGTCCGCCCTGCCCCAAACTTTGGCCGTTTATAAATATTCAGTTACACCGGGAAGCGGAAGATACTCACTGCGTACAGACTGCAAATTACGTGTAATTAAATTACCCTGCTACAACAACGCCTTAATACAAGAGGCGAACTCTGCGCCCTGCACGTCTTTTGCTTTGTTACTCTATCGACTTGTCGTAATAGTAACAGACAATGTAAGATCAGCATGTATGCTATAAACGTACTTTGTTAATGCCGTGGACAAGAAACAAGCGCACAGAACAGTATCGGTTTTCGAGAGGAACTTCTCAGCAGAACTCAATAAAATGCCGCAGGGATCGACTGGCATTATGCTGTAATTCAATAATGCAAAGAAAGACACAGTCTTCAAACTCTATAGCCGATATTCCTCCGCAGGAGGAGAGAGGGCTGGGAGGGGGGTGAGGGGCATCTACTCCTGGAATCTGGGGTGCAGACTGTACGTTTATTAGAAAATCCTCGTGCGTTCTTGCTATGATTGTCTATGATCAGATGTAGCAGTTCAGAGCGGGATGAAAAACACTGCAGTTTTTTAAATGTGTATTTCAGTTGCTCCCCAATGAAGTGTATTAATTTCGTGATTTTTTTGACATCATACAAGAGGATTTTCTCCGTCGTTTAAACTTCTTCTAGATCGGATTTTTAATTTTCAACGAAAATTTAACATCATTGATACATGAATAAAAGTAAAGTATCTTGTGACTATTCGTTAAAAGCTCTTGATGTACTCATAATACGAGGGGCGTTTGAAAATTCCGTGCAAAAATAAAAACTACTAACATGTTTGGGGTAAACCTTTTTTATTTTTCGACATAACCTCCTTTTAGACTTATACACTTCGTCCAACGCTGTTCTAATTTGTTGATCCCTTCCGAATAATAGGAATTGTCGAAGTTTGAAAAAATACATATTAGTTGCTGCAATCACTTCCTCGTTGGAATAAAATCTTTGCCCCGCCACCAATTTCTTCAAATTGGGGAACAAATAGTAGTCCGAGGGAGCCAAGTCTGGAGAAGAGAGGGGGATGTGAAACGAATTGGAATCCTATTTTCATTAATTTTGCGACCACAATTGCTGCAGTGTGTGCAGGTGCATCGTCGTGATGGGAAAGGACTTTTTTGTGGTCCAGTCGCCGGCGTTTTTCTTGCAGCTCAGTTTTAAACGGTCCAATAACGATGAATAATATGCACCTGTAATGGTCTTACCATTTTCCAGATAGTCGATGAGGATTATCCCTTGCGAATCCCAAAAGGCAGTCACCATAACCTTTCCGGCCGAAGGAATGGTCTTCGCCTTTTTTGGTGCAGATTCTCCCTTGGTAACCCATTGTTTGGATTATTCTTTGGTTTCGGGAGTATAGTAATGTATCCCTGTTTCATCCGCAGTGATGAAACGACGCTTTAAGTCCAGCGGATTATTCCTTAACAGCTGCAAACCATCCTTGCAACACTTCACACGATTCCGTTTTTGGTCAAGCGTGAGCAATCGCGGAGCCCATCCTGAGGATAGTTTTCTCATGTCCAAATGTTTATGCAAAATATTATGTACCCGTTCATTCGAGATGCCTACAGCACTAGCAATCTCACGCACCTTAACTCTTCTGTCATCCATCAACATATCGTGGATTTTATCAATGATTTCTGGAGTCGGCGTCCAGAACGTTCAGCTTCACTTGTGCCCATGTGGCCACTCCGAAAATTTTGCAACCACTTGTAAACTGTTCTAATCGAAGGTGCAGAGTCATCGTAATGTTTATCAGGCTTCTCTTTATAAAAAAAATGGCTCTGAGCACTATGGGACTTAACTTCTGAGGTCATAAGTCCGCTAGAACTTAGAACTACTTAAACCTAAGGACATCACACACATCCATGCCCGAGGCAGGATTCGAACCTGCGACCGTAGCGGTCGCGCGGTTCCAGACTGTAGCGCCTAGAACTGCTCGGCCTCTCCGGAGGAGTTTTGCCTTTCATAAACTTATGTTTAATCGCCACACGAAATTCTTTTTCGTCAATTTTTTGACAATCACTCGACTTCCTTGATTCACAAAAATGTCAAACACAAAGAAATAGACCAATATGGCTGAAGCTTGGTGTGAGTTCTTTCCAAAGATGCTACTAACTACCGGTGGTGCCATCTCTCGGACTTTGCCCGGACTTTTCAAACGCCCTTCGTAAGAAAGCTATTTGAGAGAAAATAATGTCATTCATACACTCATCACACTGTCCAGTCACATAAATGTGACTACCTGTCAAAAACCTGAATAACCACCTGGAGCGCGCACCGCTGCGAGACGTGCAGGAAGAGAATCAGTGAGGATACCAATAGAGATGTGGAGCCATGCAGACTCCAGAACCATGGCCAGCTGCGCTTGGTTTCTCGGTCAAGAATCCATCTTGCGAAGAGCCTGATCTAGGTGCTCCCGAAAATTCTCGACTGGGCCTAAATATGGCAAGTTCGCTGCCAAGGGTTTATGGTAAACTCATAGTGATGCTCATCGAACCACGCACGTACAATGCGAGCAGTGCGACACTTTGAATTGCCTTGCTGGTAGATGCCAACGGGCCGAGGAAAAACAAACAGCATGCAGGGTTGAATGTGGCACCCAAGGATAGATGAGTGCTTGTGTTGATCCATTGTGCCATCGAGAATGGCAAGATCACTCAGGGAAATTCCACGAAAACATTTCCGAGAGCATAATGTTGATTTCAGACGTCAGCCGTCTGTCCGATGGAGTCTAACTCAGTGGACGTCCAGTTGTGGTACTGGAGTGCAAATTACAGCCTTCGCCGTGCGGGTTAGCCGTGCGGTCTAGGCGTCTTGTCACGGTCCGCGCGGCTCCCCCCGCCGAGGTTCGAGTCCTTCCTCGGGCGTGGGTGTGTGTGTTGTCCTTACCGTAAGTTAGCTGAAGTCAGATTAAGTAGTGCGTAAACTCAGGGACTGATGACCTCCGCAGTTTGGTCCCGTAAGACCTTACCACAAATTTCCAATTTTTCCAGCCTTCGTAGCCTATGAACAACAGTCAGCATGGGTGCATGAACCAGACGCATGCTGCGGAGGCCCATATGCAGCAACGATTGCTCGAATGCCGTTGAGGAGACACTGTTGGTAGCCCCTTGAGTCATCTGGGCGGTCAGTTGCTCAACAGTTGCAAGACTATTCGCCCGTACTCATCTCTGAAATCGTTGTTCACTGCTGTCATCCATGTCTCACGGTGCACCACAATTGCCTTGGTGCCTGTTTTATGTAGCAGCATTTTGTCATGCATGGTATACTTTAACTACGGCGGCACGTGAACAGTTTACAAACTTAGCCGTTTTGGAAATGCATCCACCCTTCGCCCGAAAACGAATGACCGTGCCCTTTTGGACACCAGATAAACCGCTCCCTTTCCGAATTACGAGCCGGCTTGAGTGGCCGAGCGGTTCTAGGCGCTTCAGTCTGGAACCGCGCGACCACTACGATCGCAGGTTCGAATCCTGCCTCGGGCATGGATGTGTGTGATGTCTTTAGGTTAGTTAGGTTTAAGTAGTTCTGAGTTCTAGGGGACTGATGACCCCAGATGTTTAGTCCCATAGTGCTCAGAGCCATTTTGAACCGAATTACGACAGCGACTGCGCTGTTTTCGGCGCTCCTCCAACGGTTTATATACCATCCATTGATAGTGCGCCCACCTGCCGTTTGTGGGTGGTTACTGTACGTTGGCGTCGAACATTAATGTCGCTGGAACGTGTACAAATATAAAAGTATAAGATAGCGTATACTAAGACAATATGTTTAGTATTTCGTTATTTAGGTAGTCTGAAAAAAATATGAGTAGGTGCCTATCAGTCGTCTAACGTACAGTACGCTCTATGTAAATCCTGTTATATTTAGTTTTTGGGCCGGCCGGAGTGGTCGTGCGGTTCTAGGCTCTACAGTCTGGAACCGCGCGACCGCTACGGTCGCAGGTTAGAATCCTGCCTCGGGCATGGATGTGTGTGATGTCCTTAGGTTAGTTAGGTTTAATTAGTTCTAAGTTTTAGGCGACTGATGACCTCAGAAGTTAAGTCACATAGTGCTCAGGTACATTTGAACCATTTAGTTTTTGGGACCATATAACTTTTCAGATTCACCGAATAAGTTCTTATTAAAAGGTAGTGAATACGTATTCGTATGGCAAATCAAAATATCGATGAATATTTAAATTGTACATTCAAATTCTACAGTATTTCAAAGTAACCATGAAAAGTGTACGTCCTCGAGGACATCAAAAGTACGATCGTACGGTGTACTAAGTGAAATCTGGGACTGTATTGAGGATGTTTTAGTAGGCATCTTACAGCTCAGGGCGCAGCAAGTTATTTTCGATGGAAAGTCATCGATAGATGTAGACGTAACTTCGGATTGTAACGTTATGCGTACATAGGCCGGCGACTTGGCAGCCTAGAGCTGGTAGGAGGTAAGGTGAATCTGCTCGTGCGGGCCTGGAGCTCCGGCTGTTGTTCACATGGCCTTTGTGCAGGAGACAATGCTCCAAAATGGCGGTTTGTTAGAAAAACTTCTGGACGTCCGCGTAGTGCGGACCCACGTCAAGGTCGACACTTTGTTGTGCGAATAGCGGTGACCAACCTAACATCATCCAAGGAAGAAATCCGGGCACGTGTTGACCTGCTGTGTCACCGAACACTTTGGGAACCGTTTGCTTGCAGGAACGCTAGCATCTCGTGTGTCTCTGGCCAGGATATCACCGACACCACGACACGGCTACGAACAGCTACTCTGGTATCGGGAAAGACCCTATTGGAGAGTGGCACGGCGGTCTCTTGTCTTCAGTGATGAGAGGAGATTCTGTCTGTATCCGAGGGATGAGCGTACACGTGTACGGCGCAGGTCTGGTGAGAGACCTATTCAGGAGTGTATTCGTCCATGACACACAAGTCCCACCCCAGGATTCATGGTCTGGGAAGCCGTCACTTACACCTTGTGGTCACATTTGGTGCTTCTACAGCGTAAAGTAACCATTGCCCGCTATCCTGCACAGATTTTTATTCCAGTGCTACTGCCATTTCTTCAACCGGAAAGTGATGTTCTGTTTCAACAGGAGAGTGTGCACGTCCGCATACGGCTGCTGCGACGAGACGTGCTCTTCGTGGTGGACAACTTTCGCCAACTGAAAACGTATGGGACATGGCGAAGCGACTAACTAGTTCTCAAGAGCCTGCAAGAACCGTTGCCGAATTGCAAAAAAAGGTGCAAGATGCTTGGAACAATCTATTACAGGCTGGCATTCGGCACCTTTATGACTGTTTGTATGCGATAATACACACTTACGTTGCCGGCAGAGAAGGGTACACGGTGTATTGATGCGATTGTTTGGGCGCTACTTCAGTGTGACGCCTCTGTTTCATTTGGTCTGACTTTGTTATCATATACTCCTACAGTGGTGAACTACCTTGATTGTAAAGGGAGAACAGTTTACTCAATCACAAAACACGCGGCCGCGGACGCACAGGCGGTGATTGAGGTCGGGTCATATTCGTGTTGACAGCCGAAATCAGATGATAGGAGATCGTGGAGGGTCATATTCACACTATGCTCAACAGATAGGGATGTCTCTGGATTTCAACCGGCAGCTAAGATGACTGCGTAACCGGGAAAACCCTTCCGTTGGGGAACACAATGGCTACTTGTTTCTCATGGCCACTTTTCACGTTCAGTGCATAATTAAACCTTATCCCGAAATTAATAAACATTGAACCATACGCGTCACTGAACAGCCAGTAGGGTCATTTGAAGCGGAAAAGACAGACGATTACGCGCGTGAAGACGCGCCTTCGATTTCCGCGTTAGTTCCTAAGTTATTGTAAGTTAAATGTTATAAATAATTCCTGAACTGTAAAAGTGGATGTCGCGGCAATGCATTAAGCTATTGCAAACGAGGTGTCTGCGGATACATCTAGTAGACGTGTATCGGACTGTGATCGTACATTTACTGAATTCACATATTTAAATGAGAGGCCGAAGGATCGAATCCGACAGGTGGATTAATGACGAGGGCCAGTGAGCCAGCCAGCCTGGATGTGGTTTTTAGGCGGTTTTCCACATCTGGCTAGGTGAATACCGGGCTGATCCCCACGTCCCGCCTCAATTACACGGCTCGCAAACATTAGAAAACGTTTGCACTATTTCATGGCTTACACTAGATGCATACAGCTGGGGTACACTAATGCCGACCCCGGAGAGGGGGGGGGGGGGGGGGGGGCGGTACGGGGTAGCGACAGGAACGGCATTCAGCCACCCTCTGACACTAACATGGTCAAATACATAGTATCAAGGCCGACCCCGCATGGAAGTGGGACAAACGCCCAAAGCAAATTATGAAAAGTGATTCAAATGAGAAGCGGAAAAGTCGATTTCGCACTGTTAAAAACAGCTTTTCTTACTAAATAAATAAACAATAAAAGTAGCAGCAGTGCTGTAAACTTTAGATGAATAGGAAATTATTTAAGGTATAATTTGAATTGTTAGTTAATATTTACACATATAAAACGAAAACGGAGGAAAACCATAGAAATTATTGTTTTTAAATAAACTGTGGTAGATAAAAGAAAAGTGATAACAGCACAATATTTATCGGACAAGTTCAGTGTGATTTGATGTATCATATGTGCATAAAAGGCTAAAATCAAGAATTTCAACAATTTTCTCGTTCAGTAGTCGAACTGACTTCAGTGGAGCTTGACTGAGGTTTCCTGGGTGAACAGCGGCAATTTGGAGGGGAATATAGTTTCGGACGCCGTTGGAGGAGGTCAGACTGCGTTATGAGAAAGTTTTATATTAGGAGCGGTGAAATAGATGCTAGTTCACGTGTGTGGAGTATTCAGAGTTCCTGCTTTTAATCATAGATATTTTTCGGCATCTGACGAGCTTATTACTTTTCTGGTTGCGTGTGATACAAGCCGCACGTATAAGGTTTCAGTGTGTAACCGTTGTGGAATTTCTAGTTTCATATACTGTGAAACTTTAACGGTATTCTAAAGATAAATCACGCAATTAATCGTAGTTTATTCCAAGATATTAAGAAACTCGGTCACGCTCTGAAATTAATTTATTGTGAACTGTGCATTTCGATTTCTTTCTGTGTTCTTATCGCAAATAAACTCAAATTTGTGAAATTTTGAAAAATACGTGAGTGCGTGCGTGATTTCTTTCGTAGCGAATCCCTCCTGCGTTCTCAGACGCTTCTGATGATAATTTGTATATTCCGAAATCGACCATATAGTATATGTTGTATGAATAATCTATCTATATCCGAATCCCGCTCCAGCTACTGCCGGGTCTGGGTGCTGATGAGTCCTCTCCATTTGGCTCGGTCCTCCCACCACTTTTCTTCCTCCACTTGCTGTCAGGTCACACCTCTCCTTTCTACAGATATTCTCACTCCCATTTTCCACCTTGTTCTTGGGCGCCCTCTAGGTCTTTTCCCATCCATCTTTAGTTCTTCCATAATTTTGGGGAGTTTCTGCCCATGCATCCTCTTAACATGCCCATACCATCTTAATCTTTCTTTCTTTCAATTTCTTCTCTCATACTTTCTTGTTTGAGGTCCTTTCTAATCTCTAGATTCCTTACTTTGTCCATTCTTGTTTTTCCCTTGACTGCTCCGAGAAATTTCATTTCCCCTACTTGCAGTCTGCTCCAGTCCCTTTCTGTCATTGTCCATGTTTGTCCCCCATAGGTGACAATAGGGATGTAATAATTCTTATACATAAGGAGTTTTGCTCTTTCTGAAACTTCATTATTCCAAATCACGTGTTTTATTGTTTGGTAGAAATTGCCTCCCTTCTGTAACCTCCTATTAATTTCGGTACTTATTCTTCCATCCCTAGATATTTCACTCCCTAAATAAGTAAAACTTTCTACCACTTTGAGGGGTTCTCCATTCAAGGTAATATTTCCGTTGATTCCTTTCTCTCTTCCAAATACCATTACTTCACTCTTATCTTTATTTATTTTTAATCCATACCTTTTCATTATTTCCTTCCACGCATCAAGCTGTAACTGTACATCTACCTCTAAATCACCCCATATTACCATATCATCTGCAAAAATCATCTTTTTGTCTTTTTCTTTTACTATATCTTTAACTGCCCTATTCATTCCCTCCATCACAACATTAAAAAGTGCAGGAGATAGAATACTTCCTTGCTTAAGTTATAAATAATCAATATCAATAAAGTGCAGCCGGACGAAGTTTGTAATCTTTCATGTAATAACATTATTTCTCTTCTAGCGGCAGGGATCAGATTAGGGATGGTATGAGCTACATTAAAAAAAAATGAAAGCAGCTACTGTTTCGCGACGCGTAACGAAGTTGGCAGTAGGCACTTAATCGCAGCTCTCCTCCGCTCCCGAATGCTGTTTGCGCTCTGTATCTGCGCGCGCCGGCATTACAAAATACGGACCGCATCACTTAAGTTATGTTTCTGTTTTGCATACAAAATGGCCGTTGCCTGCAGCACACTAATGCGGCGCGAAATGCGCCCGTCACGGGTTATAACGCCGAACGGCCGCGTCATAAAGAGCGACTTTTTGAAAACTAAATTACTGCCAACCATTATGCATTTATGAGGCTTAACGGTCTGTGACGTGTTTTGCCGACGGCAGATTAAATGTTAAAACGCAAGCTGCCCCTGATTTGCAGCTTATCGCCGTTAATATGGAGTGCAGAAATAGTCGCATATTTCCAGAAACGAGGCGTGCGCGCGGTGGCGTCATGCGCAACAAATTTCAGTCTGTAGCTCTCTTCGCGTTCGCCGGAAAAAGTTGCCGAATTGTACACGGGGTGCACAAAAATATGGAAACACCAAAAAACACAACACATTATCAAGCCTAATACGGTGTAAGGGAAACCGTTGGCGTTCAAAACAGCTTCCAGTCGTCTCGGAATGGATAAATACGGGTCCTGTACGGTTTTCAAAAGGAGAAAATATAAAAATGCAGTGAATGAAGCAGGCAAAAAGGAATACAAATGTATCAAAAATGAGATCGACAGTAAGTGCAAATTGGCTAAGCAGGGATGGCTAGAGGACAAATGTAAGGATGTAGAGGTTTATCTCACTAGGGGAAAGATAGATACTGCCTACAGGAAGATTAAAGAGACCCTTGGAGAAAAGAGAACCACTTGTATGAATATCAAGAGCTCAGATGGAAATCCAGTTCTAAGCAAAGAAGGGAAAGCAGAAAGGTGGAAGGAGTATATAGAGGGTCTATACAAGGGCAATACACTTGAGGACAATATTATAGAAATGGAAGAGGATGTAGATGAAGATGAAATGGGAGGTACGATACTGCGAGAATTTGACAGAGCACTGAAAGACCTAAGTCGAAACAAGGCTCCGGGAGTAGACAATATTCCATTAGAACTACTGACGGCCTTGGGAGAGCCAGTCCTCACAAAACTCTACCATCTGGTAAGCAAGATGTATGAGACAGGCGAAATACCCTCAGACTTCAAAAAGAATATAATAATTCCAATTCCAAAGAAAGCAGGTGTTGACAGGTGTGAAAATTACGGAACTATCAGTTTAATAATTCACAGCTGCAAAATACTAACACGAATTCTTTACAGACGAATGGAAAAACTGGTAGAAGCCGACCTCGGGGAAGATCAGTTTGGATTCCGTAGAAATGTTGGAACGCGTGAGGCAATACTGACCATACCACTTATCTTAGAAGAAAGATTAAGGAAAGGGAAACCTTCGTTTATAGCGTTTGTTGACTTAGAGAAAGCTTTTGACAATGTTGACTGGAATACTCTCTTTCAAATTCTAAAGGTGGCAAGGGTAAAATACAGGGAGCGAAGGGCTATTTACAATCTGTACAGAAACCAGATGGCAGTTATAAGAGTCGAGGGACATGAAAGGGAAGCAGTGATCGGGAAGGGAGTAAGACAGGGTTGTAGCCTCTCCCCAATGTTATTCAATCTGTATATTGAGCAAGCAGTAAAGGAAACAAAAGAAAAATTCGGAGTAGGTATTAAAATCCATGGAGAAAAAATAAAAACTTTGAGGTTCGCCGATGACATTGTAATTCTGTCAGAGACAGCAAAGGACTTGGAAGAGCAGTTGAACGGAGTGGACAGTGTCTTGAAAGGAGGGTACAAGACGAACATCAACAAAAGCAAAACGAGGATAATGGAATGTAGTCGAATTAAGTCGGGCGATGCTGAGGGAATTAGAATAGGAAATGAGACACTTAAAGTAGTAAAGGAGTTTTGCTATTTGGGGAACAAAAAGATGGTCGAAGTAGAGAAGATATAAAATTTAGACTGGCAATGGCAAGAAAAGCGTTTCTGAAGAAGAGAAATTTGTTAACATCGAGTATAAATTTAAGTGTCAGGAAGTCGTTTCTGAAAGTATTTGTATGGAGTGTAGCCATGTATGGAAGTGAAACATGGATGATAAATAGTTTGGACAGGAAGAGAATAGAAGCTTTCGAAATGTGGTGCTACAGAAGAATGCTGAAGATTAGATGGGTAGATCACATAACTAATGAGGAGGTATTGAACAGAATTGGGGAGAAGAGGAGTTTGTGGCACAACTTGACGAGAAGAAGGGACCGGTTGGTAGGAAATGTTCTGAGGCATCAAGGGATCACAAATTTAGCATTGGAGGGCAGCGTGGAGGGTAAAAATCATAGAGGGAGACCAAGAGATGAATACACTAAGCAGATTCAGAAGGATGTAGGTTGCAGTAGTTACTGGGAGATAAAGAAACTTGCACAGGATAGAGTAGCATGGAGAGCTGCATCAAACTAGTCTCAGGACTGAAGACCACCACAACAACAACAACGGTTTTGAAGGGAATCACGCCATCTTTCGTTTCAAATAGTGGCAAGTTTAGGCAACAATGATGGAGGCGGATAGGGACCATGCACACTTCTCTCCAAATGCTCCATGATATGGAGACGTGATAACTGTGGCTGCCAGGGGAAATGTGACAGTTTAGTCTCGTGTTCACAAAACCAGTTCTGAACGATGACAGTTGTGTGAACAGAGGCCCTGTCTTCTTGGAACGCAACATCAGCATTGCGGAACAAACATTACACTGTGGGATGGACCTGATCTGCCAAAATGGGCACATAATCCTTGGTAGTGATACAGCCTTGCAGAATAACTTTTGGGCCCAAGGACTATCGTTATACGGCTACCTAATCCCGCCATGTTTCCCTCTTGGAACGTATAAGCGGCCAGAAGTTGGGAATAACACAAAGCAAGACTCATCCGACTAAATGACACTGGTTTGGTGCTGGTAGGGGTCGCGAGAGCGACCCTCAGTTCTGCAGTGGCTTTTCGAGTTTTCTTATTTTTCGTCACAATCCTCTTCAGTGGCCTTTTGTCGCGATCACTCAGCACACACTATCGTCTGCGTTGTGACATAGCGGATGGTGTATTTTTGTTTTCCCTCCAAGCAGTATAAATCTTCGAGACGGTGCCTCTTGAAACAGCAAACTCCTCGGCTATTCTGATTACGCAAGCAAACACAATACGAGCACCAACACTTCGGATACACTTAGCTCTGGCATAATATACTCATAGCTACACAGAACACTGTTCTGACCGCGACTGACACTTGCTAACGCATTGAAGACATTGCTCAGGTGCTGCTCGTAGAACAGCCCAACCTTTGCACTTGCGCGCAAGCGTGCGTGACGTGTGAGCAACCGTCCGAACGTTGAAGCAGGTTTGGGACGCGATCAGCACCGCATCACCCTAAGCTAAACAGTAGTTAAGAAATTGTTCATTCTATATTGTTCACAGTAGTTGTACAGGTGTTAAAAGTACCAACAATCCGTCTTTATATCTACTAAAAATGCGTCTCGATTTTACTACATGCGTTTCGTTTTATTAACTTAAAACATTATTAGTGTCTAGAATGAACCATATCTACAATTTTGGTGCGCTTTTAGATCTAAAAACAGTTTGTTTCATAAGTTATTGGTGTGATTTCTACCTTCGGCTATTTTTTTTAAATTTCCGATTATTTGTGGAAGCGTCGTCTGTGTCCACATTATCCAGGTATTCACACGTTTGGCACTGGTGTTACAGCCTATTTCAGTGAGGCTTGCAGCGCTAGATCTTTATTGACGTGCAATACGATACCAGATGGCGTCATTTTGGTGCGCTAAGGAATGTAATGAGGTGATCGGATCATTATGTCAGCCGTTGTCAGCTTCCTGGGTTTTGGAACCGTTACGTATAATTCAAGCAGCTCCTCAATTGGCCTAACTACCCTGAATGCATCCGGTTCCAACCCTTCTTTCAAGGAAAAATTCGAAGCAACAGGCCTACTGGTAGTAAAACGCGGATCCTCTGCATGGCAGTAACGCCTACCATCTTTGGTTTATGTCGGACATCGCTTTCTTGGTGCTGCGATTTTTTTTCCCGTCAGCATATATAACCCCTGCAGACATGAAAAGTAAGGGGCAGACGTACTGCACGTTACAGTTATTTAAATTTGTTTCGGTCTCGTTATACTAATACAAACGTGAAAACAGTTTGCAATACTGCATTTGTAGTTTATAAACGACACCCATGTATCACAGTCACTGCCTTCTCCACATGTAAATGTTGTGTATGTCTTAGGTGTGTGCTATAGCCAAAAGCCGCACTTTTAGGGCTAGTATCAACGTTATGTTAAAAAAAAAAAACAGTTCATATCAATAATGAATACCGATTCATCGTACTCTCCACTTTCTGTTGTGTCTATGAGGAAGATACCGTCAGAGTTTATAGGTGGAGGGTCCTGGAAAGAATAGAGTGAGACCATGTTTTGTGCTAATATATTTCAGCCGAGATCTTTGTTATTGTGTGGTTGCCTCTCCTTCTCGGCTTTAATTGTTTGCCTCAAAGTAACTTCGATGGTGTCCACCTCATACACACAACAAAAAGTGCGCTGAAGATAACTGCACTGGCAGTTTGGCTATGGGGATGGCTGCCCAACACAAAACCTTCGAAACAGCTGAATAAATCCTAATTTTTGATTTACACATCTTAAGCCCATACTTCCGTAAGTGGAGGTTCCAACTTAATTCAAATAAAACAGAAGTTCGATGTTTCCACCTGTCCACCAACTTGGCACAAAGACCCCTTGATATCTGTTTCGAGCGAGACCAAAACTTCGTCATAAGATGCATCCAAAATACTTCGGGATCTCTTTAGACGAGACATTTTCTTTTTATGAGCACTTGACGCGAACATCTGCTAAGCTAAGAAGCGGAAATAATTATCTTCATAAGTTCTGTGCCACTAGTCGGTGGTCATCGGCAAACGCTCTTCGAGTATCGAGTACCGGCACTCGAATTGGTATATTCAACAGCAGAGTACTGTACGCCTGTCTATAGTAACAGTCCATCGCGAAAAAGACAGAGTAAACTTAACGAATCAAGGTGCATTGCTAGTGGGTTAATACTTTCTACTCCAACATACTGGTTACCTACCTTCCACCTCCTGATAGGCGGGAAAATGCGCTACTCTGTGAATACCAGAAGAGTGTTGACAGCCCCGACTTCCCGGGACTGAATTATGTATTTCCTGTGGAGCGAGAAAGATTAAGATCAAGACATCCCACTCTTATCACAGGCAGTTCAAATGGTTCAAATGGCTCTGAGCACTATGGGACTTAACATCTCTGGTCATCAGTCCCCTAGAACTTAGAACTACTTAAACCTAACTAACCTAAGGACATCACACAACACCCAGTCATCACGAGGCAGAGAAAATCCCTGACCCCGCCGGGAACCCGGGCGTGGGAAGCGAGAATGCTACCGCACGACCTATCACAGGCAGTATTCTTACTGGAAATCAACTGAATGCTGTCCTGCATAATTCCTGAAATTACCCTGCATCCAGGGAATCCCCCTGGACTTGACTGGCATCGGGCTACTCTAAGCAGCATACGAACACGCTACGGAAGATGTGCAGACACTCACCACAAGTGGAACAAATCATCATCATCATCATCATCATCATAATCGTCATCACGTGACTATGATGTTGAACGAGCACATCTCACACGTGTCTGCGACGGTCTTATCGAATAATCCTGATAAGAGACGATTTGTGTGATATAGTGTGATTCAAAAAGAAAGAGCAGGTTTCAGTTGTTTATTACAGACAAACTATGAAAGGTAGAAACAGATTGCACATGTCACAGGATTGAGGAAGATACAGAATTTTATATTCACTTCGGCACTATATCATCTACTCAACATCAGAACCATATGTTGCTCGAGAAACATCGAAACTGTAGTTTATTTCATTCCACATACCAATCAACAGATCTCTGTTTATTGAATCGACAGCTACAGCAATTCGGTTCCTCGTATCCTGAAGAGTAGCTGCCATAGCTGGGACATAGAGTCTGTCTTCGATGTACCTCCACAGAAAAAAAAATCGCAAGGCGTGAGGTCTGGTGACATGGGACAAAAACGATGAACAAGATCCTGTTCTCTACCTCTTTCAATCCAATTTTGTGGGATGGCTTAGGTAACACCACACCTCAAGGTGAAAGCGAAGTGGGGCACCGTCACGCATAAAAATGTAACCATTGGAATCTATATGAAGTTAAGGAAAGAACCAATTTTGCAGCACGTCCAGGTGTGCCATTCCTGTCACAGTTTCCTCCGAAAAAAATGGTTCAAATGGCTCTGGGCACTATGCGACTTAACTTCTGAGGTCATCAGTCGCCTAGAACTTAGAACTACTAAAACCTAACTAACCTAAGGACATCACACACATCCATGCCCGAGGCAGGATTCGAACCTGCGATCGCAGAGGTCGCTCGGCTCCAGACTGTAGCGCCTAGAACCGCACGGCCACTCAGAACGGCTCCTCCGGAAAAGATGAGTCGTTCGAGAAAAGGGTCCCCTACTATTACCTAGAGAAATGAAATGCAAAATTCGTACCTTCAGTTATGATTATCGGAGCGCAGTAGCTGCAGTAACTGCAGCTTGTAAGGCTCCATACGCAGGCGTCGTTTCAGAACAAGTCACGGAGTTGTTTGAGGAAGCTAAAGTTCCTGACGCGTCCGCCTTGTGGACTTCCGAGGGCTCCTTGTGAACGCGTCCCACGTACGCTGGAAATTTTTATCTGACATGCGTAGCCGACCAGCGCTCTTCCCTTCTCATATGCAACCAACTTCCAAGAATTTTGTGTGCTAATCATAAATCTGCTTGTGCGGAGGCGGCTTATTGCTGAATCGACGACGGAATACATGTTGACTTCGCGAAAATTCCAAGACGCCAAATTATTTCTCTTGTGGTGTGGTCGCCATGTTGGTACAAACAACAGCGCAGCTATGTGAAAACTTCAAACGTTCCTCTATCCATTGACATACGCAGTGTGTTTATATCTGTTATAGTTTGACTGTAATAAAAAATTGAAATCTGTTATTTTTTTCAATCACCCTGTATTTAAAAGGCGTTGATATTCTCCTATAGCTATTGCCATTCGTGTTTTATTACGCCGGAGAGCTGTAATACACTGTTGGTAAGTACACTACTGGCCATTAAAATTGCTACACCACGAAGATGACGTGCTACAGACGCGAAATTTAACCGACAGGAAGAAGATACTGTGATTTGCAAATGATTGGCTTTTTAGAGAATTCACACAAGGTTGGCGCCAGTAGCGACACCTGCTAACATGAGGAAAGTTTCCAACCGATTTCTCATACACAAACAGCAGTTGACCGGCGTTGCCTGGTGAAACGCTGTTGTGATTCCTCGTTTAAGGAGGAGAAATGCGTACCATCACGTTTCCGACTTTGATAAAGGTCGAATTGTAGCCAGTCGCGATTGCGGTTTATCGTATCGCGACATTGCTACTCGCGTTGGTCGAGATCCAATGACTGTTAGCAGAATATGGAATCGGTGGGTTCAGGAGGGTAATACGGAACGCCGTGCTGGAGCCCAACAGCCTCGTATCACTAGCAGTCGAGATGACAGGCATCTTATCCACATGGCTGTAACGGATCGTGCAGCCACGTGTCGATCCCTGAGTCAACACATGGGGACGTTTGCAAGACAACAACCATCTGCACGAACAGTTCGACGAGGTTTGCAGCAGCATGGACTATCAGTTCGGAGACCATGGCTGCGGTTAAAAAAATGGTTCAAATGGCTCTGAGCATTATGGGACTCAACTGCTGAGGTCATTAGTCCCCTAGAACTTAGAACTAGTTAAACCTAACTAACCTAAGGACATCACAAACATCCATGCCCGAGGCAGGATTCGAACCTGCGACCGTAGCGGTCTTGCGGTTCCAGACTGCAGCGCCTTTAACCGCACGGTCACTTCGGCCGGCGGCTGCGGTTACCCTTGACGCTGCATCACAGACAGGAGCGCCTGCGATGGTGTACTCAACGACGAACCTGGTTGCACGAATGGCAAAACGTCATTTTTTCGCATGTATCCAGGTCCTGTTTACAGCATCATGATGGTCGCACCTGTGTTTGGCGACATCACGCTGAACGCACATTGGAAGCGTCTATGCGTCAACGCCATACTGGCGTATCACGCCGCGTGATGGTATGGGGTGCCATTGGTTACACGTCTCGGTCACTCTCTTGTTCGCATTGACGGCACAGTGAACAGTGGGCGTTACATTTCAGATGTGTTACGACCTGTGGCTCTACCCTTCATTCGATCCCTGCGAAACCCTACAATTCAGCAGGATAATGCACGACCGCATGTTGCAGGTCCCGTATGGGCCATTCTGGATACAGAAAATGTTCGACTGCTGCCCTGGCCAGCACATTCTCCAGATCTCTCACCAATTGAAAACATCTGGTTAATGGTGGCCGAGCAACTGGCTCGTCACAATACGCCAGTCACTACTCTTGATGAACTGTGGTATCGTGTTGAAGCTGCATGGGCAGCTGTACCTGTACACGCCATCCAAGCTCAGTTTGACTCAATGCCCAGGCGTATCAAGGCCGGTATTACGACCAGAGGTGGTTGTTCTGGGTAGTGATTTCTCAGGATCTATGCACCCAAATTGCGTGAAAATGTAATCACATGTCAGTTCTAGCATAATAATTTTTTTCCCATGAATACCCGTTTATCATCTGCATTTCTTCTGGGTGTAGCAATTTTAATGGCCAGTGGTATAGTAGTTTAGTAATGCTTGTATATGAATTGCTGTTCTTATGATTCAAAAATAAAAAAGTGCCTCGAAATCAAAAACTAGCAGAAAAGGACTCGACATTACACAGTCGAAAACAAACGTATGTCTTATGAACCAAACACATCAGCAGTTATGGAGAGTAGAGAGACCCACTGATAACGCAGATACTAAGTGGCCCTGCGTGTTCGTGGGGATGCTGGCAGGCCACAGTGAGCGGCTGCTGGAGGCAAGCTGTGTGTGCGCTCCGCCCTGTTCTTCGCTGCGTGTACCGCTGGCCGAACAAATCCCACACCAGCCGCCGCGGAAACCCCCGGCGGGCAGCTATCGGAATTGATGGATGTGATCTGCGTGTTTGCGACAAGGGAAAGGGGTGGGACGAGGTGGGGGTGGGGGTGGGGGGCGGACGGAGGAAATTTCATCAGGAAGCGGCGCTGGCCGTTCATTACTCACCCGGCGGGGCAGGCAGGCGGCCAACCCCCAGCGCGGTGTGGGCGGCGCGGCGAGGCGCGTGAGAAATGCTTACACGACCCGCTGCCGGCTGTGGCCGATCGGCCCGCGGGGTTTCGAGCGTTTCGCACCGGCCGACGGGCGAGCGATACGCTGTTTATCCCGCTCTCATTTCACGCTGCCGTGCCCGTGTTTCTGCAGATACGCACAAAACGTGAAAGGCGAGATTAAAATTTCGAACTGCACGTGTGATCGAATATGTATCAGTGGTCACCATTGCCCTCGCGGGCTAAACTGAAATCCGCTTAACTATCATTTACGCACTCTACTTCGCTAAGATATATTAAGAGTAACATTCTTCTGGAACTGAAGGTTTTTTTTTTCTTTCTTGCAGTTTAATTTGCCCAGCAGGACATACGGCTATCTGTCAGAGTTTCAGGAATATGTTAATTTAAAAAAATATTATTTTTAATGAAGGAGATCAGCCCTATTGTATGATGGTTGGTTAAGAAATAAGGTTCCCCGATAGAATAGAGGGCGTCTCAAACCTTTTGGGTCAAATTCAAACATGTGATGGCAGGTCCACAATCTACATCTACATACATACTCCGCAATCCACCATACAGTGCGTGGCGGAGGGTACGTCGTACCACAACTAGCATCTTCTCTACCTGTTTCACTCCCAAACAGAACGAGGGAAAAATGACTGTCTATATGCCTCTGTACGAGTCCTAATCTCTTTTATCTTATCTTTGGGGTCGTCCGCGAAATATAAGTTGGCTGCAGTAAAATTTCCTCAGTAGTGATTCACGAAAAGAACGCCTCCTTTCCTCTAGACTCCCACCCGAGTTCCTGAAGCATTTCCGTATCACTCGTGTGATGATCAAATCTACCAGTAACAAATCTAGCAGCCCGCCTCTGAATTGCTTCTATGTCCTCCCTCAATCCGACCTGATAGGGATCCCAAACGCTCGAGCAGTACTCAAGAATAAGTCGTATTAGTGTTTTATAAGCGGTCTCCTTTAAAGATGAACCACATCTTCCCAAACTTCTACCAATGAACCGAAGACAACTATCCGACTTTCCCACAACTGCCATTACATGCTTGTCCCGCTTCATATCACTCTGCAATGTTACGCCCAAGTATTTAATCGACGTGACTGTGTGAAGCGCTACACTACTAATGGAGCATTCAAACATTACGGGATTGTTTTTCCTATTCATCAGCATTATTTTACATTTACCTGTATTTAGAGTTAGCTGCCATTCTTTACACAAATCACAAATCCTGTCCAAGTCGTCTTGTATCCTCCTACAGCCACTCAACGACGACGCTTTCCTGTACACCACAGCATCATCAGCAAACAGCCGCACAGTGCTGTCCACCCTATCCAAAAGATCACCACCGCAGACCACCATCGAAGACAACGTACTGGGTCCTATTACTTAAGAAGTCTTCAAGCCACTCACATATTTGAGAACCAATCCCATGTGCTCGTACCTTAGTCAGGAGTCTGCAGTGGGGCACCGAGTCAAACGCTTTCCGGAAGTCAAGGAATATGGCATCCGTCTGATACCCTTCATCCATGGTTCGCAAGGTATCATGTGAAAAAAGGGCGAGTTGCGTTTCGCAGGAGCGATGCTTTCTAACAAATAGTTGGAAATGCATTTTTATTGTGTTATCGACATACATGGCATACACTGCATAACAACAACGTAGCTCATCGTAATTGTTTAAAGTGACGAGCGCCAGCCTCAGTGTATGAATGGCGATGGTATGTGAAGTTGCCTGATTTCTTATGTGTTGCACCAGAAGACAGGCAGCTTGGATCCTAGCAAGTAGGTCCTCTGTTTCCACCGGAGTTTCGTATATCAACGGCTTTGCGTAACTCCAGAGGAAAATGTCCGAAGGTATGAAATCCGACTACAGCGATGGCTATGGGACAGAAACTCCGCTTCCAGTCCAATGATGAGGGTACGGGCTATTTGGGTGCTCCCGGACATTAACAACGAAGTGGGCTGCTGCACCGCCGTGTGAAACCACATTCTTTCGTGGATAACAAGAACTGTGGCAGCATATCTCGCAGGAACACTTGTACAAGTCAGACGGGGACGCAGAAAATAAGGTCGTACTAGGTGATCTTAAACAATGCTCGCCCATACGTTGACAGAAAATCGTTGGTGGAGGCCATCGATGTGGGTGGCGTGGGATCTGTCCTCACTGCAGACATATTGTGGCTTTTGAAAACACCATCACGGGTAAATGAGGCCTCATCCGCGAGCGATACAAACTGTCCGAAGTTCGACAGTACAGCACTGTGGTGGATAATTCATTGACAGAAATGACCGTGGGACTCAAAATGCGTTGGTCGCAATGCTTGCACACGGTCTTTGTGACATGTCCAAAACAACAGATACCACATATACCGGGTGATCAAAAAGTCAGTATAAATTTGAAAACTTAATAAACCACGGAATAATGTAGATAGAGAGGTAAAAATTGACACACATGCTTGGAATAACATGGGGTTTTATTAGAACAAAAAAAGTATTGCTAGACCCGTGAAAGATCCCTTGCGCGCGTCGTTTGGTGATGATCGTGTGCTCAGCCGCCACTTTCTTCATGCTTGGCCTCCCAGGTCCCCATATCTCAGTCCGTCCGATTATTGGCTTTGGGGTTACCTGAAGTCGCAAGTGTATCGTGATCGACCGACATCTCTAGGGATGCTGAAAGACAACATCCAACGCCAATGCCTCACCATAACTCCGGACATTCTCTACAGTGCTGTTCACGACATTATTCTTCAACTGCAGCTATTGTTGAAGAATTATGGTGGACATATTGAGTATTTCCTGTAAAGAATATCATCTTTGCTTTGTCTTACTTTGTTATGCTAATTATTGCTATTCTGATCAGATGAAGCGCCATCTGTAGGATATCTTTTGAACGTTTGTATTTTTTTGGTTCTAATAAAACCCCATGTCATTCCAAGCATGTGCGTCAATTTGTACCTCTCTATCTACATTATTCCGTGATTTATTTAGTTTTCAAATTTATACTGGCATATTGATCACCCAGTGTATACAGGGTGATTCACCTAACACTTGCACCGCAAAGTGCTATTGATGTGCGGTTTTCAGAGAATGAATAGGTAGTTAGGGGCTCGTATTGTTAGACAATCAACAGATTGTAATAAATACCCGAGCGGTCTAAGGGGCTGCAGTCACGGACTGTGCGGCTACTCCCGGCGGAGGTTCGAGTCCTCCCTCGGGAATGGGTGTGTGTGTTTGTCCTTAGGATAATTTAGGTTAAGTAGTGTGTAAGCTTAGGGACTGATGACCTTAGCAGTTAATTCCCATACGATTTCACGCACATTTTTTGCAATAAATTAAGAAAGTGTATTTTTTGCACAAACATATACTTTTTTTAAATGGAACAACGCCTATTGACGTTAGCAAACTAAAAGGAGCTATATTAGAATGTCAGTGGTGTTAGTTGCAGGGTTCCTGTGGGGTTCGTTTACGAGATATCGCACTTTGGAAAGTTCCCACAACACACTTGTGCAATGCCTGTGGTAGCACACACTAAAGAATAACACAAGTGCATACATTAGTTAAGTGGATTCTGACCAGTAACGAGAAAACTGACGATGACAGGGTGCCTTCAAAAGGGCCACCGGCAGCGGCAACACACGCTTCGTTTCTGGTACTGCTGCACACTTGCTAGCATACCAGTGGAGTTGTCCCAACAGGCTGCAGTAATACGTTGCTGCATATCATCGGGTGCAGTAGACACCACCTTTCACCACAGGAAAAGTCTACAAGCGCCAAATCCGAGGAACGGGCCAGCCAAGGTACAGGTCCTCTGAGTCCAGTCCAACAATTTGGAAACAATTCCTTAAGGCATGCTGCAGTGCTTCGTTTACTTTGGGGTTGACAGCCATCATGTTGGTACCACAGGTTCCTCCTAGTCTTCAGAGAAAGATGTTCTGTTAGGGAGCTACGATATTTGTGCGCTTTCAATGTTCCGTCTATAAAAACAGGAGTATGAGCTAACGGTTCGCTACCTCACAGCGCACTTTACACTCCTTAGATGCTGACGCTCCATCTGCTGAAGCCAACAGGGATTGTCAGCAGGTCAATAATGCATGTTTCGGCGGTTTACCTCGACATGGGTGTTAAATGTGGCTTCATCACTAGACAAGGCACATGATACATGAGGAGTATCGTATCTTAACGCTTATGTACAGACGTTAACACGATTCTCATAATCGTTTCCAGGCAGCTCTTGATGGAGGAGATGTGACAGGGATGGGACCTACGTCAGTAGTGAATGCGAAGGACACTTGCCAGAATCAAGCCACTTCGACGTGCGATTGCGCCGGAGCTAACGTATCAACTGCAACAGCTGCAAGAACATTAATTTCTTCCCCCTTTACTGGCGTCACTTGATCCCTCTGTTATGTTTTCTAGATGTTACACTATCACTTTCATGTAAGTGGTTGAAGCGGCTGATAAATAACTGATGAGATGGTTGACGTCTGTTGGGATATCTTAACGTATACACCATACAAGAACGAAATGCATTCGTCCTACACTTTCTATCCACCTTGAGTACCATGGGCATGTTGACTTTTTCTGCATTGGTAAATCCCGTCGTCCACTCACAACTTATGCTTGGATTCTTACATACTAACTCAGTAGCAAATCGCAATGCACTCAAGGAGCACACAATCACACTGTAGGCTAACATAACAACCTCGTAGCTAGCAGCTACGCAGGCTGAATGGCACAAACAAGTGTCGGTGTAGAAACTTTTCAATATACATCTCGTGAACGACTTGCACTGGAATTCTCGAACAAACACCACTGATATTCTATTAGGCCTACAACTTTGCTTCCGCCGTTTTGCAGTGGACGGCATTAGTGGCAAGTAGTGGTGCAAATCGTAGGTCGTAAGTGTCCTACAGTAAGCTTAGGCATTTGAGAACATAACGCCATCAGAATATTTGATTGCATCTTAACGTTATTCTCGGCTGAATATGTCAACTTACGAGCCAAATCTTTTCATCTGCGGGAGATTTTAATTTTCTGCTTTGAAATGAAGAAATCTGCGGCTGAGGCTCATAAAAAGCTGGGTAAGACCTATGATGAGATGCCTGATAGTGACAGAACTTTGCAGAAAATGGTTTCCATGCTTCCAGAACGGTGATTTTGACGTTGAAGACCGGCATAGTTATGAAAGAGAGAAAGCTGTCGATGCTACTGCAACCGACGAGAACAATCACAGGAGATCATTACCGAAAGTAATTGATGTGTTTGAGCAGAGCACTGAAAGACAAACGGCCACAGTACAACGATAGACATGAAAAAATGGTTTTGCAGCGAGACAGTGCTCGACTCCATGTCGCAAAACCCGCCAAAACATACCTGGAAACGTTGAAATGGGATGTGCTACCCCACCCACCGTATTCTCCAGACATTGTTCAGTTTGACTAACAAGTTTTTAGTTCAATAGCACACGAGCTGGCTGCCCAGCACTTCCTGTCATATGAACAATTGCTAAATTGGATCGATGCATGGATCTTCTCGGAAGACGCCCAGTTCTCCCGCCACGGGATTCTTATGCTGCCCGAAAGATGGGAGAAAGTAGTGGCCACCGATGGCCAGTTCTTTGAAACGCAAATTTTTTAAAATGCTCACAATAAAAATATGGCATTTTAGTCTTTGGTCGCTATTCTTTATTTTCAGTGACCGGTTTCGGGCAAGCTGCCCCTCTTCAGGTCATATATTGCAGAACTGTACTGACAAGTTACTCTGTAACTGCAAAATATGATCTGAAGATGGGCAGCTAGCTCGAAACCGGTCACTGAAAATAAAGAATAGCGATCAAAGACTGAAATGCCATAGTTTTATTTAATGAACGATCGCGGAATTCCCATTAAGACAATCATGTCTAGTTTTGACATGCTCACAATAAAGTCTCGAACTTTGAGAAAAAACGGCGGAAGCGAAGTTGTAGCCCCAGTAATTTACCCTCATTTTAGTTTGTTAGTGTGAACCGACATTGTTCCATTTTAAAAAAGTGAATGCTTGTACAAAAATACACTTTCTGAGTATTATTAAACTGTGTTGATTGGCTAACAGTAAGAGCCCCTGACTACCAATCCATTCTGTGAAAACCGCGCGCCGGACGGAGTGGCAGAGCGGTTCTAGGCGCTACAGTTTGGAACCGCGTGGCCACTACTGTCGCAGGTTCGAATCCTGCCTCGGGCATGGATGTGTGTGACGTCCTTAGGTTAGCTAGGTTTAAGTAGTTCTCAGGTCTAGGGGACTGATGACCTACGAAGTTAAGTCCCATAGTGCTCAAAGCCAAAACCGCACGTCATCGGCACTTTCCATTTCCGCAATATTTGCAGTGCAAGTCGAGGCGGCCAATGATCTGTTCAGTGCAGCTGCACATCAGGCTCAAACTCTTACGAGAATCGGGGAAATGTCGCAAGTAATGAGGAGGCCGGCCGGTATGGCCGAGCGGTTCTAGGCGCTTCATTCTGGAACCGCGCGATCGCTACGGTCGCAGATTCGAATCCTGCCTCGGGCATGAATGAGTGTGATGTCTTTTGGTTAGTTAGGTTTAAGTAGTTCTACGTTCTAGGGGACTGATGACCTCAGATGTTAAGTCCCGTAGTGCTCAGAGCCATTTGAGCCAAGTAATGAGGATAATGGGCAAGGGGCACGTTCAAATGGCTCTGAGCACTACGGGACTTAACATCTGAGGTCATCAGTCCCCTAGAACTTAGAACTACTTAAATCTAACTAACCTAAGGACATCACACACATCCATGCCCGAGGCAGGATTCGAACCTGCGACTGTAGCGGTCACGCGGTTCCAGACTGTAGCGCCTAGAACCACTCGGCCACAACGGTCGGCCGGCAAGGGGCACGACATTGGTAGTGTGTGGATAAGTTGAGAATTTGGGTGTGACGGGAGGCGTGCTATGGTAGTCCACGCAGTTGCGTTGACCACCGTGTCCGGATGGTGCAGTGGTCAGCGCCCCTGCCTAGTATAAAGGAGACCCCGGGTTCGAATTCAGGTCCGGCCCAAATTTTCAATTAAATCAATGTCTGCTCGAAACCAACGTCCGTAATTCCTTTGCGTCTCGACATATTTGTTAATCTGCTTGTTCAGCATTTATAACCAGTCTGGGGATGAATAATTATTTGTCCGGTGAGCTTATCTTCTGAATTAGATTCGTTTAACGAAATGGATGGATGACAGGAACGAAATTAAAGTAGACGCAATAACGCGTAGAGAGGACGAGACGAAGAGCACGAAATCACCCAAAAGGCTGAAAATTTAAAAAATAAATAAACATCTAAGCAGAGGCTTATCTTCATTTCAGCGTCCCTGGAAAGGCGTACGCTTTGGAGAACGTGTTTTTAAAGGAGTGGGCTGATGACGGCGAGGTGTGGGGCCGCAGCAGCCGCGTGTCCCACGGGAGGCGGCCCATGCTTGTTTGTACACAATGCCGATGCTGGCGCCTCGCTAATGGATTACTCCGGCTGGCGGCGCCTGCAAACAAAGCAGCAGCGGCAGCGGCAACGGCACGGCACCAGAGTCCGCTGGTTTGGCGCGCGCCGTCCACCAGCGGAGTGCTGGAAGCTGCGTTGTGTTGCGCGGGAGTTTCAAAACAGCGGAAGGCGCCGAGCCTGCGACACACACACAGCAACGAGCGCGCGTTTACACAGCGCGGCCGACGAGAGGCGTTTCGTGCTGCGTCAACGTTCGCAGTATTTGGTTACTCAAAATAATTAGGCAGCCAATTCCCTAGAGCTTATTGTCCATGCCTTTGTAGCTTAGAAGGAATTCTCTTGCAGTGGCATTCGATCCTTTCTGTGTTACAACGACCCAGAGATGTTTACCCCGATTTCAAGATTAAATGTTAATTATGTTTATAGTCGTAACGTTTGTTTTTTGCTACCAGTCTACTAGAGATCCCTTGAAGTTTCTGTGCAGCCGTGTCTCATTCAACACTTTCGCCACAAGGAGCGCTGTGTGAGCTACATCGTAAAAATGGCTTCCCCCAGAAGAAAGCTCAGTGCGTCGTGTGGCTAACAGAAACCAAATCACCGATTACTGTGGAGCGAAAGTTTGTGTCCCATTGTGGGAAGAAAGCACCTAATGTCAATCAAAATGTGGATGGGAACCCTTTTAGCAAAGGGATAGGTTCAGAAACGGACAACCAGCGGCAAAACGTCTCTTTCGGAGGAGACGGTGCAGCCAGTCGAAGCCGCATTGACGAGGTCGCCATAGAAATCGAATGGACTAACTTCATGGGAGCTTCAAGTGTCCAAGAGTTCAGTGCATAGAGTGGTTCACAAACGTCTTAAACTGTACGTGTACATTGTCCAAATTGCTCAGGCATTACAACCAGATGATCGTCCAAAAGCTGAACAATTTGCAATGCACATCTGAACCGACTGTGAGGACAATGTTTTCTTGAAGGCTGTGTGTTTCTTCGATGAAGCTACATTTCATGTTTCCGGCTCAGTTAACCGATATATGTCCCGATTCGAGGATCAGAAAATCGTCATGTCGTACGGTAATACATTCGGGACAGCACAAAGGTTAATGTGTGGTGTGGGTTAATGTGTGATCGAGTGACTGGTCCTTTTTTGTTCCTAGACAGCAATGTAAATGGATCTGTTTGCTGGTGAGTTATGCCGTTCCCCAGCTACAGGACATGCAAGACACTACCATCTTTCAGTAAGATGGCGCTCCCCTCGTTGGGCTCAGGAAGTCTGTGATTTTCTTAATGAAACCTTTCCCAATAGGTGGACTGGCAGAGACGCCCCAGTTCTATGATCCATGACATTATCCCCTTTGCTTTCTTTCTTTGGCGGTACTGTGGCATTGCGCAACGCGTCAGAGATGCCATTGGCACAATCGCACCAGACATGTCGATGAATGTGTCGCAAGAGATTGAATACCGGATTAATATTTTTCGTATTACAAGGAGAGCACAATACACTGAAGTGATTCAAATGTTGAAACCTGTTCCTGGTATTAAATGTTTCTCTAAGGTTTAAAACTTAACGAGTAGAGGCCTGCGTGGCGTAACGCATGTTTCAATTTCTGAATTCAGTAAAGCTTTACATTCATTTACTGTCATTTGTACTCAGGTGGTACATACCAAAACGTTTCCTATATGGTTATGGCCGCATGACAGGAATTAACGGACTTTGAACGTGGAGTTGTAGTTGGAGCTAGACGCATGGGACATTTATGAAACCCTGCATTTACCGTGTGCGAAAGGGAAGTTTCGGGGCAAACATAATTGTCCAGAATTAAACATGGTCGTGCCCTTACGTTTGTGTGCTGGTAGAATTGCTTCTTAATAACTTTCACTGCCCTGTTTCCGCACTAGACATAAATCTGCGATAAAACATTCCTTCTAATAGCATTTCAAATTACGAAAGGCATTCAGTAAGTAATGTAATGCTTTTTTTCTGGAAGCAGGTTGGTTTTATTCAGGATTCCAGTACACCATATTATTCCCCAATCTTTTTGGCTACAAAACCCTATTTTTCATCGTGCAATGCGACGATCTCATCCCACCTTACTGGGCGAGCCTGTATGCTTGCATGCTACTATTCTAGCGGTCGACGTCGAAGCCAATGTCTTGCTGAATCAATAACCTACCCATCATGCACATCCTACTTCCCGCATAATGCATCCTTCATTAGGCCAAACAGATGCAAGCACGTAGGTACGAGATCCAGGCTGTAGGGTGTGTAGGTCGGATGAAGATCCCAGCCGGCACACACCCTTGAGTACCCCAACTGGTGGACGAGTGTTTCAGCACTAATAACAGAGACCTCCAGTTGTGCAGCGGCGTATTTCATTGTGGTCCATCCATCAACTCGAATGAGAGTGTCCGCACGCTCCAGCACTGCAGGAGTCACAGCTGTGTGTGACCGGACGGCACGCGGGAGATCGAATAGGTCTGCGCGATCTTGTGGCGATGGTGACAGACGCCTCGCCTACCGATTCGCCGTGCTTTTGTTCACTGCCAGGTCAGGGTAGACATTCTGCAAGCGTGCATAAATGTCTGCGATTCTCTGGTTTTCCACCAAAACAAACTCAATACAGCTCTCTGGTCTACGTATTGCACTGCCACCTATCTGAACTTCATGAAACCTAGGGATTTAAGCGGGAATATTCCACGATGTCCCACAACAAATTCCGCATTTTTTTCAACCGAAACTGGCCGAGAAAGAAAATGTTGCTTTATTTATTGAACGCCACTCATACGACTGAGAAAGAGAGAGAAAGAGAGAGAGAGAGAGAGAGAGAGAGAGAGAGAGAGAGAGAGTGAGCGCGAGAGAAAAACAACAGAGACGCATAAGGGAAATGTAACAGTCTGAGGAATGTGGTCTGCAGCTGTTAACGATTCCTGCCGAATGTCTTTAACGGGAAGGGTCTGCGCTTGCTGCCTTACTTCAGAAGACGTTGAAAAAGTATGTATATCTAAGATGCCGCTGTGTTTATCAAACTCTAGCACCAGCGCCCTGCCGAATGGGCCTCGCACATCTGCTAGTGGGACGTCAGCAGCTGACTGTGGTGGTTACGATGGGGCATTCGTGGGACTATACCAATATAGGGAGTTAAAGTTTTTAATTTTTTAGGGGTTACCTAAATGCTTCCAAGAAATATACAGGTAAAATATACTTGGCTGCAGCCGGTACTCGGTACCAGCACGGGCTGTGTGACGAACATAATAAGGATTAAGGTCAATTTGCTACTGCTGCAGTGGGATACGAACTGTTCACCTTTAGTTCTGAAGAAGCGCTAACTTCTAGAGGACAAAATCAGACACAACAATTGAGAACCTGACTGGCAAGAATGAATAAGCGTACTTCACAAGCTATTCAGTCAATCATATTATCATCCATAAATACTGGGTCTCAACTGCTGTGGTTGATTTTTGTCTCTAGGTTGGCTTATTAAAAAATATAAGTATCTCCTCCATTAACAAATCAGTTGCGTAAAATTCAAAATATTGTTTTCCCTACACGTTTGTACCATGTTAATGATAACATATTTCCCCACTTTCACAATTCATTTATCCATTCCTTCGATCTCGGGTCTGTTTTAAATTAACTTGATTACTAACTAGTGGATGATGAATTTTCAGATCTTGCCTACACGTCAGATTTAAACCATCCACGACGAGTTTTTTTTTTTTTTACAAAAAGCAATAACCGCCCGATTACCTATGCTTATTTCCTAATCTTTGATCTCTAACTCATTGCTTTAACACAAGAGAGAAAAAATTCACACAAGAACTACAAGATTCAACATGAAAGCTTTAGAGAAATTCCCAACACTATCGAGTGGGAGCCGAGACAAGAACATGTCGCACAGAAGAAAGAATTCTTAAATTGGCATTGTAATATTGCTGATTTACCAGTCCTCTGCTGCTGTTAACTGTTGTATGATTGTTAGATTATTACCGTCTGTATGCAACTGGACAAAGGCATATTTGTTTTACTTGATATTTCTCTACATGTAGTCTTCCCATGAAAAAAGGAAAACGAAAACAACTATTAGTGTTTCGTGACAGTCTACTGACTGCCAGATTATAGTTGCAAGTCTGTGGCCTACACCTAACGCTCTACATCTGCTGATGTCCGCAGCCTGTGTGTGTGTGTGTGTGTGTGTGTGTGTGTGTGTGTGTGTGTGTGTGAAATCTTGTGGGACTTAGCTGCTAAGGTCATTAGTTCCTAAGCTTACACACTACTTAACCTAAATTATCGTAAGGACAAACACACACACCCATGCCCGAGGGAGGACTCGAACCTCCGCCGGGACCAGCCGCACAGTCCATGACTGCAGCGCAGCCAATGTAAAGGTGACAAAAATATGTGGAAGTTACTCGCAGAAATAAGCTTGTTTCACATTTTCTACGTTTCAACAGTACACGCTGGCGGCAGTTACAGCATTACACGAAACACAACAAAGCGGTTTACGTTTCTAACGACTTTCTCGTAAAGATACGATAGGGCATCGGCAAATTGTGTTGGACTGGAACGCAGATGGAGTTGATAACAGTTGGCACATATTGCGCAAAAGCGTTACTCGTAATTCACAAGTGGTGCAGAATAATTCTGTTGTATGGATTTTTATACAACTTAGGTTAAGTTCGTTTCGTTCAAAAGAATTAACTGGAATACTATGATAAAATTCTTTATTTTGGACCGTTTAAAGCCAATGGAAATTCATCTAGAGTTGATGAAGATTATATGAATCTTTTACTCAATTTTCAATAGTTATGAAATAGATGAATGTGTTAAAACGTCAATAACAAAAGAAAGAGTTCAGTATATTTTACACGAAAAATTAAACCATGAGAAAGGCATGTGCAATGTGAGTGCAGCATCCGCTGAATAGAGAGCAAAATTAAATGTAAAAAACAAAGCTTTCAGCAATGTTTGGAACGATATAGAAATAGTTTTGCTCGCCGATTTGCTTCTGTTGATGAGAAGTGAGCCTATCAGTTCGCACCAGGAAAGGAACAGCTATAACAGCAATGAGGGTACGCCGGCGGTTCCATCCAATATAAGATAATTGGGACAAACGGATAACTAATAAAATATTTGAAAAGAATTGACCAAATGTTTTGTGAAATGATTAGTGTTGAAATAAGAAATAAAATAGATTAGAGAAACATCTGACGTATGTTAGAATCATGTTCAGAATCCTGTAGAATAGCTGACATGGCCGTACTTTAGTGACAGAAATTCCACCAGACACCCACCTTCTATTAATCTTTAAAATTAGAAGATTATAAGTTAAATATTGAACATTAAATTCTCAATCGGTACCTCCTTTGCTGTAAATGTTTTCGATCATCGTTCAAGCACGTGCAAAATGTTTCTCGAATCTATTTTATTTCTTACTTTTGGAGAAATCATTTCAAAAAGCATTTTACCGCGTTTTTGTTCTCCAGTTTTTTTTCAATTCTCAAGTTTTGTTCAGAAAGCAAGAAACATAATGTATTTAAATATCGTACGGTATTCTATTATTATCAAGAGTATAGAGATCAGGGAGAGGCAGAGGAGCTTCAATGTATGCTGTAATTTGTTATTTTTCGACACTTTATTCTCATAGCTAGCAGCTGTTCGTGAAATATTTCAATTTCCCCCCAAATCGCTAATATAGTGTCCATGATCACACTGACTACTTTCAGGTAATGGAATATTTTATCTGCAAAACTAGACCACCCGCTGGTGAATTTGACCATATGTCGATTTCCTACTCTTCGTCCGGCCATGAAAATCCAAAATTTCTAGGGAGTCTTTTTTTCACTTCGCTCGACATTTGAGCAAAAACAAAGTAGAGAAGACCTAGATTGCTAGAGAAGAAAATAGTTTTTTATCCGGACCAAATAGTAGGAATATCTTTCGACGGGACATAACATACTGTGCTTGTCAACAACAAAAAATTCAAAATTCTCACGTAACTTCAGTGTAATATTATTTGTTTACATTTTGCGCTAAAACTGAAACTTCAATGTTGGACTGACTCGCCCTGTTTTCACACATTATTACAGAAACGATAATTAATTATTGCTGCTACGAATGAAAATCAAACGAGTACTTATACTAATAACAGGAGATTTATATGTTGAAAAATACCGAGGCACAGTGTAATACGAAGTTAATATTGTACGGATAATTTATGTAACTGTATGGACGTATACTTATGGTAATACAATTGATGGTTAAAAAATTTCGTAATTAGATATTTTCGTATTATAGATTGCATGTTACAGAAGTATGGCGTTCCAAGGTAACAGTACATTGAAGATGATCAAAAACGCGTTGTTCTTGGTTCGATTTGTTATAATTAAATGTGAGTTAATACCATATTGGCGATAAATGCCTTCATGGGATGGTAAAATGAAAGAAAAGGACGTTAAGGTTGTTCGTTACAGGAGCTGAGTCTATTGTAGTTGTTATGGGTATGGAGTTATGAAGTAATGTGTAGTTCGTTTAGATCTCATATCAGATTTTTTTTATTCACCTTCGCATCTTCTAAAAGATTCTGCAACTTCCTTAGCAATTTATTATAAGTATTTCTGTAATATATGATGTTATATAAACGTAAGTGCGCCCTGTTTCATGAGGGAATTTGTTCAGTTTTGTGAACATGTCGAGAAACATGGACCAACGAATCACAAAACTGACTGGAAATCATATTCGCCGTTGCCTGTAGAAATTATTTGTTTCACAACTGGAATTTCGGCCTTTGGACCATTTTCAGGTGTTACTGTAAAAGATTTTAAACTAAGCTGACGTGTCCTGAAGCAAAATGTTTTGCAGTACCACTTAAAAATTACCCGAAGACCGAAATTACAATTGTAAAATTAATAATTTGTATACTCAACAGGAAGTATGATGTCCTTTAAAAAAGGTCAGAAAATTCTATGTCATTGGCTGATTAGATTGGAATTCAGTATTTGTTTATTAATCCAGAAATGTCCTACATTCCATGCTACATTGACATATGATTCTATTATAAATATTTCGTATGTGCGTGCACCCCCGTCCCCCTACCCCAACACACAGACTTACAGCAATAATTCAATAAATAAATCACTCTTGGCATTGTCTACAAACAGTTTGTACTTCTTGCAATAAGATGTTTTGCAATTTTTTTGTATTTCACATGTGCTAAAAGTTTTGCTATTGTATAGGGACAGTGGTCAAATAATAATAACCTTAAGGTTTAACTAAAAATGTAAGAATGATGAAGTAACGTTTATGTTGTTGCAAGATTATTGTAAATTAGCATCACTGTATGTAACAGAGCTTTTATAAGTTGATGTTCTTACTGACTGGACATGGAACTTTACTTTTCCTTCTATCACGACCCTGGATGTCGGATTTTTTATTTACGTACACTACAGACAGAGCAACATGATCAGTACATGAACAAGGAGGAAATGTGAGTTTTAATGCAGTTAACGTAGGAATTAAACGCCTCTCTATTTTCGTAAACAACCTATGTGATCTGCGAGCCAGGTACAGCCAACAATTATCACTGGATACCGCTGCAGTGGTAATTTCACGTTAAGCAGGACGTCCAGAGGCGTACGAGCAAGACTGGCCGCGGGGCGTACGTCACGGAGGTAGTCTTGTGCTCGCTCACTCGCTCAAATCATCAGACAAACTGCGTTTCTACACCTGTTAACTCGTAACTAGGCGTGTCCGTACAAACTAAAACTGAATCTTCTTCTGGAATCCGCTATTATGGAATCTTACTGTTATTGGTCCTATAATGATGGGAAGTCCATGGGCCTACTTATAATTTGTTACACCTGTGCTGGCGTACAATAAAATAAAATCATGCTAAAATGATTATTAGTTGCATAAGGCACCAATTCCAGCATCTAATGAGTACTGTTAAGCAGAAGAGACTAAATGCTGTAAACAAGCCGTTATACCATTTATATCGAGTATTGATCTTAAATTAAATTTTGCTGTAGTACTGTTAAACAGTAAGACTTTATAATAGCAGATTCCAGTGGAAGATGCAGTTCTCGTTAGTACTTACACACCAAGCTGCGAGTTAACAGTTTTAGAAACGCATTTTGTCTGCTGAGCTGAGCTAGCGAGCGAGTTCAGGACCACCTTCGTCGCGGACGCGCCACGGCCTGTCTTTCTCCTGGGCCTCGGGACGTCCCATGTGATGTAGGTCCTGTGTATCGTGTGGTTTGTTTTAACGTCCACCTTCACGTCAACGTCAACTGCCTTGTCCCGTTTGAGGATCGCTTTAGCTTACCTGACGATTATGACTATAGGGAAGATACCCAGCCTCAGTGTTAAACTAACACAAAATTTGGTACATCATGCAAATTGTGGATCCTTTACGACGGAACATTCATTAGAAAAGAGAGTGAGGAGTTGTTTGATCAGGTAGAGTTGGATGGCGAACCTCTAATTAAGGGATTTTTCCCCAAAGAAGACTATATGGAAGTCGTATGTGGGAATTTTGGAAACTTTCCTCAATCGCACTTTAGGGGTGGATATACTATAAAGTGTTCTCGGGATGGAATCTACTCGCTGGAAAATCTTAGGATTATGTTCGTGGACGTAGCAGAGAACTTCTTTGGGAAATAAGTGCGGTTTTGATCTAAAAAACATACAGCCTGGCAAGACTTCTGGTTGGACTGCGTACCGAGCCGGTGAGGTTCGGCCAGCTGCCCTCTCCCCTTCACCAGAGCCGCCCTTTGGCGACGTCAAGGAGCGCTGCAGTCGCTGTCAACAGAAACAAAACACGGCGCGCTGGCGGCCGGGGGCTGTCAGGCACGGGAACAATGGCGCCCATTATGTGTTTCCGGTAGCGCTGCGACGTCCTCATTGCCGGAAACGGAAACACAAAAAGTTTCTGTTTCATGTTGGGGTATTCGAGGTAAACAAAACGGTCGTGTTCAAATACAGCAAGAGTCTTCACAAACGTTGAAAGGCCAACGAAATCTACTACGCAGTATTTGTCATTTTTTAAAAATCTTTATTTATTTTATTCAATTTTTGTTCATAAGACCTTACATTCGTCCTACTTGGTTGTCGCCAGCTTCGAGTTGCAGTTATTGTCTTTCAATTTAAAACGAGTTACATTAAATTTTTAGCAACAAGTTTTCAGAACAAACATATTTCAGTAAACCAGCTAGAATACTCAGCAGGCATTAACAAGAGTTGATACACAGATCATATGAAACTCATATGAAAATAGTGTAGAATATCATTTTTCAGGGCATTATAGTTTTAAATTAAATTAATGTAAATGCAAATAATAAATCTGCTTTTCGAAAAGAATTCAGTGACTGCTGTAAGAACTAATACAGTGCTCTACTGATAAGGGGCATCTTCGCATACGTAGCAATCACAGACGCCTGCTAATTCTATTAGTGCTACGTATCCGAACATGCTCATGTGCACAGGGTACTTTTTAACTGTAAATACTTTTACTGTCGACAAATCTGTGTATAGTGTGCTGTATTTTATCTGCCCTAATGGAACAAGTTATATACCAAAACTCTTTTGAAGACTGGAAGGTGACTGTTACAGCTGTTGAAAAGGGTTGTCAAAAATAAAGACTAATTTATGCGATTTTAGGTATTGAAAATTTTTTCCCAAGTTAAACGTAGACCGCTCCGTAAGTTCTAAATATGAGAAAATTCAGTCTTTTTGTTTATTGTCGTCATTACTTCGTCGATGTATAGAGTGAACAGTAGGCGCGAAAAACTACACCCCTCTATTACACCTTCTTTTAACCGATCACTTAAATTTTAGTCTTCAATTCTTATTGTTCCCTCTGGGTTTATCTGTCCACGACACTTCCGCGGTACCACGTTCCAAAAAGCCGGGCACGGAAATTTGATTTTTCAGGGGGTCCTATCTCGAATTCTATTGATCACACAGATAAGAGGTCACATGTTTTGGGCAGCCCCTGACCTAGTGACTATTTGTGTATCCATCGGAGGAACGGGCATACTGTATCTATCCTACAGTAAAGGGTGAAAACTTAAATAATACACACTTCCTTCAGCCCCAGCAAATTGAGCAAGTCGGTTGATTCTTTTGCATTAGGTATGGTCTAGGGCGGACCTTAGACGGCTTATAAAACCAACACTTGTTCATGGACGGTTCCTGAGAAAACACCGAAAAACCATTATTTTTTAGTACGAAATGTACCAATTGTGGGGATGGTGCGCTTCTATAATTACTGTTAATGGCAATTCGTGAAATTTGTACAATGAGATATTCTCGGGGAACCTCGACACTTTTTCGGTATCATTATCCGTTACCGAGATCCGCAAGTTCAAAGTCACTGTACTTAGGTGCGTAAAATATGCTTGCAATATCCCATCTGAGGCGTAAATCTTGTCTTAACTGACGTATTGACATATGGCAAGGGCTCTAGGGTCACTGCAAGGGTTCTGAGGTCACCAAACTATGCTTTTAGTCCGTTTTTTCACCAATAAAACTTTACGAAGCGCTGTCTCTTGCGACTTCACGCCTATACAAATATGTCGAAATTGGTACTGCACTGACAAAAAATGGACTAAATAGGATATTTAACAAGCCTGAAAGAAAAGTGATTCCGTAAAACTCTGTACTGCTGGAATGACTGTAAATTCAGTAAAATATTTCTAATAATAGTTTTACTCTTTTAGGATACAAATCACTTGCCGGGCGTTTTCGGCGAATTGCGATCGATGAAAAATGTAAGTCAAACGATTTTGTGTTAACCCTATATTACGCGTACTTGGAAATTTTTGGAAAATTGTGGTAAGATCCTATGGGAGCAAACTGCTGAGGTCATCGGTCCCTAAGCTTACACATTACTTAATCTAACTTTAACTTACGCTAAGGACAACACACACACCCAAACCCGCGGGAGGACTCGAACCTCCGACGGGAGGCGCCTCCGAACACGCAGCTACCCCACGCGGCTTATGCGGACTTGTTTTTTGTTCATGTGTCAAAGTATGCCGAGCGGGGTAGCCATGTGGTCTAAGACGCCTTGCACGGTTCGCGTGGCTGCCCCCGTCGGAGGTTCGAGTCCTCTCTTGAGCGTGTGTGTGTGTGTGTGTGTGTGTGTGTGTGTGTGTGTGTGTGTGTTGACCTTAGCGTAAATTAGAAGTTAGATTAAGTTGTGTGTAAGCCTATGGACCGATGACCTCAGCAGTTTGGTCCCATAGAACTTACCACAAATTTCCAGAATGTTTGTCAAAGTATACAGGTGTGTCGAAGTATATAAATAAAATGTCAAAACTTCACTGACTTATAGAATTAGATTTATAAAAGTAGCGCAACTTGCTGTAACAGGGAAAAGAAGGGAACCAGCGGAAAAATGCCCCTGTCAGAGAACAAATAAGGCAAATATGTTCCTCTTTATAAGACTTGCAGAAAAGTGCGGATACATATGCCTGAATCCTTATTCCCCCTTCTCCACCAAAAATTTTGGTATGCAAACGTAGTCACGATTTTCTTGTGCTGAAAGAAATTAGCAGAGAGACACTGACGGTGGAAGAGAGAGGAGACAGTGCCAATGGGAGAGAAAGAGGAGACAGTGATGGTGATAGAGAGAAAGTGGTAGTGAAAGAGAAAGAGGTAAAGGCAATAGCAGTTGTACTCGAAGAGAGACGTGAAATTGATAGTCAGTGAGAGACAGTGACAGTGAAAGAGAAAGAGAGATGGATGGAGATAGAAGCAGTGGAAGCAAAGGAGAGAGGAGACATGGAAATCAAAAATATAGATGGCTGGAGACCATGCATAGGATTGCGGGGTCTGGACCCTCCAAGACCGGCGAAATGTAACTCGTAGGTACAGCGTAGGGCGCATTTTGGGCCGAAATAGGGTATATGGCAAATTTTTGAGCTGCCAAGATATGGTAGAGACAACGGCAGTGGGAAAGAAAGACAGAAGGAGAGAGTGTAAGTGAGAGAGGAGACAATGGTGGTGGGATATACTTTAAATCAATGGGAGAAAAAGGAGACAGGGAGATATTCAGACGGTGCCAGGGACAGGGAGATGCTGAGTGTGAAGGTTTCACTACAAAGAGAGACTGGGTAAAAGTATTTACAATATTCTGTGTCAAAAGAGTGTGAATATGTTCGCAAGCCAAAATTTTTGATGAGGAAGGCGGAACGAAGATGAAGCAGCTGGTTATCCACTTTGGTGTCAGAAGCATATTCGCCTCTTTTGTGCCGACACAGGAGAATTTTTCCGCTGTGTTTGTATATTACGCGTCTTTCCCTACAGCTAAAAAATGGTTCAAGTGGCTTTGAGCACTATGGGACTTAACTTCTGAGGTCATCAGTCCACTAGAACTTACAACTACTTAAACCTAACTAACCTAAGGACATCACACACATCCATGCCCGCGGCGGATTCGAACCTGCGACCGTAGCGGTCGCGCGGTTCCAGACTGTAGCGCCTAGAACCGATCGGCCACCCAGGCCGGCCCTATAGCTAACAACTGTTATCTATACAAGTATATACTTTCCCAAATAAATACATTCGCAAATGATTAAGGTTTAAGAAAGGAAAAGCTACATGATAACAGTGAAAGAAACTAAGACTAGAAGAGCACTTGAGAAAAAATGCAAAGGCAAGTCAACATCCCGCACATTAAAATTGTACTCCCACCAGGTAGCGTAGGAGGTTAAAGCTTTGTTGCCAAATCCTGACAACTTGTTTCCTGATGATGAAGTTCTCAAGTTATCAGCCAAGTGAAGATGTCGTTCTGCGGCAACGTTTTAACAAGTTTCCTACTTGTCATCTTCCGGAATATAAACCTGTTTTCTAGTCACGATTTCAGTTAGGAAATGTTTCAGTACGATGCAAGTTGCGTTGAGGCTACATAACACATACGCTGGCTAATATCGGTTGCAGGACGTATGTTTATAGACTTCCAGGCTGCACTGATCGGAAGAGTTATTTACCCTGGATAAGCAAAGGACGCCCAAGTCACCGTCTCTGTATAAGCTCTAGTAAGCTCTAGGTTATTTCTACCGACAAATCGAAGCAAACAGCAGTGAACTTGATACAGGAACTTGTGCTGCAGACTCGTATTTCAGTCGACCGCGGCTGGCCACGCGGTTCTAGGCGCTGCAGTCCGGAACCGCGCGACTGCTACGGTTGCAGGTTCGAATCCTGCTTTGGGCATGGATGTGTGTGATGTCCTTAGGTTAGTTAGGTTTAAGTAGTTCTAAGTTCTAGGGGACTGATGACCTCAGATGTTAAGTCATTTGAACTCGTATCTCACCAATTTGGTATTGCTCTCGCCACGGAGACAGCGGGTTGTTGAATGCAGCAATGCTAATGGAAGGAATGTTGAACATTTAAAGTAAGGAAGAGTTGCATGTGGTACATTGGTACCTTCTGTTTCTGTCCATTTCCCATGGTTAATGTACTGTGAAGAGTTGTAGAAAGTAACTACTAGCATGAAAATACAGTGTTTTTGGAATACATTTTCTTCTCCTGAATATGAAGAATGCATCCTGAAAGTTTGGACATAATTACACTCTGTACATTTTTGGGTCGTGAACCAAATTAGAGTTTATATTGTTATCTGTATTGATAGATGAATTCGTTGTATGCGTGAATGATGATAATTCAAGATAATAGTGTCTCTCTCTCAATCAGGACCACTAACTGCTGAGTCCTACATTCTAGCGAAATTTCGCTTTAGATTCTAGATTTCCAGGCCCTAGATTGCATGATGCCGTGAATACCATCTCGTTGAGAAAAGATTTCGTGAAAGGTGCCTAGTGTGCAGTATCTCATGGTATCTCAGAGAGAGTAGTGTCACAGTTGAACAGAGGAGTTGCAGTTTTACCTGTAATAATCAAATATGCACTATGGTGATCAATTCAGGGTATAAACAACAAACAGTTATGTCGATAATTCTGATCAAATACGTCTGCAACAGTTATATCCATTAAACATCTAAGACCGCTGATGGGTTTAAACTTTAACAGCCATGTTTTGACAAACTTTTTACTATTGAAGTATTATACTAAGTAAAGATGGTGTTGTGACCGATATTGTAAATAGTTACTGATAATTTACTAAGCATATTTTGAAGATTGTTGTTAATCAACCGAAACCGGTAATAATAAAATTGTAATTTTCTTTTTTTATTGTGATCAAGCCTATTAAAATTTTTAAAATGTAATACAGATACTGTCAGGTCTCACGGCCATATAAAATTATTTATGGGAATGACTAATGGCAGACTATGATTCACTGGAAGCATCCTCAAAAAGTGTAGTCCATTCACGAAAGAAATGTTCTTCAAAACCTTCGTTCCAGCGATGCATCATTTCTGCCAGTTCTCTCATTAAATCTATCTTTTTTCGGTTTGTCTCTCAATTCACATTCAGTACTCATTAGACTGTTCATTCCATTCAACGGATCCTGCAATTCTTCTTCACTTTCACTGTGGATATCAGTGTCATCGACGAATCTTATAATTCATATCCGTTTGCCCTAAATATTAGTAACACTCTTGAACCATTCTTTTATTTCTGCCATTGATTCTTCGATGCATAGATTGAACAGTAGGGGCGAAAGACGGTATCGTTGCCTTAATCCGAGCACTTCCTTCTCGGTCTTCCAGTATTACTGTTCCCTCTCGGTTCTTGTACGCACTGTATTCACCAGTCTTTCTCTCAAGCTTACTCATATTTCTCTCAGAATTTCTAACATCTCACAACATTTCATATTTTCGAACGCTTTTTCTAGATCGACAAATCCTATGAGCGTATCTTGACTTTTGTTCAGTCTTGCTTCCATTACCAAACGCGGATTCGGAAATACCTCCCTGGAGCCTTTCCATTTCCTAAAGCGAAACTGATCGTTCTTTTCCAATCTCCAGCATATAATTCTTGTCAGCAGCTAGGATGCATGGGATATTAAGCTGATTGCGCGGTAGTTTTCGCACCTAACTGCTCTATCTTCCGAATTGTGTTGATGATATTTTTTTCCGAAATTCTGATGATACGTCGCCCGTCTCATACATTCTACACACACCAACACTTTCACAAATTCCGATGGAATGTTATCCATATCTTTTCCTTTATTTGATCTCAGGTCTTCTATAGCTCTTTTAAATATTGACGCCAATACTGGATCCCCTATGTCTTCTTTATTGACTCCAGTTTCATCTTCTACCAAGTCTTCAGACCAGTCGTCCCGCTCTAAGAGTCCTTCAGTGTACTCTTTCCACATATCCGTTCTTTCCTCTGTGTTTGACAATGAAATTATATTTGCACCCTTAGAAAAGGAAGAAAGATTGGGTCTAACGTCCCACCGCATTAGAGACGCAACACAAACTCGGATTGCGTCAAGGATGGGGTAGGAAATCGGCTGTGCCCTTTCAGAGGCCTTTATCGATTTAGGGAAATCACGGGAAACCTAAACCGATGGCCGGGCGCCGGACTCCCGAATGTGAGTCCTGCATACTCAAGAACCGTGCCACCCCACTCGGTCATTGCACTCTTAATGTTACCACACTTGCTTTTAATTTCTCCAGAGGATGTTTAGAATTTTCTTCTGAGTCAATCCTTCCGATCATCATTTCTTTATCTATTTCTTGTCATCTTTCCTGCTGCTATTTCCTCTTGGCTGCCTTGAATTTCCTATTACTTTATTCTTAAGTGATTTACATTGCTGTACTCCTGTATTTCCCATTTTCTTTGTACTTCCTTCTTTCGTCGATAAAACGAAATATTTCTTCTGTTTCCCACGGTTCCTTTGAAACTGCCTTCCTTGAACCTATGTTTGTAAAACATCTGTGATTTACCTTTTTAGAAATGTCCATTCCTCTTCAACTGCACTGCTTACACCGGTATTCCTCATCCACATCCCTCACGAATTTCAAACGCGTCTCATTCGTCGATACTTCAATATCACACTTGCTTCCTCATTGATTCTTCCGTGCGATCCTCTTACTCTTCAGTCTACTCTTCAACATTAGTTAACTGTGATCTGAGTCTATATCTGGACATGGGTACGCCTTACAATGCCAACATTTGATTTCGTAATCTCTATCTGAACATGATGCAATCCATCTGGAACCTTCTCGTGTCCCCGAGTCTTTGCCAAGTATACCTCCTCCCCTTGTGATTCTTGAACACAGAATTCGTTGTTACTATCTGAAATTTACTGCAGAACTCAATTAATCTTCCTCCTCTCACAATCCTACTGCCTAGCCCGTATTCTCCTGTTACCCCCCCCCCCCCCTTTTTATTTTGTTCCTTACCCTTCAACCGCGTTCCAGTCCCCCATGATTATCACATTAACATCTCCCTTTACATATTGAATTACCTGTTCAGTATCCTCATATACTTCGCCCATCTCTTTACCTTACGAGCAGGTAAGTATTTAATGTAGCATTAAGATCGCAAAAATTCCGTATTAAAATTAATATTAAAATTCAGTCATAAATGGGCTCATAAAACCTGATGGGAGAGCACCCAAATCCTACATAGCCAAAACCATCCATTTATCACAAGGCACATATGATCTTTTTAGTAAAAACGCATAAAATCCAGCATGGGCACACCGGACCAAGTCTGCCATGAACTCACCACGTCAGACCTATGCATACAGCGTAATTCTGCATTAGTAAACACAAAAAATAGAGCTGCAGAAGCACCAAAATATTCTGAACGAAATTCAGTATTATGCTCACAAATTAAGCTTTTCAGAATCAGAAAGTTACACACAGCCCACAACGCTTTTCAGACACCATTCAACTATAGCCTAAGTTCATCCATTACTCGCCTGAGAACTGCATAATTACTCTCGGTTTGGAAAGTCTAGCAGCAACCGTGTTTAAAGGTTAAATTATGGGAATCCAGTTCCACCTATTACTTATTGTTTCCTAATGCCCAGACAAGTTTCAGCATCTTTGAACCATTATCTGAGTGTACTTTTATTCAATTCTGTAAATTGCTAGCAAGTTTTAGATAATAATTATTCTACTTAAATTAGTCTTACAACAGTTTATGCATGTTGCGGTTATGACCTTGTTTTCTACATTTCTGCGTTCTATAGGACCCTCTTGTTGTGCGCCGTTAGCCTAAAGCTATAACAAAAGTACAGCATAACAGACAGGCCTGAATTCCCATAGCAATTAAATGTGTAAGTTCGTTTAAAAGTGATGGTTAAAACTTTATGACTTCTCCTTTTAAATTTTATAATTCAATTCCTTTTTATTTTATAATTTTGTAATTTGTATAAAAAATCCTATTTTTAACGCAAACAAAACCCAACACCTCCTAGCTGTCTACTAGCTGATCTCTTTCGGCGGTAACGGTGTCAGAAAGATCGAGACACAGGAATGCCACGCACTCAAACATTCATACCATACCAGAAGTACTTCGTCGCTGTCAAGAAGGTCCTCAGTTGTTCTAAACAGGATCAGGTGGTCTAAGCTAGAAGAAAATACGTGATACACTGTGGATGGATAAAGGGTGTTGTAAAGTGCTTACACATGCTGTCTGCTCGGCCGGGATGGCGCACGCAACCCTGTTCAAGAATTCCACAAGTTATATGCGTCCATCGCATAAATATAGCTCATTTTCGGCGAGTGGGCTATTTTGAACGACAATGCACACCCCGTTTCAGACACAATCGAAACATTTGATTGCAGCTAGAACCTATTGCCTTCATTAGTCTTTACAAATAACGAATTTCAATAACTGATGACGTCCATTCCGCGTCGCTTCGCCCCAGTTCGTCCGAACACGAGGAATATTTCATTTATGAGGGCCGGCAGACAAAACCGAATTCGTTCGGTGGTGCTGTGAAGTGGAGACATTTGCATAAATTATTATTTGTCTCCCGCGCGGCACTGGTGTTCAAATACGTGACTCGGCAGCACAACCCGTATAAACTCGACACAGGAATTACAGTTCTTCCCGTAAAGAGTAAAAAAAAAAAAAAAAATTCTACGCACAGAAAATGCTGGTTGAACCAGTTGCCGTAAACCCAACGCGAATTGTGGATAAATGATAAACGCGGGGAACAGAAATCGTGCGTAACGGAATTATCAGCACATAAAAATTTTAAACGCCTGCGCATCGGATTATTCGTTCCCAGTTATCTCCTGATTTAAACAGACCCGTTTCAGCACTGATTGAATTTGAGACCCAGTGAAGCGTTTAGATCCTTGTTTAAGCGAAAAAAACAAACAAAAAAAGGCTCTCCACTGTCGTGTGACAGGTGAGATATGCTTTAGTGCATTCTAACAGTCCTCTGCCAAAGCACACTGTTAAATACGTCCCCCTCTACCTCCACTCCCCTTCCTATACACACACCCAAAAAATTATTCCTGTATTCAGGTCAGTCCATGTTTGGAACTCAGTTGAGCACTGGGCAGTTTTTTTTTTAGATAAGAGTAGCTTTGAGTAGAATGATGTAACGTAATCGCTGTTTGAAAATAATGATAATGAAGATTAAAAATGAGAAAACGGAATTTATAATCAATATCAAAACTTCAGGTCAGCACCCCGAGTACAAGAGGTAGAAGAAATCAAACAGAAGAAGAAACTGAAATACCTTGAAGAGCATTTAGATTTCCACGCCACCGACAACTGATTCTGTTGCATCAGGAATAGGGAAATTTGTCAACTAACCGAAAAAGTGTACAAGAAGAAATCGATATCTATTAATGCCAGACTACGATTAAAAAAGGTCTGATCAAAAAGTTAAAGATTAAAGAATGATCTACCTTGACAAAAACCCTACGCAAAAGAAAATGGTCGATTCAGGAGACGACATAACCATGAACTCCCAGAACATGTAGAAAAGACCAGACATCTTTCGCAGAATGAAGATTGGTATTATACTCTTGGAAAATGAAAAAAGAACACATTTACGGAAGTGAATAAGACCTATTAGCCGCGCGGGATTAGCCGATCGGTCTCAGGCGCTGTAGTCATGGACTGTGAGGCTGGTCCCGGCGGAGGTTCGAGTCCTCCCTCGGGAATGGGTGTGTGTGTTTGTTCTTAGGATAATTTAGGTTAAGTAGTGTGTAAGCCTAGGGACTGATGACCTTAGCAGTTAAGTCCCATAAGGTTTCACACACATTTGAACATTTTTTAAGACCTCTTGTACTTACACAGCACACTATGAGAGGGCAGTGCATGCGATGATCAAACGCGCCACACTGCGGACACACCAGGAACCACGTTATCAGCCGTGGAATGTTGCAAACTGCTCAGCGGTTGTTCACCGCCAGAGCCAGTGGAATGGCAGCCAGTTTGCCGTGCTATACGGAGCTCCTTGTGTGCCTTCAACATTGTCCGAATGCCGCGACATCGTGTACGTGAACCGTTTGTGCAACTGATGGAGTTTGCGCGAGGGCGTATAGTGGGTCTGCGGGATGCCGGAAGGACATACCGAGAAATTGCGCTACACGTGCGGCGAGAGGTCTCCACATGCATCAATGTTGTCGCCAGTGGTCAGCAGAAGGTGCACATGCCGGTCGACCTGGGTCTGGACAGCGGCGACGCACAGATGCACGCCGAGACCGTCACATCTTACGAAGTGCCGTACAGCACCGCACCGTCATTTCACAACGAATTAGGGACACTGTTGTTCCGGGGGTGTCAACGAGAAGCATTCGCAACCGTCTCCGTGAAGCAGGGCTACGATCCCGCGTGCCGTTAGGGCGTCTTCCGCTCACGCCCCAACATCGCTCATCCCGCCTCCAGTGGTGTCACGTTAGGCGTTTATGGAAGGAAGAATGGAGACGTGTGATGAAAGTCGCTTCTGCCTTGGCGCCGATGACGGTCGAACGCGTGTGTGGCGTGCAGCGGAGCGCCAAAAAATTCAAATTCAAAATTGGTTCAAATTGCTCTGAGCACTATGGGACTTAACATCTATGGTCATCAGTCCCCTAGAACTTAGAACTACTTAAACCTAACTAACCTAAGGACATCACACAACACCCGGAGCGCCAAAATACGGAGTGTGTACGACAGAGGCACACAGGACCCATACGAGGAATCATGGTGTGGGGAGCCATATCCTATACTGGCCGTTCTCCACTGGTGATAGTAGAGGGAACACTGAACAGTGAACAGTACACTGAAACCATTATTCAACCAGTCTTGCAACCGTTCATGCACCAACAAGGCGACATGCTTTTCCAACCGGACAATCCACGTCCACATGTCTCCCGTGCCACCAAAAGTGCTCCTCAAGGTGTACGCCAACTACCCTGGCCACCACGATCCGCAGATCTGTCCCCCACTGAGCATCTTTGGGGCCGGATGAAACGTCATCTTGCGCGGTCTGCACGACCGGCACGGAATCTGGCCCAGCTGAGGCACCAGGTGGACACTGCATGGCAGGCGATTCCTCAAGACTACATTCGGCACCTCTACGATCGTCTTCATGGGAGAACAGCAGACTGAATTGTTGCAAAAGGAGGGTATACACAGTACTAGCGCTGACATTGCGCACGCTGTGCTGACTTTGCTCACGTCGTTATGGCTCTGTTTTGTGATCGAGTGTTGTATACGTCCCCAAGAGTGTGTCAATAAAATTTCCCTCTGCTGGTTCGAGGAATTCGTGGTGTTCTTGTTTCATTTTACAGGAGTGTATTTGCACATTGCTCCTCCCAGCCGTACAAAGTGAAAAATCCGATATTCCGCTACTTCCTCAACAAGAAAACAAAGGTGTCCTTCACCGAAGTCGAAAGAGACCTGCAAGAAGTGGGGATAACACGAATGCGGGAATAACGGGCTGAAGATAATGTCCAAGGGCAAGGAAAGGAAAGCTCAGTTGATGCAGCTTTGTCAGCAGATTGTCGAAATGACAAAAAGAAAGAATACATTTTGTATGCGAATATCAATCTTCCGTAAACATGCATAAACATAAAGCGATAGTCTGAACAAGACGTGAACTGTAGAGTAAGCATGCATAAATATAAAGTGATACGTCTGAACAAGACGTGAACTGTAGAGCATTTTGAGCACAAAATTAAGTCTCTGCTGCCATGCTCAGTCACATCGAGTAAAAGTGGCTCTTACGAAAAGGCAATGGATCCGTGTACGGAAGAAATCTCTTTTCGACTGTCCTGATAAGCTTTCACTGATTTCGCTAAAGAAAATAATTTTCTTTAAATATCTTACAGTTGGAGTTAGTTATCTAAATAAATTATCAAATATTCACGTAACTTGACGACTAAATTGATATCACGCCAGTATAAGTCGGTACTTGCTTTCTCCGCAACTAAATGGGATGGTGTATTTCATGATACTTGCATGAGACGGGTTCGGCCGTTATCATTTGCACTAGGTGTTTAGTATGTGGAAGTCGCCTACAGTTCGCGTCAATTATCTAAAGATGCGAACTTCTTAAACACAAATACGTTTTGCAGAAAAACCTCACAAATGTACGAGAATTTTAGTTTTTCGACTATGAAACCACGGTGTGGAACTGTATCGGCGACTTCCCGTCAGTAACGAATGTGATGTCAACATACACCACGCTGTCCCACCTTCCGGCATCTCTTGAAGCAAATCAAACGTGGGAGTTGATGGAAGGTCGTTTACATTTTCATCAACGATAAGGTTATGCAGCACAAGGATGGTTATGGTGAGCCGCCGTTTCTTCTTGTCGTAACCGATTTAGGAATGTACGGAAAAACTAAATCTTTCTGTCAGAAAGGAGATCAGAAACATGATCCACCCAAATGTGAATTCATTATCTACCGAAATAAATCACGTCGATAGGGAGTTGAGTTTCACACGGTATGTGTTGCGGAATCTGTGCTGAGATTATCCTTGCAAATTCCGTCACCAAATGTATGGGCGTTAGATATGTTGCATACGTTCACGGAACAAATTCATACTCACCTCGTGAAGAGCGCTGATCACTTTAGAGATCTGGAGAAGTACCAGGTGGTCAAGTGACCCTCTTTGGCTGACCTACGTCATAGCAGTGAAGTGGTGTGTATGGATCGGTCGTTTGAATGGAATAAACGCACTAAGGTAGGTAGACGTGGAGATGTGGCAGAGACGAAAAATTAAATGTCGCGGATGTGCCCATAACTACACAGTGAATGAAGTTGTCCGATTTGTTGCTGTATCAATGCGGACTGACGCGTATGCCGTGTGATTCCATGATGATGTTACCAACTTTCAGACATGATGGAGGAGGGCAAATATATCAATCTGAGGTAAGGGACCCTTGTCCGGAAACTACCGGGTCGAAAGTTATAAGCGACACCTCTGACTGTAGAACACATGTACCGATACTTTTGTTGCTAAGACCGTAGGGTAGGCAACTTTCAGACATGAGAGTACAGATCAAAGGAGGAATACAATGCCAAGTAAACATGGGCTCTAAAATGCTGTGAACACTTGCTCATCTTCGCTTATCTGACGTCATCTCTTCTACAGCAAGCTCTTTTGTTTCCATGTTGTCGGACGAAGCAGTATGTTACAACATAAGAAAAAATATCCCCCGAATAATGTCTCTAAAATGAGTGCTTCAAGAGCTGTGGGCACTTGTGAATAGAACAGACGTGTTACACAGTGCGAAGATGAATAAGTGCACATGTCTCTTAAGCTATGCACTTTAGATCAGTTGTTTACAGACAAAGAAATCAGGTGGTTTATTCAAGAGAAAGAGCTTCTCAAACTGAGGAAGTTAATAACGCTTTGGTTCACCTCTGGCCCTCATGTAAGCATTTCTTAGTCTTCACGATTATTGACAGAGTTGGTGGATGTCTTCCTATAGTTAATCGTGCCAAATTCTGTACAACTGGCGCATTAGATAGTCAAAATTCCGAGCTGGTTGTAGGTCCTGCCCATAATTCTCCAAATGTGCATAATTTGGTAGAGATCAGGCGACACTGCTGGTCAAGGTAGGGTTTGGCAAGTACGAAGACAAGCGGTAGAAACTTTCACCGTGTGCAGGCGGGCGTTATCTCGCTGAAACGTAAGCCCAGGACGGCTTGCCATGAACGGCAACAAAACAGGGCATCGTCGATATACCGTACTGCTGCAAGTGTGCTGCGGATGATAACCAAAGAGTTTTTGCTATGAAAAGAAATGGCACACCAGAGAATCACTCCTGGTTGTTGGGGCACATACCGGGCGACAGTCAGGTTGGTACCCAACCGCTGACTGGGGCATTTAGAGAAACTTATTCGGCCTGAAATCTCATTAACTGAAGCAGAATTGTGTTCAGTGATGAGTCCCGCTTCGAAAAGAGCCCTGATGACGAGCGAATACGTACGCCCCGCCCCTGACTGTTGCCCACCACACGATACGACAACCAGAGGTGATGGTCTCTGGTACCATTCCTTTTCATATCGGAACTTCTTTGGTTGTCATCTGCGGCAACCTTACAACACAGCGGTACGTCCACGATATTCTGCATCTCGTTTTGTTGCCCTTTATTAGAAACTATCCTGGGCTTAATTTCAACCGCACTCGGCCAGATTTTCTACTATTTATCTTCGTGCTTGCCAAATTTTACCTTGGCCAGCAAAGTCGCTGGATCTCTCCCCAGTTAAGAACGTTTGGAGCATTATGGGCAGGGCCCTTCAACCAGTTCGGGATTTTGACGATCTAGTTCCAAATTGAACAGAATTAAGCATGATTTTCTCCTGGAGGACATCCAACAGCTCAGCCAATCAATGCCAAGCCAAATAACTGCTTGCATAAGGGCCAGAGGTGGACCAACGCGTTATTGACTTGCTCAATCTGTGAAACTCTTTCTCTTGAGTAAATCATGCGATTTTACTAAAATTGTAATAATTTGTTTATTTGTGAATGCACATCATATCCACCGATATCCGTCCGTTCGGATAATTCCCTCGTGGTGCGTCTTTTTCTTTTTGTCTTAGACTGTAATACGACTAAAGAACAAAGGCTGGTTCAAATGGCTCTGAGTACTATGGGACTTAACTACTGTGGTCATCAGTCCCCTAGAACTTAGAACTACTTAAACCTAACTAACCTAAGGACATCACACACATCCATGCCCGAGGCAGGATTCGAACCTGCGACCGTAGCAGAAAGAACAAAGGTCGTATTTATTTAGCGTATAGTACTACACATGGAGTAGAAGAAAAAACGAAGGCATGAACACAAATCACAAATTAACTAACAAACAGGTGCTATACGCTAATGTCTAGTCTCCTTATTCAGTCAAAAGTTGATGGTGTAGGCAGCTAGGTTCACGGTTTATAATTATCGACAATACGCTAGATGGTCTGGTTTGGTGATCCACTTTTACATCTCGGGGGCTGGACAGCCTACCGTATTTGTGCATGCACTACGTTTCCTGCACGGATGGGGTCTGTATTCTTCCACTAATGGCACGAGATGTCAAAGTCCTTGCGTCTTTGTAGAGTGTCAATGCCCATAAGAAGACCATAGCTAAAAGGAATATGAGTGTCGCTCCTTGTCAATGACTTTCTAATCCAATAGCAATCGCCGCCGTCAATGAATGCAGTTATCGCAATCAGTTTCTGAGTAAACATACCGAAGAGAATCGCGTGCAGTGGAAATCTGTAGTTGTGTACCACTGTCCACAGTGATATATAAAGTTGCACCTCTACAAATGAGCAAACACCACAGAAAGTGGACAGGGATTGGTGGCGCTAGTGTTTCCCGATTTTGCATCTTTTCAAACAATGCATCGCCACTAGTGCACCGCGGCCCACTGAGGCATTTAACCCGCAGTGCGTGGTGTAATTCAGGCAGGAGGTGGGTCTATGAAGTTTTAGGACTGTTTTTCCTACCATGACTGCAGGCCAATCGTTCAGAATACTATGTACCAACGTGTTTATTTAGAGCTAAACATTCTCGGAGAGCAAGTGTTGCCATTCCATCGACATCCTCTCGATGAATTCCTGGACTGATGAACATTCAGGCACAGTATTGTACCCCGACTGGCTTCCTAAATCACCCGACCTTAATCCCACAGAAAATGCCTGTTTGTATTTGGAACAGCAGGTGACACGTAGCAATCGATATTTCTACTATTTGGTAGCGCCAAGGCAGTGGTTCCTAATCTTTGTGAGATCATTACCCATGAGTGCACTCAGATATTAGCTGTTACCGCCCTTCCCTCTCCCCTTGACAATAACCAGCCCCTAACTATACTTTAGAATGAAAAAGAATTTTGTTCGAACACTTTCGTTATTAAAACGACGAAAGTTAAATAACATTTAATTTTTGTAGATATTTCATTAAACCACTAACAAATGAGGCAGCGAGACAAGTGGTACTAAAATTTATTCCAGTTTATTGTGGCGCAGTGATCAAGCAACCCTCTACTGTGATTGATATTAAAAGAACACTCTTTATCGGCTCAGGGACGATGCGTTTCACCCGGGAGGGGCTTCATCAGGTTATCTAGTGCGATGTAGGTCATCAGTCACAGCAGCGCAGAGTAAAATCACACTCATAAACTGTTAACATGGTCACGGAACAATGTGTCGGTGGCTGATCGGCGCTCCCTCGGTGTATACACAGTATTGACAGAATCAGAAGCGGTATAAATAACAACAATAATAATAATAATAATAATGATGCCGTGTAGTCCCTATAGCAGCATAGTGGCCATTATTAGTTACAGATGCGTTGTGCTGTCAGTTAGCTCCTTTACTGTTACGAAGTGAATAGTTAAGCAATTTTTACTCTATTTTATTTGCGGGAGCTACCTACAACTCGGAGAAGACATTTTACCGTCTGTGATGGAGGTGTTTCTATTTTACTGCCATAGATGCGTTGTACAAAGTAGAAAGTATGCGTGGACTATGTGAGAAAGATTTTATTCAGTTTCCTTTAACAAGCAGTAATTTCCACCGCATCATTATTTATGTAATAACTTTTAAAGTGCTACGAAATAGTTATAATAGTGAAAATTTTTTAAAATAACTTAGTTTCGTGGCCGAAACGTGAATGATCCCTTTTGTTTTTAACTCTCAGTAAATTGTATTTTACCCCTAAGGGGTAATAACACCCAGGGTGAGTACCTCTGCTCTACGGAATATCATCAGTGCGTAACTTCTCCTGATTATGGCTTACCTGGAGAAACTTGTGGACTCTCCCTTCCAGCGAAATGAGGCCAATATCTGGACTAGAAAGGATGTTACCCGCTACTAGTGTGATTTCTCCTGGGGAGATGGCACTGCTGGTTTAATAAACTTTTAATGAAGAACCTACCTGGAAAGTGGACTACATTATACATGAGAGAAATCCATTGGCACGGAGTAACATCGTATTTCTAAAGCTGTGCAGTGATACACCGTAAGTAACAATAAAAATGTTGGTAGAAAACATCCTTGGAATCCTATTAAATCTAACTATATGAGTACGCGCAACAATTAAAAAATAAGTTACTAAATAATTGTTTGTCATTATATTTCGGAATCAGCTCTATTCTTAGCGTTTCTGTAAATTTGGTGATATGTACCACTTGGCTTTAGTTATGCGCACGCTTCAGCCGCCCACGTTACGAGATGAAAATTGCCCTGCGGTAGCTGAATTCGAGCTAATTTTCTGCCCAGATCTTCCCTGGTGTCATCATTGTGGAGCTCAACCATTAACGTCTACAAACCCACTCTGACTGAGCTCAGATCGTCATCTCCTCATAATCTGCAATAATCCCGTGAGCAGCGTCTGGCCGTGTGATGCGGATCTCCGACAGCGTAGCAATGACTGGTACCGGGTAGTTATAATTTCACGGATGTCCAGTGTCAGTTGTAATTATCGTATGGCAGCGAAACTTGATAGATGTGCTAATACTTTGATGCGGAACAGTTTTACGACGGAAAAGAGTAGGTCCAAGTTTGGCCACCAGGTGCAAATCCGGCGCTGTACAGCATCTCGTCAAAATCTCCGGTGCTCATATTGAACAAACTGCATAAGTGGCGGTTAATTATAAGACCATCATGCCTTCCTCACTTGTTTGATATTTTCTACCCACATCCTGTTCCTAATCCATTTCATATGGAAACATTTCTATACGTCTTCCTGGCATTCACAACGCCAGAATTGCACATTATGTTCAAAACTGGAACTAATTTTTTTTTCCAGCGATGATCGGTTCCGCATTAACGCTTTAGAATATCTACCAAGTTTCGCTACCATACGATAATCACAACGAACACTGGAACGTCTGTGAATAGCAGCACTTCAATTATAACCACCCGGTACTTTTGCCACGACGACGTGTATGTTGTTGATTGTGTGGTTATCTGCTGTGGCTGATTAGTGCATGTCACGGGGAATCTTGCACGGGGGGGGCGAGTCTTTCAGATGGACTGCTGATATGTAAGCAGCGTGAGAACAAACGAACACCTGGGCATAGACGCCACAATTTTTAATTGTACAAGACGAAGCTGTCCAGTTGAATTACATGCGTTGTATGTAGACGCGCTGGGTACTGGAAACTTAATTCCTTGTTCCCCCACACGCTGTGCTCCGCGTTAGGAAGAGTGACTGGGGTGTTTACTGCAGCCATTTCATGGCGGGATAACCCTCCTCCCTAGCTGATTGACGCCCGACGTAGCGACAGCATGAGTCAGAAACTCTTCCACACTGGGACGTTACAAATACATGAAGCTTTCTGGCAATACATGATGCCCAATAAGCACTATACGTCACCAGACATTATGTGTCTCTGTTTGTGCGCTGCTGATTTCAATGATCAGTTTGTGTAGTAGCAAAACGTTGTGTACTTTAGTAGCAGAAAAACGTTTAGTTTGTACATTGTCGTCTTTTAACTGACAAAATCCACGGGGAGTGGCCAAAATCGATGTTAACTCGGGAATGTCTGGAACAGTGTGGCAATAAGGTCCGAAGGATGGTGAAGACGAGACAATTAGAGGGCGCACGAAGGACAGGACAGGAAATGTACTGGCACAACATACGCCGTGCCATGCATCATATGGGGCATGCAGAGGTAGAAATAGAATCGTGTTATTTTAAGTAAATACAAATCAAACAATTTTCTGCATCAGTGACTTATATTACTACATCCTTATCCTGTTATGAAGTTTGTTGTGAAGAATCAAACACAATTTGAAAAATAATGATAGAATTCCTAAATACAACACTAGGAACAAAAATAGCCCACACTATCCAACACAGCCAATCTCTTCAAATGGAAGGCACAACGTATGCAGCCGTAAAATATTTCATCTCTTTGTTTGTTTTAAAAACAAAATGGAAAAAATATTTGCTTGTCAGCTGTATCTGCTCTATATAGGAATTCCTGAAGAGGTAGTACTGACTGTTATCTGGTTAGGTTACCTTTATTAAAATTTAATGTATATTAACTCTCTGACTGCCAGTTTTATTAAAAACATTAATATATGGTTATTTTAATTAGTGTCTTAGTCAGAAGTAACAATATGAAAAGAATAGTTCTCGTTTTTCGTTTTCCAAGAGGGTTAAGGGGCGGAGTGGAGAGAGGGGGGGAAGTGTGATAGGACCGTTCCTATTTTCTATTAAATAAACGATCTGGCAGACAGGGTGGGCAGCAATCTGCGGTTGTTCACTGATGATGCTGTGGTGTACAGGAAGATGTCGAAAATTAGCGACAGCAGGTTGATACAAGATGACCTAGTTGGTGTGATGATTGGCAGCTGCCTTTTAATGTGGAAAAAATGAAAGTAGGAAAAACAACCCCGTAATGTTCGGATACAGCACCAGTAGCGTCCTGCTTTACACAATCACGTCGTTTAAATATCTGGGCGTAACGTTGGGAAGCGATGTGAAATGGAAAGGTCACGTGAGGATTGTTGTAGGGAAGGCAAATGGTCGATTACGGTTTATTGGGAGAATTTTAGGAAAGTGTGGTTCATCTATAAAGGAGACTGCATGTAACACGCTAGTGCGACCTATTCTTGAATACTGCTCGAATGTTTGGGAGCCGTACCAGGTCGGATTGAAAGAAGACATCGAAGCAATTCAGAGGCGAGCTGCTAGATTTGCTACCGGCAGGTTCGATCAGCATGCAAGTGTCACGGATGTGCTTCGGGAGCTTAGGTGGGAATCCCTGGAGGGAACAAGACATCCATTCCGAAGAACACTATTGAGAAAGTTTAGAGAACCGGCCTTTGAAGCAGACTGCAGAACAATCTTACTGCTGCCAACACACATTTCACCTAGCGACCACAAAGGTAAGATACGAGAAATTAGTGCTCATACGGAAGGATATAATAAGTCGTTTTTCCCCCGCTCTATCTGCGAGGGGAACAGGAATGGAAATGACTAGTTGTGGTACAGAGCACCCTCCTCCACGCACCTTATGGTGGCTTTCGGAATATGTATGCAGATGTAGGTGTACGACATACTGTATTATTCACAAGTAACTCCAAGATTTCAGACGATGACTGCGCAAAAACTACGAGACATACTGAAAACAGACACACATCAACATGCAGAGCCTCTCTCCAAGTTTGTAACTCACACTAAAGGTGCTCAATGTGGGCTTCGTTTGTGATGTGGCAAACGTCACTTCTGGGTGCAAGTCGCTAACACTATGTGTCCGGGAAGGCGCGAAGGCAGTCCGCTTTGTGAATCTGGTAGTTGGGTTGCCCATCTGCAGGTGTGAACAAATCCGATGTGACAATACGGAGATGAGGGTCAACGACGGATCTTGAGGACAGTACAACCTATACGTGCAATATGTAATAGTCTGCTAACCATTAATAGCCTTCCCTTTACGAGTAGGACATTGAAACATAACAATAATATGCAGCAAATTTCATTAGGTTCTCTGACTGCCTGTCGTGGGAGACATACGTCTAATGATAGTCAAAGGGTTAAGATTTAAGTTACGAAACAATTGTCAAGATGCCTAACATGCAGTCATGTTTTTAAAGAAAAAATATAACTAATTTTTTAAACTTAATATTTGTTGCAAATATGATCCTCGCTGTACGTAAGAACTAAATAAGGAAATCCAATAGGGTATTTCATTCAGATGGATAACTCTACCGCTGCGCGGAGTGGCCGAGCGGTTTGAGGCGTCATGTCACGGATTGCGCGATCGCTCCTGCCGGCGGTTCGAGTCCTCCCTCGGGCATGAGTGCGTGTGTTGTTCTTTGCATAAGTCAATTTAAGTAGTGTGTAAGTCTAGGGACCGATGACCTCAGGAATTCACACACGTTTGAACATTTTTGATAAATCTGCCACAAACTGCTGAAGGGAACAGCTGAATGTTGGTGCGTAGCAACGAGAACACTATCAGCTGTGGGTATTAGTTTTATCTACTTGCAGCCTGTTTCGGTGAGACAGTCCACCTTCTTCAGGCCTCTCTACGGCACTGAGTGATCACGTTTTCATTTGGAATCGTCAAGATGTCTGTAGTTAAAAGATCAGAAACCATCGACGCCCGTGGAACTTGTGTGTGGTGCGTCTGGTTGCATACATCAACCCACTTAACGTCCGAGTGTTCTGGTTTAGGGTCAGCATCGTAAAAATGATTTAGAACAGAGGCGGGCGTCAAAGGCTGAGCTCGCAATCCTTACGAAACTAATCATTAAAATATACTCAAAGATACTGTATTACTAACTTTGTTCCACATATTAAGACATAGGTGCATGCATTCTTGCTTTGCTTAATGGTGGGACAACAACCTATAGCTATGTAAAAAAATATCAAGATCACTGCGAATTCATTTTATGGGCTACCGTTTTCGGTGATGAAACACGTAATAATCAGGCGCTCTATGTTATATAGTGGCTGAATTTTCTAATGAGAAACATGTGTGTGTCTTACATGAAATTAACCAATGTTTCGAACAGCTTATGCTTAATATCTAGGTTTCCTGACTCACTACTGGATGTTATTTTGAATTGTTTAATACATAGATAACTTTTACGGCGATTATTACATGGTATGTGTGAACTGATTTGTTTCCCTCGTGAGACATAGACTATGATTCTTTCTTTCTCTTTTTCCTTGAAGATGTAAAGTATGTAGTCAGTGTGCCTGTTTGAATTAATTCTTCAAATGTATTTCAAAGTAGTCAACAAGTGAATACAGTCATTGGTGCTCAATGAGCTCCAGATTCATTCAGTAGTGGCATACAACAGTGTAGCTAGAGCGGTGATACTGACCGGTCCCGAAAATAATTTCTATCTTATCTCAAAATGGAAAGTAGCCTTGACAAATCGCCGGTGCAATATCAGTCTGATGCGAATGTATTTCGTATACTAGAAGAACATATGAACGCTACAATTCCCATCTCGTTACTTCTAAAAGTGGAGCGAGAAGAAATTTTTGAATTTCATTTTTGCACATAGGCAATATATATGTTAGCGAACTACCGATTTTGTCTTTAAACCTATTGTCTACTAGCCGATGGGAGAACGGAAAAGTCGAAAGGTTCAACTCCTGGTGTTTGCCGTGCGAAGCGGTTCATTTGTACTTCCTGCCACCGGTGTCGGTATTTGTGAACACTTTTGCTGGTTGGCGTGCCGCGTGAGAAACCGCTTGCTATGTGCCTATGACGACGCTAGCGCCTCTCGGGCCGTACTCATTCTATCCTGTCACAATGTATTCTAATTATTGTGTATAATACTGTCCATTGCCTAGAGTTTAGTTTACAACGTTAAAAAACATATTTGTTGCACAGCTTACACGAAGAGTTCTCATTTTAACAGTGTCTCAGAAAAAAATTCATTTAACCTGTAATATTGTGTAGTTTAATTGTTTATTGTGTTTCACATTGCCCATTGTGTAAAGTATAATTTCAATATTAAGATAGAAGTTTTCTGCACAACACTCTATGCAAGTGATTGCATCTTCAACTATGATGTTTGGTTTCCTAAGAACCAGTGTCCTTTCCAGACGCTAGTCAGTTGTTTCCTGAAGATGTCCTAATAAGTCGAAAACTAGTTCGAAATAAACAAAAATCAGTACAACGAAAACAGAGCATTTGTTATTTAACCACAGAGACAAAAAAATTTTTCGTTGGTTTGCGTAAGGGGATAGTGTGATTAATCATTGCAGATCGCTCGCTTCAAACGGTTCAAATGGCTCTGAGCTCTACGGGGACTTAACATCCCAGGTCATCAGTCCCCTAGTACTCAGAACTACTTAAACATAACTAACCTAAGGACTTCACACACATCCATGCCCGAGGCAGGATTCGAACCTGCGACCGTAGCAGCGTGGTTCCAGACTGAAGCGCTTAGAACCGCTCGGCCACAGCGGCCGGCTCGCTCGCTTCCAGTCAGCCACTGTGTAGTGGTGTCGCTCTTTTTAAAGCACCTCAACTGTTGCTTAGCAATGAATACAGAAATGCTTATGAGGAGCTGCTGACGACTGTACCATACTCTTCTAACCTCTTTGCACAGTCAATGTGCTTGTTGGACAGCTGGAAGCACTTTGAAATAGAAGAGAGATTTCTTACGACGAAATGAAATGAAATGTCGTGTGGCTAGGGCCTCCCGTCGGGTAGACCTATCGCTTGGTGCAATTATTTTTAGTTGTCGCCACTTCGGCGACTTGCGCGTCGATGGGGATGAGATGATGATGAAGAAGACAACACAACACCCAGTCCGAGAGCGGAGAAAATCTCCCACCCAGCTGGGAATCGAACCGGGGCCCTTTTGCATGACATTCCGTCGCACTTACCACTGAGCTATCGAGGCGGACATTTCTCCCGATTACTTGATGAGATTTTTTACAACGACCTTCCACAATGCTCGGTGGTCCCTGTCCATCAGTGCCTGAGGTCTGCCTGGTACTGATTTACCTGTGGTTGTTCCTTCGCGTTTACACTTCAGCGGTCCTCCTGCTTTGCTGAATGGTAAAGTGTTTGCCTACCATGCGGCGAAACGGGTTCGATTCCCGGTCGGGTTGGAGATTTTTTCCGCTCGTGGACTGGGTGTTTTGTTGTCCTCATCGTCATTTTATCCTCACCGACACGCAAGTTGCCCATGTGGCATCACCAGAAATAAGACTTGCAACGCAGCGACCGAAGTTCCCCGGATGGGGCCTCCCGGCCATCAATGCCACAGCACCATTTTTTTCCACTTTACAGTAACATCACCAATAGTTGACTTAGGCATCTTTAAGAGGACTGAAATGTCTCTGATGGATTTGTGATTCAGGTACATCCAGAGACGGTAATTCAGCGTTCCACGTTCGATGTCACTCAGCTCTCCTGACCGACCCATTCTGTTATTGGTGCTTCTCTACTGACAGTAGAGAAGAAGAATCCTAAGGAAATGCAGTCAGAAAACAAATGAAGTAGGTTACAGTACACTTGTTCGCCCACTGCTTGAATACTGCTCACCGGTGTGGGATCCGAACCAGATAGGGTTGATAGAAGAGATAGAGGAGATCCAACGGAGGCCAGCGCGCTTCGTTACAGGATCATTTAGTAATCAAGAAAGCGTTACGGAGATGATAGATAAACTCCAGTGGAAGACTCTGCAAGAGAGACGCTCAGTAGCTCGGCACGGGCTTTTGTTGAAGTTTCGAGAACATACCTTCACCGAGGAGTCAAGCAGTATATTGCTCCCGCCTACGTATATCTCGCGAAGAGACCATGAGGATAAAATCAGAGAGATTAGAGCCCACACAGAGGCATACCGACAGTCTTTCTTTCCACGAACAATACGAGACTGGAATAGAAAAGAGAACCGATAGAGGTACTCAAGGTACCCTCCGCCACACACCGTCAGGTGACTTGCGGAGTATGGATACTGGCGGGTCAGTCTCTTATGGTCATTTCTACGTCACATAGGGGTGTGCTGCTACGTTTGATCAGATGTGGTATGAGACTACAGATTAGCCGATAATAGACCCAGAAATATAATTCAAAATCATATTTTATTATAACTTGCTGAACACCGCTACAATAAAACGTTTTGAACATTTTAATAAAATTTCCCCTGTATGAAACCTAGGTAGTCAACCTAAGTTTAAAACAAGCTTTGGTAGTGCTTGCACATCGGCGACAGGTAGGCTGTCGTCGTCCCTGTTCAGAAATCGTGACTATCCGGAGCAACTCTATTACTCAGATGGATGTAAACATATGCATTTGCTCGGTAACGCTGCATTTGGGTATGAAAATTAGGGTAAACTTAATGCGGCTATATTTGTATGCGTCTCTGCTGTCACTGGTGACTCTCCCTCTTGTATTCCATTCCGGGAATATAGCGGTGAGCTGTAAGTTGTTTCAATAAGCGGCTCGGACGGTGTGTGGTTCGGCGTGGCGGAATGCAAATACCGGCGGCGGCAGATGCGGAGTTCTGTCCTGCCCAGGTTTGGAATCAAATCTGCGGCCTGCGCTGCGCCGTGCCTGCCTGGGCTGCAGCGGCCATCCGCCTAATTAATTGACAGCAGCCGACGCCGACACGCCGCCAGATTGCCTCCACCCCACCCCTTCCCATCATCCCGCTGGCCTCATCCCTCTAGCCTCCCACATCGCTCCCAAATGCTGGCTGGTCTCAATACCCAAAATGTATGGCCTCAGCTCCAGACACTCGGGAGGGACGTGCGTGACACTGACAGTTATCGAAAATATCATCTCTCTAATCCAAAAATGGAGTATTCTGAAACCAGCGATGCAGTACCAGTCGTACAGTGAAAGAACCCTCGAATGCTGCAATTCCCACTTTGTTATTTTAAAAACTGCACCCAGAAGAAATATCTGAATTTGATTTTTGCGCGATGGCAAATACTTGTTACCAAATACCGATTTTGTCTTTGAACCTATTGTCTGCTAACCGACGGAAGAGTGGAGTCGACAGGTTCAGCACATTATGACTGCCGTGCGAAGCGGCCCATTTGTATTGGGTGGTTATAATTAAAGTGCCACTGCTCACAGAGGCCCTATGTGTGCTGTAATTGTCGTACGACAGCGAAACTTCTTGGATGTGCTGATGTATTACTGCAGAAACTATTTGCGCTGAAAAAAGACTAGGTCCAATTTTGGCCATCATATGCAAATCTGGCACTTGAATGCAAGAAAGACGTATGGAAATGTTTCCATGTGTAATGAACTGGGAACGGGTCGTGGGCGGAGAGGGTCAAACACCTAAGAAATGCATAATTTTGATTTTATTACTAAACGTCATTTACACAGTTTGTTCAACATGAGCACCAGAAGCGTCGACGAGATCCTGCAACCGTCAATCGAGGTGTTCAGCAGTTGCTCACAGCAGTCCTGGTGGAATCTGAGCAATGTAAATTATATGTTTATTCGGAATACTGACGCTTTAAGCATCTTTGCATACTGAACACGTGAACGATACGCACTCTCTGGTTTCCAGGGGTTACGTTATTGAGTAGAGCGCAGGCAAACACGAACACTGACCATAGATAACATAGACTGCGCATGACGTCATTTTACTGAAACCAACATCTGAGTCACGTGACTAGGGGCACGAAGCCGAGCATGTCATTACGCATTTATGGTACACAATTTATGATAATTTTGTTACAGATCAAATGTTGTGCTTTTTACTAGATGCAGAAGTAATGACATTCACATATGCTCAGATTAGATAGTTGTTTTGTATCCTACAAATTAGGTAAATTGACGAAAACCTCATTTGTGTAAGTGAATTAATTTAAAATACTTGCTGAGGTATTTCCAGAAGTTGACAGTTAGTATGGATGTTGGTTCTTGGATGTAAAACTTAGTGAATGACTAAGATTTTGAGACAATGTATGTTAATATCTAGCTCACAACATCAGTATGATCAGTGTTTTCCTATCTTCATATCGTTTCGGTATCTGTACTAGATTATGCAAAAGTCAGAATACATGCGTGCTTATTTTGTGAAAATACCTGACATTTTGCACATAAACCACATTCCTTTCGTACAAAAGTTTACTGAAGCATTTCACACATATTCTTGTGGAATCGTTAGAAAACTAATGCTGCGATAGAAATTGCAAAAATAAAAGAAAAGAAAACAAGTATTCAGGAAAGAACAGTCACTTTGGCGCTTGTTAGAAGAACTGTCAATACGTTTCGACTTGACCACATATCAAAACGGTAAGCACTGCTTTATTATCAAGAATTTCGGAGAAACTGGGTTAACTGAACTACTACATGCGTAAGAGTAGTACTACAGTTCGATGAATTGTCGAAATCAGTGCTTGATTTCAGCTGTAAATGAGAGAAACTGTAACTGTCAGCTCCTCTTCACACTGCGCGTAATGACAGGAACTCGGCTTTCTGCACCGAGTCACGTGACTTAGATGTTGGTTTCAAGCGTTAACACGGCAGAGATAGGGACATGCACGATCTGTGTTATATACGGTCTGTGAACGCGTAGATAACAGTCGAGTCGAGTCGCGAACTTGAACAGTAACGATTGCTGAGTCATGGAGAGAGGATGTTGTATAACGGCAGAATGTGCAGTTTGGATAGCGGATGTGCCGCACCGACATTTTTTTTGCTCCATGATGTGTAACCTGAGAAAAAAGGATGACTGTAAAAAGAGGCAGCACTTCAGAAAAAGGTAATTTATTCTGAGTTTGTTAGCTGCAAGCGCGAGTTCTGTAATTATTGCTGTGGAAAGATTTCATTGTGTCTGATAATATGTAGATTGGTAATCACGGAGAATAATCAATAATGTGTTCAGTACTCTAATTAGCCTTCCACCAGTTAGAGCAGTTAAATAGTATTCCATTAGCAATCCAAGAAAACAAATTTTTTACTAGAAATATTTTGTAGAAGCAGAAATTATGGCGCAGACAATGCAGAGCAAGATGGTTGGTTGGTTTGTTTGTTTGGGGGGAAGAGACCAAACAGCGAGGTCAACGGTCTCATCAGATTAGGGAAGGATGCGAAAGGAAGTCGGCCGTGCCCTTTCAAAGGAACCATCCCGCCATTTGCCTGGAGTGATTTAGGGAAATCACGGAAAACCTAAATCAGGATGGCCGGACGCGGGATTGAACTGTCGTCCTCCCGAATGCGAGTCCAGTGTGCCAAGCACTGGGCCACCTCGCTCGGTGCAGAGAAAGACAAACCGATTTTTCGTATTACTTTGACTTTACTTTTGTGTCATTACAAGGACTGAATAAAGTTTCAAACTAATTCATTTGCTATTTATAAATATTTCACCTAGCATATCACCATTGTTCAAAGGAAAATGTGTTTTGTAAATTTTCCATTGCACATTTGTGCGAACAGTAATGAATAATTCTGAAAAGAGAAACAAAAAAAATTTACTAAAACAAAAAGTTAGAAGAAATAAGAATAAGAAGGGAAACTGGCACGGAGTCATTTATTTCAGCTCAGTATTCTTGCAGTACAGCCAGAGCAGAATCAGGTTATCCATCGCAAAGTAAGATCTTCACAGAATATGAACAGTTTTCAACTAGAGAAATTTAATGTAAATTGAACAGATGCGTCTTTTTGTACTAGGGTACATTTAAATTACAAAACATTTAGTCACACTAATCGTCCCTTTGAACCATTATTTCAATGCAATCTAATTTACAAGCAGTCAGATGCATTTCATATTAATTAAAATCTCGTCCCTAAAAAGTAATTTTCATACAAAGAGCAATACAGAAATTGGATCGTGTACGGTAGCAAGAATCCCTTGCTCGGTTTGAGGAAACCAATCGAAGCAGACGCTTAATTTGCGATCGTGATCACCTGATCGACTAACTTCAATTCTAATTAAATCGGAAACGGCGCAACTTCAAATTGTTTTTTCCTTAAACATTATTTTTCAGCACAACCTACCCTGCAACACACTTGCAAGCTTTTCAGACTGTTTCTGACCACCATGCGTTTGGAATTCGGTGTGTGCCATTGTAAACATCAGAACGATTTGAGCAGCGTATGTAAGACTTGTCAGCTCAAATGTTCAGTAGTGTAAGAATAGTCTGAAGATGGAATTCAATGCCCGTTTTGTTCCTACTAATTTCCTGTGGCAATTAATATGGCCTTAAGTTGTACAATACTCAGTGTGAGAAATGGGCGGGAAGGGGGGTTGTATTTCACGTTTTATAGTTGCCACTTTTAACTACAGTTAATAATGATTGGCCTGTAGATTCGTTACTTATACTTTATTGTTTCTTCACACTATTGTAATACTAACTAGCGCAGTAGTAGAAGACATTTTTATCTGTTGTACGCACCCCATAACAGGAGGAGAGATTGTGAGCTGCTGTTGCTTATGTACATATTGTGCTTTTACATTCCGAGCCTGTCTGCAGTTTCCTATCGTGTGAGGATATACCTGTACGTTGCTGTTGTTGATTGTCTGATGCTCAGACGTTGATCTTGAACCCGGCGGACTCCTTGCTAGTATTAGAAACGAGGAGGTTACGTGCCAGCAATGTGAATCTTGTTTCTTTTCCTTTCACTTGATACTCAGCCGTAATAGTACTTTGCTCAAATAATCAGCACATACCTGACACCTCAAAGATATCATACGACGGCGGTTTCAAACTACCTCCATTATGTCCTGGCCAAGAGAACACTGTGGAATCGCTGGAATTATCATGCCCAATAACATATGAAAAATTGCTTTCATTATAAAAACAGGTTTAAAAAAGTTACATGTAATAACCCAGCGAGAATGTATTCATAAAGTTTTTTTGTACAGCAAAATCTGCCCGCGATTCCAACAAAAAAATATTTCGGGTCGAGAATAATAGAGATTTTCCGAGCGGTCCCACGGAATCAGAGGCAGTTGTAGGAAAAGAGAGAACTTGTTATGATTTTTGTTGCGCAAATCCTCCCCGTCAGATCCAGGACTGTGCAGGGCTCTCATTTAAATGCAAAATAAGAGAGGGGTACTGCTACATTCAGAAATGAAACACGTTTGTTCGCAGTGAAGGAGAGAGATTATTCAAACAAGTTAGAAATTAGCCCGGGGTAGTGTTCTCGCTGCGTTACTGTTGCGGAGTTTCGACGACGACCGCCACCAAGCAGGTCTTTTTGTTCGTAGCGAATGGTGCGGGAATTACGAATAGCAACAACAAAACTGGAAAAATGAGAGATCATTGTGAAAGTTATGGCAGACTAACTGTTGCATATCCCCCACGCTGAAAATCTCCATAGAGTCTATGGCTTTTGTAGATAAATTCGAGAACAGTTGATAGACGGAATTACTGAGATGACATGTTAGTGTGTGACCGTAGTGTGCCTTCATACATTCAGCGTGCTGTCCTGAAGGTAGTGACGCTCAGCTTAGAATTGACAAAACAATGTTATCAGTAAAAAAATAAATTCAAATAAGAAGAATTTAAAAGTCTACAATCTGACAAATTTAACTATTGATCTTCTTTGAAATATGTCGAATAGTTGGGAAGATCATTTGACAACAGCGTTTCCCTCAGACATTTGGAAACATCTCTATGTTCTGAGAAACTCCCGGTGGTCACTTATGAACTTAGTACATCATCGCCTCCATTTAGGGAATACGATGTTTATACCTTTGTGGTGCGATGATTAATTTTCTTGTAAAGACCTAAGAAAGTGGTCTGTTGATGTAATATTAGAGAACCTGAGGAAAAAAGCTCACTTGCATCTTAAAAATGACGACTTTGTGATTCTGTAGTGCTTATTTTTTAACTTTTTAATTTTCTTTACGGTCGCACCCATTCAGTCATCTCAGTAATGGAAAGGAGACGAATTGCTTTTCTCTTACGACGATATGAAAGTAAGGGCAACACAACACCCAGTCCCTAGCGGAGAAAATCTCCGACACGGCTGGGAATCGAACCCGGGACCCTCCAGTTAGCAATCTGCCGCGGTGATCGCGCAGCTAGCGAGCCGGACTAACGCCGTAATGTAGAATATACACACTGCTGAACATTTTCGAGTGTAGACAACACAGCACAAAATGTCAAGATTTCTGAGTGTGCAGTGGAACCTTGGCCAACGAGATGTAAGCTTGGTTAGTACGTTGAACGAGCTGACGAAATACCAGAGTACTCCAGTCTGAACCTGAATTTTTCTATTTCCTAGTTTTTATATAGCACTATGCGTGCTAAGAAAATTGGCTGTATCATTACGCCAGGGCGTCAAAGATCATTAAAACAAAACCTGTCGTACTATTTGTCATAATGTCGGAAATCAGCATGACGCCGATGAAAAGTGCTACCGTATCATCATGTTTAAATTGTGTGGGTAGGGATATAAACTTATGGAAGTGTTAGTCAACCAAAAGTGATGTGCTTCTCCAATGATTGTATCATGTAAGTGCAAACTTTGTTAGGTTCTTCATACCAACCATCTAGTGTAGATCATTTTTGAACGAGAAAATGGAATATTTTTACAAGTCTCTAACGTGTTAAATGTTGTCAAATTCATTGATGTCTCTAAATTTCATGTAGCATTATTACGTTCATCTCTGACAATCGATAATAAAATTGAAGCAAGTGTTTCGCTAGTGTCTATTTTCGTGAGCCTTAGTGCTTGGTTCGGGAGACAGATGAAGCTGACAACTGCAGCTGACACCGGGATCAAGTGAATGTGGGCATATCATCAAGCAAGTCGAGATACCGTATCAGTGCGTTGCATATTGAAACCTCACGTTTCTCGCTTATGGCGGTTAAGAGACTGCGTAACGTGGAATGGCCAAATATTCAGGACGCTAACTGCATTGAAAAACGGGAAGCGGTGAGACTGGTATGCATACTGAGTTGCCGAAAGTCATGGGATGGCACTGGATCTGATATTGGTCGTCGGCTGCAAGTTGCCTATGTTGTCCATTTGACTAATATTTGTCTTCCTGCAAGGCTATTTGGAAACACTGTCTCTACGATACTGAAGATCCACCTTAAGCACTGCTGAGCACGTAAATCCCAATTCCTGCGCAATCTCCTATATGCTGTGAATCATGCGTGTTGCGCTCATTACCATCCCATGTTTAAAGCCGGCTAACTCACAATATGGTGCTCTGTCCGTAAAGGACTTCTCAAATATCTTACCTACACTCTCGTCAGAAACCACACGTCATATCTAGCCGCATAATTCGGACTCCATACACGGTACATATTTAAATGCTGAGCTTTTACGCTCTGCTCTTACTAATGTAGGAAAATGACAAGTCCTGATATCACTCCGCGTATGGGATTTGAGTTCCATACACTAATTTCGTAGTCTATACAAGCAAGGAATACAGAAAAGCAAGGACAAATATGTATGTGAAAGTGTTGAACACACAGTAGACAAAGGATCTGCAAGGCTAGTGAAACGGAATGGGTAGCGTCTTAAAAGCAGGTTATAGCACAAATTAATTTTTCACTTTGCAACGAAGTGTGCGTTGATACTGTTGCGGCGTAAAGTCAGGCGCCGGAGCGCCAGTCCGAAACGTTAGAGCAGAGGGGGCTGTGAAGATGACGTCAGCCAATTGCACGGTTGCCGACCCATCTCTAGGACGACAACGTGACAGCAGCGGCCTCTATGTGAAGAGAACATAAACGCCGATCCCGACTGGTCGCGGCCCACTTCTACAAGAGTATCAAGATTAGGCGCTTGAAGACCAGCGGCTTACGAATTGTATATACTGAAGAGATTTCTTATTCGCATGTCGCCCTTTGCTTGGAACACTTCTGTATTATAGTCAAAATTAAGTACTGTCATTTTCTTTTCGTAATAAAACTCATTAATACGATTTGTTTGAATGTTGTCCAGCGATCCGAGAAGGCAGGTTTCCTAGACCCGAGATATCTGGCGTCAAGGCAGGATTCAACAGATACGAAATTTCCTGGCGGATTAAAACTGTTTTGGACCGGGACTCGAACCCAGGACCTTTGCTTATTTGCGGAGAAATGCTCTTCCGACTGAGTTACCCAAGCACGAATTACGGCCCATCACGGATCCCATTTTAGTATCCCGGTCCGGCACAAAGTTTTAAACAGCCAGGAAGTTTCAGGTTATAAGATGCTGATCAACAAAAGTAAGCAAGGGTAATGGAGGATAGTCTAGACAACTCAGCCGATGACACAGGAATAACTCGCATTCGGAAGGACGACGGTTCAATCCCGCGTCCGGCTATCCTGATTTAGGTTTTCTGTGATTTTCCTAAATCCTTCCAGGCAAATGCCGGGGTGGTTCCTTTGAAAGGGCACGGCCGACTTCCTTCCCTAATCCGATGAGACCGATGACCTCGTAGTTTGATCTCTTCCCTCAAAACAACCCAACCCAAAAGAGGAATAAGGCACTAAAAGTATGAGAGGTAGCTGGAAAGTTTTAATTGCAACCTCGAAAAAATAAACTTACGTAATTAATATTATATTATTTGAAGATACATGTCTGGAGATCTGGTAGTCAGTGAAATCCGCTCTGCACAATACCGCAGCATGCCACTAGAGAAGCTAAAAGTAAATGGTGCAGCCCACTGAAAAATCTGAGAATCGTGCTGTAATTCGTTTTCTACTGGAACAAAACATTCTGAGTTGGAGGAAGTGTACGATGAGAATGAGGCATCACATGACATAGTGATTACATGACGCAGACGATTCTAGTGTGGTCAGACAAGTCTGAATAACGAGAAATGAAACAGTGGACTATCTCTCTGCGAAGAACAGGTAATCGAAAGAGGAGGCCCCGGTTCTCGAAGACAGTGTATCACAATTGAGTCGATGGTGGAAAAAGTGAAAAATCAGTCAAGGATCAGTTTCAGCAATTTAGACAACGTTTAGAACTGAGCGAAGATGGCCGCCACCTAGGTTGCTCGTCTGCTCACATACAAGAAGCCCACCAAAACGAGGAAACAGCGGATATTGCAAGTGTGTCGGGCTAATCTAGATGACACCATTACTCGTCTAATTGCTTCAAACAATTGCTCTGTGTTGTGTACGACTTCGTACACAATGTTAAGGAGAGGTGGGCTACAGACCAGTAAACAGGAGATTTACTTAACTTGCATTTCGCCAAGCGTATGAAGGCTCATTACAAATAATGCAGCAAGAAATAGAGTCCAGCTCATACAACAGCAACAGAGATGAGGCACTCTGAACAAAAGCACAAACGATAATGTTGGAGCCGTAACTAGCCAGTGTCTGTGTAGCGGCAAGTAGCTAAGGATTCAAAGTGCGAATGTACAGTGTGGTTCGTGCCGGTCGTCCCGTATCACGGCAGCAGAGGACACTCGTGGTAACGAAGCCGCTGGAGGCATAGCGCATCATTGGGTCTGCCAGATCCCGCGCGATCGTTTTTGGCGTCAGACGGAAACTTGCAGTTCTGTTGCCAACTTTATGATTTCCTTGGGGTGGTATCGGTACATGATACTACACTCCGTGTATCGCTATGATAAAGAGATGAAGGACCAAAGGAAGCGGTGGAAACCTATAGATTCACCACTGTTGAAAAGACGAAGAGCCATCAACAGGCAAGATGACACTGTCATGGTGTGGTGTTAATAAGACTATGCTTGTAAGAGACAAACCATCACAGAGAGAGACTACTCAAAACCGGCCGCAGTGGCCGAGCGGTTCTAGGCGCTTCAGTCTGGAACCACGCGACCGCTGCGGTCGCAGGTTCGAATCCTGCCTTGGGAATGGATATGTGTGATGTCCTTAGGTTAGTTAACTTTAAGTAGTTCTAAGTTCTAGGGGACTGATGACCTCAGATGTTAAGTCCCATAGTGCTCAGAGCCATTTGAACCATTTTGACTACTCAAATATTTTGAGAAGTTACAGGAGTTGTCAACATGAAGTGTCGCGGGAAGGTCTCCAAGGGAGCGGTTTTGCTCTTCGACAACGCCCCATCTCATCCTGAATGTGACACAGTCACAGATGCAGCGTATTTTGGCTATCAACTCTTACCTCATCCCCAGTTTTCTGCCGATAGGTCACCCCCCCTCCCCTGAATAATTCGTCTCTCATCAAAATACAAAACAGTTTCGTGGCAGGCATTTCAAGAATGTTTCGTGGCAGGAATTCCAAGAATGCAACCTGATTTTCGATGTGGAACATTTCTCGAACAGACAAAGTGCAGCCTTCTGCAATCAAAGTTTCCGGGAAGCCATTCCATCGTTGGGAAAACTGTGTTACGCGTATGCGTAAAGGGTGACGAACACCAAGTTACGTGGTCGCTGTTGGCTTTTTCGGGGTGACAATTAAAACTTAATGACTACACGTCGTGGTACGTGCCAAACACGCAAATGTGGGAAGCTGAGGCGAACGCAAATATCACTTTACGGAACAGCCCCTGCAGTGCGGTAAAACGCTGAGCAAAAATGTGTGTGTGTGTTTGTGTGTGTGTGTGTGTGTGTGTGTGTGTGTGTGAGAGAGAGAGAGAGAGAGAGAGAGAGAGATGGGGAGGGGGGGGGGGGGAGATGCTGGCAGGCACGTTTCCGCTCTTTTTCCAATTAGGAGACGGTGATGGCAGCAATTAGCAGAGCTGTGGTGCAGCTTAGGGCGGCAGGTGTGCACAGCGCACGTTTAGTATTGCTCTGCGCAGCCCTAATGTGGCTTTCAGAGGACGCACCCGGCTGCTGCTGCGGCTGGCAACGAGCCTGCAGACTGCACAGTGTAGGCTGTAGAATGTAGAGTGCAGGACGTGTTCCGCGGAAACGACCCACGCAACGCCAGCCACCGCACCTCTGCACGTGCCGTCTGGCTGGACGAAATCCGGCCTGTGCGGCGCCACAATGTTCGCTTCCAGCGTACCCCACACACAGTACAGTGTGTCCACAGTTGTACACTCGGTGGAGCATCCCAAACAGAGGTGTCCGACGTGAGGAACCACTGTTAGTAAGTCTGAGGTCTGGAATGAGCAATTTGTGTAAGACACGGCTTTGTAAAACTGCTAGTTAATTGATGTGTCGTTCCCTAGGTTATTTGAACGAGTATTTTACTGAAATGATGTGGAACGAGTCAACTTAAAAAGTATGTATAAATGCGCTTTTCTCATAAAGCTGTGAATACGTGATTAATTTAGTCCCACTCATGCAGCAACACTTACAAACTTTTTTTTACTGGCTACCAGATTTTAAGTAGAAATTCGTCAATAGTGTAGGAGCTGTTCGGGAGAAATGATTTTAAGTTAGTTTCAAAACTAACTTTGCTGCCTGTCAGACATTTTATGGCATTGACAAATAAAAACAGATTTTTGTCGCTGCATATTGAACTTCTTTTTGAGCCACTGACACATTTAATAATGGGAAGTAAATGTCATTTTCCTCTCTAATATTGTAGCCATTGAGACCACTGTTCTTCTGGAACTGTGATGAGTTACTTATAGCCAATTCCAACAGTGAATATATGTATTGTGAGGCTGCAGTTAAAATGCGTAGCTCCTAGAAGAGTTACATACATCACGTTCGTGGGCAAACACCACACATTATTCTTGCTGCTCGTGTTTGTGCAATCATTATTTTCTAATCGATGAATTACCCCAGAAAAAGGTTTCGTAAGACATTATTGGGCGGAAATATGCAAAATATGTCAGGAGGTTGATTCCTTTCTTTCCAATATTAGATATAATACGAAGAGCAAAGGTGCTAAAGTTGATTGTTTGAGAAGCTCAGTAATCTGCTTCTTTCACTTAGAGTTTTCATCAATACGAACACCCAAAAATTTGCAGTATTCTACTGTATTTACTGACTCCCGCTAACGGGCTACATCAACTTTCGGAATGACTATTTATTGTAAGGAACTGAAGAGCGCTGCCTTTTGAGATTTCACAAGAACAATGCCAGAAAATTATTTCTTTGTTACAATTAGTTTATTGCTTCTCAAAATATTCACCTTTATAGACTTTTGCACGCGTTTTTTCGACTCTGTCCTTTTTTTTTTGTACCCCAGGAACTCGTTTGGTTTTGGAGCCGATAGGCTTTTCTCGGTTTAATTTTTCAGTAAGCTGTGTTTGTTATTTATCTGCTACAGCTCAAGATCACCCATCTTACAAGGACTCGTTACGGTCCGGCCATCCTCGCATCCTCGATGTCTGTTATGACTATACAATTTAAAGGTCAGCCCCTGCACCTCAGTTTCCTACAAAAGCTTAATGGTTCGCTTATGACGACAGTTAATACGTGATCACAAATTTTCAGAACTGTCTGTGTAAGGTTAGGAATCTGTAAGGGGATAGGAGAAATTATTTTATACTTTCTAAACTGGTATTAACACGTATTATACCAAAAACTTACTTTTATTTAAATAAGTATTTTGTTCTTTAGTCCTACGTATATGAAATTTTTCAGTCCATTTCAAATATCTTAATGAGATTACAACAGACATGTGGTAAATCTCTAGTTTTCTTCAATTTCTCTTCACCTGAGTCACTCAATATTACTTCCTCCTAACAAGGGAACCTCCCCATCGCACCCCGCTCAGGTTTAGTTATAAGTTGGCACAGTGGATAGGCCTTGAAAAACTGAACACAGATCAATCGAGAAAACGGGAAGAAGTTGCGTGGAACTATGAAAAAAATAAGCAAAATATACAAACTGAGTAGTCGTTGCGCAAGATAGGCAACATCAAGGATAGTGTCAGCGCAGGAGCGCCGTAGTCCCGTGGTCAGCGTGAGCAGCTGCGGAACGGGAGGTCCTTGGTTCAAGTCTTTCCTCGAGTGAAAAGTGTGTGCCAACTTATAACTAAATCTGAGGGGTGTGCGATGGGGAGGTTTCCTTGTAAGTATATCGAGCGGAAGATCATGAAGATAAAAGTTAGAGAGATTCGAGCTGACATGGAAGATTACCAACAGTTGTTCTTCCCGCATCCCAATCGCTACTGGAGCAGTAAAGGAGGGAAATGCAGCGGTGCAGAAGGTACCCTCTACCACACACCACACAAGAAAGCAAGATAATGCTGCATTTTCATCAAGTTCTGAGCTACGTTGAAGGGGAAAATAGTTTAAAATCACTCACAAAATTTGTTACAAACAGACAGACAAGTGAGTGAATTAATAAAAATGTAGTAAAACGAGTCATCTGTACACCAAATTTGGATTAAACTACTCCAGGCACCCCTGAGCTATGCTTTTATTTCACTCCTTTTCAACACAACCTCAGCTGTAGGGGTCCTAGAGGGTTCTTGGTGTTTCTCTGGTTGCAAGTGATACGAGTACACAGTTTGGTAGAAACTGCATCAGACGTTACAGAGGTGCACCTACAAATCGACTGAGTTGTTGCAGACCCTTTCTGCAGGTGGTACCTTACGCGCATTGCACCTGTAGGGGCTGTAACGCAGTCTGCTAAGCACAGCCAGTGTGCAGGAACTCCGCCTGAACAGGCAGTGCTATTCGTTATGCCTGTCACCCCTCTTTCAGCCCACCTCCTCCCCTACTGCAGGTAGGTGGTTCTTACCCTCACGCTATTGCACTGTCATTCTGAGCTATATTTAAAATTTCAAGGCTCTAGCTCATCGGGAGCTTGGCTTAAAATAAAAAAAGAACGTGTTAATATTATATAGTATCTAGTATTCAACGAAAAATGGCTTTCGCTCTAGGAATATTGTCACGTCTTTTGCATCAGTGATACTCAAAACAGTTTGTGACGCGGTAGAAATTCTTTTGCCGTAGTCCATAGAAGCTTTAACTTCTCTTTTCCGTCTTAATGACGAGGAGTTCTGAAGATACTAAGAAAGAAACACAGCTAACAGATTTTCTGTCCCCCACAGATTATGATGTGGAGGATATTCGATTTGAAATCGTTTGGTTATGTATTCATAAACGTAAGAGAAACACAAAACTTAACTTTGAACAACTCTCCATTTAGTTTATCTCAACTGTCATTGATAATTTGCTGTTTACGAAGATTTCAATTTTTGTTGTTTGGTTTTATTTAGTAGTTTGTGTGAGGTTATTGCTAGGCTTGGCATTACAATTTGGCGAATCCGATTATATCGTCTGCAAAACTAAGCAGTCTATAGTTACTACCCACAACACATATTCTTCAAATTTACTTACTACACTTCTTGTAAATGTTGAATTGTAAGAGGGAAATGCTGCATCTTTGCCGAAGAGCTATAAAAAGAGAGAAGTGTTCAATAACTTTAAATGGCAAGAATTTAGTGATAGATTATCAAGTAACAGAAGCAAAGAAGGAGTCAGTATTTGCAAACGCGGGCGCCTTCTGTAACAAATATCATAAGAGGATGATGGCACGAAAAAACGCACGACATAACCAAGACCTGCGTCTCACATAAATAACCCAAGATATGAAATTAACAGCATCTTCTCTGCCGAAGCAAAACAAGGGGAAAAATGGAGGATGTTAAAATTTACTGATTGGGGAATCAACTTCGAAAATCCCAGAAGGCAATAAAAATAGAGTGTGTAAAAAATAAATCGTCACACAACTGCGTGAAACAAACAGCGGCGAATGTCATTAAAAGACGGATGAAATCAAGGTTACACGAACAGAGAGGCTCTCGAATAGTTTGCAAAGTAATTAAAGGGATAGGGGGAGACTATAGGAGTAAATTTGGGATGTATTATTTTTAAAAAACTGCAGCCTCGAACAATAAATTATAGAACTGTCATTCTGAAATTTGCTTCTAACTTGCGAAGAAATTAAGTAGAAAAATACTAATATTTCTGATAGGTTATAAAATCCCAAAGCTAAAATAAAACTTGTGTTGTGGCACACACAGATTAAAGAAATTCTCATCGTAAAAACTATTTGATGAGGATAAAGAAAAGTTTACGCACTACATGCCGTTTTGGACAGATGGCTCTTTGACGAAACTGAACAAAACTACAGCATAATGGCAAGCAACAAAAATGAAAAGAAAGCAGTAGATCTGAGATCCAGAATTTCAAGAAGCACAAAAACTTTGAGATCGCAACAAATACGTATTAGAACGTTCACGAAACAGAGTGAATACAGTGTCGCGTCTAATCACTGCATTTCAGTACCCTTTACAAAAGCATACTGACGGAAGGGCATAATTTATTCGCGTAAAGTGAATGGTGGAAATGGGTGCCAGGAAGCGCTAAACAGTACACCAACGCGAAAAACTTTTTTGTCCTCTAAAATTAGGAAACGATATCGAGCAGGATATTAAAAATTTATTTTACTTTTATTCAAATATAGCTGAAGAATATTAAAACCGTAATTTTCATGTAACTATTACAAGAATAACAGAATGTAAACAGTCTAAGTTGATTTCTGATAGAAATTAAACATTTTAAGAAAGAAACACAAATATTCAGGATAAAATGAGGGCTAGAAAGAAACGTAGATGTAATAAAAATAATAACCCTGGTGTAGGGAGTAAAATACTACTTTTACTACAGATAACCAACATTATTTACGTATTACATTTTGAGATATAAAACTGTAGAAAGAACATACTATGCTAATTAAAAACTTTTTACGAAAACATCCTATGTGAAATAGTAATAGTTCTTTACTACTTTAGGAAGATGGACTTGACAGTAATAAATAAATTCAGATGAAATTGTATAAGCTTCTCACTCAAAGTAAACATGAAAACGGAATACATCAAAAAATAAATTGAACTACACTAGCAGCAGAGATTCGAAATATTCACCGTAGAAAACCTACTGTTCAGCTATAATATAATGTACGTGAAATATTTCAAGACTTGTGTAATTAATGCTAAAGAAGACCTAACAAAAAATTAATATAGCATGCAGAAGGTATTAAATATCTATAATATACGTGAAATATTTCAAGACTTGTCTAATTAATGCTAAAGAAGACCTAACAAAAAATTAATATAACATGCAGAAGGTATTAAATATCTATAAGGAAAAATACGACAGAAACGACGAATTAGAACGGAGTACTGGAATGAAAGTCGAGGTTTAACGATCCGTAGAGTGTGGAGTGTATCATTCGATGTAAGAAAGGGTTTGAAGGTCGTAATAAAACTAAGGTAAATGGTTCAATAAAAAATGAATTACTTGAGTTTTACTGTAGATTTCTGTATGCTGAAATAGGTAACTACTGCAGTTTTCCTTTTCTTATAAATTTAAGACGTACTTTATTCTCTGTAGCCTGTATTCCAATCAGGATGTGCTTTACATCGAACGTCCGGTTGATGTGACGCAAAATGAACTCTAAAGCACTACAGGTGAGGATGTAAATTAGGCGTACAGTTCTGCCTTTCTTTTTCAAAGAAGTGGTTAACTCAGTTCCTGCACGGAACAGCCTGATAGTCTGGAGTACGAGAAGAAATACAGCGTTTCGAATGTAGCATTTCTAGCATATCAAGGTAATTTCATTGAATTATGAGTTCCGGATACAGTGACCTAGAATGTTCTTACCAATAAATAGCGTCGACCTCTTTTGCATTAATGTTCCGATGGATTACGAACTTTTTCTTTGGCATCATTTAGACCAGTGTCGTGATAAACTGCAGGAAACGGACTGGCAAGTGTATTCCTAGGCGCGACTAATGTTCTTGCAATGGCACACCAGACCAGCAGCAGTCGGTTATATGCTCTCAGTAAAGCTTTGCCGAGCTAGCGGCAGACAACGTGGATAACTTTTGTTCGCTTGAGTAGTGGTTTTCCCTATTTTAGACGTAGACGTTGGTGGAGAGAGACTTGTAGAGTCTCGAAAAGCCGACGACATGTTAGAAGTGTAATCTCCTTTCCGTACTTTTTTTAAATTCCTTGTTCATTGCTGTTCCTGTGTAAAATACTTATCGAAAAGCAAGGACTGATTCGCTATAGTACATGTGACCATTTTACAGTGATCAGTTTGCGCCTTTGCAGTAGCATGAATAGAAATTTAGCGACCTAGTGTGTAATGTTTCTCATACTACTGTTTACTTTTCGTTGTGTGACAAGAATTTAAAAAAAATTATCAGATAATCTCCCAACCGTTGTAAATAACCAATACCATAGAGCTGAGAGGTATCTTGTTCTTACATGTGACTGGTGTTGATGTCAATGCGGTGTCTAAAAAATAATCCAAGCGCTTCGCATAATTTGTAAGGTACGAAAGCTAGTCAACTTCAAACAACACACGCTCTGCGTCAAAATTCATTGTAACTGTGCTTCTGGACGAAAGCATGTGATCTTTGCGTATTTCATAAAGCTTGAAATATCACTAATGGCTGAAATGTGCTTTCACTCAATTTAGAAACTGAACCATCCCATTTGATAGCAAAGATGTGGAAAACTGATAATTGGAATTCTCTTTTTTTCACGAAAACGCGTACTTACACAACGCTGCCAGCACTTTCTAGCTTGTTATCCTACCCAACGGCAATATGGTAGTGCAACTCATTAAATGGTTTTCTGCTTTGATGAATGTCTGAAGTTGAACACTCCAGTTCTGGCTTCAGTACTATCGGAGGTCGCGAAAGTCCATGCAAAACGTAGTAAAAAAATTTGTGTCACAGTATTAAAAATATATCGAGAATAATGTCTAAAGATGGTAAAAAATTAACTGCAAAAGTGTGATTCTCAGATTTTAATCTGAATGCTTTGTGATATTTGTCGTAGATTAGCGCTTACTTTTAAGAGAAGCGTAGTATCTGCTGAAATTTTTAATTTAATTTGGAGGCGTGTTTAATATTGTAACGTTCATCATCTCCAATTTACTTGTGTACCTTATGAGCCATTGTAGGCAGTCGAAATATGCTATTCTGAAAGTCGACCTTACAACGAGCAGAAAATTTAAAAAAAATACAATAGGTATAGGAACGATTGACTGAAACAGGCGAAAGAAATACAATGGTGCGTAGTGGTCAACTTCGAAAGATGTACCGGAGGCAGAACAGCCAGAAATAGACAAGAAAACAGAACAATAATAAGTCCTCGGCTAACACACGAAATATCAAATTTAATTAATGAGAGGATAAAATGTGGCAAATAAATCAGACAAAAAGGGGCATAGAAGATCAAGAAATACCATAAATGGAAACTGCAATATTGGACAGTAGGATGGTCAGAACAGAAATGCAGAGCTGTAGAAGCGTGCTTGACTGTAGAAAACATAGGTGCTCCATAAAGAAAAACTGCAGAACCGTTTGGAGAAAAAAGAAGTAGCTGCACGAATATTAAGAACTTAAATGCAACGTCAATACTAAGTAAAACAGCTGACGCTAAAAGCTGCGAAGAATTTAGAGAAGAAATGCTGAAAGGAATGAAGACGATGTTGTGGAAAGGTTAGAAGAAATAGGTGAAAATGGCATGTGGGAAAAGACACTGTAAAAAGAATTTGACAGAACGGTAAAGGACTTAAGCCGAAACAAGGCCCCTGGTGAACGTAACATTCCCTCAGAATTACCATGATCGTTGGGAGAACCAACCATGGCAGAAAAGTTCGAGTTGATGTTAAGACTGTATTGAGACCGGGGAAATACACTCCGACTTCAAGAATGTAATAATCCCAGTAACCAATACCGCTCCTGCAATCTTAGCAGTTAGGCTAAAGAAAGACAAACATACATTTACAATAAGTATAGACGATTTAGAAAAAGCTTTCGACAATATTAACTAAAATACACTTCTTCAAATTCTGCGCTTGTTGTTGTGGTCTTCAGTGAGAAGACAGGTTTGATACAGTTGTCAACGGTAATGCAAGCCCCTCCATCTCCGAGTAACTACTGCAACCTACATCCTTTGGAACCTGGTTACTGTATTCATCTCTTGGTCTCCCTGTACGATTTTTACCCTCCATACTTACCTCCATTACTAAAATGATGATCCTTTGATGTCTCACAATGTGTCCTGTCAACCGATCCCTTCTTTTAGTCAAGTTGCGCCACGAAATTCTTTTCCCTCCAGTTCTGTTCACTAGTTCCTAATTAGTTACATGATCGACCCACCTAATCTTCAGTACTCTTCCGTAGCACCACATCTGAAAAGCTACTCTCTTCTTGTCGGGACTGTTTATCGTCCACGTTTTACTTCCATACAAGGTTATTAGCAGGGATAAAATGTAGATAATTATAACTTATACAGAAACTAAACTGCAGTTATAATAGTCAAGGGGTATGAAAGCGAGACAGTAATTGAGAAGGGAGTGAGACAGGTTTCAGCCCGTCCACCATGATATTTAATCTGTACGTTGAGCAACCACTAAAAGAAACCAAGGAGAAATTTAGAAACTGAAGTAAAGTTCATAGGGAAGAAATACGTACTTTAAGGTTCGATGATGACATTTTAATTCTGACAGAGACTGTAATGTACTTGGATGATCAATTTTAAGGAATGAATAGTCTTGAAACAGGTTACAAGTTGAATATAAACAAACGAAAATGTAGCTGAATAATATCAATCGATGATGTGGAAATTAGATTAGGAAATGAGACATGAAGAATAATGGATGAGTGTTGCCAGATTTTCTCTGCCTCGTGATGACTGGGTGTTGTGTGCTGTCCTTGGGTTAGTTAGGTTTAAGTAGTTCTAAGTTGTAGGGGACTGATGACCATAGATGTTAAGTCCCATAGTGCTCAGAGCCATTTGAACCATTTAGTTTTGCCATTTGTGCAGCAAAATAATTGCCGATGGCAAAAGCAAAAAGGATATGAAATGCAGATTGACCATAGCATGAAAAAAATTATAAATTTAAGTGCTTGAAAGTCTTTCATGGAAATACTTGTGTAGAGCGTGGGCGTATGAGGAAGTGAAACCCGGATTACCAACAATACTGCTATACTGCTTGGAAGAGTGTAGTAGCTATGAAATGTGATGATACAGAAGAATGTTGAAGTTTAGATGTGTATTTCGGATAACTAATGAAGATGTACTGAATCGAGTTAAGGATGAAAGAAATTGCTGGCACAACTAATCTAAAAGAAGGAACAGATTGAGGTGACATATCCTGAGACGTCAAGGAATAGTTAAGTTTCGTAATGGAAGGCAGTGTAGTGGGTAAACATTGTAGAGCAAGAGCAAAGATTGACTACAGAAAACAGGTCCAAGTGTAAGTAAGCTACAAGACTTAGGTTGAGGTAAAGTGAACTGCAAAGAGCAGACAAGTGTGAAGAGCTTCACCAATGCATTCGTAGGAGTGAAGACAACAACAAAAGGGGGCTACTCGATAATTTCTGAGAAATAGGATCTACCAAGGGTTGTTTCTTAGCGTTGAAGTTCGTCCCCTCTAAAACATTTATGATAACTATATTTTCGGTAATAACTAGGAATTTCACCTGTCGATAACTGTATCTTGTTCATTCCTGGAGTATCGCTATTGACAAATTATATTTGGATGTGGAATGCATATAGTTTGGTAAGAGAAATCACCTGTGTTAGTGGTTAGGTAATCATACTGACATTCAGGTTCACTGGTGTAGAAGTTACAGGATGCACGGATCCAGATCTTAACCCCGGTGACCTAACTATTATGTTCAGCAGCCAGGTTTGCAGTTGTGGTACTACAGCCTTAATTTTTCCTAATTTTACCCCGTATCTTGACGGGGTCGAGATGTTATTTGATTTTGGCAAAATTAGAGAATGCCCTTCCTGCTTCCTGATGATAACTCCCCCCGCCGGAATATAGCCCATCTGTCTGCGCCTATTGTTATACCAAGTAAGAGTGTGTGAACATTTTCGAAATTGTTTCGAAGCGTGTAACGGAGGCGGGACGTGGGTATCAGCCCAGTATTAACCGTGTCGGATGTGGGAAACCCCCTAAAAACCGGGCCTCGCTGTTAACCCCCTGGGCGCTTTCGACAATGGGCGACGCACGTCCTAGAATCCCGAAAGCAGCGTCGTAATGCAAGCGGCTATTCGTGTCAAATTTGGTACTGCGGTATTACATTAATTCCTTGTTTAATGGCGAAATATATGCACAGGATTTACTAGTTAAGTGTACAGTATGAGGTACGAATGAGATTTAGAGCACTTAGAGGATAACATTACTGCTATAAACTAATAACAATTAGAAGAAAAAGTTCGTACATTTTTCCTAACAAGACAAAGAAAACGCTCCGGAGAACAGACAAAAGCAAATTTTCAGTTTCCCATCTTCTCCATGTTCCATCCTTTTCGGGAAACATTAAGACGATGTAAGTCAACACAGATTAATTTTGTTTACCTGGTCAGTGGAAGCTGCTATTCCTGGATAACAGACACTCGGAAACAGTAACGCGGACTAAATAAAAAAAGTAAGTCAACACAGATTAATTTTGTTTACCTGGTCAGTGGAAGCTGCTATTCCTGGATAACAGACACTCGGAAACAGTAACGCGGACTAAATAAAAAAACCAAGAAACGTACCACTCATTTCCCGGAACTTGAGAAGCAGATTTAAAGAATCTGAAATAGCATTAAAAGACCTAATTCTAAATCAGGTGCCTGGAAAACACGTAACTCCCCGAGAATTATTATGATCGCTGGGACAACCAAGGATGACGAACACTCCAGATAGTTTAAAAATTATACTGAGTGAAGCGAAACGCTCTCAGACTTCAAGAAGAATGTAATAATTCCAACACTTAATACTGATTCTTCAGATTTCTTGGAAGATAGGAAAAAAAGAGCAAATCAGCATTTATAGCAATTGCAGATTCTGAAAAAGCTTTCGACACTGTTGGCTAAAATATAGTCTTTGAAATACTGAAGTTACCATGCATAATATTCGTGGACTTAGAAAATGACAAAAAACGTGCCACTAATTTCTGCGTTCACGTGGTTGATAGCACAGTGAGATTCCCCTGAGATAACACGCAACAGAAACCTTTCTGCCGCTGCGGTTCCATATCAAGAAACGATTTCCGATGGCCGCTAAATGCTTCATTATACAGCCATGGCGCTCATTACGGCCAGAACGGCCGGAAAGCCATTGAGTCTCTAGTCCGTTCATGAAGTGCGAGCCATTGATGGAAGCAGAAAAAAAAAGCTTCTCATCCAACCAGCACTTCAGCTATTCGTCGACCTATAGTCGATATCTACACTCAAGAGACAAAGAAAAGAAAGTGTCGTAGTTACCAGAAACTTTTTTGCGCTGATGGCTAAGTAAGGCGCAACTACTTAAAATAAGAGCATAGATTTTCGGTGCCGAGGTACTACAGTTATTCTGTTATGTCCGCGTTGCTACCCACTGAATGCTTCGCTCGAAGTTGTCTGTGTTGTCTGAAAATCGTTAAGCTCTTAACTATCTTACGAGGTCCTGACATAGGCAAACTTCGTATTTACCTTCAGAGAGTCGACAGGCAATTTGAAAACGCATATTAATCAAGATGTAAATAAAGACACAACACAGCTAGTCACTAAATTTTAGGTTTTTTATTTACGAATCGCTTTACTTCATCATCAGGTGACATTTTCGTATTAAGTTCAGGTCCATTGCTCCTGGGAGACGAATGATGGCGAAATATCTAGAATGTCCTAAGTTTACCAGTATGCTTCAGGTAGATTAGTAGGAAGAAATGTTTTGAAGTGATGGACATATCTGCAGCCCTGTGTACTCGACATTGCTTATTGTACTGTCCTCTAAAGCACTGCATTTGAGTTTTTCACATTTACTGTTTAGGAACTTTATCAGAGAGGTTACAAGTAATTAGCGCCTCTTGTCCATGGAGGTATAATAAGGAGAGTTGTCATGATGTTAAAAACTTCGTGCTACGTCCACCATGTCAGTTGTGTCAGACATTAGTACTTGATTGATTAGATTTGATTGTGTGGCGTTGTAGTGTAAAGTGTACAACACTGACATTTCATTCGTAAGTGGACTCGATTGAGCGAGATCTTCTTTTATGTAATGAATTTCTGTTGCTCTATTCGCTTTTACTATAATGGTTTTATTTCTGTCATTTGACTTTAATATTTACAATCAGTCCAACTCGAAAAGCCCTGCGGGTAAATACTGTAAGAAGGAAAGACCGGAAACGTCCAAATATAAGAAAATATGTTTCCACCATTTTCGGGAAGAGGACGTAGACCGAACATCAGTTAGGTCAGTTTGTATTATGGAGAAGGCTGGATTGCGAAAGCTGCCTTTTCAGATCATATACTTCTCTTCATGGTTATTCTTAATACCGGCTTTGTTCGTAAAAAATAAATATAATTGTTGTTTTGGGTGAAATGAGAATAGGAACTAGGCAGTCCGTATTCTACGTTGACGTTGTTTCTGTAGAAGTAAACAATGTTATACAGTACATACCAGATGAACATCGGCAGGCCTGCAATTTCAATGAAAATATTTTGTTGTAAAGATCTTGCGAAATTCTTTGGGGTGTTACTGTACCGGGGTTATGCAACAGTGCCTGTCATTAGTTCTTCAAGAAATGGTTACAAAAAATCCTAATGAGTTTGAAATATGCGAAATAGTGTAGTCTCTCGTTACGGGATACCGTTTGGTTTTCGAAGTGGCGCTCAGGTAAAATCGAAGTCCTCCAGAACAACTACAGTGTAAAAGATGACCCCTTATCGGTACAAGGTAAGGACGAGACCTGGATAGATTAGTTTCATAAAGGTTCCTGTAGTGAATGACTGTGTACTTGTTCCAGCAGTTAATAAACTGTGATCATTTTATTGTGCATTAACGGCTCTTTGTTGAAATATATGTGTTGAACCATCACCAGTGTGACCGGTTACGATTACAGTCTGTTTTGTGCTATTATCTTAAGCATTCACCTACGTGTTCACTCAAAAATCTACGCTCTTAAGATTTTGGCTAGAATTTAAAAAAGTATATTGTTAATGTTACGTTATCACCTGCAAGTTATTGCCAATGCACTGAGGAAACGGGGTAGGCTCACTACAGTTCACTTGTATGTTGGCAAGTTGTGGAACGAAGGAAAATTTAAACGAAATCGTTAGACATGGAGCACTATCTCGGTCAACGATACGTAAGAACAAGGTTATGGCTTTGTCTGAGTGAACGTCCCACCATTTGCGTTAAGTATGTTAGAAATACAACGGAAAACAAAAGTCTGGATGCGATGACTGAGATACTAACTCCGCTTATGCGGAAATCAATGCTGCACCTCATCGCCCCGTATGATAACTCAGAGCGTGACACAGTTGTCAACGAACGACTATTATCCAATACAAACTCTTGCAAGAGCGAATCAGACTTTAACAAAATTGTAGCTAGAGCCATTCATTAGCATTTAGCTCTTTTTGTAGAGAAATTTAAAATTTTCCATTTCACATAACGTAAAAAAAGCATTAGGTCTTGATTGCAGTCAACGAATGAAAACTGCAGGCAGTAACATCTTGCATGTGATAAAAATGCCAGGTTAGAGTCTGTGACGATAAAGGCTTGCTACAATAACAAGGATGAAATACTTGTAGATAGAGTGCAGAACTCGATGTAGAGATGAAGAGAGTTCCTTACATTGCTGTATGAAACCAGTGTGGACTGAAGGCCACAACAGCAATAATAAATGAAAAAGTAAAAAAAGGTTATTGATCCGTATTACAAGAAGTTAACGAACAATAACAACAGTACTTATTTTTGCGATTCGTCAATGGAACAAACGAAAACATTTCCTGGACCGCTGTGAAATTTGCTGCTTCTGTGTCGCAACTCATGGAATGGCTTTTAATGGAAATAATAATAATAATAGTAATAATAATTAATAATAGTTTTTAATAATAATTGGATAGTCCATGGCATTTAATTCATATGCTCAGTTTCGATAGAATACCACTTTTCTTCAGACGTAATTGTACTAGTCCTGCTCAACAAAACCATTGAATTCGTGCAGGCGTGAAATTCGATGAACGTACTTTTGGTCTTCCTTACTGGGGGCAGACAGGAGCTGGCATATTTTATCTTTATAGTAGCACTACTGATTTTTCCATGTGGCTACGTTTTGGATTACTTTACGCACTTCGATGTGTCGTTTGACTTGGACTGCCACAAGCACGTGTGACGATGAAGTTGTAAACATAGATCACGTGATAAAAAAATAAAGCAGCATATCCCGTAAAGCAGCATATCCAGTGACGATATAATAATAAAATACAGTTAAATGGCCCTACAGCACCTTCCTCTACGATGAATCACATGAAAACAATACTTTTTATATCCAAAGGCGACCATGGGGTCCCTCAAAAAAATTAAGTTGTTGTTGTGGCCTTCAGTCGGAAGATTCTCTAGCTTATACGCCCCTACACATCAAACTTGCTTTCCTTACAAAACTGACGATTCTTTGATGCCTCAGGATGGGTTCTCTCATCCGATCCCTTATTTTAGTCCAGTTGTGACATAAAACTGTTAATTCCCAGTTATATTCAATGTCTCCTCATTAGTTACGAGATCTACCCATGTAATCTTCAGCATTCTTCTGTAGCACCACATTACAAAAGCTGCTGTTCTCTCCTTGTGTGAACTGCTTATTGTCCTCATGTCACTGCTGCACACGGCAACACTCAACACAAATAACTTCACACAAGATTTTCAGACACTCAAATTTATATTAGATATTAACATATTCCTGTTTTTCAGAAATACATTTTGTGCTGTAGCCAATCTCCATTTTATATCCTCTTATTTCCAAATTTATGCCAAAACTTGACTTAAAGAAGGGGTCGGTTGATAGGACACATTCAGAGACATGAAGATATCGTGTTTGGTAATGGAGAGAGGTGTGGAGGGGTAAAACTGCAGACTCAAGTAGATATAGTACGTTGTAGTAGTTATCTGGCGATGAGTGGGCTGGTACATCACAGAGTATCTTGCTGAGCTCGATCAAACTAGTGTTCAGACAGACCACAACAACAACAACAACAACAACAACTTCGGGCATAATCAGTTGTTTTGCTGTCCAAATAGCAAAACTTATCTACTACTTCTAGTTTCACACTTTCTAATCTAATTCCTTTAGTATCACCTGATTTAATTCAACTACATTCCATTACCCTTGCTTTAATTTCATTGATGTTCATCTTTTAACCTCTTTTCAAGACACAACTGCTCTTTTAAGTCCTTCACCGCCTATGAGAAAATTACAATGTCATTGGCAAACCTCAAAGTTTTTGTTTCCTCTCCTTAAAATTTAATCCTCTATAGAAATTTCTCCTTAGTTTCCATTACTACCTGTTCACAATAAAGAGGAAACAACATCTGGGATAGGTTACAGCGCTACCTTACTACCAAGCTGGAAATAACCTTTCAATCTCTTTATTTACTCTCACTGCTACCTTCAGAAATTCGAAGACTGAATTCAGGTCAACGTTGTGAAAAGCTTTATCTGAATCTACAAATACTATAAACTTAGGTTTGACTTTCTTTTTTCTTTAATCTATCTTCTAGGTTAAGTCCTAGGGCCACAGTTTCGTCTCACGTGTTTCTACATTTCTCCGGAACCCAAATTATCCCCCCCCCTCCCCCCTCGATATCATGTTCTATCACCTTTCCCGTTCTTCTGTAAATGACAGTATTGGTACCTGTCATAACCTGCGTACTTTGCAAAATCTGTGCACCCCGGCAAAGATAAGGCAGAGCTTCAAGTATGTGGATAAAAAATCCTATATCAAGATTGGTAAAATTCCTTTATTTGATAATTAGTTTCACCTCATCGAGGAGTCATCTTCAGATCTAAAATACAGAAAATTATATAACAGAAATGAACAATAACATAATACATTTTATATTTAAACCTCCATAAAACCTCCAATGAAACTTTTATTACTTGATTCCGAGCGTACCAGCCACCAGGCATTACCCATCGTCATAGTCTCTTCACTAAATAACTCCTACAGTCAAGTACTTACTGAAAAATTATTATATACATCCTTATAAAATAAAGACGTGCAAAGCGTGTTTGGTCAGTGGTATACCTAAGGTAGGTCGTCACGGTTACATACAGTATATCACTAGCCATGTCTGTTACAGCCATAGACCACTTACCAAATGCACATCGTACATTTTTATTTTGTTACTATCTATATATTTTTTTGAGTTTGAACACGACAATAAGAGTGATTCAGCTAAACATATTATGACGATCTGTATTGCCTGGAGAGTGGTATACATAGAATCTACATGATACTCTGGTTCAAAATTAAGTGACTGGCAGAGGGTTCATCGAACCACGTTTAAACTACTTCTCTGCCGTTCCTCGCTCGAACAGCGAACGGGCGAAACGAACACTTAAATCCTTCCGTGTTAGCTCTGATTTCTCTTATTTTATTATGATGATTATTGCTCCATACGCAGGTGGCACCAAGAAAATATTTTCACACTCTGAGGAGAAAGTTGGCGATTGAAATTTCATGGGAAGATCCTGTTGCAGCGAGAAGCGGCTTTGTTTTAATGACTGCCATCCCAATTCGTATATCAAATCCGTGGCACACTCTCCCCTATTTCGCGATAGTACAAAACGAGCTGCCCCTCTTTGAACTTTTTGGATGTCCTCCGTCTATCCTACCTGATGCGGATCCCACGCCGCACAGCAAAACTACAGAACAGGACGGGCAATGGTATGTAAATAGTTTCTTCAGTAAACCTGTTAAATTTGTACGAGTTCTGGCAATAAATTGCCGTCTTTAGTTTGCTTTCTCCACAACATGATCTATGTGATCATTCCAATTTAACTTATTCATGATTGTAGTCCCTAAGCATTTAGTTGAGCATTTGGTTTGATTTATGGCATTTATAGTATAACTGAAATTTAGCGGGTTCTTTTTGAGCTCATTTGGATGGCTTCATACTTTTCTTTATTTAGATTCAATTGCCACTTTATTGCACCAAAAAGATATCTTGTCCAAATTATTTGGCAATTCTTTTTGATTATCTGATGACATTACATGCCGGTAAATGACAGCACGACCTGCAGACAATCTAACAGGACTGCTCAGATTGTCTATTACATCGTTTGTGTAGGTCAGGAACAACAGACGGACTATAACAGTTAATTGGGGAACGATAGATGTTACTTCTGTTTTACTCGATGACTTTCCGTCAGTTATTACGAACTATGAATTTTCTGAAGGGAAGTCACGAATCCAGTCACATAACTGACACCATACTCCACAGACTTGCAATTTAATTAGAAATCGCTTGTGAGGAATGGCTTCTCTCCAGAAGGAATAAATTTGATGTGTCCTGTCGTTAGCACTCATTACTTCGTGAGAATAAAGAGCTAGTTGTGTTTCACAAGAACGATATATTATCAATCCGTGTTGGCTGTTTGTCAATAAATCGTTTTCTTCGAGGTGATTCATAATGTTAGAGCACAGTATATGTTCCAAAATCCTACTGCAAATCGACGTTAATGATATGGGTCTCTAATTCGGCGAATTACCACTATTTCCTTTCTTGGGTATCGACGTGACTTGTTCAGTGAATTAATAAAAGGTTTAGTGGTACGTGCCGTGGATGGAGATTTAAAAATAAAATGTAGTACATTATTGTTGTGCAATTTTCTGTATTTTAGATCTGAAGATGGGCCGTGAACGCGTTGAAACTAGTTATCAAATAAAGGAATTTTAGCGTTCTTGGTTTGGGATTTTCTGTGTCTGTATACTTAAACACAGCTGATCGCATAACTTCACATTAATGTCAAATGACAGCGAAACGCAGAGTTGATTTCACACGAGTGGCTGTGTGTAGCGTGGTGCCTCGGGGATGGGGGCGACAGCTGTGAAACGAGAGAGTGCTGCAAGCAGCTGGGCACAGCTAGCGAGTCGTCGCGGGCGTGGTTGCAGCAGCTAGATCCCGGGCGGGCTTCGAACGCAGGACGTCTGCCAAGGCCGGGCCGCCACTAACCTCAACACGGGCTCGCCTGCCGGCTCCAGCCGCAGTGACGTCATCCGGCGACGGTCCTGGACCAATGGTGGGCGTGGTTGGGTGGTCGCTCAGGCGCCGCGATGCTCCATTATTCAGGGCGAAGCGGCTGCCGCAGACGAAATAGCGGCGCGAAGGCGGAGCAGCAGCTGGGCCCCGTGCGGCAGACACAGCGCGCGGTTGGGAGTGCTATTGGCAGGTGGCGGCGTGCGAGCGACCAGCACGCTGGCACGGAAATCTTCGTTGTCAGTAACGGCGGCACATCAGTACGCTACCTCGCCGAGCCACTGTGATCTGAGACACGCGCGCGTTCCTCCACAAAAATAGCGACGCGTCTCAAACGGTACACATGTTCAGCAGCGAAGGAAGCGACCAAAAAAATCGATGAGGCACTCGTATTACAAAAACAGTTCTCCGGCAAGTCAGCGACGACAGTCCACTTCTCAAAACTACAGTATGTCGTGTAAAAAATACTCTTCCGAAAAAATCACAACAGTGTCAAAAAAGAGACGACAGGTTAAACGTTTTACGCTAAGAAAAAACTACTGAGAGACAGGCTTTTAAACTTTAGAATAGTTATTGCTTTGCGTGCGGGCAGTCATGCCTGGAGCACTGGCGAAGCGTGACTGCGCTTGCCTGCCGGCCACCCCCGGCTGCTGGCGGCAACAGCGGGGGCGGAGAGGGGTGGCGGCGGCGGCGGCGGTGGCGGAGGCGCTATTGATCCGGCGCGGGGGCCAGGGCCGCGCCTCGCCCGACTTCGGGCAGCTCCGCCGGCGTTCGCGTGGCGTCGGGCGGCCGACCGGCGGCGGCGGCGACCGAGGGGCGGCGCGCGAGTCGTGGGCGGCGGCAGAGGGGTGGGGTGGGGGGAGGGACGGAGGGGTGGAGGCGCCGGGAGGGGCGCAGCGGCCCGATGGTGGCGCCAAGCTTCGAAAATACTGCGGTCGATCGAGATGAAAGCGCGCGCCCGAACCATCAACAAAGACCTCGCAGTGGCACACATTTGCATCGTGGACCGCAAACGGTTTAGCTCACTGAATTGCCGGAAGCCGCCTACTGCCAATAACGAAAATCGGCTCATTTGGAAAACTCGTAAAACTGAAAGCTGCAACTAATATTGTAGTTTAACATCGCTCTTGGACTGATGTCATTACAGAGGGGTAGTTCAGCTGTGCAAGGAACGAAGAGGACAAATTAATATATATATTCTTTTATTTCAGCCTCAGGTCAAATGGTATGATTACCTGTATCGACCTAGTACAAACTCGTCAGACGATCTGAATGTGTTAATGAGTTGCCCATCCACTGACGAGGCACCTCTCCAGGCCTGTTAACTTGACGAACTACTGCGTAATGTATTCAAACCACTAGAGGTTGACTTATGTCGGTATCGGTAACGACACCGTTTACGTGACCTGAGCCTGAAAAAAATAACATGATGAGTTTCGAAACCTGCCAAGTGACAATTTCGGTATTCGTACCGTCTAGTTATCAATATCAAACTCTACCATGTGCTGAAAGGTAATCTTATATAAGCCGACCACTTCGTGTAGTACAGGGCTTTGAGCATTGGAGTGAGTTTCAAATCCTGCAACGTGAACAAAACCGTTTCAGTTTTTCCCTTTGAAAACCTACAACGTGTATGCACCAGTCATAGTGTTTCACGCAAAGTCACACCACTCTCACTGCCTTGCTTCTAGAGTGTTAGAGCAAGCTCCAGTCAGCCTTCTGCGAGCTGCAGTAGTGAGCACTGAGTGTACTGACAGACGGAGAGCGCAGAAACTGCTACACAACGTAGGCCGGGTGAAGCGAGGAAAGAAACACGACAACAACGTCCTAAAGAAATGCAAAACATGGGCTTCTAATCACCCAGACCCACTGCCGATTGGCATTCCTGTTGCAGAGTCAAAGATGGTTTACATTCGAAAGCTATTGGTGAAACATTTTGGTACGCAGTGGGAAAATGATTCTCGTCTGCAGTACTCTGAACGAGTGCCTGAAAATAGCAGAGTGATTCTAAATATGAATTCATATGTGGATGATGAAATGTCGGAGCCAAGACGTGCAGAAGAGAACCATAACAATGATTTTGTGTAAATAAAAAAGAACCGCTACCTTAATGTCTAAAATTGTATAACCACTTACGTTTTGAAATTATTGACTCAGATGATAGAATAAAGTGTTATGTCATTATTTATGAAAGGTTGTACTTGCTCTGAAAATGCTACAACATGTTTTTCCGCTATTCCCTTCAGTTTGGTTTTCAAAATTGACAACGAGCAAATACTGTAAAACACACGAAATTCTTGGAAATAGTGTCGCCATATCTTCGAATATGCTTACAGAGATCACGGTGGCAATTAATTCGCAATATTTGAGCTTCGTAAATATAATAACGTAGAAATTATACGGTTTTCTCATGTTTCTTAAAATGCTTAGAAAATAACGTGGCGGAAATTGCAACTAACCCCCACAAATAATGAATACGTTTTGCAAGACGGTCACTGGTATCCCTAAGGTAGTCTGCTGTAATATAAAACTCCTGCCTTTTTCCTCTTTTACTGTTTTTGAGCTGCTGAGATGACTACTGCCAAGTTGCTTTAAAATATAACAGGATTGAATGTTAAAGTGATACTTGTAATACTTTAGACAATGCATATATGTTTAAATGTTTTACAAATGCGAGAGCACTTCTCGATTTGTATCCACTCGTCACGACTAGTGCTTAACGGAAGAGAAATAATAATCTTTTATTTTCAACCTTTGTCTGTGAAAAGTGAAATCGGCAGCAGAGATGTACGGAATGTAGTATTGGTCAAAACTAAAATAAATGTCCCTGTATGATAGGTCAGCAAACCAAAACGTGCTGAGATATGGGTCAGCCTGTCCTCTCGCTCCCGTCTGTTTGTTACGCACAAGTAAATGCTATAGGCAGCGCTGCATTTGACTACACATCAGCCAGCCCTTCTTTGCAATACAATAATAATAATAATAATAATAATAATAATAATAATAATAATAATAATGTGAGCTGCTTTTAATAGTATCCTCCATAATTCGAATCGAGAACAACTACCAACATGAGTTGCTGAGAAGTAGGTATCTTCGATGTAGAGAATCAGCTTAAATTACTTAATACAGGTAAGGGCTCTTGTTCAGATTGTATATCAGTAGGGTTCCTTTCAGAGTATGCTAATACAATAGCTCCCTACTTAGCAATGATATACAACCGCTCGCTCGTCGATAGATCTGCACCTAAAGGCTGGAAAGTTGCACGAGCCACACCAATAACCAAGAAAGGATTTTGGAATGTGTTCGAACATTACAAATTACCCCAAAAAAACAATTTATTGACAAAAAGTCAGCAAGAATTCAAAAAACACAGTTCCTGTGAAACAAAACTAGCAGTTTCTTCTCATGAAGTATCGAGTGCTATCTACAGAGGATGTCAAACTGATTCCATATTTTTAGATTTCCAGACGGATTTTGATACCATTTCTCACAAGCGACTTCTAATCAAATTGCTTTCCTATAGAGTATCGCGACTGGCTTCGTGATTTCCCGTCAGAGAGGTCACTGTCCGTAGTAACTGACGGAAATAGAAGTAACATTTGGCGTTCCTCAAGGAAGTGTTACAGGCCCTCTGCTGTTCCTGATCTACATAAACGACGTAAGAGACAATCTGAGCTGCCCTTTAGATTCTTCGCAGATGGTGACCTCATTTTCCGTTTTGTAAAATCACCAGATGATCAAAACCAATTGCAAAATGATTCAGACAAGATATCTGTGTGGTGCGAAAAGTAGCAATTAACTTTAAATAGTCAAACGTGTGAATTCACCCCATGAATACTAAAAGAAATCCATTAAATTTCGGTTACACTATAAATCACACAAATCTAAAGGCTGTAAATTCTTCTAACTACTTCGGGATCATGATTACATAACTTAAACTGGAACGATCATATAGATAATGTTGTGGGGAAAGCAAACCAAAGAGTTCGATTCCCTGACAGAACACTTAGAAAATACAACAGGTCGAGTAAAGAAACAGATTAAACCACTGTTGTTCTCCCCCATCTGAAGTATTGGCGCGCGGTGTGGTCTCCGCGTCAGATGAGACTGACGGAGGACATCGAAGAATTTCAAGAAAGAACAGATCGAGGAATTTCAAGAAAGTACAGCTCATTTTGTACGATCGTGAAACACGGTAGTTAGTGCCACGGATAAGATACGTGAATTGGGTTGGAAATCATTAAAGCAAAGGCGTTTTTCGCTGCGGCAGGATCGTCTCATGAAAGTTCAATCACCAGCTTTCTCCTCCTACTGCGAAAATATTTTGTTGGTGCCCATATACATAGAGACAAATATCGTCATAATTAAATAAGAGAAACCGGACACTGAACGCAAAGATTTAACTGGTTGTTTTTCCGGCAGGCCATTTGAGAGTGGAACGGTAGAGGAATAGCTTGAAGGTGGTTCGATGAACCCTCTGCTATGCATTTAATTGTAAATTGCACAGTAATCATTTAGATGTAGAATACTAGCAATTTCTTGTGGGCGATAAACCATGCACTCTTTCAAATACACATGGCTCCATTCGGATTCACAGGTACTGGTTAAATGTTCTTAGTCAAAGGATTGGCTATACACCAATGCCTTTAAAAGGTCCACAGCCAGACACTCAACGGAATCAGGTCTGGTGAACGAGGCGGCCATGCTGTCAGACCTCCTCCACCAGTTCAGCGCCCATGAAACATTGCAGCGAGGTACCGTTGCACAGTCCGTAGAAAATGGAGTGGAGTTCCTTCGTGCATGAATCACAGTTGTTGTATTTTTAGAAAGGTAATGTTCTTCAACAGCACTGGTAATTTGTCGCGGAGAAACCCCTGATACACAGCACCGGATAATATGTTTTGTACAGTGTATGGTCCTGTGAATGTCACCGACAAAGCCTGCCCATACATTGATACCTAAGCGATCCTGACGCCTCACGTCCATCATTGTTCAAGGACTTGCACTCGTGGAAAGTTACTTTGCCATCCCGTAAATAAAATTCAGGCTATAAACTGTGGGTCAACAACGGATAATATCTTTTGTGACGTCTCGTTACAAGAGTTCTTTTATTTTTGAGCAATTTTTTAAACGCCATGTATTTTACTGAGGTGAGTGCGTAACGTACACGGTCCAGTCACATTAATGTGAACACCTATCAAAAGCCCGAATAACCAAATTTTGCAGCTTGGACGAGCAGGAAGAGAGTCAGTTAGGTTCTGGAAGATACCAACAGGGATCCACGTGTCGACTCCATGTGGCCAGCTGCGCTTGGGTTCTCGGTTGAGGATCCATCGCAAGAAAGCCCGTTCGACGTGGTTCCACAGATTCTCGGTTGGTTTAAATCCGGGGAGTTGGTGGCGAAGGGAGCACGGTAAACTCGTCCTGTCGCACTTCGAATCACTAACGCACACTCCAGGCGCTGTGTGATACGTTGAATTGTTCTACTGGTACAGGCGAACTGCAAGTATTGGTTGACAAGGCCCCAGGGATAGATACACACTTTTATTGATCCACTCTGCCCCACGGAATGACGAGATCACCCAGGGAATGCCATGAGATCATTCCAAAGACCATAGCGCTCCTTCCTCCGGTCTGGACCTTTCCGATGATCGTTGCAGGGTGATTGCTTGCAGACGTTTCATGCCCTACACGCCAACGGCCATCTGTCCGATGGACCATAACACGTGATTCTTGCGCGGCTGCTACGGTCGCAGGTTCGAATCCTGCCTCGGGCACGGATGTGTGTGATGTCCTTAGGTTAGTTAGGTTTAAGTAGTTCTAAGTTCTAGGGGACTGGTGACCTTAGAAGTTAAGTCCCATAGTGCTCAGAGCCATTTGAACCATTTTTGAACGTGATTCTTGGCCGGCTGCGGTGGCCGAGCGGTTCTAGGCGCTTCAGTCTTGAACCGTGCGACTGTTACTGTCGCAGGTTCGAATCCTGCCTCGGGCATGGATGTATGTGATGTCCTTAGATTAGTTAGGTTTAAGTAGTTCTAAGTCTAGGGGACTGATGACCTCAGATGGTAAGTCCCATAGTGCTCAGAGCCATTTGAACCATTTGAACGCGATTCTCCAGAAAAGGCCACCTGACGCCACTCAGTGGATGTCCAGTTCCAACCTTCGTCACCGATGAACAGCAGTCAGCAGGCGCCTGCTGCAGAGGCTCATACACAGCAACGCTTGTTGATCAGTCATTCAGGAGACACAGTTGTTAGCCCCTTGTTTTATCTGGACACTCAGTTGCTCAGCATTTGCACGCCTTTCGCACAGAAGCCGTCGTTCATCCCTGTCATCCATGGCCCATGATGCATCACACCTGCCTCGGAGCCAGTTTTGGACAGCACCATTTTCCCACGCACGGTATACTTTATCCACATCGGCACGCGAACAGTTTACAAACTTATCCGTTACAGAAATGCTGTCACCCTTGGCCTGAAAGCCAGTAATTACCCCTTTTGGACGTCCGATCAGTCGGTGAGTTTCGACATTACGACAATGACTGCACGTTTTCCATGTCCCACCGACACACTTTTATGTACCCTTCACAGCTAGTGACCTGCCATTTGTCAGTGGTTATTGCACGTTGACGTCGAACATCGACGGTAGTTACATTAATGTGACTGGGGCGGGTATTTGCATAAGAAATGAACAAATAATAATAAATAAATATATTACAGTTCAAATATGCTTTAGAATACATAATGAGGGAATGGTACAAGACTAACACGAAGAAATCCATTTTTGAAGACCCAAAGGAAACATGAGTTTAATGGCTCTGAGCACTATGCGACTTAACTTCTATGGTCATCAGTCGCCTAGAACTTAGAACTACTAAAACCTAACTAACCTAAGGACATCACACACATCCATGCCCGAGGCAGGATTCGAACCTTCGACTGGAGCGGTCGCTCGGCTCCAGACTGTAGCGCCTAGAACCGTACAGCCACTCCGGCCGGCCCATGAGTTTAAATTGCCTAGGTTTTGCTGATGATATTTGGCCCGGTCACGATCAATCGACCACCCTGTAACCTACCTGTTACCAACTGTTCGTCTAAAATTGTGACCCATATGTTTGTGACTATTACAGTGCCATCTATCACAAAGTGAAAAAAGTGGACCAACTAAAACATTCATATTTCTTTACGTACTACACGAATATGTAATAGAAATGGGGGTTCCTATTTTAAAAAACGCAGTTGATATCCGTTTCACATATGGCAGCGCCATCTGGCGGTCCAACCATAGCGCCATCTGGTTTCTCCCTTCAAGCAAGGCATGTTTCGTTCTTCGTATTTTTTTCGTTTAACGCTTATTTCGTGAGATATTTGGCCCGGTCTCTATCAGTGGACCACCCTGTATACAGATGGCGGTAGTATCACCTCTGGAACGTATAAAATGGCAGTGCACTGACGAATCTGTCATTTGTATTCAGATGGTTAATGTGAAAAGTTGTCCGACATGACTATGGCCTCACGATTGGAGTTAAGAAAACTTTGTACGCGGAATATTAGTTGGAGCTAGACGCACGGGACATTACATTTCGGTAATTGGAGATCCACCACTGTGTTAAGAGTGTGCCGAGTATACCAAATTTCAGACATTACCTCTCACTGTGGATAACGCAGTTGCCGACTGCCTTCTCTGAATGACTGAGAGCAGCGGCGTTTACGTAGAGTTGTCGGCGCTAACAGACGTGCAACACTGCGTGAAATAACCTCAGAAATCAATATAGGACATACGACGATCGTATCCGTTAGGACAGTACGGCGAAATATGCCTTTAATGGACAATGGCAGTACACAACCTTCGCGACTGCCTTTAGTAACAGCACGACATCTCCTGTAGCGCCTCTCCTGGGATAGTGACCATATCGGTTGGACTATGGACGACTGGCTTGGCCAAATGAGTCCAGATTTCAGTTGGTAAGAGCTCATGGTAGAGTTAGTGTGTGGCGTAGACCTCGCAGAGCCACGGCCCCAAATTGTAAACAATGCACCGTGCAAGCTGGTGGTGACTCTGTGTAAATGTAATGGACTTGATCATTGACTGAAAATGGTTATGTTCGACTAATTGGAGACCATTTGCAGCCATTCACGGACATCATGTTCCCAAACAACGATGGAATTTTTATGAATGACATTGCACCATGTCACTAGGTCACAGTTGTTTGCGATTGGTTTGAGGAACATTCTGGACATTTCGTGCGATTGATCTGGCCGCCCAAATCGCCCGACATGAACCCCATCGAACATTCACGGGACATGATCGAGAGGCCAGTTCGTGCACAAAATCCTACACCGGCAATACTTTCGCAATGATGGACGACTGCAGAGACAGCATCGCTCAACATTTTTTTCAGAGGACTTCTAACTGCATTTTGAGTCCATACCACGTCCAGTTGCTGCACTTCGCTGGGCAAAAGAAGGTTCGATGCGATATTAGGAGATATCCCATAGCTTTTGTCACCTCGGTGTCTATGTGCATTCTATTCAGATTCATCATCGCGACTGTAGTTGTCACAGCAGTTTAAGTAAATGTTTGGTAGTTGAAAATTTAATAGTAATTGTGTAGTTAACTGCTATTCATACCTAGAGGTATTTTCTAAAATACATTCACTCATTATTCGCTGCTGTCGAACTTTATGTTCTTAACTATTCACGACAAATATTTTGAATTTCCCTTCCGTATTTTGCAGCTAAATTTTTATGAAAATCCTTTAAACTTTCTCAGATTATTTACAATTTGTCTCTAAGAATTACCATAAGAGATGTTATTAGCTTCTCTCATTACTTGCAAGGTAGATATTCATCTCAGTCTAACCTTTCATAACAAGAAAATACTTCCAGTGTCAACAGTACGGGACTGTGAAGAATACCTTCTTTATTACTTAAGTCTTTTCGAGTTATATGATGGAAAATATGTTTAATAGCAACACTTAAACATTAAATTATACAGTGCAAAATGTTCCTAGGAAACTGACAGTACAGGTTATTTCAGACTGAATGGAGTTTATTTTAAGGTCCTGGAATGAATATTGCAACATTGTTCTCCCCCATTGCAGTTACTAACAGGGTACGTGTGCCTGCCAGTAAACAATGCTCATTGGCTCCGTGAGTAGTCAATGCCCAGTGACTGTTCCGTGGTGTGATATAGCAGATAGTAATAGCATAGCACTGTTGTTCATAGGCAGGGCGCTGATGAATGTATCCACTCCTGCAGAGCCGTCTACTTGTGTTACAGGACTTACCATTACGAATAGGAATGCATGGTCGTAGTAGAGTGGATGTCCACCTCAGAGGATACAATGAGCCAAATAGCCTGGACGCGCCGAAAGCGGAGGCTCCAGGTACCTTCCAGAAAAAGATTGTGAGTGCTGGTCCCAGGAACGTCCCAATACTTGTTTCCCTGTACATCAACAATTTTTTCACAACGGACAAACCTGATGATGAAGAGATATACGACCAAGCAGGCAAGACACGTCATTTACAGACACGAGTAAACTAAATATTCTACATTTACATGTATACTCCTCAAACCACCTTATGGTATATGGCGGAGCGTACTTTGGGCACTGCTGCTGCTTAACGCCTTTCCTCTTCCACAAGAACGATTGTTAGTAAGTCTCCGTGTGAGCTCTTATTTTTCTAATTTTACTTTCATAGTCTTTTCAAGAGATACATATTTTGGCGATCTAACGCGCCAGTTGGACAGACTCTGGAAAGATATCCCTCAGGACGACATCCAACAACTCCGTCAATCAGTGCCAAGCCGAATAAAATAATTGCTTGCGTAAGGCCTACGGACGGGCAAACGCGTTACTAACTTGCTCAATTTGTGAAGCTCTTTCTCTAGAATTAATCACTCAGTTTTTCTGAAATTGTAATGATTTGTTTGTCTGTGCATGTACACCAAATCTACTGATTTCCGTCTCATTCGAATGATTCCTTCGTCGTGCGATTTCTTTTTTAAAGTATTTCATGCATTTTGAGATGGGTAACTCAACTTACATCTCTGCCCAGATTGCGTATTATGTACGTTAGATTGTCTACCTCAAGGTGCATGAAATATTTTATGGGTCTGTCTGATTTTTCCCGCCCTGTACCATTAAAGAAGAGTATCCTATATGGCAACACATATTTTCATTCTCCCGCCTGCATGCATTCCATAAGCTTCCACAAAACAAATGTCGGAGGGTACAGCACGAGGACATGCCACAGAAACAAACATGGTGTGGAAACTGCAATCATAAGTTTGTCTGTTCATGTACGTGACATGTACCAGTTACCGTTCCACTCTTGTTATTCCTTTGTGGTGCGTCTTTTTTACATATTTTTTGTCTTAGAGTGAATCAGCTTGAGAATGTGCCCTGTTGTAAAGCAGGACCTTTGAGGCAGTGGATTGTGGAAAATAACATTCCTGAAACAGACTAGCTTGCTCTGAGTCCCGACCTGGGGGCGATGGGATATCTACGGAATGAGAACGTTTACTTCGCTCGATGTCTGAGCGTCTAACACCATTGCCTTCATTGGCTGGCATTTCTCAATAGGCATTGACACACCTCATTGAAAGTCTTCCCAGCAAATTTCAAGGCGTAATAAATGCGAAGGTTGGACACACCCCACATTAATATTCATCGATTGTTGTCCCGGTAAATTTGAGCAGATGAACCAGCATGGAATTACATCCCCTCGTCTGCCATCTAAGCTCATTTTGACTGAATGCCAAGTGAGGTCAGAGTTTTTTTTTTTTTCGGGGATTGCACATATTTGTACCAAATTTCACACCACATACATCCCCAGATCATGTACAAATCAAATCATGTAGCATTCCTACTATACTGTATACGGGCAATAACTAAAATTTCATTATTTTCTTTCCTTCGTAGTGTTTCTGTTTTAATGGCCAGAAGTGTACATGTTTAACTTTGCCCGCAAAAAGAAGAAATAGTGTTCATGTTTCTCTTTGCAGGTAATAACTTTTTTGGCCAAGTTTCGCGAGTAGCACGTGCGACAATTTCCGCGCGGCGGGGAATGAATCAATAGCGGGCAATCTCCCGGCGCTGACGCCTTGTAGGGGTGGGGGTGGGGGTGGGGGTTGGGTCCCGGCCCCCTTGGCCTCCTCGCCTAGCGTGCGCCTTCCGATAAACCCGCGGAGCCCTCTATCAGCGCGGAGTGCGGCCGGCCCGCGATGCATATCTAAAACCTCACGCCGGTCCTTTACTGTGGAGCGGCCGCGGGCCGCCGGCTGGCGAGATAACTCCGCGCAGGAAGTGCGTCTCGCCGTGTGGCCGATGACCGTCCGCGATAAATAGCGGAGGGCGGTGATCCACACCACGCCGTCGGCCGCGAGATAACGAGAGGCGCTGGGCACTTCACTAACAAGCGTATTGTCTCAGCACTAGAAAACGATATGCAGGGAGGGCTGCAGATTATCAACGCTTGTTGCAAAGTAGGACGACTTTCATAATCCTGTTTGTTGTGTGAATTCTTCGTTAAATGTCCATTGTCGTGAGTAGCGTACCGTCCAACCTCAAGAGATGTCCCTCATGGTTGTATACACTGATGAGACAGAACACTATGACCACCTACTTAAAAGCCTGTTGGTCCACATCCAGAACGTAATTCAGCAGTGATTCTGGGTACCATGGATTAGTCAAGTGCTTGACAGGTTTCCTCTACATCTATACTCCGCAAGCCACCCAACGGTGTGCGGCGGAGGACACTTTACGTGCCACTGTCAGTACCTCCCATTCCTGTTCCAGTCGCCGGCCTGTGTGGCCGTGCGGTTCTAGGCGCGTCAGTCTGGAACCGCATGACCGCTACGGCCGCAGGTTCGAATCCAGCCTCGGGCATGGATGTGTGTGATGTCCTTAGGTTAGTTAGGTTTAAGTAGTTCTAAGTTCTAGGGGACTGATGACCACAGATGTTGAGTCCCATAGTGCTCAGGACCATTTGAACCTGTTCCAGTCGCGTATGGTTTGCGGGAAGAACGACTGCCGGAAAGCCTCCGTGCGCGCTCTAATCTCTCTAATTTTACATTCGTCATCTCCTCGGGAGGTATAAGTAGGGGGAAGTAATATATTCGATACCTCATCCAGAAACGCACCCTCTCGAAACCTGAACAGGGAGCTAAACCTCGATGCAGAGCGCCTCTCTTGCCGAGTCTGCCACTTGAGTTTGCTAAACATCTTCGTAACGCTATCACGCTTATCAAATAACCCTGTGACGAAACGCGCCGCTCTTCTTTGGGTCTTCTCTAACTCCTCTGTCAACCCGACCTGTTACGGATCCCACACTTATGAGCACTACTCAAGTATAGGCCTCCTTTGTTGATGGGCTACGTTTTCTAAGGACTCTCCCAATGAATCTCAACCTGGTACCCGCCTTAGCAACAATTAATTTTATATGATCATTCCACTTCAAATCGTTCTGCAAGCATACTCCCAGATATTTTACAGAAATAACTGCTACCGGTGTTTGTTCCGCTATCATATGATCATACAGTAAAGGATCCTTCTTTCTATGTATTCGCAATACATTACATTTGTCTATGTTAAGGGTTAGTTGCCACTCCCTGCACCAAGTGCCTATCCGCTGCAGATCTTCCTACATCTCGCCACAATCCTCTAATGCTGCAACTTCTCTGTATACTACAGCATCATCTGCGAAAAGCCGCATGGAACTTCCGACACTATCTACTGGGTCATTTATATTTATTGTGAAAACCAATGGTCCCATAACACTCCCCTGTGGCACGCCAGAAGTTACTTTATCGTCTGTAGACGCCTCTCCATTGAGAACAACATGCTGTGTTCTGTTTGCTAAAAACTCTTCCGTCCGGCCACATAGGTGGTCTGATATTCCGTAGGCTCTTACTTTGTTTATCAGGCGACAGTGCGGAACTGTATCGAACGCCTTCCGGAAGTAAAGGAAAATGGCATTTACCTGGTAGCCTGTATCTAATATTTTCTGGGTCTCATGAACAAATAAAGCGAGTTGGGTCTCACACGATCGCTGTTTCCGGAATCCATGTTGATTTCTACAGAGTAGATTCTATGTTTCCAGAAATGACATGATACGCGAGCAAAAAACATGCTCTAAAATTCTACAACAGATCGAATTCAGAGATATAGGCCTATATTTTTGCGCATCTGCTCGACGACTCTTCTTGAAAACTGGAACTACCTGTGCTCTTTTCCAATCGTTTGGAACCTTCCGTTCCTATAGAGACTTGCGGTACACGGCCGTTAGAAGGGGGGCAAGTTCTTTCGCGTACTCTGTGTAGAATCGAATTGGTATCGCGTCAGGTCCAGTGGACTTTCGTCTGTTGAGTGATTTCAGTTGCTGTTCTATTCCTTGGACACTTATTTCTATGTCAGCCATTTTTTCGTTCGTGCGGTGATTTAGAGAAGGAACTGCAGTGCTATCTTCCTCTGTGAAACTGCTTTGGAAAAAGGTGTTTACTAGTCAGCTTTACGCGTGTCATCCTCTGTTTCAATGTCATCATCGTCCCAAAGGTTTCTGGCACCAGATGCCCCATAAATTACGGAGGGTTGGTTTGTGGGCGCAATGTTGCGTTCTTGGGTTTCATCGGATTCAGATAAACCGAATCTGATGGCCCAAGACATCAACGTGTGAGTTCACTATCATTCTCCTCAAATCACTGCGACTCGATTGTGGCATTTTGACAAGGACAGGTATTTGCTGGAAGGTGCCACCGCTGTTGGGGAAGACATCAAGCATAAGGGGATACAGGTGGTCCCTAATAATGTTCACGAAGTCCACAGCTGCCACGATGTCTTCGATTACCACCGCATGTCCCTTGGAGGCCCAGATGAATGTCTCCATAATATAACACTGCCCCCACCGGCCTGCGTCCGTGGCGGGCTGCATGTTTTGAGCAGCCGTTCGCTTGTATGACGGCGAATCTGGACACGTCATCGACAAAGTTTAACAACAAACGGGATTCATCTGACCATTGATCCGCGGTCCACTCTCGATGATCCTACGCCCACTATAATCATAAATGACGACGCTTTTGGGCTAACGTGGGAACACGTAGGGGACCTCTGCTGAGGAACACCATGTTCAACGCTGTGCGGTGAGCGGTGGCTCCAAAGCAATTGTGCCTGCGCCAGCACTGTACTCTGTTGTGAAACAGATCGCCGCCTATCCCGCTTTAAAGAGCGGGCAAGCCTCCGAGCCCTATGATCCGTGATTGGGCATGGACGTCCAACTTCTTGCCGCCTTCTCGTGATTTCAGCATTCTTCAACTACTTTCCATAGATGCTCACGACGGTAACAGGAGAACAGCTGACCAGCTTCGCCGCTTCTGAGACCCTCTCTCCCAGGCACTGGGCCACAATGATCTGGATTTTGTCAAAGTCGCATAAGTTGGGGGATTTCCGCATTTTCGCAACTTACAGTCGCGAGAATGGTTCCCCATTCGTCTGTGCTCCGCTCACATACTCCTCTTATCGTGTCACGTGCCCTCAGCACCACCAGGCAGCATACAAACTCGCGTTTAATGAACAAAGTAAGAGCATATGGACTATCAGACCTATTGCGTGATTGGATTGAAGAGTTCCTAGACAACAGAATGCAGCATGTCATTCTCAATGGAGAGATGTCTTCCGAAGTAAGAGTGATTTCAGGTGTCCCGCAGGGGAGTGTCGTACGACCGTTGCTATTCACAATATACATAAATGACCTTGTGGATAATATCGGAAGTTCACTGAGGCTTTTTGCCGATGATGCTGTGGTATATCTAGAGGTTGTAACAATGGAAAATTGTACTGAAATGCAGGAGGATCTGCAGCGAATTGACGCATGGTGCAGGGAATGGCAATTGAATCTCAATGTAGACAAGTGTAATGTGCTACGAATACACAGAAAGAAAGATCCTTTATCATTTAGCTACAATATAGCAGGTCAGCAGCTGGAAGCGGTTAATTCCATAAATTATCTGGGAGTACGCATTAGGAGTGATTTAAAATGGAATGATCATATAAAGTTGATCGTCGGTAAAGCAGATGCCAGACTGAGGTTCATTGGAAGAATCCTAAGGAAATGCAATCCGAAAACAAAGGAAGTAGGTTACAGTACGCTTGTTCGCCCACTGCTTGAATACTGCTCAGCAGTGTGGGATCCGTACCAGATAGAGTTGACAGAAGAGATAGAGAAGATCCAACGGAGAGCAGCGCGCTTCGTTACAGGATCATTTAGTAATCGTGAAAGCGTTACGGAGATGACAAATAAACTCCAGTGAAAGACTCTGCAGGAGAGACGCTCAGTAGCTCGGTACAGGCTTTTGTTGAAGTTTCGAGAACATACCTTCACCGAGGAGTCAAGTAGTATATTGCTCCCTCCTACGTATATCTCGCGAAGAGACCATGAGGATAAAGTCAGAGAGATTAGAGCCCACACAGAGGAATACCGACAATCCTTCTTTCCATGAACAATACGAGATTGGAATAGAAGGGAGAACCGATAGAGGTATTCAAGGTACCCTCCACCACACACCTTCGGGTGGCTTGCGGAGTATGGATGTAGATGGGTGGTGGTCATAATGTTCTGGCTCATCAGTGTACTTTGCACACTTCATTTCTTAATATCTAACAACCCTAACAACGGGACCACGTCCACTAGTCCTCATCCATGTCGTGCAAATGGCACATGCAGGACTTGGCTAGATTGAATGTTACAGAAATGGGAGCTCCAGTGCCCAGGCGTCTTGATGAAATAGAATTTTTGATGCGGGGTCGTACGAAGCATGAACCATTGATGTCAACGTACTGCACGGACAGCGGTTGGCGCTGCAGAAAGAATGCAGAACGGTAATCAGAGAGTCGTAGAGTCGAGACTCTATGCGGAAACTTTTCTTTTCGTTTCAATGTTTACCTTACTGACACTGAAAATAAACGCAAATATGAACTAGGTAACCTGCTCTTATACAGTCCAACATGTTATAACCCTTTTTGGAAAATTACTGTCAACAGTGTATGTGTGCCTAGAAGAGTACTGACTCTTTTGGATCGAGAATTAAAAAAATCACGGGTTACTACGTGGTAAAAGATAGAAATGCCGCCATGACTTCGTCAAAAACTGGCACATTTACAATATATAATTTTTTTTTACCGTCCTGATGAAGCCCTATGTGCAGGAGAACAAATTTCTTCAGTTAATAAACTGTATAGGATGTCGGGGATTTATACAACAGATATTTTTAAGATATTAAGAAATGTAGTGCGCAAAGTACACTGATGAGCCAGAACATTATGACCACCACCCATATACATCCATACTCCGCAAGCCACCCGAAGGTGTGTGGCGGAGGGTACCTTGAATGTTCCTTTGCGCTCGATATTACGACTGTCCTGTTATGCATCTCAGTAAGGGTTTTAGCAGGAAATGGCAGAGAATAATACTGTAGATTTTATTTCAGCATCGCTCTGCTAAGATTCACTTGCACCATGACTGCAAAACGACACCGAAATTGTCGCCACGGCGAAGAAAAACTGTATAATTTACTGTGAAGAAACTGACAACCAAAGACATACTGTTTCTCTTTGCACTCTGCGGGTTGTTAAATTTCACAGACAATCATTTGTAGAAACGGTTGAAAATTATTTAATGAGTCAGAAGTCTGTAACCGAAACGTCTGGGCGGTGGGGAGGAGGGTGGTGGTGACAAGCGCCGTCTCGTCACGTCCTCTTGCGGAAGCTGATGCACCACAGTATCGTGCCTGCAGTAGTAACTAAACGTGTTGTTGACTTCCGTAATCTCAATAGTGATCATACTTTTCTGTTGGCCTGCATCTCCGCTACGGCGTACTAAAATAGCGAGATTTCTACAGAAACTGCGTGGCGTTGTGAGATCATTGACACCATAAAACGTGCTAGGAAAAAAAAATTCCGAATTTAAGAAGTTTCCTAAATCATGGAGTTAATTGATACTCGCAACAGCTTTCTCCTGAAAGGACTACTGATCAGCCTAATATGATTGCATCCCTCTACTGTACGTCAGCAACTACATAGCTTTAAATCAATCAAACATCTCTCACACCTAGTAAGAGTTAACATCTAGTCATTTATTTAACTTACGACTGGGTGATGAAACGGGAATGGTACGTGATAAGCGCCAGCGAGGTTTTAGATACTAGACGGTTTGGAGTTGCGGAAATTTTATTAACATTTATTGCACCTTAGGAGAGAAACTCCGCAATGCTGAATGTATGGCTTCTGGATGTTCAAACTTCACGGGCTGGATGGAAACTGCCAACTCTGGTTTGGCGTCTAGTAACCTTTTCGAAGAACCGCCTGATCAAGGGAGTTGTCGGCGTAACGGTACATAATGCGACTCACTTGTCAGCCCAACTTGGTATTCGAACGTACAATGCTTGTGAAATTCTGCGAGTGTCAAAATTCAACCTTTTCAAGATTTAAACGATCGTGCGATAGTTAGGCTGCGGACTTCCCACATTACCATCACCTTGCTCCGGAGCTAGAGGGATGTGTATATCGTTCCATACCTAAACCCTTCGTGACAGACCGAGCTGGGAACCAGGTGTGACTTAGTGGTACTCATGTTTGTGGTTGCTAGATCAGGAAAGTTGAAAGACCACATGCATTCATGCATCTAATGTAGCGACGCTTCCTAAGCTGAGAATTATGGATATAAGATCATCTTACTGTTATTGAAATGGGCCTAGAGAAAGGTGCTTGGGTGGAGGTAGGACGAGAACTCAAATAACAATTATTTGCACAAAAAAAGTATTTCAATAAACCAGCGCTGCGCACAGTAACAAAATAACAAAGATTACCCTAGGGGATTTCGGCTCTACTAAAATTTTAGGACTCACTCCAAATCCTCGAAAGACGTTCAGTCCCTCTAGCCTCCTGTATCCACCTACCATCCTCCTCTAGGGTCCTGTATCAACTTATTAATTTCAACGCCATCCTCAGCGATCTTGAACACCCTTTGAATATCTTACACTTCCCCCACACTTGACATTGAGCGCCTGTCGTTTCACCCTTGATTGTTATATCTACTACTCTGCTCAAATGGCTCTGAGCACTATGGGACTTAACATCTATGGTCATCAGTCTCCTAGAACTTAGAACTACTTAAACCTAACTAACCTAAGGACAGCACACAACACCCAGTCATCACGAGGCAGAGAAAATCCCTGACTCCGCCGGGAATCGAACCCGGGAACCCGGGCGTGGGAAGCGAGAACGCTACCGCACGACCACGAGCTACGGAGTACTACTCTGCCGTGCTGTTCCAGTCACGATACTTCACGGGAAGAACAACAGTAGGTAAGCCTTCGTGTGTGCTCGAATCTCTCTAATTTTATCTTCATGGCAATTTCGCTAGATTTACGTAGGAGGAAGCAATATATTGGTTGACTCTTCTAGGAACGTAACACTCTCTGTACCTACACAGTAAACCACCCCAGGACGCCGAACAGCTCTCTTGTAACGTCTGCCACTGGAGTTAGATGAGAGTTTCTGTGACGCTTTAGCGCTTGCTAAATGTACCTGCAACGAAACGATCTGCTCTTCTTTGACTCTTCTCTGTTCTGACTCTTCTGGTACGGATTCCAGATTGGGTTATAGGTCAAACGACGACTTTTTAAGCTACCACCTCTTATGGGGACTACACTTTCCGAGGATTCTCCCACAGAATCTCAATCTAGCATCTGACTTACGTCCAGTTAATTTTGTGTGGTCAGTCCACTTTAAAACAGTCCGTATGCATCCTTCCATTGACTGTTTCTAGCGAGTGTTCTAAAGCTATGTAGTCATACAATAATGGATTTTTATACCTTTCTATATGCAGTACCCTATCCCGCTTTTTATCCCTTGTTCAATTTTACCCATGTATCATTGCCTTGTTGCCTAAAAACATCAAATTTTGACACGTGCTTCAGAGTTACTTAGCCTGTCGCCGTACAACAATTCGGTCATATTGTATTATTAAAAGGAGCATTGTAAGCCCTCGGACCTATCAGTCCAGGTTTTCTATATCGTCGCTGATAACATCAGTTTATTTGCCTGTACACCGTCGGCACCTGCGCCGCACCGCGCTTCCAGACCTCCGGCGTTGCCCTCGACGCAGTAGTGGTTGGCGTTCCTAGCGTGCGGCTGCCCGGCGGTGGACAGTGTGAGTACTGTGTTTGTTCTTGACTTGTGGGACGTCCCACAAGTCTGCACAACACGTGACAGCTTCATAACCTGAAGATGGGATCCCGAAACCGATAGTGGTTTGAACAAATATTGGTAAAATTGAAGCGGATCCCTCTAAATTAAATAGCATCGCTTTATGTTAAGGGTCAACTGCCAATCCGTGCACCAAGCATCGATCATCTTCCGATCTTCATGCATTTTCCAAGAATATACTAGCGTTGCACCTTCTCTTTATATAACAGCAAGAGTGGCTCTATGCACTGTGGGACTTAACGTCTGAGGTCATCAGTCCCCTGCACTTAGAACTACGTAAACCTAACTAACCTAAGGACATCACGCACATCCATGCCCGAGGCAGGATTCGAACCTGCGACCGTAGCAGCAGCGCGGTTCCGGACTGAAGCGTCTAGAACTGCTCGGCCACAGCAGCCGTCAACTGCAAGAGTATCATCCGTATTTTATAAAGTACTCTTCCTACAACATTCCATTGGAGTACGCCCGAAGTTACTTTTTCGTCTGAGGGTACCACTCCGATAAGAGTGTCATACCGTGGTCTATTTGTCAGGATGTCTTCAATTGCGTCACAAGGCTGCACCGATATGTACACTTGTATTTTGTCGAACTGTAGCGAACACCGTCTGGACGCCGATACCTCCTTGATTTCGTGGATGAACAGAACGAGTCAGGTTTCACACGGTCATTGTTTCCGAATTCCTTGTTGATTCCTACAAACGGCCGAGCGGGATTAGCCGAGCGGTCTGTGGCACTACAGTCATGGGCTGTGCGGCTGGTCCCGGCAGAGGTTCAAGTCCTCCCTCGGGCATGGGTGTGTGTTTGTCCTTAGGATAATTTAGGTTAAGTAGTGTGTAAGCTTAGGGACTGATGACCTTAGCAGTTAAGTACCATAAGATTTCACACACATTTGAACATCCTACAAACGAGAAACCTTAAATGCACAACCGACTTTTTATGACAGTTTTTAATATGTGTTCATATCTTACACTTCTATATTTTGTTACCTCTCAGGGCTGTAGAACGGCAGTGTGCTACTGCCAGCACACCCTTCGCCCTGACGGGCGGGAGAGTAAAATGATAGTAAAGGGAAAAACAACTGAAAAGTGGATTGTTACACCTTTTTTTTAAAAAAAATGTACTCCTTCTGTCTGGAGGTGACAAGGAAAACGCCACAGTTGCCCTGTGTCAGCTAGTGAGTCATCGTCAGCAAGCTACGAGAAAGGAAGCTGAGCGCCATTATGCACGCAGAGTGGTAGTGCGACGCGGGGCAGCCTAGCTCCCAGGCGCGGCGCTCATCTATTATTCAGACGCCATCCGCGAGCAGATACGTCCGCCAGTAATGCGTGAGAACTCGAGCCCTGCGCCCTTATCTGCGAACCAAATAACTAAACCACCACTCCGGCACAAACCGGTCCATCCCCCGCCGTGGTGCGCCAACATTTCCTCGCAGACCGAGCAAATGGAGTCCTCCCAGACAGGGGGGCGGCCTTCTGTTTGCGCCCCGTGATCCAATTCCGGCGACGCTGCAGCCGTGTCTCCCATTTAGCGCAAGCGGGCATGTCCCTGCCGTCTCTGTTACCAGATGCCGCCAGAGGCTCAGGGGAATCTGAATAGTGTTAACGGTACACTCCGCAGCTGGGAGCTATTCAACTGTGAAGCTTTCAGTTACAATGTAGTTTCCCAGCAGCCACCAAAGTGTAAACATCGCGTACACTCGCAGGAATGTTCACCAAAGAGCCAGTTTACGAATCCAGTGGTGTTCCGTATAGTCTATGCAAGGTTATTTAAGGTGTTAATGTTAAATAAACTGGGCAGACAAAAGTCGTGGGAAACGTTATCCCATTTGAAGATGTTGAAAGTTTTATTACGAATTATTATTATTATTATCAGCCTAGTGAAAATTTTATCATCAAAAATTATTATTATGGCAACAGACGTAGGGAAATGTGTAAAGCTCTATCTCTGACAATATAATCGTTATCTGTATTTTTTCTCTAAAAATTGCTAGGATACCTAGTGAAACTTTATTATCGACGTGTCAGTATTCAAACATTTACTGGAGTTTCCCACTATCTGACATGTCGGTATTATGACACAGGAAAAAGAAAAAAAAAAAAAAAAAAAAAAAAAACACAGAAGTTAATCGCTCATCCTATATATCATGAAAAATGGATCCTCTTTTATCTGATTTCATTTTAGAAATGTTCTCTAACATTTTCTAACAATTATACTGTAATGCTCCTGCACGCAACAGACAACTTATCTCGTATTGCCGCTACAACTGCATGAATATTCTGCATCAAGCAACGTGCTAAAAGAATTCAAAAGAAATACTGCGGTCCATGCGGAATGCAATGCATGATTATAACTATTATAAACGAAAACCACGTGTGTACGTGTACCTCACCCCTCATGGTAATGTACATGTGCGTCAGTGAAAAAGACCAATAAAAAGGTGTTAGCATGTGGACGTAATGTGCTGTTCCAGTCTCTTCTGTACCTAAGGTCCATCACCGTTCCCTTTGGATCCCTACGTAATTCGGTGCTCTCCGATACCCACGATCGAACAGCGGAGGAGTGGTACTCAAGCGTCAACTTTAGGTTACAATATCTCCGGATGTAATTAACATTTTACAATGCAACAAACGGCACTGATTACGTATTTGTTTATATGTTCAGATGTGCTAACAAAACTGACGGCGTTCCATTTAAAAGAACGTAGGTTTGTGTTAAAAAACATACTTCCGTGCATTTTTTTATGGTTTATATTAACCAATTACACTAGCCCCTCTCCTCACGTTCGGTCTGTGGAATCGATTCGTCAGTATTTGATGTGGTTTACGAAATATATCCAGCGGTAACGTTAGGTGACTCACCCTATATATATACACTCCTGGAAATTGAAATAAGAACACCGTGAATTCATTGTCCCAGGAAGGGGAAACTTTATTGACACATTCCTGGGGTCAGATACATCACATGATCACACTGACAGAACCACAGGCACATAGACACAGGCAACAGAGCATGCACAATGTCGGCACTAGTACAGTGTATATCCACCTTTCGCAGCAATGCAGGCTGCTATTCTCCCATGGAGACGATCGTAGAGATGCTGGATGTAGTCCTGTGGAACGGCTTGCCATGCCATTTCCACCTGGCACCTCAGTTGGACCAGCGTTCGTGCTGGACGTGCAGACCGCGTGAGACGACGCTTCATCCAGTCCCAAACATGCTCAATGGGGGACAGATCCGGAGATCTTGCTGGCCAGGGTAGTTGACTTACACCTTCTAGAGCACGTTGGGTGGCACGGGATACATGCGGACGTGCATTGTCCTGTTGGAACAGCAAGTTCCCTTGCCGGTCTAGGAATGGTAGAACGATGGGTTCGATGACGGTTTGGATGTACCGTGCACTATTCAGTGTCCCCTCGACGATCACCAGTGGTGTACGGTCAGTGTAGGAGATCGCTCCCCACACCATGATGCCGGGTGTTGGCCCTGTGTGCCTCGGTCGTATGCAGTCCTGATTGTGGCGCTCACCTGCACGGCGCCAAACACGCATACGACCATCATTGGCACCAAGGCAGAAGCGACTCTCATCGCTGAAGACGACACGTCTCCATTCGTCCCTCCATTCACGCCTGTCGCGACACCACTGGAGGCGGGCTGCACGATGTTGGGGCGTGAGCGGAAGACGGCCTAACGGTGTGCGGGACCGTAGCCCAGCTTCATGGAGACGGTTGCGAATGGTCCTCGCCGATACCCCAGGAGCAACAGTGTCCCTAATTTGCTGGGAAGTGGCGGTGCGGTCCCCTACGGCACTGCGTAGGATCCTACGGTCTTGGCGTGCATCCGTGCGTCGCTGCGGTCCGGTCCCAGGTCGACGAGCACGTGCACCTTCCGCCGACCACTGGCGACAACATCGATGTACTGTGGAGACCTCACGCCCCACGTGTTGAGCAATTCGGCGGTACGTCCACCCGGCCTCCCGCATGCCCACTATACGCCCTCGCTCAAAGTCCGTCAACTGCACATACGGTTCACGTCCACGCTGTCGCGGCATGCTACCAGTGTTAAAGACTGCGATGGAGCTCCGTATGCCACGGCAAACTGGCTGACACTGACGGCGGCGGTGCACAAATGCTGCGCAGCTAGCGCCATTCGACGGCCAACACCGCGGTTCCTGGTGTGTCCGCTGTGCCGTGCGTGTGATCATTGCTTGTACAGCCCTCTCGCAGTGTCCGGAGCAAGTATGGTGGGTCTGACACACCGGTGTCAATGTGTTCTTTTTTCCATTTCCAGGAGTGTATATATATTATGAACGTCCAACTTTCAATGTTTCTAGCAGTCTGTTACTGTTACGGTAGGAGAGTGAGGGGGGGGGGGGGGGGGGAGTGGAACGCCCTGGCGGTTTGGAGGCTTTACTGTACGTAGTTACAACTTATCATTTATTAGTAAACATAGTACGATCATATTACACTTGGTGGTGAGAGTGATTTAACAAACATCAATAACGACCCAATTTAAAAGGCATTTGCATTTGGCCAGATTATCCAATAAGTTAAACAGTCTTTGATCTTGCTAATCACAAAAACGTTTATCCCATATTTCACCATACCTTTAAGAACACACCAAAACATATACAATGGAACGTATGTGAAATTATTTCACAAATATTAAACGCTCCACACAGTCCTAATGCAAGAATGGCAACAGTCGAACTGCTACCAAAACAAACACTGGAGCCATCAAATTATAAACTTTGAATGATAATTCTCTCATACACATGGCACCATTTCTACAATATACTCTCGCATATATATGGTAACATCTGCACAGCATTCTACGCACTACCAGCGCAGAAAACCTTTGAGAATCAACAAATGAGGACTCCTACCATAACTGAAGAAACATCAGATTTGTTAACATCACTCAAATATATACACAATGAGCGAAAGAGATGTCAAACTTAATATTAATTAAAATAGGGGACGGACGCGGAAAACTGTTGTAATTTTAGACAGATCTCGCTTGGCTCGATACAATTACAATAACAAATGTATTTCAACAAGACACTAATTTTCTTCAGAGGAGAACACTACCGCGACGCAATACTTGACGCAGAAAGACACCAATAACAAGGACAACGCCGTAACAGACGACAAGAGAACTTAAAACAATGTCGCTCTATCCTGACGAACGACACTGCATGCCAAGCAACGTCACTCAAAACTGAACAACACGCTGACTGGCATACAACGTCACTTAAACACTGTTAACCCACACACTAGGTACGCACCACAATGCTGTACCAGCATGCAGCAGTAAAGAGGAAAACAAAGTAGCCTCTTACGGAAGAGATGCTCGGTGAACCACGACAAACAGACTATGACTCCACTCCGGCCGTCACTGGCGTGGTGGCTACTCGTTCTCTTGCAACCAGAGCCGCGAACCATTCTAATACGGTCCCGTCGCTTCCGCATCTACCCCAACGTGAGAAGCATAGCATGAATCGGCGTTCGCGCGGTTCCATACTGTAGCGCCTAGAACCTCGTCAATAACTTCTACCGGCATAGGAGGTCTGGAAGCAAATAAACTGACGTTATCAGCGATAATATAGAAAAGCTGGACTGATAGGTCCGAGCGCTTACAAGTTCCTTTTAAGGACATAATAGAATATAACCGAGTCTGTCTGATGGTACCTCTCCGATAAGAGTGCCATACCGTGGTCTATTTGTCAGGATGTCTTCAACTGAGTCACAACGTACCGTTCAGCGGTCGAAGAGACCAGCCCTGTGCAGTCTGCTTGACAGTGTGGTGTGTGAGATAGCGCGCCTTGCAGGTCTGTTAAGTGTGGTTGCTTGCATCGCCTCTTGCACAACATAACTCCATCTGCTATAGTTGACCACAGTCGATCACCTCCTCTCTTTCGAGCAGCTGGCCTACGGTTTGGAACGAACCCCAAGCACTTGGAACAATACTGTGGGCAATACCGAGGACCTGGGCTCCGCTCGTCACACTTCGTCCTTCTTCCATTTTCCCGATGATTCTTCTCCGTGTGAAGTCAGCCAAATATTGTTTCCTGACCAGGTTGTAATGAAGAACACCACCACAGTGCACCGAAACTGCTCGCTGATTGACTGACACTGGCTTTTCCTGTTGGTTCACCTGCGTCCCGTCGCGGGGCCAGCCTCATATACTGATGTAATCACACTGACCTCACGCCATGTGATCTCTGTGTAATGTCTCTTGCAGCGGTCTCTCCGCGATATTTTGAGAAATTTTATAAATTATATAACTCAGTACATATCTCGAAATATCTCTTCTTATCTTACCGATTATCAATGCAGAGTAGTTTCAAGCCCAATTATTCCTTGGAGCATCCATTTACTCCATGGAATAGCTTCTCTGCTATCTATGTTTTCTCTTATGAAAAGAATGAAGAGAATTCTTGCCGATTAGTCCTGAAAGAAGGAGGATGTATATGTATGTATTGTTAAGCTAGTCGCCATCTTGATGAGATTCTGTATGAGAAGGAATTTAATACATGAACTAAAGTAAGTGTGTTCGCGTATTATTTAACTGATTATTATTGACAGTGTCTGCTTACTACGCTATGTTGCACGGGATCAGCGGGGAACGTCTGATTTACACTGGACGAACCTGCCGTTTTGTATGCTCAAGATATCCAGTTACTTCAAATAAATAGGCTAACACGGTCTTACCAGCAGATCTCCGGTCTTCCCCATGTGATCACCGAAAGTTAATAATTATTGCAAATGTTTCCAGGAGATCGACTGAAAATTCTCGTCGCACCGAGACTTCGAAATTGCTTCACTGCCTTATGGAATTTAAGTTAAGCTCAATTTAATCAGGACAGTACAGTATTGAACTGTGTGAATGTGATAAGCCTGCTTTGTGAATGAAAATTCCCTTAACATACGCATGTTTTTACTATCCTGATCAGTGAAGCTAAATCAGGCCGGTGTGAGAGAGGTTTTTAATTTCTGGATCCCACAAAAAAAATATTAAATCTGACTTTCCGTGGACGACTGGGAGACCTCTGACAACATGCTCCTGCACTTTCATCCATTCCCACAGAGCAGTTAACATGTTATTTCACTTAATCTATCAAGTCCTTAAGTTTTTCAGAGCAGTGTAGATTAATGATGTTTCGCTGCAGTAGCCTCTACTCCCATACGCTTTCCCAACGAAACTTCAACTGACTCCTCCCAAGACAATGACATCGCTCCAGTACTTACCCGCCCTGTCGGCTCTATTTCCCCTCCATCAGACCCCACACCAGCGATGCTCACACCTACCTCTTCATATTAGCCTAAACACTCTTTACTTTTCATACCATGGCCAAGCTCACATCCCAGTCCCCTACTCCATTCCGTCTCACACCACCCACCCACATACGTACCCTTATCTCCAAGCTACAGCCCAGATCTCTTCAGGTGTAGCGCTCTATTTCAAGGTTTTACCACCTTTTTTCACCATATTTTATTTTAATACGAACAAATTCTACAGTATTATTTACAATACTGTCAACGAAAGTTATTTCATTAACGTCACAGAACTTACCTGTACTTTTCACCGTTTTTAATTATTTTCATTCACGTATTTCGAAAACGTAAGTTGAAGAGTGCGGCGTTTGTGTCGATGACACACCTTCTACCGTCTATAATGGCCGAGAAAGGTGAAACAACAATAAAGAAACAAACTGCAGCAAACGCGTCCGGCCGTTTCTTACCCAACAGTGGAGTGCGTCCTCGGTCTCTAGCAGCATGGCGCGAGGCGCTGCGGTGATTGCATGCCGCCCCTCTCACCAGCCCTGTAACACAAAACCGGAGATTCTTAGTATTACTTTTAAACCAAAGCGAGAGACGTACGTTCACTAATGAACTATGCGTGACACGACACAACACACACACACACACACACACACACACACACACACACAGGACATGGATAAAATATGGAAACATAAAAAAACCTACCACACAACACCACGCCTACTACGGTGTAGGAAAACGCATTGGCGTCCAAAACATCTTTCAGTCGTTTCGGAATGGATAAATACAAGTCCCGTATGTATGTGGCTGCCGGCTTTCTCACCGTATTACAGATATGAAATCTTACTGCGTTATCAGCCGAGTGGCGTCGTCGTCTTGTCGTGACGTTTCAATGGATTCCGTATCCGTCATCATCATGCAAAGTCAAGCTGATGGATACGGAACCCATTGAAATGGAGCGACAAGACGAAGGTTTTCAGGGGAATCGTGTGCCATTCTTCCTGCAAAATAGTAGTGAGTTCAGATAACGATGATGAAGGATAGGGATCATGCACTATTGTCTCCAAAGTAGATCATAGAGAGTCAATAAAATTGAGATCGAATGACTGAGGTGGCCAGGGGCGATGCCACAATTCATCCTCGCGCTCACAAACCAGTCCTGGATGATACGAGCTTCGTAAACGGGGGCCCTGTCGCCTTGGAATACTGCAACACAACTGGACAACGGACGCTGTATCATGGGATGACCAAAATGGTCACATAATCCCTAGCAGTAATGTGGCCTTGCAGAGAAACAATAGGGCCCATGGAATACCACGATATAGCTGCCAAATCATCATCTAACACCCGCCATGTTTCATTCTTGGAATGTAAACTCGGCCAGAAGCTGGAAATATTATGAAACAAGATGCATCCCACCAAATGATATTCTTACACTATTCCATACTCATCGAGTCTTAGATCTGAGGATAAACTTACATCCTAATTTCCAGTTAAAGGAAATATCCGTACGAGCATTCTGGAATATGTTTGCTTCAAAGGTTTGTGTGATACTTTGGCTTAAAATTCTCCCGTTTCAAAACAAGGTTTCAAACATTTCTTCGTACTTTATCAACGGAAAGAATGTAGGTAGTTCGGAAATTGCAAGTTGTGAAGCCGAATAGGAAAAATTAGAGGCCTTGCAATCAACATACCACGAATTTCAAAACGTATTTTTACGAGACAGATATACACAGGCTGCTAAAAAAAAGTGTCGAATACTTCGAGAGGTGGTAGCACTCATCGAAACAAGAAAAATAAATCCAATAAACATGGGTCCGGAAATACATACTTCCTGTGATAGACACGTGTTTACAGGAGATGTTCAACGTGGCGTCCATTCATGACAATGCACCCTTCTGCCCTCCGGCGTAAGGAATGACGCACCCTTCGAAGTATGCCCGGTTGTTGTTGTACCCGCTGGCACGCATTAAAGACGCTCCCTGTAGTGCCCGCACCTCGTTGATTGCCGTGACGTAGACGAATTCCTTCAAGTGTCCCCATAACCATAAGTCTAGGCGACTGAGGTCTGGGGAACGAGCAGCCCCCCCCCTCCCCCGCCCCCCACTGCCACCACCTCCGACCAACTACTGGCATATATTGAAGACGCGACCTTGTAGTGTCTTCACCTCGTTTATTGGTGTGGAGTGTCCCCGTAAGCAAAAGTCTAAGGGATTGAGGTTTCCCCAGCTCCCTCCCCTCCCCCGATCAACCAGCGGTCCTGAAATGTCTGCATCAGATATACGCGCACATTGTAACGAAATTGTGCGCCGTCATGCATGAACCACATTTGTATTCGTTGCTGCAGTAGCACAGCCTCCAGCAAGGTAGGCAATCCATTAATGAGATGGTCCAGATAATAGCCCCAATTAACTTTTGTGGTAACATGTATGGCCTTCGTAATTTATCGCCAAGTACGCCTGCCCATACGTTTATTGAGAACTGGTGTTGATGCCATCTTTTCTGAATTACTTTTGGATTTACATCTGCCCAGACATGCGGGTTATGTAAATTCACACCACCACCTTTTTTGAACCCTGCCTCATCGCTAAATAAAGTCTTGGATGTGACCAGTGGATCTGCAACAGTTATTGACAGAACAGCCGTCTGCCATGATGATCGTGTGGCATTAGGGTCTGAAAGCGCTGTACATGACATGGGTACAGAAATTGTTCATTAAGCACCCGCCCCCGCCCCCCCCCCCCCCCCCCCCCCCATAAAAGAGTGAGACACGCCTTCTGCTGCCGCTACTAATCGTCGCATACTGGTTCCAGGGGCAGGGGTTTCTTCCATCGAAAATAGCACATGCTTCTCCATGTCAGGCGCGCGGACTGTGTTAGTCATCCGAGGTGCAAGGGTATCTGCGTCCCTCCGACCCTGGAAAACTCTGCCGAACAACTTATGAGAGGGCACTCTGCGCTGTGGATATTTTTCAGCGTAGAGGGCACGGGCTAGCAGGCTACGTCCATTTGCCACGCCATAGCAGAATACCATATCCGCCATTTGACATGTCGAGTAGTAGTCTTCCATTGCTAACAGGTGGTGGAAGAGAGAAAATGTAAGTGTAGTACACCATTTGTATGTACAAACAGTGCAATAACACCAAACACAAAAGTGAATCCGCGTTTGGAATAAGGTAAAACACCATGATGCGTACCCTAGGTGACAGTACTGTACAATAAGGCATGCAAACACGACGAAAACTAACGTAGCCTGCACCACAACTTGAACCACACAATTAACTTCACACCACCTAATGGTAGGTACAGTACTGTGAGTAAGACATCATAATACCCTGCCGACATATTAAACGTAGCGCCAATGCGACCGTGCTAATGGTTCAAATGGCTCTAAGCACTATGGGACTTAACACCTGAGGTCATCAGTCCCCTAGACCTTAGAACTACTTAAACCCAACTAACCTAAGGATATCACACACATGCATACCCGAGGCAGGATTCGAACCTGCGACCGTAGCAGCAGCGCGGTTCCGGACTGAAGCGCCTAGAACCGCTCGGCCACATGGGCTGGAGACTGTGCTAATATCCGCAACGTAACGTCGCGCAGCCCTTCCCGTAAGCACGTGTTTATCTCGGGAACTATGCGTTTCCAGACCCATGTTTATTGGACTTATTTTTCTTGTTTCGATGAGTACTACCATCTCCCAAAGTATTCGACAACCTTACAGTGGCCCTTATCATTCAGCTGGTAATATTTAGACAAAAATAAGTACTCTCGAGTGACGCGTATCATTCAGTTGGCAATGTTTAGACAAAAATAAGTACTCTCGAGTAGAATGTCATTTGCAAGTGCATGGTAACGATGTTGCTCCCTATCTCCAGCACTGATTTAGTCTCGAAAAATGTTTTGGTAATTTTTTCCTTGTAATTTTAAAACAACGTTACGTGTGGATCGAAATATTACCTTCTTTTACGTAACACTTGACAAGATTTCACCATTTAATTTCATTTGAAGAAAGAGAGAAAAACAGCAGCGGTCCTAGCCTAATATTGCTCGCGTTGGACAAGGCTTTATCTTGCCGTTTCACTCCCTGTGATTGTAGAGAAGTATCATTAAAGAGTAGTTTTTTTGTTGGATACATTTGTTCAGGACTTGATGACACGAATATTCTGTCTTTTGATCTCTAACGCTTCGCATTCGAAGTTAGTATGTGGTGTGGTTTCGTCACTCTCACCACACAACCTACACCAAGGGGATTCTTTTCTGTAATCACGGAGTGTATTTTGTGTTTGTTGAAGTTCTCATGGCCGGTCATTTGTCCAATCACGCTTTTAGTCTGTCTCGTGTTCAAGCCCAAGATTACAGAACTTCTCTTAAAAGCGGCTTTGGCATAATTAACTTGCCATGTTTTTGTTTCTGGATCATATTACAATACAATTAAATGAAAACAGCCCTCGGTCACTAACTTTTAACGAATTAACCGGGTTTCAACGCTGCTAGGAGTGTCTTCCTCAGAATTTAAACTAAAGAATGGTCTATAACATGGTCACAGAATTATGACTAAAAACGTATGATACAAATTATAAGTACGGAATTATCGTGAAAGACTGGCAGTACTTGTATGTCATTTATAAAAAAATAAATATGCCAAAAGGGTATTAGTCACAAAGATATTTAAGATAAAAAACTGTGATGGTGAGCCACTAAGGGCTGTCCGTTACTTGCGTGGTGCAGGTTGTGAGTCTGTTAACTTGCACCACGCAAGTAACGAGCAGCCCTTAGTGGCTCGCCATCACAGTTTTTTATCTTAAATATCTTTGTGACGTATAAATACTGCCAGTCTTTCACGATAATTTCGTACTTATAATTTGTATCATACGTTTTTTAGTCATAATTCTGTGACCATGTTATAGACCATTCTTTAGTTTAAATTCTGAGGAAGGCACTCCTAGCAGTGTTGAAACCCGGTTAATTCGTTAAAAATTAGTGACCGAGGGCTGTTTTCTTTTAACTGAACATGCAGCCATGTACAAAATTTTGTATATTACATTATTCTACTTGATGACTTTTGATCCAATTTCGCAGTTATGATTGAACCCTCACCTTGTTGATGGGTAGGAGAGGTTCCGGTACAACAAATGGCGTCGTCGCATCTGATCTGGTCAGCCTGTCATCTTGTTCTTGCCACTGACTGCTGAGTGACAAGGGACCTACAACATTTTTACCCTGTTGCTTTCTTGTAATGACACGAGAACTTTGTGGCATTGCACAACGATCTTTTACCTCGTTTCACGGACTGTAAGAGATCTCAGGGCTGCTTGGGTGTCTGAATAAAGGTACATTCTATGATCTAGATTTCGCCATCGCAGTAATTAAACTGTTATTGAAAATACTTCAATTAACGTAAGGATAATTTAAACAGCATGCCAGAAGTCGCCCGCCAATCGATGCCGTAAAAGTGCATCAAGATAGTGGTTTCAATATAATGTCATTGTACACAGTCTGTATCATCAATCAAATGTAGCTATATGATTGCAGAGAACTTTTCAGGTGTCAGACATCTATGATGTATGTATGCAGAGTGGAGCAACGAATGGAAATTTGTACCAATGTCAGGATTCGAACTCGGCTCTCCTGCTCATTAGGCAGATGCGCTAACCACTATGCACCCTGGCACAGTGGCTTTGCACAACTGCATGGACGTCTCCCTCCCCAATCCAAATTCCCATTTAGGCCTCAGCCCAGGTGGTACTATTCGTGAACTCGAACAGCGTTGCAGAGTCTCTCCAACTGAGTTGGAATAGCACCTCAGCATTGAGCGAAATGTGGGATCCTGCCTGAAACCCATGCATCTGTGCGTTTATCAAATGAAACTATGGTTCCAGAGACATTCTCATGTTACAATCACCTATGTCGTATATATGCAGACTTAAGTGACGAATGAAAACTTGTGCCAAGGCCGGGATTCGAACCCAGGTCTTCTACTCACTAGGCAGATGCGCTAACCACTACGCCATCCTGGCACAGTGGCTTTGCACAATTACACGGACTGCCCTAGCACGCCTCCCTCCTCAATGCAAATTCCTATTCAAGCCTCAGGCCATTTGGTATTACCCCTATACTCGAACATCATAGCAGAGGCTCTCCAACTACGTTGGAATAGCACTTCAGCTTTGGACGAAAAGGAGGATAGTGGCTCAAATGCAAGCATAGGTTCTTTAAACAAATGAAGCTACATTGCTCCAGAGACGTTTTCAAGTATCAACATCTGTGATGTTTATATGCAGAATGCAGTGACAAATTGAAACTTGTACCAAGACTGCGATTCGAATCGAGGTCTCCTCCTCACTAGGCAGATAGGCTAACCACTGTATCACCTTAGCACAGTGGTTCTGCACTATCCTGGCATGACTCTCTCCTCACGCCAAATTCCCATCCTTTTTGGACTGGGGGGAGAGGCATCGTAGGGTGATCCATGCAGTTGCGCAAAGCCACTGTGCCAGGGTGATGTAGTGGTTAACGCTTCCGCCTAGTGAGCAGAGATTTGGGTTTGTTCTAACGTGGAGGGTCGCTGAGTAACCGACAGCGGCTGCCGCCTTTCTGTGTCGCCGTTGTCTCCCTCGCTGCATTATGTTCAGCACAGGTGAGGCCGGAGCTGAAGGCGGCCAGCGGTCCGGCGCGTGAAGAATGCAGGTCTGGGGCGCGCGGGCCGGCCACACCCCGTGGCGGCCGCCGTATCGACCACCGGCGTGCCCACCCCCGTCCACCCCCACCTCCAACTCCACTGCCACCCCCACCAGTGGCGATCGGCGTGCCGGGCCGGGCCGACTGCGACTGCAGCGTCAAGTTGCTGCCCCGCTGTCGGTCTGGCGTGCTGAGCTGAGGTGTGCAATTCGAGGTGGGAATTAGGACGTGGCTCGACGTGTCAGTGAGCGAACCTTCTGTACCAGCGCCGCTCCTGAAGTGAGGGTCACCGTCTCGTCCATCTGAGGGATACCGACACCCCTCACGCACGGATAAATCAACATTAAATTTACCTAGTCATTGCTATCTGCAGAAGTCCATAGAGAAAACTGAAAGGTGCCGCAAAATGGTTCAAATGGCTCTGAGCACTATGCGACTTAACCCTTTCGTGGTTGATGGGTCATATATGTCCCACTAGCTGCTTTCATCTAATACTTTCCCCTCTTTGGGGAAGTGTGAGGGGGAGTTTGTAGCCTTTCGGCTTTTACTCCCCTGTGTACTTGTGTGTGTGATTATTTCTGTACTTTTTTGGTGTCTGTGAACTGTGATGATTGTTCAGTGTGAGTCTGGTACTTGCCTGAGGTTTGGCGAGATAATTGTAGTAATTTGGGTAGGAGCAGGATTTGGGAATGGATATTGGGATTTTTCTCTTCGACTTAGTCGTCGAAGATCGTCATGGGGCGATTGCGTTTATCGCGGGACATGTCATACCGACCTAGGGAGTGGATGAGGGCGTTTCCCGACCTGGAAGTACCTTCATAGAAGGCCCTTGCGAGGTCTTGAAATCGCTCTCTCAGGAGTGGGATTTCCGCAGCGGCATGCAAATCGTCGATAGGGAATCCAAGGGGTAAACGCAGTGCCCTCCTGAGGGCGCGGTTCTGCAGCCTCTGGAGTTTGTCCAGGTGCTGCTTCGCCGCGTATCCCCAGACAGGACACGCGTATTCCATGACTGGCCGGATCAGGGCCTGGTATACGTTCACTCCTACTGAGCAGGAAAGGGAGCTGGATGAGTTGAGGATTGGGTACAGGATGGACATTCTGGCGCAGACCTTCCTATGGACCTCGTCTATGTGGGGTTTCCACGTAAGGCGAGAGTCCAAGGTTACGCCAAGATACTTGGCGGTTCTGCGCCAGGGGAGTTGGGTTCCGTTTAGGTGAAGGTGGAGGGGGGGGGGGGGGGGGCGTTGAGAAGGTTCGCGCCTTCCGAGCCTACGGGTGATCAGAATCGCCTGCGTCTTTTCAGAATTGATGGTGATTCGCCAGCGACGGGCCCAACTTTCTGTGTCATCTAAAACCCTTTGTAGCCTACGGATGACCAGGTCCTTGTTCGCGTTTCTTGTGTAGAAGGCTGTATCGTCAGCGTACTGAGCGGTGTGCACCAGGGGGGCCGTTGGTGTGTCCGCAGTGTACAGACTGTACAAAACGGGCCCCAGGACCGATCCCTGTGGCACCCCAGCACGAATACGCCTCTTGGTGGAGGTGGCTGTTTCTACTTTGACAGAGAAAGTTCTGTTCGAGAGATAGCTTTTGATCTGCTTAACTATACTCCCGGGGAACCCTTGAGTGTACAACTTGTAGAGTAGCCCTCTATGCCATACTGAGTCATATGTCCCACTAACTTTGAGCGCCATTTCTAGTGTCGGGATATATGTCACCCAGCTCTGCATGGTGCTGCCATCTAGGGACGACTGTACTGAACCTGAGAAAAAGTCGGGACTATACTGCAATGACAACAGTGTTATTCTTCCTCCAAAAACAGATCCAAACTATGACAAACTTTATAAAATTAAACCCATTATTGCAGCACTAAACAAAAACTTTTTTGCAGTATATGAACCACTTCTACATTAGCAGTAGACGAATCAATGATGGCATTCAAGGGACGTATGTCTCTCCAACAGTATATACCCATTAAGCCAACAAAGAGGGGCTACAAAATTTGGTGTCTTGCAGATTCGAAAAGCGGTTTTGTATCAAATTTTGAAGTGTACACTGGTACATACAGCACCCCAATACAAGACTTCAAGAATTATCAGATGTGTGAACGATTGGTTCTGGAACTGTGTCAACCATTTTTTTTTACACAGGCAGAATCATTGTTTTCGATAATTTCTTCACAACTTACAAGTTGATGAAAGGACTGAGGAACAAAGGCCTCTATAGTTGTGGAACTGTAATAGGAAAGAGGAAAGGACTACCAGGAATATTAGAAAACAAAAAACGTGATCTCAAACGTGGACAGTTTCAGTTTGCAGTAAAGTGTGGTGTAGCTGCTGTGAAATGGCAGAACAACTAACCAGTTTGCCTTCTTTCCACATACAACAATCCAAATGATGTCAAATTTATTGAAAGAAAACTGGAAGATGGCTCTAAGGTAACTGTATGCTGTCCTGAAGTAGTAAGTCATTACAATAACACAATGGGCGGCGTTGACCGATTTGATTGGCTACGTGAAAGATATATGGTAGGCAGACGATCCATAAAATGGTGGCATCGACTATTCTGTTTTTTTTTCTTGATCTGGCTATTATCAACTCTTCATGGTTCATGGGACATATGTGTCCCACTTCCTGTTGTAAAAAAATGGAGAACTTAAAAAAAATTTTGGTGGTGAAAATATAATAATGGGACTGAAAAGAAACCGTTATCACCCTAATATTTTAAAAATCTGTAAAAAATGAATTTTATCCATGAAAGGGTTAACTTCTGAGGTGATCAGTCGCCTAGAACTTAGAACTACTTAAACTTAACTAACCTAAGTACATCACACACATCCATGCCCGAGGCAGGATTCGAACCTGCGACCGTAGCGGTCGCTCGGCTCCAGTCTGTAGCGCCTAGAACCGCACGGCCACTCCGGCCGGCATAGGTGCCACAAGGCAGCGTTAAAAACTCCCGCCGATCCTTAATTGTACAAACGATCTAGGAGACAACCTAAGCAGCCCTCTTACAAGGGGGACTTACTATCTCGAAATGTCAGTTTGGAATGACACTTCCCAGTGTAGCAGTATTCCTGAAGTTTGCCCATCCACGAAAGATGTAATGCGCACTATCCAGAAGATTCCGAGAAAAAGGCCTCTAAAGTTTTACAGGCAGTTTATATGCCATGGCAGCACAGCGAAATGGCTGCGCCTGTAACGGGCTCACTAGATGCACGGGCGGCCCAGGTTCGATCCTATCTCCGGGTAACTTTTTTTATTTTTAAATTGTTCACGGTAAATGATAATAGCCAAACAGTTGCAGGATACAAATTTATTGAAATCCTTGACCGCGGTTTCGGTATATCTAAATATACCTTCATCAGAAGCAAAAATACACTCAAATCACATCCTGCAGTGGCCAAAGGCGTCGTCAGTAGTTAAAATTAAAATATCACCTCCATCTGCACAGCATAATTATGATGGTCAATGCGGACACGGCATATCACATTTTTTAAAAAAAATTGTTTTAAATATTATAACAAATCTTAAGTTAGTGACATAAAACATAATCTTGGAAATCTGGGAAACTAGCGACAGGTCTGTATATTGCATTCATAACCTTTGTTTAAACTCTTATATGGGGAAAAGAACGGTTTATATCACTATTGACTGTTTGGGAGGACAAGCAAAACGTGAATTATGTGACGAAATCTTTCAGGATGACGAGAAATCACCGACATGTGCAATTAGTGATTCCTCCAAAATCTAATCCTGTTGTTCAACCTTGTAACGTCTATTTTTGGTGGAGAGGTAAACTATCCAATAAAGCGTATACAAAACTGACTTATCTGACTGAAAATGACAGAGAAAACATTTCCGTATATAAAAATACAGCAATAGTACATCAACAACTGTCGTCGCCAGTTTTTATTGGAATGATCCGGGTATGCCTGCTACGCTTCCAGGCTTCCTGATGAATCAGAAGTTTTCATGAATGTTAACGGGTATGGTTTCCAACATATCTTTTAAAAGATCTTTTTATCGTTATGTTGACGTCACGTTTATGGTCTGGCTACACGGCGTAGAAGCTCTCGAGCACTTACGGGAACATATGAACAGCATGCACCCAAACATCCAGTTCACGGTCAGGGCAGAGGAAAGGCTGCCGTTTTTCGACGTTCTGGTGCAACGGAAGTTGGATGGATGTCTCGGTCTCTCTGTGTACCGCAAGCCGGCGTACACTGATTTATATCTTAGCATCCAGAGTTTTCACAATCCAGTCGAGAAAAGAGCAGCCTTAATACACTAGTACACCGATCCAGACAGTTTCTGACGAGATCCACTTGCATTCCGAAATTAATCATCTGAAGTATGTTTTCCGAAAGAACGACTATGAGCCACGTTATATAAAATCACCGTTCTCCAAGAGAAGGAAACGTGAAAATATTGAACATTCATGTAATGAACCAGAGATTGCATTCCTTCCCTTCTGCAGAGATACATCCAGCATAACAGGCAGAGTTCTAGAAAGAAAACGTATCAGATCTATTTTCCGACCTAATAACATAAAGCAGAGCCTACGCCTCAAGCTCAGGATTCCTGGAAAAATCTGCAGTTGCAGAGCACAGCCTCACAAACAAAAGTAAAATACTGTTTGACGGAACAAAAGTTTTGTTCCACGCTCCCACATACTGGGACCCTATAATTAAAGAGGCTGTAGAAATAAGAATGTGTGAGGAAACCTTCAGCCGTCACAGCGGATATCATCTTCGCGGTGCATGGAAGCGATCTCTCGATGCAGAGAAGAGCCAGAGATATTCGTCACAATGTTTACGCTACAGCGGAAGCGGTGGTGCCACCAGTGCAGAGGTTGACACCATCTGCAACAACATGACGTAACAACCAACTAATCAGAAGCCGTCTTTGGGCTATATAAGGCCACCACAGCAGCAGTCAGTTGCTCCTGACGAAGACAATGGTGGAGTACGTCGGAAGCTTGAGGTTTTACCCTGAACTGAGGCGGCAAGAAGTCCGAGAATGTCTTATACAACAGTGCCGCCGTTAAAAAAAAAAAAAAAATAGCTCTAAGCACTATTGGACTTAACATCTGAGGTCATCAGTCCCCTAGACTTAGAACTACTTAAACTTAACTAACCTAGGGACATCACACACATCCATGCCGGAGGCAGGATTTGAACCTGCGACCGTAGCAGTAGCGCGGTTCCGAACTGAAGCGCCTAGAACCGCTCGGCCACAGCGGCCGGCTTAGGAAATGAGACACGAAAAGCAGTAGGTGCGTTTTGCTATTTGGGCAGCTAAATAACTGACGATGGCTGCCGTAGAGACCATATAAAATTCATATTGATAATAGAAATAAAAAGCTTTTCTGGGAAAGCAAATTTTTTTACATCAAATATAAGGTTAAATGGTAGGAAATATTTTCTGAACAGTATTTGCGTCGAGCAGTCTCAAGCGGAAGTGAAACGTGGACGATAAACGGAGCAGACCGGAAAAGAATAGAAGTTTCGGAAATGTGGTGCTGCTGAAAAATATTGAAGATGGATAGTTGCTCGAAAGACGTCTGAAACGAATCGCGGAGAAAAGGCTTTTATGTTGGAACATGGGGTAAAACAAGGCCAAATTTTAATGTGCTTGTAGAGGGCGATTAAGGCGTCAACACAACAGGCGGTAAAATGTATACAGCCTGTAGTATATACATGCAAGTCTGAAGAGGCTTTCAGAGGACAGATCAGCCTGGAGAGCTGCGTCAACTAGTCTTTAGAGTGAAGACCACAACAACACTGTGATGTTTGCTGCTGTCAGGCCCATTCCCTTCTTCTGGGAGGTCGCTCAGATCTTTGGTCATGAGCATAAACAATACCTGCCAGAGTGTCTGGACCACTTCAACCCAAACGGCATTACGCATACAATAGTCACTGTCGCCAGGTGTTACATTTAGTGGGATGTATTGCGTAAGTGACGAAATGGCGAAAGTCGAAAGTCGAACATTTTTGCTTCTTTGCAGAAATTTTTACAGATAATTAAACAGTGATGTGAGGTATGCATTTTGCGAAAACAAAGGAATTTGGCGAGGAGTTGAATGACGAAACAACTAACTGAACAACTGACGAAACATTTAGAATTACCAAGTGTTAGATAGCCGCTGACTTGACTTTGAATTATACAAAGTGTAAACGATAATGGTTTACAGCGTGCTATGGTGGTGTAGGTTAAGTCTAGACGAACAATATGGTATAGGTCACTTATGGTCTACCAGGCCGGGAAGCAACCTCAAATCAACAATTAAGTCTTTTTTTTCTCTCCCCTTCTCACTACGAAGCCTATTGTGCACATAAGGGTTAAATTTAGATCTAATTGGAAGCATAATTAGTTTCCGCATAACGTGTTTTTTCTTTCATTAACCTTACAGGACGGATTAACGTACTAATGTTAACGAAAGGCGGTGGAGTAAGAGGGCGAGAGGGCATTCGAATTGTTTCACGGCGCGCATGTGCAATAGCTTATGTGGGTTTTGTAGGCCAGGGTAGGGTTGTTTCCCGACTTGCGGAGCGCAAGTGTCTTATACCTAATTGTTCGTCTTGACTTATCCTGCACCACTGTGGTACGTTGTAAACTGCTATCGTTTGCATCTGCAGTTTGTAATTGCTTCAATTTTTCGAGGTTGGTTCGAGGAACTGGGCAAAAATTTTGTTTGATCGAGGTTGGAATTAGCAAGGGTAGATTGCATAGCTGCGTAATTATAATAATAAAAGTAAATTTTTAATACAGCACATTTTAAAACGGTCAACGGCTTTGCCGCAGTGGATACACCGGTTCCCTTGAGATCACGGAAGTTAAGCGCTGTCGGGCGTGGTCGGCACTTGGATGTGTGACCATCCAGTCCGCCATGCGCTGTTGCCATTTTTCGGAGTGCACTCAGCCTCACGATGCCAACTGAGGAGCTATTCGACCGAATAGTAGCGGCTTCGTTCAACAATACCATCTTACGACCGGGAGAGTGATGTGCTGACCCCACGCCCCTCCTATTCGCATCCTCTACTAAGGATGACACGGCGGTCGGATGGTCCCGGTAGGCCACTCGTGGGCTGAAGACGGAGTGTATGTGTACATTTTAAAACAGGGCTAATATAAAATAGTTCCTTTTATCTTGATACAGATTCCTAACCCAATACAGATAGTCCTGGAAGTTTGGGCTTGTGAATTTTTGATAGCTATGGCAATACTTGCAAGATCTGTAACGAAGAACTTGGGGTGCATACAGTATACATTTGATGCACAAATTGTTCACTTCCTAGCATTTATTTGTAGCATGTGTCCCATGTCTTTCATTGCATATCTTAGTATAGTCATATCTTAGTATTGTCATAGGCAGTAAAAATTCACAAGCATAAATTTTAGGAGGTTAGGAATCCATAAGCGACTAGAAGAAATTATTTTATACTTTGTACTCTGGTTATAAAATGAATTACATTAGAATTTTATTTTTATTTAAGTAATTAGTTTTGCGTTTTTGTCTTATTAAACTTTCATTTTCATGTAAATAATTTTCCTTTTTTATCTTGTGGGTTTTGTCAAATTTCTCAACGGATTTTTAAAATTCTGATGGTTTATAGTTTTTTATATAAGCAGTTTTATATGTACTGTAGCTTTGCCCATGTACGAGTATGCCACATATTATATTGTACATATCTTCTCTCTCGCCCCCCCCCCCCCCCTATTCCTGCTCAACCGTATGCGTCCGCTTGCATACCGTTTGGAACGTAATACGATACTACCCCTCACAACACATTGGTGTTGCAGCGCAACAGAGATTCAGGCGTTACCAAGCTTTTTCACTCCCTCTCATACCCCCACCCATAACGAATGGAAATCTGCAAAGTTTGTACCGAACAGGCAAACAGACAGACAAGAAAACGACCTAAAGAAACGTGTTAATAAAACTGTTCCGAGTGAAAGAGCTTAGCAAAATTACCCACAAAGAGCGATTGTGAGGCCTTTCATGTGTTTGTCAGCGACTGAGGGGCTACAGAGGCCCGGCGGCTATCGCGCTGCGACAGCGGTGGCCTGTGGCCTGGCGGCGACGCCGGCTGAGATTCCCGGCTCCGGTAGGGAGACGCAGCGGTGGAGGGCGTCCCGCGGGAAATCACGGCGCCGGCTCCTGCAGGGACAGGGACAGGGACAGGGACAGGGACAGGGATAGGGGTAAGGAAGGGTGGGGGCGGGGCAGTGCAGCGGCCGGCAAGTGGCGCGTCCCGCCGGACCTTGAGGGCGGGAGGGGGGGGGGGGGCGGGGTGTAGGGCAGCGAGACCACGGCCGCTGTGGCCCGCTGATAGCCTGCCGACATGCGCCTCCTCAGAGGCGGGGTCGCGCTGCTCAAGGAGTGCCGCCAGTGTCTACACTACTGGCCATTAAAATTGCTACACCAAGAAGAAATGCAGATGATAAACGGGTATTCACTGGACAAATATACAGGGTGATTCAAAAAGAATACCACAACTTTAAAAATGTGTATTTAATGAAAGAAAGATAATATAACCTTCTGTTATACATCATTACAAAGAGTATTTAAAAAGGTTTTTTTTTTTCACTCAAAAACAAGTTCAGAGATGTTCAATATGGCCCCCACCAGACACACGAGCAATATCAACCCGATACTCCAACTCATTCCACACTCTCTGTAGCATATCAGGCGTAACAGTTTGGATAGCTGCTGTTATTTCTCGTTTCAAATCATCAATGGTGGCTGGGAGAGGTGGCCGAAACACCATATCCTTAACATACCCCCATAATAAAAATCGCAGGGGGTAAGATCAGGGCTTCTTGGAGGCCAGTGATGAAGTGCTCTGTCACGGGCTGCCTGGCGGCCGATCCATCGCCTCGGGTAGTTGACGTTCAGGTAGTTACGGACAGATAAGTGCCAATGTAGTGGCGCTCCATCCTGCTTAAATATGAATTGCTGTGCTTCTTGTTCGAGCTGAGGGAACAGCCAATTCTCTAACATCTCCAGATACTGTAGTCCAGTTACAGTAGCACCTTCGAAGAAAAAGGGACCAAAAACTTTATTGGCTGAAATGGCGAACAAATGTACAACTAAATGAAACTTTATAGCTTCCTTAATTCGCCGACAGATAGTGCTTAGCTCTGCCTTTTGTCGTTGCAGAGTTTTAAATTCCTAAAGTTGTGGTATTCTTTTTGAATCACCCTGTATTATACTAGGACTGACATGTGATTTCATTTTCACGCAATTTGGGTGCATAGATCCTGAGAAATCGGTACCCAGAACAACCACCTCTGGCCGTAATAACGGCCTTGATACGCCTGGGCATTGAGTCAGAGCTTGGATGGTGTGTACAGGTACAGCTGCCAGTGCAGCTTCAACACGATACCACAGTTCATCAAGAGTAGTGACTGGCGTATTGTGACGAGCCAGTTGCTCGGCCACCGTTGACCAGACGTTTCCAGTTGGTGAGAAATCTGGAGAATGTGCTGGCCAGGGCAGCAGTCGAACATTTTCTGTATCCAAAAAGGACCATACAGAACCTGCAACATGCGGTCGTGCATTATCCTGCTAAAATGTAGGGTTTCGCAGGGATCGAATGAAGGGTGGAGGCACGGGTCGTAACGAATCTGAAATGTAACGTCCACTGTTCAAAGTGCCGTCAATGCGAACATGAGGTGACCGAGACGTGTAAACAATGACACCCCATACCATCACTGCGGGTGATACGCCAGTATGGCGATGACGAATACACGCTTCCAATGTGCGTTCACCGCGATGTCGCCAAACACGGATGCGACCATCGTGATGCTGTACACAGAACTTGACCCGAAAAAATTACGTTTTGCCATTCGTGCACCCAGGTTTATCGTTGAGTACACCATCGCAGGCGCTCCTGTGATGCAGCGTCAAGGGTAACCGCAGCCATGGTCTCTGAGCTGATAGTCCATGCTGCTGCAAACGTCGTCGAACTGTTCGTGCAGATGGTTGTTGTCTTGCAAACGTCCCCATCTGTTGACTCAGGGATCGAGACGTGGCTGCACGATTCGTTACAGCCATGCGGATAAGATGCCTGTCATCTCGACTGCTAGTGATACGAGGCCGTTGGGATCCAGCACGGCGTTCCGTATTACCCTCCTGAACTCACCGATTCCATATTCTGCTAACAGTCATTGGATTTCGACCAACGCGAGCAGGAATGTAGCGATACGATAAACCTCAATCGCGATAGGCTACAATCCGACCTTATCAAAGTCGGAAACGCATTTCTCTTCTTTGCACGAGGCATCACAACAACATTTCACCAGGTAACGCCCGTCAACTGCTGTTTGTGTATGAGAAATCGGTTGGAAGCTTTCGTCATGTCAGCACGTTGTAGGTGTCGCCACCGGCGCCAACCTTGTGTGAATGCTCTGAAAAGCTGATCACTTGCATATCACAGCCTCCTCTTCCTGTCGGTTAAATTTCGCGCCTGTAGCACGTTATCTTCGTGGTGTGGCAATTTTAATGGCCAGTAGTGTACTTTTCAACTTTAGAAACAGGCTATGAAGGAAGTGGGTAGAGTCTACCTTGTTGAATTTTTATTGCATTATTGTCGACTCAGGAAAGACACTACGTACAAGGAAAAAGGTGATGTGTATTACTTTAAGACAGCTCATTTTCTGTAAATGACAAATGCCACAAAGTAGATACCGCGACAATATTGTGTCACATGAATTCATGACCTCCTTTGAAGTGATCGACTCTTCTTCTTATCGAGGCATTATCCCTCGTGTAGCGTCTTAGCATCTTCAACGTGTTTCCTCCATTCTACCCTATTCAGTCCGCTTCTTCACCATCCCATAGAGATGGAGTTTCTACATTGTCTTTTCGCCATCTTCCTTTTAATATTCTCCCACTTTGTCTTCCTCCAGTTCACCTCCATTCGTAGAGGTTTTCCTCGTCGTTCCAGCATCCATCCTATGATCATCACCAAGGCATGCTATTCTTCACTTTTTCATAAATCTTATAATGTCAGCTCCTTGTACAGCACAGGGCAACTCAGCATTTGTTTTTGATCTTCATGCTCCATACTCATACTCATACTGTCCCACAGATCTAGAACTTAACTTTGCGGTCATATATTCTGCGCTTATGCTCATTAACATTAATATCGAATGTGATATAGTTAGTAACGTCATGAAGAACTGATCTGTTTCTTGATGTCTACTCAAGATATCTTTACTTGTGTAAGTGATATAAGAAGACTGTGACAGACAGAGAAGAATTAGAAACATATTTGGATTTACCGCTCACACCAGAATGACGATGGAATGTTTTTATTTTTTGTTTCTCATTATGAGTCATCAGTCTTCCCACTAGCTTTGTGCGAGCTGCCACGAATCCCACCCGCCATCCCCCCTGTACCAACCTCTTTATCGCAGATTAGAACCGTGGTCTAGCGGTAGCGTCTTTGATTCATAATCAAAACGTCTTCGGTCCCGGGTTCGATCGCTGCCACTGCCTAAATTTTGATAAATAATCAGCATTGGCGGCCGAAGACTTCCGGCATAAGAAGTCAGCCTCATTCTGCCAATGGCCTTGAGGAGTAGATAGAGGTTCAGGGCACTCTCTCGTCCTAGGGGAGGGAAATTGTCCCTAACGGCGGAAGAATCAGCAATGATCAACGACATGAGGATGCAGAAGGCAATGGAAACCACTGCATTAAAGACACGTAACGTGTATCCACAGGACATGTGGCCTGTAATTGAAGAAGTGTCATGATGATCTCTCCATTGGCAAAAGATTCCGGAATAATCCCCCATTCGGATCTCCGGGAGGGGACTGCCAAGGGGGAGGTTACCATGAGAAAAAGATTGAATAATCAACGAAAGGATAACGTTCTACGAGTCGGGGCGTGGAATGTCAGAAGCTTGAACGTGGTAGGGAAACTACAAAATCTGAAAAGGGAAATGCAAAGGCTCAATCTAGATATAGTAGGGGCCAGTGAAGTGAAGTGGAAGGAAGACAAGGATTTCTGGTCAGATGAGTATCGGGTAATATCAACAGCAGTAGGAAATGGTATAACAGGTGTAGGATTCGTTATGAATAGTAAGGTAGGGCAGAGGGTGTTTTACTGTGAACAGTTCAGTGACCGGGTTGTTCTAATCAGAATCGACAGCAGACCAACACCGACAACGATAGTTCAGGTATACATGCCGACGTCGCAAGCTGAAGAAGAACAGATAGAGAAAGTGTATGAGGGTATTGAAAGGGTAATGCAGTATGTAAAGGGGGAAGAAAATCTAATAGTCATATAGTCATGGGCGACTGGAATGCAATTGTAGGGGAAGAAGAAAAGGTTACAGGAGAATATGGGCTTGGGACAACGAATGAAAGAGGAGAAAGACTAATTGAGTTCTGTAACAAGTTTCAGCTAGTAATAGCGAATACCCTGTTCAAGAATCACAAGAGGAGGAGGTATACTTGGAAAAGGCCGGGAGATACGGGAAGATTTCAATTAGATTACATCATGGTCAGACAGAGATTCCGAAATCGGATACTGGACTGTAAGACGTACCCAGGAGCAGATATAGGCTCAGATGACAATATAATAGTGATGAAGAGTAGGCTGAAGTTCAAGACATTAGTCAGGAAGAAGCAATACGCAAAGAAGTGGGATACGGAACTACTAAGGAATGACGAGATACGTTTGAAGTTCTCTAACGCTATAGATACAGCAATAAGGAATAGCGCAGTAGGCAGTACAGTTGAAGAGGAATGGATATCTCTAAAAAGGGCCATCACAGAAGTTAGGAAGGAAAACATAGGTACAAAGAAGGTAGCTGCGAAGAAACCATGGGTAACAGAAGAAATACTTCAGTTGATTGATGAAAGGAGGAAGTACAAACATGTTCCGGGAAAATCAGGAATACAGAAATACAAGTCGCTGAGGAATGAAATAAATAGGAAGTGCAGGGAAGCTAAGACGAAATGGCTGCAGGAAAAATGTGAAGACATCGAAAAAGATATGATTGTCGGAAGGACAGACTCAGCATACAGGAAAGTCAAAACAACCTTTGGTGACATTAAAAGCAACGGTGGTAACATTAAGAGTGCAACGGGAATTTCACTGTTAAATGCAGAGGAGAGAGCAGATGGGTGGAAAGAATACATTGAAAGCCTCTATGAGGGTGAAGATTTGTCTGATGTGATAGAAGAAGAAACAGGAGTCGATTTAGAAGAGATAGGGGATCCAGTATTAGAATCGGAATTTAAAAGAGCTTTGGAGGACTTACGGTCAAATAAGGCAGAAGGGATAGATAACATTCCATCAGAATATCTAAAATCATTGGGGGAAGTGGCAACAAAACGACTATTCTCGTTGTTGTGTAGAATATATGAGTCTGGCGACATACCATCTGACTTTCGGAAAAGCATCATCCACACAGTTCCGAAGACGGCAGGAGCTGACAAGTGCGAGAATTATCGCACAATCAGCTTAACATCTCATGCATCGAAGCTGCTTTCAAGAATAATATACAGAAGAATGGAAAAGAAAATTGAGAATGCGCTAGGTGACGATCAGTTTGGCTTTAGGAAAAGTAAATGGACGAGAGAGGGAATTCTGACGTTACGGCTAATAATGGAAGCAAGGCTAAAGAAAAATCAAGACACTTTCATAGGATTTGTCGACCTGGAAAAAGCGTTCGACAATATAAAATGGTTCAAGCTGTTCGAGATTCTGAAAAAAGTAGGGGTATGCTATAGGGAGAGACGGGTCATATACAATTGTACAACAACCAAGAGGGAATAAGAAGAGTGGACGATCAAGAACGAAGGGCTTGTATTAAGAGGGGTGTAAGACAAGGCTGTAGCCTTTCGCCCCTACTCTTCAATCTGTACATCGAGGAAGCAGTGATGAAAATAAAAGAAAGGTTCAGGAGTGGAATTAAAATACAAGGTGAAAGGATATCAATGATACGATTCGCTGATGACATTGCTATCCTGAGTGAAAGAGAAGAAGAATTAAATGATATGCTGAACGGAATGAACAGTCTAATGAGTACAAAATATGGTTTGAGAGTAAATCGGAGAAAGACGAAGGTAATGAGAAGTAGTAGAAATGAGAACAGCGAGAAACTTAACATCAGGATTGATGGTCACGAAGTCAATGAGGTTAAGGAATTCTGCTACCTAGGCAGTAAAATAACCAATGACGGACGGAGCAAGGAGGACATCAAAAGCAGACTCGCTATGGCAAAAAAGGCATTTCTGGCCAAGAGAAGTCTACTAATATCAAATACCGGCCTTAATTTGAGGAAGAAATTTCTGAGTATGTACGTCTGGAGTACAGCACTGTATGGTAGTGAAACATGGATTGTGGGAAAACCGGAACAGAAGAGAATCGAAGCATTTGGGATGTGGTGCTGTAGACGAATGTTGAAAATTAGGTGGACTGATAAGGTATTCTATCAGTCCACCTAATTTTCAAAATCGTCCTACAGCAACGCAACCCAAACTATTTGATCTTCTCCTTTCCCGGTTTTTCTACAGTCCATAGTTCATCCACACGTATATTCTGAAAAATTTCTTCCTCCTGTTATAGTAGCCGATGTTTGATCCAAGTTGGTTGGTTTGTTGATTTTCTTTTTATTTATTTTTTTGGGAGGGGTGACTAAACAGTGTGGTCACCGTTTCCATCGGCCGTCCCCTTTCAAAGGAACCATTTCGCCATTTGCCTGAAGAAGATTTAGGGAAATCACGTAAAACCTAAATCACGATGGCAAGACGCGGCTTTGAACTGTCATCCTCCCGAATAAGAGTCCAGTGTTTGACACAAGTGGACTTATTTTAGCCAGGAATGCCCTCTTTGCCTTTGCTTGTCTCCTTTACATGGTCTCCTAACTTCGCCTGTCACGTGTTACTCCGCTTCTAAAATAGCAGAATTCCTTCAATTTGTCCGCGGTTTTGATGTTAACTTTGTCGTAACTTTTATCTCTGCTACTCCTAATTGCTTTCGTCTTTCTTCGGCTTACTCTCAATCCCTTAGTGTGACCACTCTGTTGAACAAGGTCCTGTAATTCATCATCATTTTCAGTGGTGATAGCAGCGTGATCAGCGAATGTTATCGTTGACATCTTTACACCCTGAAATTTATTCGCACTCTTGCGCTTTTTTTAAAAAATCTGTATTTGCTTCTTCAATGTATAGATATGGCAGTAGACACGAAACACTACATTCCCGTCTTATAACCTTTGTAATCCACAAGCTTTGATCTCGGTCTCCCATTTGTACTTTTCCCTCTTCGTTGTTGTAAATATTGTATACTACCCGCCATTGCCAACAAAAAAAAAATAAAATAAAAAAATAAATAAAAATAAAAAAAAGTTTTTGTAAATCAGTGCACTTTTTAATCGCCCTGTATTCTGCAGACAGTGATACGCCACAAGCCCCTCCCCTCTCCCCCGACTCCTCTTCGGCTCAGACACAGATTCAGGAATCGCTATAGGTGCTGACCAAACAGCGGTGGTTTGTATCTGAGGATACATATCGGAAAACGGTTAAACGTGTTGTGCTTCGAGCGCAGGGATATTCTCCTCTCTGGTGACGACGTGCACGGCGGGCAGAACTGCGCCTCTCGAACAGCTAATTCGTCTAAAAATGGCGGCGCTTTACGAGCCGTTTACTGGGCGTTCCGCGGCGGTGGCAGCCAATCTCGGCCTCCTAATAAATGATTACTGCCTCGCGACTGCGTCGCCCATATCAGATTACCATTAGCTGGTGGAGGCGGGAAGGGAACCGGTGGATTTTGGGGGGATGGAGTGTGGGGGAGGGAGACGAATGAGGAGAGGGTAGGGGAGGGGAGGAGACACCGCTGCCGTGACGTGCCGTTCCCGTTTCGCGTTATTAGCCAATAAAGACCCTGGACCACTTTCATTTTGCTGCAGAAGTCCACCTCTAAAGCGCGGGAAACAGCCGACTCAGCAACAGCGACACATTCTGGACATCCTACTGTGCGACTGTTTGGATGAGAATGGCCACAGAAGCGTTTTCTGTCGAACAATGCAAACAGGCCACGGTTGAGGCACGCACAAGATAGACCATTCCTCTGGGGAGATTACATAGGTCTTATACACTGAGATGACAAAAGACATGGGGTACCTCCAAATACGTTTCAGAATGTTCAGATGGCTCTGAGCACTATGGGACTTAACTTTTGAGGTCACCAGTCCCCTAGAACTTAGAACTACTTGAACCTGACTAGCCTAAGGACATCATCGATGCCCGAGGCAGGATTCGTACCTGCGCCGTTCCAAAGTGTAGCGACGTCTTGGGACCTCATGTACAGCTGTTGCGAGGTGCTGTGCTCCCAGGCTTCGTACTATTGGACGATAATGCTCGACCTCACACATCCCGAGTGGCTAATGTTTTCTTTACTGCACGCATGACGTGGCCTGCTCGCTCTCCCTATTTGAATCCCAAAGATGCACTAGGAAGACGAGATGCATCACGCCAGCATCCAAGAACTACTCTCATTGACTTGCGAGCAGCTCCGCAGGAAGAATGGGTGTTATGTCTCAAAATGACATTGATGATTTAAGTTTTGAACATGGCTGCGTTGTCAGCGGCCGTTTACAAAGTAAAATTAAAGCAATAACAGCCCTCGGTCGCAAAAATGAAGTCTTTTGACCTAGGTTTCGGCACTACTAAGAGTGCCTACATCAGAAGTAAAATGGTTCAAATGGCTGTGAGCACTATGGGACTTAACATCTAAGGTCATCAGTCCCCTAGAACTTAGAACTACTTAAACCTAACTAACCTAAGGACATCACACACATCCATGACCGAGGCAGGATTCGAACCTGCGACCTTAGTAGTCGCGCAGTGCCGGACTGAGGCGCCTAGAGCCGCTCGGCCACCAGTGGCCGGCCCATCAGGAGTAAAACACTCAAACTGGCATTTCACTCATAAAATGCTACCGTGGCTCCTCATGTATGAGCAGTCCATATTGGCAGGCCTTCTACGTTTTCTATTTTAAAATTTTGTGACTTAAGCTTTATCGCTTGATATTTATGTCATTCGTGAATGCCAGTTTCAGTGTTTTGCTTCTGATGAAGGCAAACTTAGTAGTGCCGAAACGTAGGTGAAAAGACATCATTTTTGCGACCGAAGGCTGTTACTGCTTTAATTTGACATTGATGATGTTATTCACACCATGCTCCGTCGTTGTCAGACCCGTATTGCTGCCAGAGGTAGTCACAGCTCATACTGAGCACATTAACCAGTTGTCGGAATGTATGTGCAAATCTGTTAACTTGGAAAAAAAACGAAGAACGTTTTCGTCTACTGCTATGCGTGTTGCAGTTGTTGACTTTCTGTATTCTTTACACTGTTTCTACGTTGCTTTACCTGTTTATATTGTTTTGTGGCAAAATAAACGCAACTTAGTATAATTTCCGTTTGTTGCTTTAATTTTGGACACCGGTGTATATACAAGATGTTTCAAATGCATCAGAAGTTTAGGGACGACAGATTACGTCATGAGAACGGCTTCCATTAGAGGCAAAATGTTTGATGACACTTCCTGGTTACACTAGGCGTTCTTTAGTATTCGCAGGACCTGTGACGACAACATTTCACCAAAGTATCAGCGTCCATTATCTATGTATACCGTACAGCACCTAACCCTGTAAACTGATAGAACAAAAAACTTTAAAACGAGCGTCTCCAAATGAGAAAGATGTTTTAGAAGCGAATCAGGAACTTTAATTTTACTGGGCCTATACCCTTTCGTACAAACGAGATTGCTGGATTATAAGCTACACCATTTATCTTGACCACCCTTAATAACTGTTTGTCCTGATGCAAATTACAAAATGTTTCAAGCAAATCTTCTTTAGCCGTTAGGGTGACATCAATCAGCATGATTGCCTTCGTTGTAGCGTTGTTTTTTAGAAAGATATGAACAGAGGTATGACTTTTTTAAATGGCACATTGTATTTTTTATTTGGTAATTCATTTCCTCTCCTAAAGACCTATCCAAACATGTATCACAGTGTACCATTCACTGAAACACGACGTTATTAATTACACAACACAACATTCACGTTGACGCTCCCAGCGCTTAGTGCAGGTACTCGGGGCAATGGAACAAATACACGTACTGACGTTGACAGAGGACAAATGTAAATATAAGTAGAATGCACACCCGTCAAAAAAAAAAAAAAAAAAAATGCCACGTCACACAGCATTGAAGCCCTCCCCTCCACACGAAGATCAATGATATTTAACTTCACCTCTACTATAGCAGCATTTTAAAATATTTCTAATCTCCATTATATAGCGTCAAATCTGTGTGGCTGAAAAAGCGGTCACATTAAAATTGGTGGCTTGCCTTACATTGGAGACAAAAATAAAAAAAAAACGAAAAAAACCGTGACCTGCGAGAACAGTCATCCTCAGTCGCGCACAAGGTGAACAAGTCATCAACCTTACTCTTTTTTTTTCACTTAAACAAAACACCTGCACATACACAAACTTTTTTCTGTGACACATTGTCCCTGAAATAATTTAGACATACAAGTAGTTCCCATCCTCTGGTTCGGATCCAGGTTTCTGGGACGTATCCCTTGGTATTAAGGCAAACGCCAGATCTGGAAGTTACTTCCAAACGTTTGCCACTTGGGATAGCCTCTCCCCCTATTAAGAGTTCGATTGCTCTTTAAATGAAAAGTCCCTGACTCTGTAATGGGTCAGAAATCGAAAAGCTCAACAAATAATGGTATAAAACAATGGAACAAAAATGCTTGGGCCTAATTTGCTTATTCCAGCCAGACACTACCTGAACGCCACCAGGAAACCATCCCCACTTCGACTATCACTATAGAACTATTTACAAACCGGGCATTGGTTATGCCTGGTTTTCTGTTGACGACTATACTGTCCTACTGTTATCAGTACCTGCAGAATTTTATCAGCTATCCAAATGCATTTTGTGTTCTGTCCAACAAACTGTGTTAGACAGACCGCCACTACAAGAGTAACTGTGAAGGATATTAACTGACGACTGTTAATAACACGCGAAGTTTTGAATGACAACCTTTTTCTCTCTGTGTTGTAACGCCTGTGCACACCCCACAGTCTCCAAGTTGATCAATTTGAAGGTCCCTCCAAGTGAGGACGAATCCTATACACAGTCAGGATTCGGATGGAAATTAGTCAATTTCCCCACTGGGCACAAGATGGAGGCTCTCCCCTCCCAATAAAGACTCTCTCGCCAGCAAGATTACAGCCTAGCTTTGCTGTGCCAGGGAAGTGGTATTTACTCCATCCATGGAACAACCTGGTTTTAGCGTGCCAGAATCTGATTATTATTCCACCCAATTTATTTGTCATCAGACTGATTTGATGCAGCCCGCCACGAATTCCCCTCCTGCGCTATACTTTTCATCTTACAGTAGTACTTGCACCCTTCGTCCTCAATTATTTGTTGGATGTATTTCAATACCTGTTTTCCCCTACAGTTTTTACCCTCTAGAGGTCCCACTAGAACCAAGGAAGTTGTTCTCTGATATCTTAACACGTCTTTAGTCATTGCACCCTAACTAAAGAAAGTATAGAGTGACGGGACACCTACTCTGTCCTTCAAGAATAGTTTGTCCTGCAGTGGAGGAAAGGCAATAATTGTGATGGAAACCAAAGACTTCAATACAACAAGAAAGATAAAATGTTTGGTGTTCATATATATATATATATATATATATATATATATATATATATATATATATATGCAAAACTGAAGAGACTTTTAAACCACCGACTTCCTGGAGACCTCCATCAACCAGTTTTTGGATTAAAGATCACAACACATCGTGATGTTGAAACGTCAATGGCATAAGAGATAAGAATTTAGGGATAGTGCGTGACTCAGTTGTTAGATATTCCCGTCAGCTGTTGCAAAAAGTATTCCGGCAAGAACAAATTTATTAATGGTTCAAGTGGTTCTAAGCACTATGGGACTTAACATCTGAGGTCATCAGTCCCCTAGACTTGGAACTATTTAAACCTAACTAACCTAAGGACATCACGCACATCCATGCCCGAGGCAGGATTCGAACCTGTGACCGTAGCAGCAGCGCGTCTCCGGACTGAAGCGCCTAGAGCCGCTCGGCTACATCGGCCGGAGACAAATTTTTTACACACAAATATTTCGGGCGCTTTCTATAGCGTATTTCACTCAAGACCAAATTTGATACGAAGAAATAACATTTTTAGGGAAGAACGTGGCAGCTACAGTTAGCTTGGAAAACACTTTTTATCGCTATGACGTCACATGATAGGGACTTCCGGCTTTCCCTCCAAGAGAATTTCGTCGGAAGATTGCTGTTCGTTGATTAGATAAAAATAAATGGAAATGCCGTGTGGCTAGGGCCTCCCGTCGGGTATACCGTTCGCCTGGTGCAAGTCTTCCGAGTTGACGCCACTTCGGCGACTTGCGTGTCGATGGGGATGAAGTGAGGATGATAAGAACAACACAACACCCAGTCCCTGAGTGGAGAAATCGCCGACCCAGCCGGGAATCGAACCCGGCCCGTTAGGTATGACATTCCGTCGCGCTGACCACTCAGCCACCAGGGGCGGACGTTGATTAGATTACAAAGGATTATAAAGATAAACCTACTGTAATGCTGCGGAACAATTTCCAGATCATTAACATAATATACGTTTGTGTATGTATATCTGCTAATGTTTTATTAACGAGTATTACGGCTCAGTGTTTTCATGTTAAGTATCGTGCCTATTTCAATTATTGCCTTTACTGTCGTCGGTTATTATGGTGATTTATACGTCACTTGTTTGGATGTATTTTCTTGTTCACTGGTGTAAGTAGAAATATGTAACACCTAGGATGTTTGATATTATTTTACACAAAGTGCAATTATCTCTAAAATAGTTGTTTTATATGCTACAGAACGTATTTTCGCCGGCCGGAGTGGCCGTGCGGTTCTAGGCGCTACAATCTGGAACCGAGCGACCGCTACGGTCGCAAGTTCGAATCCTGCCTCGGGCATGGATGTGTGTGATGTCCTTAGGTTAGTTAGGTTTAATAAGTTCTAAGTTCTGGGCGACTGATGACCTCAGAAGTTAAGTCGCATAGTGCTCAGAGCCATTTGAACCATTTGAACGTATTTTCATTTCGAATTATTAATTATGTATACACTAAACCACTAGTCCTCTGCTCATCTCATCAACTTGCAATTGTATTGTAGGTTAATGATTAGTTTTGTAACCGATAAAGGAAAGTAACGACTGTCGTATTATTTCTTTTTAGTTAATGGAGCACCGACTAACCGAAAACCACTACCTCTAGAAATATTCTGCAATCTGTCTGTCACTATGTGTCTACTGTTGAGACATCTAGAATAAAGGCTATATGTTGGAAATCATACCTGTAGAAGACAGGTCTAGTGGAAATCATACAGATCCCCGTGGAACTGATTAACTGATCCTTACCCTTTTCTCTTTACCATGAATGTCTCTCCTACCTACATAAGTTGTGTTGTTCACCACAATAATCTATTTTTTTATATATGCTGTAACACTTTAATTTTACAATGTAACACAATAAAACGTGATTTCTTTGGTAAAAAGTCGGAATAACATGTCGTAATGTCTTGGAGTGGTTACAGATAATTATGATTGGTGGTGTTTGCCATTTGTGAATGTACGTATGTGTGTAATTGTCTATAGGGTCGCCATTAACACAGCTACTCGTAGTCCAGTGCTTACGTGATGCCGTAACATCAATGACTTGTGCCATACGATAGCGATTTTAGCGTGAATTGTAGGTATCAACTTCGGTGCAGTCTAAAGCCTAGTTCGCATCTGTCGGTTCTATTTTTGTTGGTGTATTGACGTATGTAGGATGGAGAAAATAATGTACTGAGCAAAAATGTTTCAGACTCAGGTTCGGCATCCAAAAGAATTTTGGGTACCAATAAATATGAGTACTGGATGAATTTAAATGTTTCATAAGGAACCCACTTTTTAAAAAAATTGTGGGAATGTAATCGGTCATTAACTGGTTTTACAAGTCGCAATGGCTACATGATACTGAATACTGTCATTTGTTGTGGCTAGACAAACTGCCTATGTGAATTAAGACTTTCTGTCTGGGAAGACGCAGCCCCTGTTGGAAACATCACATACGACAGTCAGTGAAGATGGACACTTAAAATACACTACAGCTGTAGAAAGAAGACGATTTGAATTTTAGGCTTCAGCTTCCACTGAATAGTAGTCTAAGTTCCTTGAGGCACTGAAGCCACTCATTTTCGATCATTCGGTTTCTAAAGATATTGGAAATGGGAGTGGTACTGTGATTGTTTTGTTTATGAAGTTCGTTTCTCTCTGATTTCGCTGACACTTTGTTCTCTGGAAGCACATAAGATCAGCTGACGTTTTCGCAACACTAAACACCTTGGTAAATATAACTGTTACCTTTACTGTCCTCGACTATCTGTCCGCGAATTTAATTCTTTGGCCTTTATTGTATTTAACAAAGGCGTACTCACAGTATCCATACACTGGAACGTCACTATTTACGGTAGCTCTACAGCCCTGCACAATTTGGTTAGCATTTGACAGCGCCAGTGCTGGTCTGCTACCGCCAGCAATACGCCAGTGAGAGCCTGGCATTGTCGGCTCCCACAATGCCGCCACTTCAGCTGGGCAAAGCACTGTGCCTGCGTGTTCTCAGTAAGCCACTGCATTGGTTGACTTGTACGCGGTCGTGATTCGTGTGATGCATAGTTTCCAGTGCCTTACGATGTACGATAAAAGTAGTCGAAAGCGGGGCAGACTGAGGTGGCACTCATCTAATAGACAATAAAAAAACATCGGACTCGATTTGAGTATACGTAGTCAGTCATGTAAATACGAGTGTTCGTCAGGAAATATTTGGAACGAAAGATAGATGCAAGGACGCCTCTTGTGCATTTTTTAAAACTAGCGGAGCTAACTATAGTTGTTCTGCGAACCGGTAAAAGATTAATTTTAAGAATTAGCAACGAGAAATTCACCAAGGAAGAATGACGTGGCGCATCGAAACTGTAGGCGCATCGAGAAGAAGACTGCAAATCACGATTCTTTCGGAATACGCTTTACGCCGTAAAATACGTATCATTTACGAAAGGAGTACCCGGCGATTAATAAGCTACATGCCACGCTTGTAGCAACGAATCTCTTTCGTGGTACATCTACATCTACATGGATAGGCAAATCACATTTAAGTGGCTGGCAGAGGGTTCATCGAACCACCTTCACAATTCTCTTTTATTCCAATCTCGTATAGCGCGCGGAAAGAATGACCACCTATATCTTACCGTACTAGCTCTGATTTCCCTTATAATATCGTGGTGATCGTTCCTCCTTATGTAGGTCGGTCTCAACAATATTTTCGCATTAGGAGGAGAAAGTTGGTGATTGGAATTTCGTGAGAAGATTCCGTCGCAACGAAAAACGCCTTTCTTTTAATGATGTCGAGCCCAAATCCTGTATCATTTCTGTGATACTCTGTCACATATTTCGTGATAATACAAAACGTGCTGCCTTTCTTTGAACTTTTTAGATGTACTCCGTCAGTCCTATCTGGTAAGGATCACACACCGAGCAGCAGTATTCTGAAAGAGTAAATAGTTTTCGCAAGGACGCCTCTTGTGCATTTGTAAAAATTAGCGGAGCAAACTATAGTTGTTCTGCGAACCGGCGAAAAATTAATTTTAAGAATTAGCAACGAGAAATTCACCAAGGAAGAATCACGTGGCGCATCGGCCTGGGATAAAAGGGGGCTTCGAGAAGAAGACTTCAAATCACGATTCTTTCGGAATACACTTTACGCCGTAAAATACGTATCATTTACGAAAGGAGTACCCGGCGTTTAATAAGCTACATGCTACGCTTGTAGCAACGAATCTGATTCGTGGCACATCTACATCTACGTCTACAAGGATAGTCTGCAAATCACATTTAAGTACCTGGCAAAGGCTTCATCGAACCACCTTCACAATTCTCTCGGTCCACATTAATGCGACCGTAGCCTATTTTGAATGAGAACGTGCAATAATCACCAACAGACGGCAGGGAATAGCTCTAGCAGTTGACGGTATGTAAAGCGTGTGGGGGGAGGGAGATGGGGAGGTGTGGGGGGAGGGAGATGGGGAGGAGGGGGGGGGGGAGATGCGGAAATCAGTGCAGTTGATGTAATGTGGAAACGGAGCGATTCATATGACATCCAAAAGGGCATAATCATTGGAGTTCGGGTCAAACCTAAGTTTGTAAATTCTTCGCATGCCACCGTGGTTAAAATATACGGTGCATGGCGAAATGGTGCTGTCCAAAACCGGCGCCGTAACAACTGTGGCTCACCACGGGCCACGGATGACAGGAGTGAAGGGCGGCTGCGGTAATGTGAACGGGTGGTAATAGGTGCAACTGTTGAGCAACTGACCGCCCAGATGAACCAGGCGACTACCAATAATGTCTCCTCAACGACCGTTCAGCAACGAAACCTGACTCAGGCACTCACGCTGACTGCTGTTCATCGGCGATGAAGACTGGAATTTGCACGCCAGTACCGCCATTGGACGTTCATTGAGTGGTCACAGGTGGGCTTTTCAGTTAAATCACGTTTTATGTTCCATTGGACGGATGGCCGTTGTCGTATACAGGGTGAAACGTTTAAAAGTAAATACACTCCAACAATCGTCGTCCGGAGAAAGGAGCATTATAGTCTGGGGTGATCTCGCTATTCTGGGAGCTACAATGGATCAATACAAGCACATGCACTGTATCATTCCTCGACACGATGGGCTGTACCAGCAGGACAGTGCAAAGTGTCGCACAGTTCGCAGTCCACGTGCTTGGTTTGAAAAGCGTGTGGTCGAGTTTACCCTACTCCTCTTGACACCAGTCTCTCCAGACTTAACCCCTATCGAGCTCGGGCCGTTCGCGTCATGTACCCTCAACCGACATATCTTGTGTAGTTAGCCATGGCAATGGAGTGGATATGGCTCCGCATCTCTGTGGGTACTCTCCAGAATATGACTGACTCTCTTCCTTCACGTCCGTGCTGCAAAAGCAGGCTATTCAGGCTTCTGATAGGCGGACACATTAACGTGACTGGACCGTGTATGCTGTAATAAGTCTGAAGCTGTTTCTCGGTAGGGACAATTTCTTCTGTCTGCAGAAGAGTTAACGTAATTCTTGCCATAATAAAAGTTCAAAACAGATTTATGACATTTCTGACACTGTACATATACATATCATTCTAAATTTAAGAATTTTTACTTGAGTTCCGTAGGAAGTAGACCCTTTGAACACCACACTTATTACGTGTCAAATATTAGCAAGAAAACGTCATCTTCCGAAGCTGTGCCTTCTAGGTATGTATTGGAAATTCTGTGAAATTTGGAAGGTTGAAGAGAAGTCCTAGCTGGAGTGCAACTGTGGTGGGAGGGTCGTGAATTGTACCTGGATAGCTCAGCCGATAACGGCTTTGTCTGCGAAAGGCAGGGTTCCGGATTCGAGTCGTGGTCTGGAGCACATTGTTAATCTGCCAGGAAGTATCAGATTTTTAACATGCTCTTGCTGTCAGATTTATATTACGTGTTAGTTCTATTTTTTTTTTTATTTTCATTTTACATTTTGTGGATACCGAGTCTTATGGTAACTTGCCTGTCAACTTTACGAAAACTACTTATCGTTTTCATAAAGTTTACGTGGCTGTAACTAAAGGTTGTGAACTCTTAGCAGGAAGAAAATTATAGGACAATGCGAGGGCTTCTTGCTGAATATTTTGATGTACTATTATTCACATTAGTTATCAAATTGGCTTTATTATTTTTTTGTAGAGATCAGTAAATTACGTGTTATATTCGCCGGTTGATACTTAAAATCTATGCGCTAACTATCTTACTTAGATGCTTGAAACCTTGCGTACAAATTAATAACATTTTTATCTAAAAAGTGGGCTACTATCATGCCACTTCAGTCACAGATTTTTATTCTAGAAATATTTACATATGATAATCAAAATTAATGTTAATTTTGTATGAGTAATCACTATGTATTTTTTTTCTTATTGGTAGTACGTTAGTGTCTGCAGTGTATTTCACTCCAAATAATATCTTGAAACATCTCAAAAAATTTCAAACTCCTAGGTCAAATAGATTTTTTGTGCATAAGATGAAAATGTCAGAAACTTTAATTTTCAGGAAATTCGATTCAAAGTTATATGTGATCTATGGAACACCTCTGCCGTTCCTAATTCAATCTAGCTGCATAATATTCTTTGTGTGTATGTTCCTCATATTCTTCCCTTTTTCTCCTTGTTATTCTGGTTTCTTTAGTTGCCTCAAGCAGCCACCTTTCAGCTTTGACCACTCTCATGGAATCAACTGCCACCGGTGATTACCTCATACTGAACCCAGAATATATTCCTAGCGACTCTACAACTTCATAACTGTACCAAAACACTTCTTTGGAGGTATAATAACTTCCAAGAATAACAAAATAGCAAAAACTCAAACTACAGTAATGTTTGCAAGGAAAACAACACTCGAAAACTAAAGATATATTAAGGAAAACGGAAGACTATAACAAAGCTTATCTTCTAACAGGGCGGCCAACTCGAGAAACAGTTATTTAGTGTACCTTTTTCGAACGAAAGTTTGACAACGTTAAGCGTGTGAAAGCATCGGAAACATGGGTGTGGCTGCACACCGAGACATCTTTAAGTTGGTCTTAAATAACTTCCTAATGTCCAATTCAATTCTTTTAGCTACAATTTTGCTCAAAAAACTATAAGCATCGTTTTATAATGAAAAAAAAATTTTTTTGAAGCGGATTCACAAGCAAGTGACCTTTCTATCTCCGCAGAGAATGCAGCAATATATTGGCTACCTGTACACAGTATTTAACTTCAGCTTCGGCTCTGAAAGACCGGATATCGCTCAGACATCAGATATCACCTAATGTCGATTAGGTTTTGGGTACAAGCAGTAGGTTAGCTCCTATTGTCACCAATCTACCAACTGATCAGATCTCCCACAATTTGTCGTCACTGAAAATCTGTTAGATCAGACACGGCAGTCGTAGAGGAGAGTCATGTAGAGTCGTTCGGTTTAGAGTACGGGCCACTGCTGCGATTTACTTTTCCGCCTCCAAGCGACAGGAGAGTACAGTAAACAGAAGCAAACTTGTGTATCCATGGACATTGGAGTCTGATATTTTCTTCCTCTCTGAGTGCTTGATTTTGTTGCTGCTGTAGCTCTTAACGCACGGAAGATTATTTTGAGAACTTTAATACCGGCTTTTTAAGTAGGTGATTAATTTTATTTTCGATTATCTATGTTATCTTAGGAAAGACATCTACCAAACGCTTCATGATAGTTTCTATAAACTAACGCATAATATGACTAGATCCTACTGCATGTCTGTCGTGAAGTACCGGTCATCCGATTGTCTTTCAGTATTGGGCAGAAGTAATTTCTACTGTTAGAATATATTTCCTCCTTACTACTTCTTTTCAAACTGAAATGGCGGAAAATGAGGGAAAAGTAAGAACTGAATTAAGAACACGTATAATTCGCTGTGAGCAAGTTTATTTATAACAAATTAACCGCGTGGAAGGCAGCTGAAGCGTTTTCAACAATCAGAAAAGAAAAGGATCGCAACCGTAGAAAAGAGATTAAAAGCAGAAAAAATTAAGACTGAAATAGAGTTGAAAAAAGTTAAACCTAAGTAGAAAGTTCAAAAATAAAATAAACATGCGAAGGGTGGCCCTGGAAAGCCAGTTACAAGTGAACGAAGAAAAGTGGAATTTACTGAAATTAATGAGCTGAAATGAGCATTATATATCTGGAGTCATTTGAAGAAGTCTGGGTACTAAGTGTAGAGGTTGCGCACTTATTGGAAGTGCGGATCAGGAGAACAATTTATATTTGATTTTCGATCTCTGTAAAACAGTGAGCTGAAATGGTAACAATAAGTTCCCATGTTTATGTATACAATTATTATTCAATAACTATCAATGCAATGTATCGTTGACAACCGATATTATTACAGGAAAGACAATGGCCGATACTGCACATTTTCTATAAGCCCTGTAATTACAGCTCTTTTACTTTCGATGTAATTCAAAAAATGGTTCAGACGGCTCTGAGCACTATGGGACTAAACATCTGTGGTCATCAGTCCCCAAGACTTAGAACTACTTAAACCTAACCAACCTAAGGACATAACACACATCCATGCCCGAGGCAGGATTGGAACCTGTGACCGTAGCAGCAGCGCGGTTCCGAACTGAAGCGCCTAGAACCGATCGACCACAAAGGCCGGCTTCAATGTAATTGAGTTTTATAAATAAAAAGTAAAAGTCATTGCACTGTAATGTTCATAGAAAATTTCTTGATGTAAGAAAATAGTATATTAATCTTCAGATTAACCTCCACAATTTCACAGGAAAGTCAAAAAACTTAACCTGTTCGATGCTCCCCTACTGCCAGCCCTACACACTTCCGTATATTTTATAGTCCATAGGTAAAACAAAACATAATGCTTTTGTGATAAACACGTCAGTGAACAAATGAAATAGCTCTTAATGTTATTTTGTGGCGGCGTTGACTCCTGGCGGAGGAGTGGGTAGCCCCGCCTGGTCGCCCGGCGACAGCCCGCGCCTCGCCGCCCCGGCCCCGGGACCGCGCCATGCATTCCATAGCAGCAGTCGCTAAATTGTTTATGAAAGCCGGCGAGCGCGCCGACCAAGTAATTGGCTGGCCGCCCCCTGAATAAGTGAGCGCCCTGGGGGCGGTGGGGGCGGCGGAGGTGGAGGCAGAGGCGGCTACTCAGCACCAAACGCCCCCGCATCCGCACCAGCAGACCGGCCCACGGCTTCCGTCCCGCAGCAGCCTTACACAACTCGGCACACAGTATCTTATTTTCTTTCATCCACTGTTAAGGGAATATTAGGAAATTTCAGAGCTTCATTTCATTCGTCGTGATGCTATTTGAATGCTGCGACTGTTAACGTAAGATGTTGTGGATCTAAGCTGAGAGGGAATAGGAGAGAGGGTGGGAGGGAGGGAGGGAGGGAGGGAGGGGAGAGATGGGGAGAGAGAGAGAGAGAGAGAGAGAGAGAGAGAGAGAGGGTTAACTTTGTCAAATGTCGTTTTCTCTAAAACACCTTATTTTTTTGCACGATGTAGATAGACCACAGTAAGTGTGCAGGTGTGCTGCATTCCATCGATTAGGGGAACTGATTTCTTGCAATGAATTTTACGAACCCTGTCGGCAAAGGCAGAATACGAGTAAAGATCTTGTTAGCAGAGTGAAGCTAGTATTATTTAATTGCTCCAAAGACGAACGTTTCTTGCATATCAATGAATGTAACAGACGAGTAATGTCTGTTTCCAAAAATTGGCCAAGTGCTAGTACGTCTCACGTACTGAGGGTTCCGTACGAACTTAATTATGTATGTATATTGGTCATCCATCCTGGGAATCGAGAATCTCAACGATTTTTGCGACATATCGACGTCGATACTGTCAAGCTATTGGTCGCGGGAATTTCAATACCGTATCAAAATCAAGGTGGGTAGATCACGTAACTAATGAGGAGGTATTGAATAGGATTGGGGAGAAGTTTGTGGCACAACTTGACTAGAAGAAGGGATCGGTTGGTAGGACATATTTTGAGGCATCAAGGGATCACAAATTTAGCATTGGAGGGCAGCGTGGAGGGTAAAAATCGTAGAGGGAGACCAAGAGATCAATACACTAAGCAGATTCAGAAGGATGTAGGTTGCAGTAGGTACTGGGAGATGAAGAAGCTTGCACAGGATAGAGTAGCATGGAGAGCTGCATCAAACCAGTCTCAGGACTGAAGACCACAACAACAACAACATCAAAATCTCTGCGGTAGTACCTCAGACTAGTCCGGAAATACAAAAAGAAGCGAGCTGTGGACTTCAGTTTATATATGTACAGAGCGAATATTTAATAATTTTTTTTATTTACGTAGTAAAACACGACTACAACTTACATTTTATGTTTGTATGTAACAGTGTTCGTCTAATATGATTTCGACGGATGACGAATACTATGTATATTCAAATGGCAAAATGTATTTTTATGTGATATAGTTACAATTTAATATTTAATTGTTCGATAAATCCTTGCTTCTGGACGAATTTCTTGATTCTAGGCCAACAGGAAGTTCCCTATAGGTTTGGATAAGTGAGTTCGCGAGCATCAAAATATCTGACGTAAACGACCTTTTCTTTTGATTGTACCGACTCAGAAGCTTCAATTTCTTACAGCTCCAAGAGACCATGGACTTAAGTATGCGACGTTAATTTGAACTTGATACGCCAACCTGTTACAGAGGAGAAAGTGTCTTAAAAGACGGAATGGCAGATCGAGGGATAAAAAAAATGTTAAAAACAATTTTTTGTGTGATGTAACTACAAATTAATCATTTTTTGGATTTTTCCTTCACTTATACAGCGAAACCTTGCTTCATGCGAAATTTCGTGATTCTAGATCAATGGGAAGCACCTTATTGGTTTTGACGAGTGAATATTCAAGTATCAAAATATGTGACAAAAATGGTCGTATCTTTTGGTTGCACTGACTTAACGGCGTAATTTTTTACACCGCCTAGGGACCATAGGTTTTAATACGTGACATAAATGTGACTTAATACTTCTATCCTTTCCTGACAAAAAGTGTTCATAACAGTCGGACAGACAGACAGAGAGATGACTAACAAAACGTTCCTGTCAGAGCTCCGATTTCATAAACTGAGGCACGGAACTATAGAAGGGACAAGGTATACAATTACACAGATTATACTGAAAAATAAATGCTTCCACGAATGTGGTAAGAACATTTTTGAACTTCTTTCAAGGAGGTAACAGGTATTTGTCTTGGCAGAAGTATGTGGAAAAACTGACCAATCAGAATGAGATCAGACACATTTTTAGGTACATGTTGAATAAGTGAGTACCATTTTAACCTTTTTACAGAAACAACCATACAAAAACAGTTTTTCTTATCTGAATCGATATATTGTTTCTCAAAATGTTGTGCTGAAAAGTAATGCCTCCCAATTTTTTATGTGAAAACTAGTGCCGTTTTTTTTAAATAAAACAAATGTTATTAACACTCTACATCTTAGTTCTTCAAGTCTACCTGTTTTCAGCCCTGTGCCGCTAGAGGGCTCCGAATTGTAGCGTGTAAAATAGCGGTCTGTAACTTAAATATGTCGTTGCGTGAGAAACTGTGTGCTGTAAACGAGTTTTTAATTCGAAGAGTTCATCCACACATGGAGCTCCTCTTTTTCCGCATGCGCGCTGTAACATGTGCAACAATCCAACGGCTTGAGTTCACTGTCACTGATCATCCTACACACAGTCCCGACGTGACCGCATCCGATTTTCATCTGTTTCCAAAACTTAAAGAACAAATTCGAGGACTTGACTTTGATAGCAATGACGGGGTGCAAGTAGAGATGAGATTGGGACTCCGTTAACGAAGTATTCCACTGTGAGGATATCAGAAACTGGTCTCTCGTTAGTAGAAATGTGTCCCTCGCCAGGGTGACTATGTGATTTTTTTTTTTTTTGTCGTCAGTCTACTGACTGGTTTGATGCGGCCCGCCACGAATTCCTTTCCTGTGCTAACCTCTTCATCTCAGAGTAGCACTTGCAACCTACGTCCTCAATTATTTGCTTGACGTATTCCAATCTCTGTCTTCCTCTACAGTTTTTGCCCTCTACAGCTCCCTCTAGTACCATGGAAGTCATTCCCTCATGTCTTAACAAATGTCCTGTCATCCTGTCCCTTCTTCTTATCAGTGTTTTCCACATATTCCTTTCCTCTCCGATTCTGCGTAGAACCTCCTCATTCCTTACCTTATCAGTCCACCTAATTTTCAATATTCGTCTATAGCACCACATCTCAAATGCTTCGATTCTCTTCTGTTCCGGTTTTCCCACAGCCCATGTTTCACTAACATACAATGCTGTACTCCAGACGTACATCCTCAGAAATTTCTTCCTCAAATTAAGGCCGGTATTTGATATTAATAGACTTCTCTTGGCCAGAAATGCCTTTTTTGCCATAGCGAGTCTGCTTTTGATGTCCTCCTTGCTCCGTCCGTCATTGGTTATTTTACTGCCTAGGTAGCAGAATTCCTTAACTTCATGTTGAGAAATAAATATGACATGAAGAATAAACATGTAAACCGCTTATAACGGTTGTTTTATTTAAAAAGCTTTCAAAGTCATGACATGAAAAGTTCAGGGACGTTAATTTTCAGCACGTCCTAGTCCTTATCTTACAAATTTATACATCATCGGTAGTATAGTTACCTACTATCCGACACGCTCTGACTAACCTTAGACCCCAGTCCGCAGCTAGTTGTCTAGTGGATAGCTTTGCTGCGTCTGGATCACGAGGTCCCGGGTTTAAATCCCGGCCAGGTTGGGGAATTTCTCTGCCCGGGGATTGGGTGTTTGAGTTGTCCTTGTCATTTCATCGTCATTATCATTCGTGACAATGGTTCGATTGAAATGTGCAAAAATTGGACTGCGTGACAATTGGGACTTTTTACGGGTGATGACGACTGCACAGTTGAGCACCCCATAAACCAAACATCATCATCACAGCCTTGAACCCCAATGACGACCTGTGCCGTCTTGGAGTTGAACGCATGATGTTACATGCGACATCACAAACCAGGAAACCTATCTATGATATCGTTATGTCGTCACAAGGCACGCCCAATGTCTATGATATCATTGTATGATATCATTATACCGTCACAAGTAAGGCCCTCCTTTCCTGGACATCATGTTCACAGTATACCGGCCATTAATACGAAACTGCCAATCACAGCGTAGTATTTTACTGACTATAAATAATCGAATACTTTTTAACATGGTGCAAAATTCAGATCATTTGGATACTTTTGAAATTGCGCCAAAAGTTGGTTACATACTAATTGGCCTGTTTCTTTTTAATGGCCAGTAAAATACTGGACAACGATTGGCTGCTTCATTTTAACGGCTGGTAAAATGCTATTCTGTGATTGCCATTTTAATTTTAATTGCTGATATAATGTCACTATGAAGTCATTATGATGATGATGTCATAGACAGAGATATGACTTGTGACGCCAATTGCACCATCACATGTTCAAAGTTAGTAACTGTGTGTGAGGTTACCATGGTTCAAGGTTGGTCAAAGTGTACCAGATAGTAAGGAGGTATTTTACTAGTGTTGCATGTGATCGAACCAATAATGACAACATTTTTTCAACTCTTATGCTGATTCCTCAAAAACATTGTTTGGAAGACTTTAACAACTTATTAAGGTGACATAAATAGATGTCTTTAGGTAATAAATCTGGTAAATATAGGCAATGAAACATTAGCGATTCAAGTTTTTGCGCCGGCGAGGGTGGCCGAGCGGTTCTAGGCGTTACAATCTGGAACTGCGCGACCGCTACGGTCGCAGGTTCGAATCCTGCCTCGGGCTTGGATGTGTGTGATGTCCTTAGGTTAGTTAGGTTTAAGTAGTTCTAAGTTCTAGGGGACTGATGACCTTAGAAGTTAAGTCCCATAGTGCTCAGAGCCATTTAAGTTTTTGCCGGCAAATAATGCACTGCCTGACGTGAAGTCTGACAGTTGGCATCGTCTTGATGTGGTTATCGGCTTTTTGTGTCTTTGGAGCCCTGGTACAGAATCCGCTTTCCATCAATTAACCTGAAAGATGGTATAGTCAATTTAGTCAGGCTCTATCGTAGTGAACCTTCATAGGCGTTTTGCGAATTACATTAAATCATATTTCGATAACTTTTCCCACACATTGACTATATGTGTACCACGTCTTCACTAGACATATGTAATACCTGTATTGTTGTCATGTACTCAGTTTGCTAAGATCAGTTATATGAATTTAATTGGTCTCTATACTTATTTCGTTTGCCATGCACTTTCATATTTAAACAAATTACCTCTATTATTACTGAACAGTTGTTATAAATGGACACGCCATATGCTGCTTGGCTACCTCAAATCGCAGAATTCACCGATTAGCTCATAGCGCTTTACAACAGTTGTGTTATGGTTCGTGTCACTGCTAATTCTTTCAGTAAACAAGGTAGGTTCTGGTGCTGACTATCGTCGCACAGGCGCAGTGCTGTTCTATGAAAAGTGTGTTTATTCAATGTTTAGTATATAACGTATTATTACAACAAACTGTGTAGCTATGAGGACATACCCATAGTAGAGAAAATGACTACGCACACTGCTTAAACACTTTTGGTGAGATACTACACTGAAGGGCCAAAGAAACTGGTATAGGCATGCCTGTTCAAATACAGAGATATGTAAACAGGCAGAATACGATGCTTCGGTCGGCAACGCCTACGTAAGACAACAAGTGTTTGGCGCAGTTGTTAGTTCGGTTACTGCTGCCACAGTGGTAGGTTATCAAGATATAAGTGAATTTGAACGTGGTGTTATGGTCGGCGCAAGAGCGATGTGACACAGCATCTTCGAGTTAACGATGAAGTGGGGATTTTCCCATATGACCTTTTCACGAATGTGCCGTGAATATCAGGAATCCGGTAAAACATCAAATCACCAACATTGCTGCGGCTGGAAAAAGATCCTGCAAGAACGCTACCAACGACGACTGAAGAGAATCGTTCAATGTGACAGAAGTGCCATCCTTCCGCAGATTGCTGTAGATGTCAATGCTGGGCCATCAACAAGTGTCAGTGTGCGAACCATTCAACGAAACGTCATCGATATGGGATTTCGGAGCCGAGCGCCCACTCGTGTACCGACCGCACGACACAAGGTTTACGAGTCGCCTGGGCCCGTCAACACCAACATTGTGTAGGAAAACATGTTGCCTGGTCGGACGAGTATCGTTTCAAATTGTATCGAGCGGATATGGAGACAATCTCCTGAATCCATGGACCCTGAATGTCAGCAGGGGACTGTGGAAGCTGGTGGAGGCTCAGTAATGGTTTGGGGTGTGTGCAGTTGGAGTGATATGGGACCCATATTACGTCTAGATACGACTCTGTCAGGTGAAACTTACGTAAGCATCTTGTCTGATTAACTGCACCCATTCATGTCCATTGTGCATTCTGAGGGACTTGGGCAATTCCAGCAGGACAACGCGACACCTCACACGTCCAGAATTGGGACTGGTTCCAGGAACATTCTTCTGAGTTTAAACACTTTCGCTGGCCACCAAACTCCCCAGACATGAACATTATTGAGCAGATCTGGGATGCCTTGCAACGTGCAGTTCAGAAGAGATCTCCAGCTCTTCGTACTCTTACGGATTTATGGACCGCCCTGCAGGCTCCATGGTGACAATTCTCTCCAGCATTACTTCAGATATTAGTCGAATCCATCCCACGTCGTGTCGCGGCACCTCTGCTTACTCGCGGGGACCCTACACGACAGGTATATCAAGTTTTTTTGGCTCTTCATTGTATATATGATTGTCAATATTAACCTAATTCAATTTCTTTTCGTTATGCGCACTGTAATTCGTTGCGTCAATGAAGTAAGTGATAGCTGCTTAGGTAATTTTCTTTAGTATTTTTGCAGTCAGAGCTCACTGAAAAGAGCAGTGCCTATGAGAGTCAGATGACGTTCGAGACCTGCTCCAACGCACAGTGTTCAGTGTGCAGCCAAGAGATCCGTCGTCATTATCCTAAAATATCTGTGAACGTGCTCGTGATTTCTGTGTGAACCTCACGGTGCAGTGCACAGCGGAGAGAGCAGGGCACGCCGATATCGGGACAGGCGCCGGTGCACTTTCCGATATTAAAACCGGGGCTCAGGTTGCGCCGGCTGTGATTCTGGAGCCGTTTGCAGGGCACATAGTCCTGATTTCTTGGAGAACACCGAGGTAGATAGAGGGAGAAAGTGTCCGAAAACTCTAGCAGTCAACAGGTAGCTACATCCGATACGTCTGGCACATGTTGCAGGTACAATAACGGATTAATACTACAAAGCCTGGAGAGTATGGCAAGAGAAAACACGTGTTTGAGAGAAGAAAAGTGGCTACACTAGCAGTTGAAAGGCCTGATGAAGACCTAACAAATGCGTTTTCAGGAAATTCTTAATGATCAAACAATCCCAGATCAGAACAATGGTACGGTAGAAATAATTTTTGACTTGGTGTTCACGATCCACATTTTTATTAAACTTCTTGTAAATTCACATATACTTCTTCTTAATTATCACATCATCAAGAAAACAGTTTTGTATCAATCTTCATATATTTAATTTCCACTTTAACCAAATACAAGACTTGACTGTTCTTTTACAAAGCGAAATAACAACTTAACTTCTGCGAAGTGAAACAAAGACTGCTCTGTGCGCATTCGCACCAAAACGGTTACAAGTAAGTCGAAGATTATGACAGTCTCACACAAATGAATACACACAAGAACCATATCACTGTAATATATCGATACATCGGAGTACCTGTACATTAATAAAACCAAATGTGAATATTGTCACAAAAATATGTCTGTTGCTTCTCACAAAAGTAGTGCGATATTACTCGTATCGAGAACTGGGGTTGGAGTGCCGTAATGATCACGTAAATAAAGTACCATTACAGGGTCAATGGTGGAAGTTGTTTGGAGCCAGTTTCAAGATGGTGTATGAACTTTTAAAGGTGTGCGTATTCCAGCCCAGTGGTTAGATCTCGAAATTTTTTTGAAAGTAGTTGGTCTCTTACGGGGTATTAAGTACTGGCTACAGAGGAATGATAAGTTTGACCCTCTCTCACGGGTCAAAGCAGGGCTGGTGACCCATATTTAGCTATATAGAAAATTAATACGAGGTCATCAAAAATATTTCAGATTAACTCTGTGGAGTAGTAAGTCACGTAATTTGTTTTGTGGAGCGCACGTCGTCAAGAAAGTGTGGATTCTGGCAGCCACCGAGATTTGCATTTGCCGCGAATTGCGGGCGAAGGAACGTTTCGAATTAAGGCACGCTGTCCACCCCACAGGAAGAAATGATAAGGGCAAGAAATTGCTGAAAGCTATAACAAGGAAAAATATGGATAAGTGTACTTCTTAAGTCATCATGTGACTCCTCATGCTCCCTTGTCTTTCGCCGTCATGTTCAGCTCCGCGTAATTTCCGATTTCCTTTACGTCGTCTATCATCTTGTATCTCCAACTTCCTTTCAATCTCCTGCCACAAACGAGTCCTCACAAAGCATCTGTTAACAAGCACTCCTCTCTCAACGAATGCCCAATCCAGTTTTTTTTCCTTTCTCTTATAAAGCCGAGTAGTCGGGTCAAATAAAAAAAGAGTCAACAATGGACCCATGGCCTTAGATGTAAAAGGTGGGTTCACGATGGCTGTACAACAGGAAACACATTACTTTATCTGCGCACAAACTGCACCTCGGACAAAAAAAATGGTTCAAATGGCTCTGAGCACTATGCGACTTAACTTCTGAGGTCATCAGTCGCCTAGAACTTAGAACTAATTAAACCTAACTAACCTAAGGACATCACACACATCCATGCCCGAGGCAGGATTCGAACCTGCGACCGTAGCGGTCACGCGGTTCCAGACTGAAGCGCCTTTAACCGCACGGCCACACCGGCCGGCGCACCCCGGACAACGACGGTGACGAGGCCTATAACATTCAGATTTCTATATAGGCCATATTATGCTAACAGGTAGATGTTCGCCAAAAAATTGTTTTCTGCCAGTAAAACTGTTGTGTTATACTATGTTCATGGATGTAAGTAAGGCTATAATTGTGTTTACTGCCACAGGTGTGCAAATTTTCTCCATATTTGGAGCGCATTTACACATTCGACTTGAGCCTATAAAAATTAATTTGCGCTCTTAAATGCAACTTTGAGTTTTAAGCACACAATATATACTAAATTATACTTCAATAACCGTGTTATAAGACTGAACAGTTTTAAACACGATTAACGTAACCAAAAATAATTTGAAAAATTCTGCTAAGAAATCCGCGTAAATGTACCCCGGTCTCCCATACATTAATATATTTAAAAACTGAATATAATAGTACTGTATTCCGTATTTTCTAAAATTTTCTGTAAACATCTCAGGACAAAAAAGTGAATGTTCATCTCAAATTTGATTCTGCAATGTTTCTTCTCGCTGTTGTGCGGATACTGCAGTCGGCGCACCACGTGAGTTGTGCTCTACCCTTTTGTTCCCTTGTTGTTACGGAGAATCAACCGCAGGCAGGAAAACAGGTTCGGAAAGCGACATTGCGTATGAAAGGGGCGGAGAGCTTATTGTGGAGTGGGATGGAAGGCGGGGGGGCGGACAATGGCACGCGCTTACAATGGCAGTGCTGATGACAGCAAGTGTGCGGTGAGCGCGGAGCGCGTGCGCTATCCGGCCTGCCTCTCCAGGTCACCGCGACTCCGCTCCGTGCAGACCGTCTTTTTTTCTCCTTCTTCTCTTCCTCCTACTCCCTCCCCCACCCCGCTGGCGCCTTCGTTACGCCGCGGGCCGCGAGTGCTCGGCCTAACGTCATTACTCAGCATTAATTGGGGAGGGGGAGCCCTCCCGCGCCGTTAGCCTCCTAATGGGGACGAATGGACGACCGGAGCACCACTGTGTGTGTGTGTGTGTGTGTGTGTGTGTGTGTGTGTGTGTGTGTCAGAGAATGGGATTCCCCCAGCAGCATGCTCGCTACGGCAATCCACTGCTGGAGCCACCCGACGAGATAATATCTTCCTAAGGTTCCTCCGCCTCCAACCCCTACCTCGCTCGTTATTCTTGTATTACCGCGAAACTGCACGCCTGAAAAAAAAAAAAAAAAAAAAAAAAAAAGCAGAGCAAAGTCAGCTCCTGAGTTAGTGCACCCTTGATTAGTACATAAATCGTTACAAAGATCACCTGTTGGATCACCACTGTTGATGTCGCCAATATAAAAAGAAATTCATTCCGCACTACTACGCGAACCTACTATTAACGTGTATTTCCTTTTATGTCGGGTCTGATGATCCAGGGTAAAGGGGTCGCAGGATCGGATTGTCGCGGGGTCACGGAATATTTCGATTTGCTTCTAAACGCTGCGGTTCGGATTCCAAGTTAAACTACATGTCCCCTATTCTCGGCTGGACAACTGTGGTAGATCATGGACACGCAAGTCGCCGAAGTAGTGTCGGACTGTAAGACTTGCAATCTGCCATTGAGCCACACAAAATTATTGTTGTTAATATTACAGGGAATACAAGAAGCTTCTTAGAAGATTTTGCTGGTTGATGAGGAACATTTGTTACTTGCCGGAGACTGCCAGTAAGAATTTGCTGGCGGTCTCATTGAATATGCTACCACGTACGTGGTGTGTTTCTGATACGTGCTAATCAGTTCGCCATACTGGGCCAGTTATATCATGAGCAACGCCATATGAAAGCTCCAAAGCGTAAACCGTGCAGTGCCCCGTAGATGTTAAATGAAGTAGGTGTATTCTGGATGTACAACGACTTCTTTAACAAACTTAGAGGGACCATAAAATAGGAAGAAAGAACTAAGTGTGAGTTGCTCAATTTAGAAAGTCATTTATACATTTACTTTCGCCAAATACTGTAAGCTTTAAATTACCACTTAGTATGTTTCATCACGTATCCACGTCATATATGATTGTGTATATCATGACACTCGTTCAGAAAACCCTAACTTGTATGGAACTGTTACCATTACGAACAACTGGTTTGAATCACATTTACGAAAAATACTGCGACTAAAAAGTTGTTGAAGATGGTAAAATTTTATTGAGTGGGGAGAAAGGAATGGAACTCTACAGCTTCAAGCTTGGGACCATTCTTGTTCATTATCAATGTGAATGAAATTCTACTTAATGTGCAATATTTGGTTAAACACTGGTGGCATACACAGTATTGACGAAAAATACTTTTACTTTGTTGTTAAATCTGTGCTTCGCTTGTAAACGAGTAGTGAAGAGGAAAAACGTTATTTCTTAATTAAATTAAACCCACTGTGCAATTTAGTGTTCCTTAAACGGTGATCATGCAACAATACAGACATTAAGATCACATATACACTAGTTGATAAAAGTATCCGGACACCACTATGTAGTGCGGAACTGATCACTAGATGTCACGAGAGGCAGTCCCACTGGTGTAAATGTAGACGAGGAGCACTTTGTTGCCAGTATACAAGCGGTAGCAGCAGAATGGGTTAGACAAGAGAGTTTAGTGACTTGGAACGTGGGCTGATAATTGGAAGTCGTCTAAATAGCAACTCTGTCTGGGTCACTTCAGTTCTTTTAAAGCTGCCCAAGTCGATTTTTCGTTATGTGATTGCGTAGTAGAAATGCGAAGGAACAACCATAGCTAAATCAAGACCAGGCCACCTCATGTATTGACGGAGAAGGGCTGACGAGAATTGCAGACGATGGTTGCAAAAAATTGCATGAAATCAGCTTAAGGCTTCACTCATGAGTCCCAAAGTACTGCCAGCAGTCCAGATAGCACAATGACTGTGCGTAGGGAGTTTTGAAAAAAGCGATACAGTGGTCGAGCAGTTCCTCATAAACCACACATTTCTGTAGTGAATGCTAAGCGAAGCTTTAGGTGGTCTAAAGAACGAGGCTTCAGGAAAGTGGATGATTGAAAACGAGTGATCTGGAATGACTAATGACCCTGTACCCTGTGGCAGTCTGTTGGAAGTGTTTGTGTTGGCGAGTGTCTGGAGCGCTGTACCTGCCAACTCGTGTAGTGCGGTAGAGTGGAGGTGTTGGTACGGTATTGGACTGCTTTTCGCGGTTAGAATGTAGCTCCCTTATTATGCTTCTGTAAACGAATAAATACGGAAATATATGAACACATTTTACAGCGATTATTCTATCAGCATGTCAATGCACCCTCTTATAAAGCAATGCTGAGGCAATGGTTTGCGGACAGTATTCCTGAAGTGGACTGGCCTGTTCAGAGTACTGACCTTCACGCAATGGAAGAATTTTGGGACGGGTTAGAACGTCGAGTTAACTCCAGACCCCAACGTCCAACGTCTATACGTTCTCTGGCTTCTGCTCTTCAGGAAGAATGGACTGCCTTTCCTCCAAATACGTTCGAACACCTCACCGGGAGGTTCCCCAGTAGAGTTCAGGTCGTCATTAAGGTGATATGCGGACGCACGCCATATCAGTGCCCACTAATAGATGTCCGGATACTTTTGATCAGATAATGTATGTAACCTGTAAACTGACTCGTTACACACTGTGAGGTCCCCTGCTATACCTGCAGGACAGGACAGATAGTTTAATTTGTGGAAAGTGGCCAAAATGTGTAGCTGTCAGTTGCACTCGAACATACTACTTTATTAATTTGACAAACATTACAAGAGTAAAGAAAACATTACAAACAGAGCAAGCCAAACATTAATTTTAGAGCTTAATTCCCGCCTAAATGTGCCATTCAGTCTCACGCCTCAAGGGCAAAACAACTTTAATTTAAAAACCGGCTACAGGCCAGTACTCAAAAACAAGAATTTGAATTTTAAAAGGCAGAAGGCCTTATCTTAAAACATTTCTCTAAATTAGCCTGAAGGCCCAAACAGTCTCACGCCTTAAGGGCAAAACAACTTTAATTTAAAATCGGCTAGAAGCCATACATAAACAAACAACAAGGACAAATAAGAAAAGGCAACACATGAAACGGCGCTCAGAAGTTTCCAAGGGTCGGCCTGGAATTCAAACACTAACGCTCGCTTAGGTGAGACAGGCAGTCGGCGCAACAATTCTCAATCCGACGGCAAGCCAGCCGACAGACAGTCAGTCAACGGACCAAGCGACAGGATAACTTCCGCTTCACCCGACCGGCACGCAACAGGGAGTTCAATGGAACAACGCAGAAGGTATCGGCGCCCACAACGAATTACACATTCAGCTGTCAAACTACAATCCGTGCTGGACAGCCACAGCACGCCGAGGAAAATACACTGCATGAATTTACATCAACGGCCGGGGCAGGTAACCGGAATGTTAATGTCCACAAGGCAGAAGATTCCGCTGGTGCACTTCAATTCAAAATAATCAAGTTAAGCTAAAGTCCACAGGAGGGCGGATAGAATTTCGTCAACTTGAAAACACATGTTGTTGCTCGTGGGAGTGTCCCAACAGCACACAACGAAATTCAAACGACACATTGTGAACAGTTGGGGCTGGCTGGTAGATTGAGTAAGGGCTCAACTTTCGTGTCCAGTTTGGGTGAGCCACGGACCTCGTAGCAATGGGAACAGCCTCTCATACTCCGACCGCGCGTGGACGCTGCCAGCGGACACAGCCAGACACGTGCAACGGAGACTTCCTCGCTGCTCCTCGACGCCAAGCAACCAACTGCCCGCACACGGCACAGCCCGAGACTATAAGCGCGAGGCCAAAGATAGTACAAGGCTGCGAGTATCGATATACGCTGCTACTGCGACTCGCAGAGAGAGAAGATAACAGCATAATCGCGATAACCGCGGGAGCTAATCACAGAATAGCAACCAGGCTTTAATGGAAATCATAACTCGAGCCAGCCACAGCTCACGCCGTTTCGATGTAAGCCATGCAAATGCTCTGCAGAATATAAAATTGTTGTGTACATAGTTCCGCGTGGTCAGCGCGTGCACAACTTTCCCAATAGAGCGCGCCCCGCTAAGCACAACAGTGCAGGCGCAGCGCTCGTCCATCTCCGCACTACGAGATGGCGCTGTCTTAGAGACGGACCAAATTCTGCTTCCGCCGATACGCGTATTAATATGTAACGCAGCCAATGAGAGTGCTGCTAACGTAGAACCTTTTCTCCTCGCGGATCACACTCGCGCAGTGATACATGAACGCGCGAGGTATTATAACGAGTGTACAGACCTCCGATTAGTCAGTCTGCATTAGTCTGCATTTGTCTGCACCAGTCTGTACCAGTCTGCATTAGTCTGTACCAGTCTGTAGTCAAGTTTCAGTCTGCGCCTAATAAGATTATCATATTCCTGTACATAGCCATGAAGATAAATGAATAGACACTTTGTCAAGTATCAGAGATATGTGAGAATGAGATTAACGTACCAAGACCAAAGGAACTTCAGATTGTCAATTGTAAATAGCATCCAGAACCAAGTTATTATTTTAATAAATGTGTGTGAAAATTGACCAAGTTCTGTTTAAAGTTGGTCACCGTCAATCTGCTACTCTAAGCGTGCAAGTGACATTTCTATCGTCTGACCTAACGGCAGAAGATAAACACGCCACGATAAGACCACGAAACATATTACTGACACTCGCCTACTTCGTTAGAGCGACAAGCCAAATAATCTGATGGTGTGTGTACCGAAAGTCTTACAGTACGCACACCACAAAAATTGTCTCAAGAATCATTACGTTGTAGATGAAACACAGAGCGTTGTTCACAGAAGGATGTCTCGCACAAAAATATCGTGGACTACCCTGTGGGAGTCATCAGAGTTCGCTATACCGAAAACAGCCGGCCATCTGTCTGAGAACAGGGCCAGTTAGAGGGGGGCGATATGCGCGGAGAGACTGGAACACAGGGGGCGCCACAAAGGGAGCTCTCCCTAGAAGCAGCGGCGCAGGACAAACATGGGCCGCGAATGGCGGTTATCTGCGAGGACGGCGAGATGGGCAGGCGTGGGCGAGGGGCCTGTCTATCTGCGGGCCAGAGGTGGAGGCGCCTGGTGGCAGGAAATAGCGGCATGGCCGGCGGGAAATCGAGCGGAAATATTCGCCACGACCTTTCCTCCCTCCCTGCCTCCCGACAGCCCTACCGCCAGCCGACCTCTGCCGCCGCTGTCTTCTTCATTCTTTGTCGTTCGGCCACGTGCTGCCGCGCTACTCGCGCTGCTACTGGAAAGAAGCGCAGGTGACTCCTGTATGTAAGGATAAAACAACGGACACGCGAAATTACAGAACGATCTCCCTAACTTAGGTTTCCTGCAGAATCATTGAACATTTTCTCAGTTCTGTTGTGGACTGGCAAGACAGCCAATCCACTATGACAGGTAGCCGAAAGGCACGCGTTTAAGCTCACGCAGGCTGGCGTGAGGTCTGGAACAGTTAAAGGAGTTGAGTCTAGTAAAAAAAGTACGTAGCTTCTGGAATACTTAACTTTAATCCAAAATTGGTGAACATCGGTCTGACGGTACACGCATCACAAGATAAACAGCAATTGATAATGGCGCCTTGCTAGGTCGTAGCAAATGACGTAGCTGAAAGCTATGCTAACTATCGTCTCGGCAAATGAGAGCGTAATTTGTCAGTGAACCATCGCTAGCAAAGTCGGCTGTACAACTGGGGCGAGTGCTAGGAAGTCTCTCTAGACCTGCCGTGTGGCGGCGCTCGGTCTGCAATCACTGATAGTGGCGACACGCGGGTCCGACGTATACTACCGGACCGCGGCCGATTTAAAGGCTACCACCTAGCAAGTGTGGTGTCTGGCGGTGACACCACAAGTTCCATTGGAATAAATTTTGTTGAGACGGAGAAGTTTACGTCCACGAATCAGCTTGGTTTTAGAAGGCATTGCTCATGCGAAACTCAGATTGCCCTTTTATCACGTGACATGCTGCGAACTATGGATGAAGATCAACAGGCAAATTCCATATTACAGTTTTTTTTATTTATTTATTTTTATTTGCTTGACATATTCCAATCTCAGTCTTCCTCTACAGTTTTTGCCCTCTACAGCTCCCTCTAGTACCATGGAAGTCATTCCCTCATGTCTTAGCAGATGTCCTATCATCCTGTCCCTTCTCCTTATCAGTGTTTTCCACATATTCCTTTCCTCTCCAATTCTGCGTAGAACCTCCTCATTCCTTACCTTATCAGTCCACCTAATTTTCAACATGGGAATTATACAGCCAACCGGTTGCAAATAACTGTTTGGTACAACTGACCTCGTTTTTGATACCTAATAAGGGTGTCTTCATCAGAATGAAATTTTTGAAATACGGTGGCTTGCGATCTATGTAGATGTAGCTGAACTACAACGAAATGCCCCAGCGTTTAGTATTAACGAATTTGCAGCTTTATATACAGGGCGTACATTATTAAAGGTCTATTTTCAAAACGCTGTAGAAAGAGAAGCGCTGCTCAGAATGTCGTCAAATTTGAACAGCTTGTTATTGATGCGGAGGGGAAACGTCGTGGAAAAAAGCAAAAGAAAACCTAGGAAAATTTGACCAATCAATGGTGCCGTAAGCGTCACAGTATGCACACCAACGGACGCACGGAACACGGCTGTTCCTCAGTTCGCGTCCAAGATCCCGAACGTGACTGTATCTTCGAACGGTCGCGCACTGCTGGTAACGGTCTTTTACATGAAATGTGACCGTGCATCAGTAGCCCTGCAGAAGTACTGGACACTCAAGGGTATATCATCTCTAAGCTCATGTCAGTACTCAGAACTGTAGAATACGGGCACCGGAATTTCCACAAGCACGTCAACCGGTAACACGTCATTCTTTACGTGGCACGATATCCCAATAGACTTCATCCATCTCGGCAATTATTTATCAACCTCTTCAACCAGTTACATGAGAGTGGTAGTGCAGCACCCACAAACGTAACAGAAGCAAACAACTGACGACAGAAAAGGAGGAAATTAATGTTCTTGCTGCTCTTACGGTTGATTCGCACGGTAGCTTCCGCGCAATCGCACGAGGAAGTGGCATGAGTCAGTCAGCTGTGCTAAGAATTCTCCGCCTACGTAGTTTCCAGGCGTAGCACGGCTTTTTCCATCGTGAGCTGCATGGGAACGATTATGAGAATTTTGTTAACTTCTGTACACTGGCATTAAGATAGGATACTCCAAATGTATGAAGTATCTTGTTTAGTGATGAAGCCGCACCTACAAATCATAGCCACATAAACCGGCGAAACAAGCACTATTGGTCTGTTGATAATCCCCGTTGGCTTCGTCAGGTGAAACGTCAGCTTCCATGGAGTGTATGGTTTGAGATGGTAAACCACCAGCTCATTGGCCTGTGTTTCATAGATGGAACTTCGGGAGATGTTTTTAATATGTTAACAGGGACTAGCTCACCCATGTCAGCCAGTCAGATTTCCGTGTGGCATTATTTTAGTTGTTCTGTGGTTTTACTTTTGCTTTAATCTCACGTATAGCACCTTTCACATTTTTACGTTGTATTAAGGTCTGTGCGGTGTCTGGGTCAACAAACAAACACACACACACACACACACACACACACACACACACACACACACACATTATATACATATAACACTGAACGCGAACGCGTACAAGTATCGCAGCATCCTAGCAAACAAACTTCCACGGATGCTTGAAGACGTTCCTCTCCGACGAGGAGGACCCCCTGGCACCAACATGACAGCTGTCCAGCCCATAGTGCATATCTTCACGAATTGTTTCCAAAACGTTGGACTGGATGCACAGAGCCTGTGCCTTGGCCAGCCCGTTTCCTGGATTTGACGCCTACAGCCGTTTTTCCGTGGGGAAAGCTGAAAGACGCAGGGACATACCAACTAAAACCGATGACATGCAACGACGTATTACTGCAGCCTGCTCGGGCGTCTCCACTGAAATGCCAGAACGTATGCACCAGCCGTTGCTTACAAGACTGGAAGCGTGCATTGCCGCTGCCGGTGGTCATTTTGAACACAACCTGTGACGGCCAACTGTCTCGTTTCTGGTCGGAATCCACATAACTAGTGTATGTACTTATGTTGTTCTTAAGCGTGTTCTACCACAGGTATTGTACAACTGTTGACGTTGGAACGGTTCAAAATACGATATCCCGTAAACCAGCTGCACTAGAGTTCTGCAACAAACGCCACTGACATTGTAATTTACCCTACTTTTAGTTCGTTAATGTCAACAGGCATTGCCTTATAAAAAGGCACATGTTTGCTGAAAGATAGAATTGATAAGTATTATTACAATAATTTGAATGGCTAACAATACGAGCCACTGACTACTAATCCATTCTGTGAAAACCGTACATCAATAGTACTTTCCATTTTCGCAATATTTGCGGTACAAGTTTTATGTTATTCGCGCTGTATGCCAATTCAACGAATGAGCGGTCAGCAGTGAATATTGTTCTGTTTCTGCATTTATAAAAACAATTCTTTTTCGAAGACTGCTGTAAATTTATTTTAATATTTATTGAGAGGATGTCTAACAATAAAGTTGACAAACACGCACTTTCGAGGAGTTGCCGAGTTTGTAACCATGGCACTAGAAAATATAATACGAGAATGAAGTTCAGTCTCTTAAATGGTGAAATTATTAAAATAAATAACAGAAATGAATGATAAGCTAAGCAACTAGCTGTTACCCCATAAACCTAAGTTGCCATGACCAATGAATATAGAAACAGCGCGCTTTTTTGTTGCCGAGCTAGAACAGTGATATTGCCATGTGTCCAGTTTTCGTTTGACACGTGGTGGAGATTGAATAAACAAGAATACAGCCATTTTTGGCATTGTTTGTTTTTCGTCTGAAGCATGGATGATAGCGTGAGACGTATCGCAGGTATCACTCCTCCTCTAATGGATGACTTTCGCAGCTGTATACTTTGCATCAATTATTTTCGTCTTACACCTTCCACAGTCTCACCAAACGCAGCTTGGTCAAAGGCCAATTGATCCCGACGAACGGTCATTTCGCCTAGATAGCGCTACTCTACAGCAGCAGAATCGTGTACTCATCTTTCGCATTAACAATGTCTTAGACGCCTTGCATGCTTCATTAAGAGACGAGTCGACAAGTATGAAGCGGCCGCAGCACCACAGTTCTCAGACTCGTCATTCTTGCTGAACTACAACAGGAATGAAGAAAGCCCGTCAGCACTGATCTAACAGAGGAACTTTGATTTGTGAAGTATGCAACCCGAACGTTACACTCGTGCTCGCTCCGTCTGATTTCTACCGAGCATTCATAACAGGTTCCCAGCAACTATGTGACCAAAAGTATCCCAACATCCCCACAAAAACATACGTTTTTTCATATCAATTGCATTGCGCTGCGACCTACTGCCAGGTACTCCATATCAGCGACCTCAGTACTCATTAGACATCATGAGAGAGCAGAATGGAGAGCTCCGCGGAATTCGCGGACTTTGAACGTGGTCAGGTGATTGGGTGTCACTTGTGTCGTACGTCTGTACGTGAGATTTCCACACTCCTAAACATCCATAGGTCCACTGTTTCCGATGTGATAGTGCAGTGGAAACGTGAAGGGACACGTACAGCACAAAAGCGAACAGGCCGACCTCGTCTGTTGACTGACACGAGACCGCCGACAGTTGAAGAAGGTCGTAATGTGTATTAGGCAGACATCTATCCAGACCATCACAAAGGAATTCGAAACTGCATCAGGATCCACTGCAAGTACTATGAAAGTTAGGCGGGAGGTGAGAAAACTTGCATCTCATGGTCTTGCGGCTGCCCATAAGCCGCACATCACGCTGGTAAATGACAAACGATGCCTCGCTTGGTGTAAGGAGCGTAAACAGTGGACGATTGAACAGTGGATAAACGTGGTATGGAGTGACGAATCACGGTACACAATGTGGCGATCCGTTGGCAGGGTGTAGGTATGACGAATGCCTGGTGAACATCTACCAGTGTGTGTAGTGCCAACAGTAAAATTCAGAGGCGGTGGTGTGGTCGTGGTTTTCATGGAGGGGGCTTGCATCGCTTGTTCTTTTGCGTGGCACTATCACAGCAGAGACCTACATTGATGTTTTAAGCACCTTCTTGCTTTCCACTGTTGAAAAGCAATTCGGGGATGTCGATTACATCTTTCAACACGATCGAGGACCGGTTCACAATGCACGGCCTGTGGCGAAGTGGTTAAGCGACAATAACATCCCTGTAATGGACTGGCCTGCACAGAATCCTGACCTGGATACTATAGAACACCTTTGGGATATTTTGGAACGCCGACTTCGTGCCAGGCCCCACCGACTGACACCGATACCTCTCCTTAGTGCAGCACTCCGTGAAGAATGGGCCGCCATTCCCCAAGAAACCTTCCAACACCTGGTTGAACATATGCCTGCGAGAGTAGAAGCTGTCATCAAGGCTAAGGGTGGGCCAACACCATATTGAATTCCAGCATTACCGATGGAAGGTGCCACGAACTTGTAAGTCGTTTTCAGCCAGGTGTCCGGATACTTTAGATCACGTAGTGTATGTGAGTGGCTCATAGACTTTTTAAGTAATAGAACCCAGTACGTTGTCTTCCATTGCGAATGTTAATGAGGTATGCCCCCGAGAACTTTGATAGGACTGCACTTGTTCTCTAGATACATAAATGATCTGACGGTCAGGGTGAACAACGGTTGGTGACTGCTGATGACTCTATAGTATGCGGAAAAGTATGCTTGCCTGTAGAAGGGCACATGATTATTTCGAATTTCTATTTCATGTGATGAATGTCAGCTTGCTCTAAATGCAAAAAAAAATGCAAATTTATGCTGAAGTTTAGGACAACATGTAACACCATAGCTCTAATGCTGTACTGATTTATTTTGCTTTTGTTTCATTCAATGTTACATCATTGAGTATCTGTAAATTTATGACTCGATGACACAAAATTGTATACTCCTATCTTTGTTAAAACTTTGATGTCATGATTTGATTCTATGCAATGTAGTATATCTGTCATTTAAATTCTTTGTCCCATTTGGAGGGAACAAAACTTACTGTATACAATTGTAATTTTGTGTGAATAATTTTTTGTAGAAATGTCAATGTGTGCAAAGGTTCTGTTTTATTTCATGTGTTTGTTTGCTGTTATGTAAACTGCTGACCTTCACTTAGGAATCTTAGTGATTTTGTGTATAAGAGGTAGAGTGGTTCCCCTCGGGAACGGAACTGTGTAGCGCGCGCAAATTGTGGTTGGTCTAGGTAGAAAAGGTGGAACAAGTACTGGTTCCGAGAGAGGCTTTTTCTGCTACTTTCCAATGCCTCGGATGGATGGATAAATAGCTGGAACTATTCTGGAATTTGTATCTATCATCGCCACCAAGAAATGACAGAGTCCAGCAATTCTACCTGCAATTCCACCTACCAACATGCAGTTGCCACCACATTGCTCAATCATTGCATCGGAATACTGCAATGATGTACAGTGAAGGATCAGCTTAATGGATGTGTTATTGTGCTCAAATATAAGGTAATTTATATCCGAATTTATGTACCTACCTTGATTTTTCTCCTCATCATAAAACCTCTCAGGTTCCTCTCTGTTTGAACTAAAGTGATATCCGAGTGTCCTTACTGAAAGAACATTAAAGCCCAGTGTTTTGCTAATTGATGCCTCTTGAACACAATAAAAAGAAAGTTAAAGTTAATGTGGCAAGAGAGTGAGTTAGAGTTAATGATGCTTCATGAAAATAATTTTCCTAGTAAAACTGCTTATTAATGTGTTGTTGCCAACTTCAACTTAAAAGTTCGTAAGATTGAGGCTTATAAAGTTTCGCTTAGTAAATGATCACATTACTGCCTGTTGTAAATCGCAGAAGGTGAGTCAGTATCTTACATATGTTAATTTTGTCTCTCAATGTAGTAAAAGTGGAAAACTGCGGTTGTGAAAAGTTATATACTCATGTTTGCTAAGTGTTTGTCTCTCTTGTGTATTGGAAGTGCATATTAATAATATAACAGGATCCAGAGTTTGTCTATCGTGTTAATGCTGGGTAACAAGTAATGGGAAGACCACTAATTAAGAAAACCATAATTTCTTTATTCAGATGATAGTGAGAAGCAACCTGATAGTGGATTCCAACTAACTTTCGTTTTAAATAGTAAAATATTTAACTGAGAGAGAGAGACTTAACCTATATCCAATTAATGATTCTGCAGTGAATAGTAATAATAACGTTATAAAGACCATTCAGTTTGTGTAAGCCCTGAAAGTAATAGTGTGTTTCGGTATCTGTTATAATTTTGCAAATAGTTTGTGCTGCTCTAACTGTTAGTTTCAATCTTACCGTAAACATATGTATGTGTCAGAGTTCACTGCACTCGCGTGTGACAAAGTATAGGTTGTGTTTATCCATTAGAGTTACTAATAACTATTTTCTTGAACGAGGATGTTAATCATTCTCTTGCCTAGTTAGGCTGGCGACCGTTTTCGTTATCTGTTAAACAGTGCAGATAGGCAAAATTTTGTTTGTTACTGTTCAAATATTTACGTAATTCTGACTTTCATTTCCGATAAGCCACCTCCGTTAGGAACAACACGGTCAACATAACAAAATTCCTCTCAGAGGGTAACACTGCTCTGTTGCTTATACCATAATTGCTTTAACAAAATAGTTTTATTTCACAACCTGTTTCCAGCTTTAAGGTTATGGTACAGCAGTAGCAGTTAGGAGTGTTATAAACAATGCTGTAATATTAGAGTATGGAATTGGTGGTGTGCTGCTTGACCTAGTCACGTTGATTATATATCTAGGTGTAACGTTTCAGAGGTATGCGAAATGGAACGACCACGGAAGTACGGTAGCAGGGAAGGCGAATAGTTGACTTCGGTTTATTAGGGTAGTTTTACAAAAATGTTGTTCATTTACAAAAGAGACCGCAAACAGAACACTTGTACGACTCATTCCTGAGTAATTACCGAGTGTTTGGCATCCTCACCAGGTCGCATTAAAGAAAAATGTCAATGCCATTCGTGCTGCTACATTTGTTACTGGTAGATTCCATCAACACACAAGTGTTATGGAAATGCTTCGTGAACTCAGACTGGAATCCCTGGAGGGAAGACAACGTTCTTTTCACGGCATGTAATTGAGAATATTTAGAGAACAGGCATTTGCAGTCAGTAATATGCCTCATTTCGACCAAGATGTAACTTTTTAGGGTCCTAATAATCCAAGAATATTATAACAACTTTTTCTTAATTGTGCGTTCCATAGTGGCTTGGAATTTGTTGGATGTTAAAACTATTATTCCATTGTGGTTGTAAATGTATTGCAAAATTAAAATGTTATCGACATTCATTACTGAATTGTTTCGCTTTTAAGCCTTTGTCATCTGTTACTTCCACATACACAGGGTGTTAGGAAACGACACCGACAAATTTCTATAGGTTGTAGATGGTGTCTTGAGGAACAAATCGAGGAACGTTACAGAGCGCAAAGCTATAGGCACCTGCGCTTGCCGCTTGGTCACCCCTTCGGCAGCAAATGTGATTTTGTGCGCTGACGGATGGTAGAAGGAACGCCTCGCACTGTTGTTATGTTGCTTAGTGACCGCCACTGAACGGCAGGATCGTCACTGGAGAAGATGGAGCTAATTTATGCATAAACAGGACTTGTCTCCTATGTCCGTGATGCTGTTGCTTTGGTGGATGACGATTTCGATTCGTGTGGGTTTAAGAGCTACCTACCTGCAGTAAGGGAAGGGGTGGGCCCGGGAGCTGGGTGCAAAGAAGCGTAACGCAGAGTACCGCCTGTCCAATTGGAGTTCCTGCACGACTGCTGTGCTTAGCAGATTGCATCACAGCCCCTAAAGGCGCAATGAGCTGCAGAAAGTCTCTGTGACAACTCAGTCGATTTATGGGCGCACCTCCTTTAATGCCTGAAGCAATATCTATTGAAATGGACACATGTTTCTCTTGCAACCTGGAAAAAATTACTTCGACAGTCCATCCCCTTAGCACCCATACAGCTGAATGTGATATGAAAGCACAACGAAGGGACACACGGAACTATTTCAAACAAATTTGGAATATACACGACTCATTTTACTATGTTTTTATTAAGTAGCTTTCTTGTTTCTCAGTTTGTTCGATGAAAATTTGGAACTGATTTTAAACTAACTTCCTTTTGAGCTAGAGACTTAAAACTTTCAAAGTAGCTCAGAATTGAATGACAATACAATATTAAAACGCTTTCCCCTTTTCCTGTTCCAGTCATGAATAGTTCGCAAGAGGAATGGTTGCTGCAACGCCTCCGGCTGAGCTCGAGTCTAACTTTTACCTTCATTGTTTTCTCCGAGATATGCGTAGGAGAAAGCAATATATTGGGTGACTCACGTGAGGAGAAACTGAAATAAACCTGTATTTGCCTCATGTCTCTGCTGTCATCTCATCAAGATGTTACTCGATTGAAAAATTTCACACAATATTAAAACGCAGAAAAACGTATTTAAATAAAAGTAAATTTTTAATGCAACACATTGTTATATTGGGCTAAAAAGTGTAAAACAATTTGTTCTAACACCATACAGATTCGTAACCCTATACAGATAATTCTGAAAATTTGTAGTTTTTAACAGTTGTGAAAATAATGCTAAGATTAATCACGAAAAACGTGGGGTTCATGCACTACATAACTGATGCATGAATAGTTCGCTATTATTTATTGCATGTGCCCCACGTTTTTCTTATAAATCTTACACATATTTTCATAGCAATTAAAAATCCTCAACCAGGAATATTCAGAAATATCTGTATGGGGTTAGAAATCTATATGTAACTAGGAGAATCTATTTTATTATTTGTATACTAAACCCGAGCTACAAAACGAAGTATTTTTATTTAAATGACTATTTTACAACCGTGGTTTATACTTAAATGTGCTCAATTTGTCTCTCTCTTTCTTCCTAGTGTCTCCCCTCCCTCCTCAGGCCCTCTCTCTCTCTCTCTCTCTCTCTCTCTCTCTCTCTCTCTCTCTCTCTCTCAAAACATCACTTGGCAGTTTGTCAAAGATTTTTTATGGATGGATATTTCACTAATTAGTCACTTCAAGTCTGAGTGAAGTACAACGTGTATCATTTCTCCTGCTAGTATTGCATTTATGGATGTTACTGTTGTGATTAATTGTTGACAACAAATTTCATAAGGGAATATATGAACTATGAGCTCTGGTCCTTTTGCCCAGCTGTTTAAATAGCTATCTACAAGATGCTGAAGAGAGTAGAGCAGATACCTCACATTACGCTTATCACACGCTTTTGTTTAGCCGGCCGGAGTGGCCGTGAGGTTCTGGGCACTACAGTCTGGAGCCGAGCGACAGCCACGGCCGCAGGTTCGAATCCTGCCTCGGGCATGGATGTGTGTGATGTCCTTAGGTTAGTTAGGTTTAATTAGTTCTAAGTTCTAGGCGACTGATGACCTCAGAAGTTAAGTCCCATAGTGCTCAGTGCCATTTTGAACGCTTTCTATCTCAATATCATGTTTTTTATGCACATGTAAGCAAACCTCCATAACAGCAGTACAAATAATTTGAGTTTACTGCCATGTTTACACATTCTTGATGTGGCTTTTTAATGAGATACTAAGATGTCCATTCATACATGCACAATGTCGAACTCAGAAAATGCTTACTGTAGGAATGATTTTGATCCACATGTAGATAAACTGTGCATCTGCTGTTCATTCACACGGCTATATGTTCTGTCCAATCTATTTCACATTCAGTACAATCGCAGGCACGCCTCCTAGCCAGCCTTATCCATTTGTTTATTGATAGTTTATTTTCCCGTCGAGGCATGATACACCATTTGACTGGACACACCACCGACCAGTGCACCTTTATGCAGTGCACCTCGGTTTGGGAGCAGTGTTGCTTTGGGGAATCAGGTAACCCTAGGCATGCACTTCTACAATGCACGCGACAGTTGCAGACTCGATAAACGAATTTGTCACATGACGAGTCTACGAATCCGTAAGAGATGCAGACAAACGGCAAAACCTGAACGGAACCGCTGAAACCACCTCACCTACACTATATCATGCATATGCAAAGCAAAGACCGTACAGGCGAATTAGACGGGAAATCACCCAAGATGGACCTGACACATCTGACGCAAAACAGAACGAAAGCGCGAACTCTCACAAGGAAAATATATAATTGATAATTAACGCAGAGGAAGAAAAATGAAGCACGCTCTATCACGTCAATAACGGACTGGCGGAAAACTGTGCGCGAACAGGAGACACCAAGAAGTAACAAGAAGATGAGCCCTTAAAAGGTACACTAAAATTATAATAGCGACAGTGTAGAAGTATTAGCGCTATAGCCCGAAAAAAATTAGTTGATAGTTAACACTTCAGTCGTTGGAGCTGGTTTCCTCCAATCAGAGCGCTTAACGTCACGCCCAAGCCGTTCGCCGTTGTCAGATTGCCACAACAAATGGTCAGTTCACTTCTAATTCCTTGTTCAGCATCTTTCCTTGATGTGTTCGGATCCCGAATCATGGTTCTGGCACTTTCACTTCGTATTTCGTGACACATGACAACCACACCAAAAACAACGCTCACACACTTTAATGATGCTAATGAAATACACACGTTTCATACATAGCACTAACCAAACACTAGTCTATACTTCCGCACAAGACTCCATTCAGCATCGCGTATATAGTTATCACAATCACAGAAATCGGCTTACATTAGACAAGCTTCGCACGACATTGCATGGAACAGTTTTTTGGGAGATAACTGTTGCACCACTGCTATAAATACGCTGAAGAGCCAAAGAATCTGGTAGACTTGCTCAACATCGCGTAGGGCCCCCGCAAGCACGCAGGAGTGCCGCAACACGACGTGACAAGGACTTAACTAATGTCTGAAGGGAACTGACACCATGAATCCTGCAGGGCTGTCCATAAATCCGTAAGAGGACGAGGGGGTGGAGATCTCTTCTGAACAGCAAGTTACAAGGCATTCCAGATTAACTCAATAATGTTCATGTTTAGGGAGTTTGGTAGCCAGCGGAGATGTTTCATCTCAGAAGAGTATTCCTGGAGCCACTCTGGATGTGTTGGGGTGTCTTACTGTCGTGCTTGAATTACCCAAGTCCGTCGGGATGCACAATGAAAATGAATGGAAGCAGGTGATCAGACCGGATACTTACGTACGTGTCACCTGTCAGAGTCGTATCTAGACGTATCAGAGGTCCCATATCACTCCAACTGCATACGCCCCAAACCATTACAGAGCCCCCAGAAGCGTAAACAGTCCCCTGCTAAATGGAGGATCCATGGATTCATGAGGTTGTCTGCACACCCGTACACGTCTATCCGCTCGATACAATTTTAAACGAGACTCGTCCAACCAGGCAACATGTTTCCAGTCATCAACAGTCCAATGTCGGTGTTGACGTTCCCAGGCGAGGCGTAAAGCTTTGTGTCGCGCAGTCATCAAGGGTACACGAGTGTGCCTTCGGCTCCGAAAGCCCATGTCCATGATGTTTCACTGAATGGTCCACACGCTGACACTTGTTGATGGCCCAGCACTGAAATCTGCAGCAATTTGCGGAAGGGACGCACTTCCGTCACGTTGAACATTCTCTTCAGTCATCGTTGGCCCCGTTCTTCCAGGATCTTTTTCCGGCATCAGCGATGTCGGAGATTTGATGTTTTACCGGATTCCTGATATTCACGGTACGCTCCTGAAAAGGTCGTACGGGAAAATCCCCACTTCATCGCTACCTCGGAGATACTGTGTCCCATCGCTCGTGCACCAACTATAACACCACGTTCAGACTCACTTAAATCTTGATAAACTGGCATTGTATCAGCAGTAACCGATCTAACAACTGCGCTAGACACTTGTTGTCTTACATAGGCGTTGCTGACCGCATTGCCGTATTCTGCCTGTTTACATATCTTTTTATTTGAACATGCATGCCTACAAAAGTTTCTTTGGCGCTTCAGTGTGTAACCATTTCACCTAGTTTTACAATGTAACGCAATGGTTATCGTATAAACCTGACGTTTAGGACGTCGCAGGTTAGAATATCGTCAAAGGCAGCATTTTTTTTATTTAGAAGTCTAATCAAAAGAATCTGATTATTTTTTATTCAGTTGATTGCTTCTAATACTTTGCTGCGTCATTTTCATCATCGTATTGACTTTTTTATTTGTCTTGTTTTTCTCCCTTTTTTCGTTTGGGATTTGTCTGTGTTGCCTGATATCTGCAACGAGGACTGCTCATCATTGGTAACGTGGAATCTCGTGTAGCTAGTGTGAGTATAGTTTCAGGTAACCAATGATAGGGCGAAATTAGAGCTTGTTTTTAGCGACGAAACTGAATTTTTTTGTATCCTGAGTTTGCTCGTAGAGGTTACGTGCCGCAGAGTGTAGACCGCCGAATTCTTGGATATATTGCACATCATGAGGTCGTGATTAGCCTTGGACATGAGTTTAAATTCAGGGCTGTAAGACGCGTCGTCTGCCGCAGTTTTGTCATTAGTCACTTAAAGTCAACTGTCGACAAAGAATCTCGTATTTACGACTTACCTCGCGGCGGTCACTTCCACCATGGCTCCGCGTTACAAGTTAACAGCATTTGCGAAACGAACCACCGTGTTTGTGTGTTACCTAGTAGTCAGAAGCCTATGTGGCGACACTTTAGTGGCAACTGACAGACGTCAGTTATCATATAATGTTAATCGGACTATAGATACGAAACGCATGCCAACAAAGTCATAGACGTAGAAGTAAAATCTACGTTAGTCAGTGCCTACAATAGGCGTGTCAAACCAAATACGGATAGAAATGAAATACACTAACTACACAAATAGCGTCGTAAAAGGACCTAGATTACATTAGAATAGAGTAGAATAAAACAGAATAGACCATAGTAAGATATCACAGGAGACAGATTTAAGGCACCGCTACCAGGTTAATTCGTAGATGCTTCTACACAGTCAGTACATCACTACGATTACAAATCAGGAAGCCACACAAAGACGTGCCACTCAGTGTGTACCACTGAATCCCTTGCATGTTGAATGACGCTGGTGGCAGGATCTTACACATTCTGGCCTTTCTTTTTTTCTCTTCCTAATCAAATAATCTTAAGTTTAATTCTTCCAATTTCCAAACCTAAAGTTATTTTAAAGTTTGTATTTATTTTTAAGGTAATAAGAACATACATATTTTAAGAATGGAAAGAAAAATGTCTTTTTGTACAATTTGTTACAAAAGAAGTTCTCAGTATCCATGTTTCCATTGAGCACTGTGAAACTTTCAGTTCTTAAATGCGTACGCAACAGAACAAGATAATTTGTAGAAACCTGTTACACAAACTAAATTTAAGTTTCCCTTTACAGACACACTGGATGTTTAGCTAGTACACGTGTTCCACGTTCTCCAGAACATAATATTATAACGAGTAAGAGTTGATCAAAAGTACCCACTGATGGTGGAACAAATGTTGTGAGACATGTATGGGCGCAACACTGTTTAGTTGTTTGCGTAATAGACGAACCTGAGTTCCCGTAACATACCATGACCACTCGCAGCAGCTCATGCCAACTTGGCCAATATTACCTGAATAGGAACTATTCACTTTAATGGAGTTTATCATGAATCATCTTCTCTCCCGTGGCCCTGACTGTGTCAGGAGACCCGTGAGAAAGACAGGCCGTGGGGCGCACGTCAGAGTACGTGAACAGAGTACGTGACTCTGCAGGTCTTAACGATTTCCAGCAGCTGTCTCCAGCAGGACGCGAGTAAATATTTCAGACGAGTTTAATAGTTCTCGGCTGCTCGTTTAAATGTATGTAAGCTCTTGACAGCACACGAGAAATTTGAGACATTTAGTGGGTACTTTTTCAATTACATTTTCACTACCTGTGGACCCTACAAGGAGTCGAGTGTTCACGAAGTGTGGCGTGCGAGCCGACCCGGGGCCAACGAGATGTACGAGCCCTGCAACGAACATTTGACGTCACACTAGTCGGCTGGTCCGCCACATTTCGCGCACGCTCGGCTCTGTGAGGACCCAAGGGAAGTCAGTGTGTAATTGCAAATAATTAGCTTCTCAGACCATTCACACAAGGTTGGCGCCGTTGGCGACACCAACAACGTGCTGACACGAGGAAAGTTTGCAACCGATTTCTCATACACAAACGGCAGTTGACCGGCGTTGCCTGGTGAAACGTTGCTGTGTAAGGAGGAGAATGCGTACCATCACGTTTCCGACTTTGATAAAGTCGGATTGTAGCCTATCAAGATTGCGGTTTATCGTATCGCGACATTGCTGCTCGCGTTGGTAGATATCCAATGACTGTTAGCAGAATATGGAATCGGTGGGTTCAGGAGGGTAATACGGAACACCGTACTGTATCCCAACGGCCTCGTATTACTAGCAGCCGAGATGACAGGTATCTTATCCACATGGCTGCAACGGATCGTGTAGCCACGTCTCGATCCCTGAGTCAACAGATGGGGACGTTTGCAAGACAACAACCATCTGCACGAACAGTTCGACGACGTTTGCAGCAGCATGGACTATCAGCTCGGACACCACGGCTGCGGTTACCCTTGACGCTGCATCACAGACAGGAGCGCCTGCGATGGTGTACTTAACGAGGAACCTGGATGCACGAATAGCAAATCGTCATTTTTTTTATGAATCCAGGTTCTGTTTATAGCATCATGATGGTCGCATCCGTGTTTGGCGACATCGCGGTGAACGCACATTGGAAGCGTGTATTCTTCATCGCCATACTGGCGTATCACCCACCGTGATGGTATGGGGTGCCATTGGTTACACGTCTCGGTCACCTCTTGTTCGCACTGACGGCACTTTGAACAGTGGACGTTACATTTCAGATGTGTTACGACTCGTCGCACTACTCTTCATTCGATCCCTGCGAAACCCTACATTTCAGCAGGATAATGCACGACCGCATGTTGCTGGTCCTGTATGGGCCTTTCTGGATACAGAAAATGTTCGACTGCTGCCCTGGCCAGCACATTCTCCAGATCTCTCACCAATTGAAAACCTCTGGTGATTGGTGGCCGAGCAACTGGCTCGTCACAATACGCCAGTCACTACTCTTGATGGACTGTGGTATCGTGTTGAAGCTGCATGGGCAGCTGTACCTGTACACGTTGGTTGGTTGTTCTGGGTACTGATTTCTCAGGATCTTTGCACTCAAATTGCGTGAAAATGTAAACACATGTCAGTTCTCGTACAATATATTTGCCCAATGAATACCCGTTTATCATCTGCATTTCTTCTTGGTGTATCAATATTAACGGCCAGTAGTGTAGTTCCTCGCTCCGCGCCGGTGACGGCTGCTAACACTCGGAGGACCTGCGGTGTCACGTGCTGTGATGTACGCGCCGCAGCCTGTCTTTCTCGCGAGCCTCGACTCGACTAGTGTGACGTCACAAGTCCGTTGCATGGCCCATATATCTCATTAGTCCTGCTGTGTCAGGCGCCCATCACCGTTTCCCAGTAAACACACAGCAGACCATGCGGTAAGTGGTGGTTGTGCCAGCCGGTGGCGGAAGACGATGTGTGGGAAGAAACAAGTGTGTGTGTTCAATGATGGAAGAAGATAATGAAGAGGAGTGACTGTAAAGGAAGATGGTGACTGTTTATTTCAACGATTTTTACCTATTTTACATTATCAGTGTCGATAAATAATTAAAGTTTCTTGTATATTTTACCTGGAGATGAGAACATACTCTCGAAACGGGCCGCGTGACTAGTGATCTTACTACAAATTTTATGTGGCTGAACCAAATTTTAATATTTAACTGATTATGTCTAAAAATTTGACAACTTCCCTAAGGCAATCAGGTGGTCCGCTTGCGATTAGGTTGGTGTAACTTTGCGACGCGGTATTTTTTGCACATTTCTGTAGAGCGTGTGTCGGCGTCACTGGAAGCGGACACTCAACAAAAAGCAGACACGACCGGCAACGTGATTCCTCTAGCATGTAAGGTCGGTCAGGAGGCCCAAACAAAAGAGCCTCAGTTACCAAGCAGCCGGTTTTAAGCGGCAAGCATAAGCGAAGCGCGGCAGTAATAAAATAAACAGAAGTGGGTGCGCAGGGCCCTTTATTGAAATGCGAAACGCGTATTTACAAAGCGCCGGGTATATCAAAGAGTGGAGGAATTAAAAACGTGCCGCAGGAACAGATGAATAATGTAGGAGCGGAGAAAAATGTATTTAATGTGCCAAGTGCCTGCTGCGCAGTATGTAAGTGAATTCGCCTCGAGAACGACTCCCACAAACCATTCGAATTTTTACGCGCACATCGCTCATTCGCCACTTACTGCTAGTTCAAGCACAATGTATAATACTGTGCTACTGACAGAAATAAATTTACACGCTCAGTGTCAGTGAGCGAAAACACTGTTCCCGACAAATCACTTGAAACAGTAAATACTGTAATATAGTTAGGAGGAACAATCCGCAGTTTCCTAAAGTGGAATATCAACATATAGCAAATAGCAGGAGAAGTAAAATCTTACGGAAACGTAATTAACCCACGGAAGCACTGGTTTACAAAACACCTATAAGGCCGATTCTTGAGTGTTTTTCATCCGTATGACACCCTTATTATAAATGCCTAATTGCCGAAATAAATACCTTTTGTTGTCGTTTTGATGACTATTTATTCCGTTATTACTAAAAATAATAACGAGTATTGCCTTAAAAAGAGGTAAGAGTTTAAATGATTCCATGCGTTTATTTGGCTTCCTATCGGAATAAGCGTCCTTAGATGGCAACAATGAGTGTCGGAGCTAAAATGTGGATTCATTATTGTTCTAAACTTTTTCTTTCTTTAGGTTTTAATTGCGACGTTGATGGGCAAGGTAGCCAGCAACATGTCGAAATGCAGTATCCCTTTACGCAGTAAAATACAAAGCTACATTCATATTTTCGGATCCACGTATTTTCTACTAACGGTGAAATACCACTGGGCAAATTATGCGAGCAGTCAATGAGCTACGAAAAGAGATATTTCATTTCTCTACATATTAGTAGAAGCAAACAAAAAATGCACTTTCCAAAGCTACTGGGAAGATGATTTCCTTGCTTCCAACGGTAACTGCAACATCGAGCCGAAAATCGTAGTTTGGATTCGATTTATGTAAAGCTTTTATAAATGCTGCAACCCCTTTGCGTAAATTACAGTCCTGGGTTAAGACAGTTTTGGAGAAGTATACTAAGAAATCTTTACCCAGTGAGACAAGTAAGCCAAAATATTATTTAAGTTCAAGTTACGAGGAAGCAATGAAAACCGTTGAAGATGAAGTAAAAAATAAAAAGATCTGGACTTAAATCAACGAGTCAATTGATCCATTGGATCGTATTGTTACCAACAGCATTGCAGAACCGTTAGATCCGCCAGAAAGGTGAATCAATAAAAGCATTCCTGCTTACAACAGTGTCTACAAAAGATAAAAATTCAACTTACGCACATTTATTTACCAGTTGTTTACAGCTACTGTGAGCTGAAGAAATTCAATCCGTTGACGTATTACTTTTCATTTCAGACGCTGCACCATACGTGAAAAAGGCTAGATCAATTTTGTAAGTTTTATTCACAAACATGTTTTACGTGATCTGAATGATGGTTTGGTTTCACATGGTGTCAGGAGAGAGAGAGAGAGAAAGTAAGCTTCTTTCCGAATGTCGACAAACTGATTTTCAGTATTAAGATGATCTTTTTCAAAGCTCAGTCAAGGATTCAGACATGTAAAGACACTACACTCAATTTACGTCTGCCCTCTTAACCTATCATAAAAAGATGGGGGGACATGATATCAGCACCATTTGACGATGCTTAAAATTTCCCAAATGCTTCAAATGGCTCTGAGCACTATGGGACGTAACATCAGAGGTCAGCAGTCCCCTAGAACTTAGTACTACTTAAACCTAACTAACCTAAGGACATCACACACATCCATGCCAGAGGCAGGATTCGAACCCTCGACCGTAGCAGTCGTGATGTTCCGGACTGAAGCGCCTAGAACCGCTCGGCCACAACGGCCGGCTAAAATTTCCCTGGCGGATGAAGCATCTTCAGTTGTAGTAGCAAAGGAACTTCTCGAATCTTAGGATGTGAGAAATGACTCGAGTCACCTTTCGTTGCGCACGAATTCAATTTCTTGCCAAAAGTGTGACCTGCCAGTTTCAAGAAACAAAACAACCTTTGAAGAGGTCAGTGAAAATTGTGGATAATGCAGTGTGGATCGGAGAGTGGAATCAGAGAAATGAGGTCCATTAGTTAGGAAGAAGTGCAAAATGGTGTTTTCGAAAAATATTGATGTTGACTAACTGAAAAATCTAATAACTGACAATTCTGTTGTAGTAGAAATGGACCGTACAATAGTTCACTGTCTTAGATTTGCTACAATTACCTCTGTAATTATTGAGAGGTCATTTTCTCACATGAAACATGTATTATCTGACAGGAGCCTCAAGACGGCTGCAGGCTATTTAAAAAGGCATTTGGCCGTCATGTGCAACGATTACGCCAGCAAGGTATTTCAATGAATACACTTTCAACAACCATTTTCACTTTTCTGTAGAGTACAAAAACCATTTTGTTTAAAACATTACAGTTAGTTTAAAAATATAATACAGTACGACGTTAATAGAAATATGCTGATTGTGTGATTGAATAGTATAGTCTGGTAAATTAAAAGGCGTATTGTAAGATTTTTCTGTATTTTCTTTTATTACGTATTTCAAGTATGTGTGATGAATTTTTGCATGGCTGTATTGTTGATTTATAATGATTAAATTTCAGGCTTCTCGGTTGATTGATAGAAAATAGGTAGAGGATCCAACTAAGAACGTAGTGTAATCGTTTAGTAAGAACGAAAGCGTTATGGAGATGATCAGAAAATTTCAATGACAGACATTACAGAAGTGGCGTTGCGCATCAGGGACAGATTTACTGATGAAATTACGAGGGCGTACGTTCCAAATTGGGTCGGGCAACATATTAATCTCACAGTCACGTCCCACGAAATGACCACGAAGAAAAAGTGACAGATTTTGTCGTACGGAGTTTAATGAAAGTCGTTCTTCCCCTGCGCCATTGGAGGGCGAATGCAGCAGGGAAAGGTAAACATTAAAGTGCTTCCAGAACTGCCGGCCTGCACACAGCCCGAGATGGTTTGCATAGTATATAGATGTAGATGAGCGTCCTTTTATTAAGGTTATATTTCTGTCCAAAGAGTGATATCGAGATCTCCATCTGCAGCGGTACTCCTCAAGGCACTATACATGGTACGTCGGAGTGTACCGGAGGCGGGAAAAAATGGGAACACCATGCCTATACGGTGCAGGAAAATCTTTGGCAATCAAAACAGCTTACGACCGCCTCCGAAAGGTTAAATGTATGTCCTGTGTGGTTTTCAAGGGAATCTTGTACCATTCTTGCAGTAAAATAGTGGCAAGTTGAGATAACGATGATTGAGGTGGATTGCGATCACGAACCCTTACCTCGAAAGTAGACCACAAAGGCTCAGTAACATACCTGATGGCCAGGGGAGATGCGACAATTCATCCACGCGCTCATAAAGCCACTCCTGGACGATGCGAGTTGTGTAAACAGGAACACAGCATCACCATTGACGTGCAAACATTGTACCGTGGGATGTACCTAATCAGCCGAGATGGTCACACATCCTGATAAGCCGAGATGGTCACGAAATCCTTGGCAGTAATGGGACCTTTCAGGCTAACCATGTGCCCCATGGAATACCACGATATGGCTGCCCAAATAAACGGCAACTCCCATAATATTTCACTATAGGGATGTAAAGTAGGCCAGGAGTTGGAAACAACATGAAACAAGACTTATGCGACCAAATGACTTTCTGCCATTGCTCCACAATTCAAGTTTTACAGCTTCGGCACCACGTTTTCATGTAAAGGGCATTTGTATCAGCGATGAGTGGTTTTGGAATTCCGGCTCGCCATGCATTTCCCCGCTTATGGAGGTTCCTTCATGTTGCTTTGATGCTGACAAGGTCCGCGAGTGCGATATTCAGTTCTGTAGTGACTTTTGCAACTGTCATCCTCTTATTTTTCTTCACATTCCTCTTCAATGACCGTCTGTCACGATTACTCAAAGGATACTTTCAGCTACATCAGGTTACCTTCCATTAGGAAAGTGGGTGCACTCAGCGAGTTTGATATGATTTATAAATTACAGAGCGCAGCAATCAGTCCTTTTTTTAGGTTTTATTTGGCAAATACAGATTTCGGCTAGTGTCTAGCCATTATCAGTGCACTATTTTCTAGTCTCGATGCATGTCAGTTCCCTGTTGTTGGGGCGTCAGTCACAGTTCTTTGTATTCAAATAGTGCAGTGATAATAGCTAGGCAGCAAGCGAAATCTGGATTTGCCAAATAAAACCTGCAAAAATAAATAAATATATGTACGACTTATTGCTGCGCTCTATAAATTATAAAGCTTTCATCTACGTTGAGAATTAGCGGATGATGTGTTTCCCTGTATGCGTTACAGATCTTCCATATTGTGTCTCTCGAAACACCAAAACTGCGGTTACCTTGCTTATATAAGCACCCACCATACGAATATCAACAATTTGCGCTCGCTCGAGTTCACTTAATACCGATATAATGCACTCCTTCTTGGTGCTTTCTTTTTTACCTCGTCTTAGAGTGTATATTTAGGGTTAGTCGCTAATGAGGAAAATATTTCGTGTATGAACATTAAGGTAGAGACACAAAATGGTGTTTCCAATATATATCAATAAACAGCAACGCAACATTTCATAAACTGGAACATGTAAAGGGAGCTCTTGAGTGTTCCTGTACGCCTCTATAAACCTGGAGGTAATAGCAGCAAGACTAAAGATTTTACCCTCGATTTGTATATATCGGCGATGTTATTCCTGATTGGAGTGTTTCTGTTTCACAGTCAGCTGAAAACTGAAGCGTGTTTCGAGTTTCTACACTATCACTGTCCTCAGTGTGTGGCTGACAAATACAGGTACGACTGTTCGCAGCTTTCCCTTTCCTTATAGTGCTGTCTGATACGAAGCAGTTGTTTCTGTGGGGGAATACAGTTCTGGTTTTTGAGATCCTTCAGTGTGTCGTTGAACTGTTAACTTTCTTTTTTGTTTTGTGAGCAACCGTAAGTCCAGGTTGAAAAACGAATAAAAACGATCGTGTGGCCATTGTGTATATCAGCTTTCTATTCTCGAAATATTTTTCCTCATTGTAATTCACCGAAAAGTTAAAAAAAAATCCGTAAGAATGGTAATATATCCAACGCACACATAGATCTCCGCATCGGCTTGGCAGTCTCCTTATTCTCCTGCTTGTAAAACTGTTTACAAGTCCAAGTATTAAGTTATTTTAATAATGAGCGCGATCAAATGAGTATATCCAATACACACTGGGATCTCTGTATCACCTCGCCAGACACACACACACACACACACACACACACACACACACACACACACACACACACACACACACACACACACAAAGAAGAAAGAAGAAGCTCAATGCACAGGAATTGCCAATTGCCAAAGTAGGCAATAATAATTGCAAAATAAAGATCACTGGTGATTGTATGTTCTATTATAGACAAAGTTCTTTATCTCCTTTCCTTATCTCCCGTGAGATTTTTTTTTAAGAAAAACAAAAACATTGATCCATTTATGCACGCTGAGCTCGTGACCTAGAGTCGGACTTAGTCTCCGGGGCGCGCGCGTGCGTGTGTGTGTGTGTTCGATCAAAAATGGATCAAATGGCTCTGAGCACTATGGGACTGAACTTCTAAGGTCATCAGTCTCCTAGAACTTAGAACTATTTAAACCTAACTAACGTAATTACATCACACACATCCATGCCCGAGGCAGGATTCGAACCTGCGACCGTGGCTGTCGCGCGGTTCCAGACTATAGCGCCTTTAACCGCTTGCCCACCCCGACCAGCTGTGTGTTTGTGTTTGACTGGCAAAGTGATGCGGAGGCCTAAGTGTGTGCTGGATATACTCATTTGATCGTGCTAATTATTAAAATAACTTAATGCTTGGAATTGCAAACAGCTTTACAAGCGGGAGAATAAGAAGTGGAAAGAGGGTATGTGACATTTGGCAAATCGTTATTACTTGTAATTAGCTTCAGTTTAATTAAACCTTTTTCACATCGAGCTGAGCTGCAAACAATTCAGTAGGGCCATGTAATAAGTCAAATAGCTTTTATTATAACTAGTTGTGGGTATGAAAAAAAAATGAGACTGATTTTTTTATCTACCAACGATTTATTTATTTATTTATTTTTGAAACAACAATATTGTCCCCTTCAAAGTAGTTCCCTTCAACACTTATGCACCGACGGAGTCGTTGTTCCCCGTTGTTTTGGTAGCAGCGCTGAAAGGCTTCAACTAATAGGGACTTTAACATGTCGGTCACATTTTTTCGGTTTTCTCCAGAGTCCCAAAACGACGTCCTCTACGTGTATACAATCATCAGGTTCGTAATTTTTTCTCTTTTTCACCCTCTAATGATGAAAATTCAGAACCATTTTGCATTTTGACTATGAAACAAAAAAACACTTCAATCAGAAATAATTTTGGCGATGTATACAAACGGAGGGTGAAATAAGAGAAAAAATTGACGAGCATGATGATTCAGTCTTTGCTGTGTGGGTTATTGTGTTGATAGCTTTAGCTTCCGAAAAGGCAACCGGAGTTTTATATCAGCTGATGTACTGGACTGTCCGACTCCAGATTCTGCATGCGAAAGGTTGCGGACAGAAAAGTGGAAGGTTACGACTGGAATAGCGGATAATCCTGATTTTAGAGACGGACAAGCCATATTGCGAGCTGCTCGCGGGCGCGGCGCGTCGGCATAAATCGTGCACGTGTCGCTGTAGAGGGGACTGCCAGGAGTGACGTCACACAGAGCAGTGCTGTGACGTCACGGGCCGCCAGCACCGCCCTGCCCTCTGTATCGACGTCCGCGAACTTCGCTCTCGGAAGCTAGTGGCTGGCGTTTGGCGGCACGCATGAACAGGGGCGGCTGCATATCTCTTTCCGCTTCTCCGTTTTCTTTCCTACCGGTAGATAATCAGCACGCATTCTCAGCTTTCATTGCAATTTTTTCTTCACTGAAACAGCTGCTGTTTAGCTGGAAACACGAATCAATGTGCTCGACACAAAGATACTTAAAATTTGCGAATCACAATTCTAAATATTGCGTTATACTCAATGGATTTTCAATCGACAGATTGACAAATATATAGTGTATATTTACAAGAATACAATGAAACAGTTTTCTTTCAGTTTGTGTGTGTTGCTTCTGCTGGTCATATACGTCTCTTGTACAGAAGCCAATTACATGTCGTTAGAATAGCTACAACATTCGGTGTTCCAAACATTAATATACTTAATAAGGACAATATAAATTAATAACAATTGAGTGTAGTAACTAAATGTCAATAAGTTGTTTAAGGCACACAGGAAGCAAACTCAAAAATTTTAGACATCATATATACGAGGTGTGCGAGAAAAGTAATGAAGCTGACAACACTGTGAGCGATCTAGCAACACTGTGTTGTTCTAGTTGTTTATACCTGTGTGTTCATTCCTTCCAGATGTCAGTCCGAGTTGCACTCCCGTAAAGTCATCATGTGATTTTGAGAGCTCCTTCCGTGGAGTTGTGTTTTTGCTGTATGTTTCGAAAATGGAACAGCGGGTTTTAGAGCAACGTTATGCCACCAAGTTTTGTGTTGAACTTGGGGAATCCACCGGAGTGTTCTTTAAGAAGTTTAAATAGGCCTATGGGGAGCATTTCTTGTCAAGAGCTTATCAAATTCGCTGGTACAAATCATTTGTCGAAGACCGAAACACTTTGAAGGTGAACCTCGCCCAGCTTCAAACATCGACGAAACCGTCTAACGGGTGTATGCCCTGGCGAGATCAGACCGTCGTCTGACAACAAGGATGATGGGTGATCTGTTGAATATTTTCACCATACATAAAGTACTCAGGAAAAGAATGAATGGAATGATACTGGACATTGCAGACGAGTGGATGCATCCTGACAACGCCCCATCTCACACGGCCACCTTCATCACGGAGTTTTTAACTTCAAAAGGCGTTCCTGTTGTTCCGCAGCCACCTGTTCACCTGATTTGAGTCCTTGGAACGTTTCTCATTCCGAAATTGAAAAATATCTTAGGTAGGACGTCTCTTTATCATTCTGGAAAACATTCAAAAGAATGTGACCGATATGTTAAAGGCCCTACTAGTTAAATCCGTTCAGCGCTGCTACGAAGACTAGGAAGAACAACTTCGCCGGTGTACACGTACTGAAGGGAGCAACTTTGAAGCGGACAATATCGCTATTTGAAAAGAGAAACGGAAAAAGGAAAATGAAAACTTTGGTAGATCAAAAATAAGTTTCATTACTTTTGTCACCCATCCCGTATTGCAAAAAGAGCGGCTAGTAGTATTTTGAGTGACACGGCCGTATCAAAGTGTTAACAGCTCAACTCAGTCCGAACAGGGTTTAATGAAACTGGAACTGGTGACAAGTAATAACGATTTGCTAAACACCGTGTACCATCTTTTCCCTTCTTATTCTCCTGCTTGTAAGGCTATTTGCTATTTCAGATATTACGTTATTTTAATAATGAGCCGATCGCGGTGGTCTAGCGGGTAGAGCACTAACAATCTGAAGGTCCTGGATTAAAAGTGTGATAGGAGCGGGGACTTTTCCTCGCTCCAGTCCCACCAGGACGCCCCCACGTCCTTTCAGCCTGCTATCAAATGACTTCTGGGGATCTTTCTAGGAGTAAAAGACGGTCTCCCCCTCCTAGCGCCGCGGCGAATAAAGGCTGACTCTGTCCTGTAGTCAGGCCAATAGACCTGTCACGAGCTTGAGTCACTGACTTTTCCTTTCTTTTCAAATGTTTAAGTACTACAACAAAAGTAAAGTGTACTGCTTATTTCACAGAAAATAATAGTTCTTAAATCAAAGTTTATAAGTAAATGATTCAACTGCTGCCATCCCACCGCAATTCATTCTTTGCATATTTTTATGACTGTGCACGTGTGGCTCACTGTTCGCGAATCAGATCTTTTTTTCCGTTCTGTTTCAGTGTTGCATCATCTGTGGCCACTGTATGTCATACCTGTTAACAAGTTTACACATTCAAACATGTTGCTATGACAGATCGACCAATATTTATTGTCAGTCTGTACACAGTGAAGAATGAATTTCCCTTCGAAACCTATTTTCATGTGACGCTTCCAAAGAAACATTATTTTCAATGACAGATATAGGGTTGCTAACTGTTAATACGCTCCATTTTGTTTCCGTAAAGGATCATTAGCTGACACACTGAGTTTTGGCTGATCTCAGCTGATGGAGCTGGGATTGATATAGCAGAAGAAACGTAATTGTCTTAATATGTCCGTCCACAAGCTGCGAAGGTTGTTTCGACTACGCAGCAATAGTTTCGCTGGGAAGACCCATATTTTTCGAGCCTTGAAGGAAATTTCTCGCTGTCGGTTTGCTTTAGACAAAGGGGAGCACGCATGAGTACAATCATTCTTCCATCGGCAGCCTCAAGCATTTTTAGATGAAGGCATTAGGCGTGTTGTCTCACAGTAGGATAAATGTATTAATACCTATAGTGATTACTTTTTAAATAATAAACAGTTTACTTACTTTTTCGAGTTGTCTTGTTTTCATTAGAGTGCCTCTTGTATTTTTTAAACAACAGTGTGCAGTGCAGGTTTTCTGTTAAAACCGACTGCCAGAAATAAAATGTTGTGTTGTGCTGCGAAATTGTGCCATTTAATTTTCTTTCTCAGAGTCCAGTTTAACTACGATGACAGGGCATTTAAACCATTCAAAAAATTCTTTCTCGCATATATCTTTCTTTCCTACCTTGCAGTCGGTTTTAACATGATTATACTACTACTTCGAAATCTGAATTACCTAAAATTTTGGAATTCTACTCGTTCGCAGATTGAAACAATGCGAAATACAGTCATTGAAGATAGTTTTTCCACAGTTTCAGCAGCTAGACAGGTATCTCTCATTCCCCTGTACCAGTGATCTCAACCGACCTACCCATTTACTTTAAGCGACTTCTATTGCCAGCCACATTCTTTTTGCAATAATATTAAACAAAGGTCAGAGAGGGCATAGCAGGCATATATTTTTATCTTTGTGTGCTAGCTAAAGAAACGACGGTGTCGCACGCCTTATCCAGCTAAACGCTTCCACCCCGATTAATACACACATCAAACAAAGTTTTGCGTCATCCCGGTTCTCAGAACTCCTGAAGATATACGTTGACTGTGGATATTGTATCACAGACACAGTCCCTTTGACTGTTCAGAGATGTCACTAAACCCGCACAAAGATGTAAACAACCATGCATGAGCAGCACCTATTAGACGGAGCGGGTTCGACAGCCGATCAGTTCCAGTCATTCCACCAGGAAGGAGGTACACGTCTCGTGTTGTCTGTAGTTCAACCAAGCCTATACGGTCAATAGCGCTTTTCGGTGGCGTCTGCATTGTTACTTTGTGCCAGGAAGGGCTCTCAAAAAGGGAAGTGTCCAGGCGTCTTGTAGTGAACCAAAGCGATGTTGCTAGGACATGGAGGAGATACAGAGAGACAGGAACTGTCGATGACATGCCTCGGTCAGGCCGCCCATGAGCTACTACTGCAATGGATGACCGCTATCTAAAGATTATGCCTTGGAGGAACCCTGACAGTAACGCCAGCATGTTGAATAATGCTTTTTGTGCAGCCACAAGACGTCGTATTATGACTCAAACTGTGCGCAATAGGCTGCATGATGCGCAACTTCACTCCCGACGTCCAAGGCGAGGACCATCTTTGCAACCATGTCACCATGCAGCGCGGTACAGATGGGCCCAACAACATTCCGAATGGGCCGCTTAGGCTTGGCGTCACATTCTCTTCACCGATGAGTGTCACATATGCCTTCAACCAGGCATTATGTGGGGCCGACGTACGCCGGTGGTGGTCATGGAAGGCGCCGTAGGCTGTACGATACGTGAATGCCATCCTCCAAGCGACAGTGCGACCATATCAGCAGTATATTGGCGAGGCATTCGTTTTCATGGACGACATTTCGCGCCCCCATAGTGCACAATTTGTGAATGACTTCCTTCAGGATTACGACGTCGCTCGACTATAGTGGCCAGCATGTTCTCCAGACATGAACCCTATCGAACATGCTTGGGATAGATTGAAGAGGGCTGTTTATGGACGAAACGACCCACCAAACACTCTGAGGGATCTACGCCGAATTACGGTTAATTAATGTTATTCTTCCTTTTGTCCACCACCATATAATGGAGATTCATTAATAACAATATAATTTGTGTCGTAATGAGTCTACATTTTGGCAGTCTGGAAGTTCAAAGCTTTCAGTTTTTGAACTCATTGACATCACTTTATTTGCATCCTTATATCATTGTCATGATGATGATGATGATGATGATGATGACGATGATGATTATAGTTCTACGCGCAGAGCTTCAAGTTATCAGCGCCTTTACGTATAACAAACACAGAAGTGAATGGTTAAAACTGATCCAAACAATAAAAAATTAAAACCGAGTAGAAACAACACACCAATACATCAAAGACGACTTGAAATACAATAAAAACCTAGAGAAGTTCACCTATAACAATAACACGAAAAATAAAACTAAACAAAGCAGAATAATAGTTGATAAAAGCCATTATAAAACCACAGGACAAATATATTTCGAAAGGATCCAGATTGTTCGTAATAGTGATGTGTGAGCTAGTCACTTCGTAACGCATTAAAATCTCACCTGCGATATTCCTTATCTACGTACCCCTAACAGAAGTAGACAGAGTGCCCAAATATTAAGGATCACTATCATACAGATAGGGTCGGATCCAACAATATTTCGGGATATACGACCAGGTCTGCCACAACAATGATAGTAGTGCTAAGTTCAAAAATGATGCTTGTGCTGGTTACATGCTGGACTACTCTCAGCGAAGAACCTCAGAAAGAACGAGTAACTTGGTTATATACGTTTTTCACTTCTAAGGTGGGTGTCACATCTGCTTTTACATTTTTTTTTTACATACACCGTTGGACTGTCTCAATGTGCTCTTCTCTGTATCATTTCAATTTTAGTGTGCGTAGCCGGCCGCGGTGGCCGTGCGGTTCTAGGCGCTGCAGTCCGGAACCGTGGGACTGCTACGGTCGCAGGTTCGAATCCTGCCTCGGGCATGGATGTGTGTGATGTCCTTAGGTTAGTTAGGTTTAAGTAGTTCTAAGTTCTAGGGGACTGATGACCTAAGATGTTAAGTCCCATAGTGCTCAGAGCCATTTGAACCATTTAAACCATTAGTGTGCGTAGCGCAGAAGTAGCTTGGCTGAGAATGTGAATGAAATTAAGCATTTCATTGTAAATACTTGGCTGTGCGTGTATCTGGGACGATGCACAAACGTGAGGTAAGCTCGATGGAAACCGAAGGCCTGTTAATGACGTCTACGAGAAATAAATAGTCACATTTTATGTCGCAGTGTAAGCTCCGCAGAAGCCTTGCTTAGGCGCCATTAATTGTTACTCTGCAGAGAGGAACGCGTATACAATTTATCAATGCCATCTCGTTGGCAGAGAGGGCTACTTCCTTTCTCTCTTTCTGAACTCCAGGTGCGCGGAAACGCGAGTATGTGTACCGTACCTCACAGCCTAGAGAAAGTATATAATTGATACGAATTTTTTCGTTGCCAGTTTGTGACACTGTGGAAGTGATGAAATAGGTTTCTGCCTCATTACAAAGTAGGGTTCTTGCTGGATCCACGATCTATCACTGCGGCTGACCCGGGTTCGATTCCCGATAGAGCCAGGAAATTTTTCTTTGGTAGGAGGACTGGAATGGGGTGCACTCATGTCTCGTGAAATCTGACAACGACCAGAAGAATTGTGTGCTGATCACATGCCTCTCCATATCGCAATCAATGCCGCCATTGGCGATCGGTCGGTTAGTACCGATGAGCCTACCACGGCCTGTGGACAGATTTCATAGCTGTGAGTTAAATTACGCAAAGAAATAAAGCAACCAGTAACCATTTTATATCTTCTTGTGCGTCAAGAAGCGCTTAGGGACGTCGTCCGTCATCAGTTGTTTTAACGTAGTACATACTGATCACATGCCTCTCCATATCGCAATCAATGCCGCCATTGGCGATCGGTCGGTTAGTACCGATGAGCCTACCACGGCCTGTGGACAGATTTCATAGCTGTGAGTTAAATTACGCAAAGAAATAAAGAAACCAGTAACCATTTTCTATCTTCTTGTGCGTCAAGAAGCGCTTAGGGACGTCGTCCGTCGTCAGTTGTTTTAACGTAGTACATACACTGAACAAGCAGAACATTATGACCACCTGCTTAACAGCCCGTATGTACAGCGGCGGCGTGTCTTGACATGGAAGCAAAGGGTCTTTGTTAGGTCGCTGGAGGGAGTTGGCACCACTTCTGCACACACAAGTCACCTAATTCCCGTAAATTACGGGAAGGCGGCGAAGAGCTCTGACCCTATGTTCAATCACATCTCAGCTGTGTTCGATAGGGTTCCGATCTGGCGAGTTGGGGGGACCAGCACATCAGATGGAACTCGCCACTGTGTTCCTCGAACCACTCCATCAAACTCCTCGCCTTCTGACAGCGCACTGTCTTGTTGAAAAAGGCGACTGATCGTCATGGAGGGTTGTATGTACTCTGCAACTAGTGTGTGATACTACTTGGCGGTCAGGGTGCCTTGCACGAGCTCCACTGGACCTATGGCTGCTCACGTGGATGTCTTACAGAACGTAATGGAGCCGCCGCCAACTTCTCTCCATCCGTTGTACAGGTGCCAAGGAGGTGTTCCCGTGGAAGACGACGGATTCGCTCCCCGCTCCTTCCCCCATCAGCATGATGAAGAAGGTGTCAGGATTCATCACATCATGCAACGCCCTGCCACTGTGCCAACGTGCAGTGCCGATGGTCACGTGCCCATTTCAGTTGTAGTGGGCGATGAAGAGTGGTAACATTGGGACACACATGGGTCGTTGGCTGCGGAGGTCCAACGTTAGGAATTTCTGATGCACTGTTTTTCCAGACACAATTGTATTCTGTCCAGCATTAAAGTCTGATGTTAGTTCTGCCGCAGTTCGACTGCTATCCCGTTTTACCACTATGCCCAGCCTACGACGTCCATCATCTACAACGAAGGGTGGCCGTCCAACCTCAAGGCGTGTGGACGTGGTTTCACAAAGTGTTGAAGACACTCGCAAGAGCAGTTCTCGAAGAACTGACTACTCAGTTTCTGAAATGCTAGTGGTGAGCATCTGGGCCTCGATAATCTGCCCTCAGTCAAAATCAGGTAGATCGCGCACCTTCCACATTCTATGCAAGGACAGTACGCACACTGATACTACATGTATTGTGCGTGTGCCTGATCAGCAGTTATTCCTCGTCACTTGACGCTGCTATCACCTGCACTGGTTTATATAGATAGTAGTGCAGCGGCTATAATGATCTCGCTGACCAGTGCATCTCTCGTTAGTTTATCGATAGTAATTTGAATGTTTCGTGTGTAAAATAACAATTTTACAAGCATTTTTCATGGTCTAAAGTCAAAGTCGTCTGTTACCAACGAAAGGAATGTAGGTAGCATATGCAGGAATTCTGCGTCGGCGCTCTTGGAGAGGTACAGGTGGACATGGTTTGCCATTGCCTTCCTCCAGTCAGTCATGAAGTGTCAAGTGTCTTTGACTCTGATGACTGCTCGTACAACGTAGTTTTGATTTTCTGTTGTTATAGCTGAAGGGAAGGAAGAGGGGAAAAACCGGTGCTAATACATAGTCTACTCCTCCAGTACAGCACCAAGACAACCGCACTGGACTGACGGATCACCATCAAACGTGTCACACGCCCACACTTTACGAGACACTGTGGAGAGGTCTGGATTTTAATGCGAGACATTCCTGCAAAGGCTGGTCGTGACACTTTTTTGTCGCACATCGTCACAGGCGCTGAAAAATGGGTTCATCATTTCAAAACGGAAATTCATGGAATGTGCCACACTACTTCTCCCCCGAAGAAAAAGTTCGAAGCCGGTAAAGTCACAGCGACGGTCTTCTTGGACTCTGAAGGGGTTATTCTGTTTGATGTCCTCTCTCATGGTGCAACCATCGGCTCCGAAGTTTATTCTGCTTCCCTCAGCAAATAGAAAAAAAGGCTTCAGCGTGTTTGTTGCCACAAATATAAAAACGGTCTACTTCTCCACGACAACGCAAGGCCTCACCCAAGTTTGTGCGCCCGAAAGGAGATCACAAAACTTCATTGTACTGATCTTCCTCATCCATCATTGATGCATAAAGACGTTGGCTCCGATGCCGACCAGGATAGCATACACGCCCACACAAGGTGGCGTAAGACTGTCGCACGGAGCGGAAATTATGTTGAAAAAGAGCGTTTTGTAGCCAAAAGAGTGGGGAATAATATGGCATACTGGAATCCTGAATAAACCAACCTGCTTTCAGGAAAACATGTGTTGCATTACTTACTGAAGGCCTCTCGTATCTCTCACGCAGTGCAGGGTTGTGGGAATAAGGTATGAGAAAGCTAACAGAGGAACGTACACGGTGAAGCGAAATTCGAGCAGTCGAGCTTAGCAGCGCAACTCCTCACATGCCAGCGATAAAAAAAGTCTCTCACAAAATTTCGTCCGGCGAATACATCAGGCATAAAATGGACGTTAAAGAGTGACAATGTGGCAACACTGTAACCATATGTATGGTAAATACCTCTGTCAGCACAGAGTCCTTGTGCTGTACAGTTGATGCAGTGGATAGAGTTTTGGGTTAGCAAGCAGCAGGTCGATGGTTCGATCCTGGGTTGAGACCTATGTTTTTTATTTGGTGAATGTAGTGCAGGTGGTACGGTATCTGGTATCTTAATCGTCAACAGCGATTGCAGCAGGTCCTCTAGAAAACACTTGCACTTACTTACTACAATCGTAGAAATGCAAGATTGCTCAGCTTAGAAAGAAGTCCTTTTCATATCACGGAATTTCACAATTACCTCATTCACTAGATGCGAAACTTGTTTTCTTTGTATCCTCCTCCAACTATCACAGAGATTAGAAGCAACTATTATTCTTGCCTCGTTCAGGTCTATACATATCGTTAGGGCTTTACGTTAGCAATAGGTCTACCAATGTGCTTTGCGAATGATGTCCAAACTCGGTTACTATTTGTATTTGTTATCACCATGGTCCCATGCCTTTCCACAGCGAGTCTGGCAACCACATGCTGTTTAGTACGTATTTCAATGTATTATTATTATTAATTATTATTATTATTATTCTATCGATGGGATTAAACATCACGTCTATTACCGTTAGGGTCACAGTGTAATTCTAAGCAGAACATTTCACAATTAGCGATATCGGGCAGAACAATATCTGTCAGAGGGGTAATGCGCATTACATGGAACAGGCGCATCTTTAGAATCTAGAAATTGATATTGTTTTTGTAGTTATTCCGTCCTATGACATGTCATCTGTCCTATGACATGTCATTTGCTTCAAGTGTCTATTTCTCATTTGTCAAACCACGTATTTGTTACATTCAGAGTTACAAAATGGTGTAAATTTAGGATACATGTGACCTAAACAACGGTGTATATTACAGTCTGAAATGTCGGAATGAAATTAGCAAATAAAAAAAAAATGCGGCCCAACCCAGGATCGAACCCACGACCTCCTGCATGGTAACCCAAAACTCTATCCACTACACCAACTGTGCAGCACTGCAATCGTGTGCTGGGAAAGGTAGTTGTCGTACATGTGATTACAGTGTTGCCAGATCGCCAGTCTTTAACGTCCGTTTTCTGCCAGATGCATTCGCCGGACGAAATTTTACAACAGACTTTTTTTATCCCTGGAATATAAGGAGTCGCATTGCGAAGCCCGAGTGCGCGGATTTCGCTTCACCCCGTATACACGAATAGACAAATGCATATGGAACAGTGCAAATAATCGTTAATACCGGTAGGAAGTACCCTCATCCACTCTGTACAGTGGCTTGCGGAGTACAAATGTCGATGTAGATACAGTCACGTGGCTGGTATTTTTGAAAAGAACAGCACTCCATCTCCGAAGAATTTTCGCCAGACACGGTGTACCACACAAGCTCTCATAAGAATTACGAGCACGTCGTAGTTGTGTACGCGTGCCATGGGGCCAAGTAACTGGCACGGGATGGGGGCAGCACAATGCAGGACGGCGCGTCGTGTTTCCTCGGAGAGGGAAGGCCGGTGTCGCATAATTCGCAGGGAGTGGTGCCGCCTCAAGTTATGGCAGCTATTAGGCGCCGGCTCCTGTTACCCGCGTAGCACTGCTGTGCGGCGGGCAGGACGTGTTAAGGCGCTGCTTGGCGGGAGGCGACTCCCTACAGATGCCGCGAAATGACACATACATAGCGCAACAAAATTAAAGGATCACTTTTTCGAAACCCGTACTTCTGTCCCATTCCGACGCGTAAGTTGGCAATTTAGCTCAATGTTGCATACAACCTTCTCTGTAATGGTGCTGAAGCAAGGCACCCTGCGACGCCACACTCGGTGTCAGCGACGCTTCAAACAGCAAAGTGTCGACGAAGAAAAAATGGCCACCGCTGAGAACTTCACGTGAGCTTTAAAGTGGGTTAATTATGTCACTTTGGCAGCAAATTTCACCACAATTATGCCCAGTGCGACTCCCTCTCTTAACTACATTTCGGTCCTTCTATTGCCTTCTCTGCGATGGAGGTTAGAACCGTGAAACCCAACTCTGAAATCACGAGATTTACTTGTGGGTGGCCTAGCAAACATTTCAGACACACCAACGCTCTGAATCGACACGATCAGGCCTAAGGCGGTGACATAAAGGACATCAACGAAACCACCCCTTACCTTGGGGCGTTGATTCCCTCTCATTTCGATGTCGTCCGCCCCGATAGCAAAGTGGTCAGCGTGATGGATTGCCGTCCTACGTGCCCGGGTTAGATTCCCGGCTGGGTCGGAGATTTTCTACGCTCAGGGACTGGGTGTTGCCTTCATCATCATTTCATCCCAATCCGGCGCGCAGGTCGCCCAATGTGTCGTCGAATGTAATAAGACCTGCACCAAGACGGCCGGACCTGCCCCACAAGCGGCCTCCCGGTCAATGACGCCAAACACTCATTTCCATTTCCATTTCGATGTCGAAAATGACAGTTTGTAGTGCGATGAATAACGGGGCGACGTTTTTGACACCGTTAGACACTGATGCCATCTTCTAAACGTGGGCAGATTTCGACTTATGCGTCGCAAAGGGAGACATTTATGGCGTTTTGAAAAAGTGATCCCGTATTATTCTTGCGCAGTGTAGTCCATCGAGACAGTCTAGGTGAGTGTTGACTGATCGGTCTCCATAACATACGCTGAGGATAATTTTCATATCTTCGCACACTGATGCTGTCAGCGAGATACTACCACCGAACAGTTTTGCTTTTCCATCGAAATATTCACGGAGAACGTCTGATGTTACTTTAGAAAGGACTTATCTTCGATTGAGGATTTAAACGCGGCTATCCTTCGACGCCAGCGAAAATAATTGCTGTTTATGTACTGTTTTACTGCATGGCGCCCCAAATGGCTACTCTCGATTACGAAACAGATGCAGACAGCTAACGTCCATTTTCCTTCATCGGCTTCTGAATAGCGAACTTCAGCTATATAGCGTGAATCCAAATTCGACCGACAAAATTTTGGAGGCTGTTCAGAATATTTTCTGCTTTGGTTAAGTGTTCTGTAGGCTTCTGTGTTCGTTACAGAGTAATCGCATTCGCTGGATTTCTTAACCTGCACTGCACAACAGCGCAAATGACAACGGTATGCGTTGAGTGTGTAGTTTGGAAAATAACTCGTTCAGTTCCCTCAGAGTACATCTTGTTGACAACAGTAATGCCCACTTTAGTCTTCGCTCTGGAGCTTATATTCAGTTCTATTCAGTCCGTGGTCTGACTGGCTTTACAGTCAGCGCCAGTTGTACGATAATAGTGATACACAGCACCAAGGAAAGGCTTACAAGTGAAGAGCCGGCTCAACGTGTATAGTTTCCTGAATGGAATGGAAGCAACTAAACGACGCTATACTGAATGCTCCCGCAGTGATGGCAACTACATCAGTTTTGCATCTGAGGGCTGTTGCATTATTCTCTGTTTTGTGTTGTAAATTTTGGCGATTGCGTATTAAGGGCTCTTTCACTGATGTGTGAGTAGCTCCACTGGAACAAATGTTAGTTGAGCGCAAACTGAATAAATCGTAATTGCATTACTTCTCTGCAACAAGCTATTGAAGCGCACTGGTCTCTTGTACCGGGTGGCTATAATTAAAGTGCACCTACTCAATGAGGTCCAGTGCGGGCATTAATTATCATATGGCAGCGAGAAGTGGTAGATATTCCAATGCGTTAATGCGGAACCGATTTACGCAGGAAAAAAGTTAGTTTCAGTTTTGGCCATCAGGTGCAAACCTGGCGCTGTGAATGAAAGAAAGACGTATAAAATCTTTCCATACGTAATATATTAGAACAGGGGCGTGGGCAGAAAAGACCAAACAAGGGAAAAAGCTAATATGTTGTTTCTATTATTAACCGCCGCTTACGCAGTTACATGAACACCGGAGACGTCGGCGAGACGCAGCAGATAGTTAACTGCTGGCTAAGACTGGAACTAATTTTTTTGCAGCGAAAATCAGTTTCGCATTAACGATGTAGCATATCTACCACGTTTCGCTGCCATGCGATAATTACAGGCTACCCTGGACTTCCGTGAGCAGTTGCACTTTAATTATAAGTGTCTGGTGCTAAAATACTCAGAAAAATCCCTGAACAGAATTTGCCGATAGAGTGTTAATGCCATTGTCACCATCACCGTTCAGCGAAAAGCATCTGCCAAGCGACTGTTACAGTCCTTTATTTACTCATGCTGCGTATCGTCATCAAATTCAGTAATCATAGAAATTTTTGATCTTTAGTCTATTGACAAGTAACATTAATCATACTTGTCAATCTCCCGATATTTCCTCTCTCCTGCATTTTGTAATTTCTAAGACAGTGCAACGCTTTCTTGTCTATTATGATTAATATCGTTGTTAACAGCTGTTACCAAGGACCGTTGGAAAGAAGCCGCAGGAGGCCAAAGAATTCGACGATATTTTACTCATTGCTTAAATACATATGGCGCTACCCTTATATGCATACTTATACGAGAAAGAAGTATCCCATAATCTTAAAGGAAAAGTACTGTTCTGAATTATCCGGGCACGACAGTTTCATACGAAACTGACCACTAGGTGTCAGGAGAGGGGGACCCATCACCATAAAATGATTCTGGTAATACACACACCAAAAAAAGTTTTGCATCACCGCGGTTCCCAGAACTCCTGAGGAGGAGGAGGAGGATATTAGTGTTTAACGTCCCGTCGACAACGAGGTCATTAGAGACGGAGCGCAAGCTCGGGTGAGGGAAGGATGGGGAAGGAAATCGGCCGTGCCCTTTCAAAGGAACCAACCCGGCATTTGCCTGAAGCGATTTAGGGAAATCACGGAAAACCTAAATCAGGATGGCCGGAGACGGGATTGAACCGTCGTCCTCCCGAATGCGAGTCCAGTGTGCTAACCACTGCGCCACCTCGCTCGGTAACTCCTGAAGATAGACGTTTACTGTGGATATTGTATCACAGACACAGTCCCTCTCAGTCTTCAGAGATGTCACTAAGCCCGCCAAAAGATGTAAACAACCATGCATGTGCAGCGCCTATTAGACGGAGCGGGTCCGACAGCCGATCAGTTCCAGTCATTACACCAGGAAGGAGGTACACGGCTCGTGTTGCTGCAGTTAAACCATACCTAGACGGGCAAGACCTCTGCTCGATCGCGTCCGCATTGTAACTTTGTGCCAGGAAAGGTTCACAACAAGGGAAGTGTCCAGGCATGTCGAAGTGAACCAAAGCGATGTTGTTCGGACATGGAGGAGATACAGAGACAGGAACTGTCGATGACATGCCTCGCTCAGGCCGGCCAAGGACTACTACTGCATTGGATGACCGGTACTTACGGATTATGGCTCGGAGGGACCCTGACAGCAACGCCACCATGTTGAATAATGCTTTTCGTGCAGCCACAGGACGTCATGTTACTACTCAAACTATGCGAAATAGGCTGCATGATGCGTATCTTCACTCCCGACTTCAAAGCCGAGGTCTATCTTTGCAGCCACAACACCATGCAGCGCAGTACAGATGGGCCCAACAACATTCCGAATGGGCCATTCAGGATTGGAATCACGTTCTCTTCACTATGTGTGTTTCATAAGCCGGACCGTAGAGCACTGCTTGAGGTGGTTGTAAAAAAATCGCATGGGATCAGCGGAAGGTTTCAGTCGTGAGTTCCGAAGTTCTACCAGGAGACCCTGTAGCACAATGACTAATCATAGGGAGTTAACAGAATCGGGTACAATGGTCGAGCAGCTGCTCGTAAGACACACATTTCCGTCTTCAAATGCTAAACGACGCTTGAGGAGGTGTAAACCGCGTCGCCACTGGACAGTCGATGAATCGAAACGAAACTGTGGCAATCCTGTGGAAGGATTTGGATTAGGCGAATGCCTGGAGAATGTTAGCTACCACCATTATGGAGTATGTTATTTTATGATATTGGGGCATTTTTGTGATTAAGGTGTCGTCCCCTTACTGCGCTTAAGAAAATGCTATACACGAAAGATTTTACAACATTGTGTACGGTGTACAGTAAAGTAACAATTCGGAGATGATGACTGGATCAGCATGACAATGAACGTTGTCATAAAGCAGCATCTGTGAGGTAATGCTTTGCGACATACAACTTTTCTGGGATGTAGCGGCCGACGCAGAGATACGATCTGAACTCAAATGAAGACCTTTGGGATGAGTTAGAACGTCGATTTTGCTCCATACCCCAGCATCCAACACCACTACCTTCTTTGGTTTCGTCTCTTTAGGAAGAATGGGACACTATTCCTCCACATTCATACAGAGTCATCACTGAAAAAGTCCCCAGCAGAGTCCAACCCGTCATAAAGGTGAACGGCGGACACGCCCCATATTTATGTCCAGTAACAGGTCTCCGGATGCTTTTCATTGGATAGTGTATGCCTGAAAACAAATGATTCGTTGAGATGTGGTCCGTTTCACTTCGACTCACGACCCGACCGCCTAATAATTCCTTCAGTAAATCTGTGAGGAAGTGTCGTCAGTCATGGCGGGAATTCTCAGTCGATAAGAGCATTGCTTGCGAAAGATAAGTCCCTAATCGGCATACAGTTTTAATCTGACAGGAAGTTACGTGAGCGTACAAACTTCGCTGTTGAGTGACATATTTATTCTGGTATGTAATAGGGGTTTAAAACTACCTAATCTTCTAGTATCGCGTTTTATTTGTGCCAGGAAACGGAGACAATCCCCGTGTTGCCCATTTTCTGATGTAGGGACTTCAGAACCTGCACTACATTTTACGTCTGTCACTTTCATAAAAGTATATTAGCAGTAATGTCGTAAGGAAATGGGTAGCTGTTGTCCTTGATATGTGGTTGGTCCGTATATATGGAGGTTTAAAACGGCGCGACATGTGTTGAAAAGGCACTGAAAAGACGACGCGCGTCAATGCGGATGTTGTTACGGAACTTCATACAGTACTTGGGAAAAGCGAAGGGCAAAATAAGTCAACTTTGTGTAGCTTATTAGGGAATCTGAAGAATCAAGATTTACAGGTAACACCCAAAGGTAACACCCAAAGCCCTGCTCCCGGCCGGCCTGCATTCGACAAAGAGGTTGTGTGTCGTCGCTCCTTCGGCGTAAATCCACAACCATAATTCAGGATTTTCTGAGGAACGTAAACATACAGTGTTCCACTAGCAAAGCAACCGAACGAAAAAAATCGTGAAATTTGTTGCGTGGATCGCAAACAATTATATGTGAGTTTTGAGTAGAAAAAGATTTTTGTTATGTAACGTCTCACCTCTTTATTTGCTCCTGAAACTAACATAATGTGATCAACAATGTTACATGTCGATACAACTTCTCATTTATAACTCAAGTTTATGCACACTGCTTATTGTTTAAGATTATGAATATTAGTGTAAAACGAACTAAAAAATACAATGTAATGTGATCAACAATGTTAAATATCGATGCACATATTTTCATTCATAATGCAAGTTTATGCACACTGCTTATTGATCAAGATGATGGATATTAATATAAAATGAACTAAAAATATTTTTACCAATTTATCGGAGAATATCTCATTATAAATTTGCTCATCTTCGTTTCTAATAGAAGAGACTGACGTCCGTAAACTTTTTTAAATTTTCAGTTCTTGCTTAGGACACGTATTGTTTTGGAATAACGCTGTAAATTCTACTTATTAACACACTACCTGTTATCGGTTATCAATGTATGTAGGCAGTGTTGTGGCTAAACTCAACTGCTACTGCACAGTTCAAGACCACGTTTTCTGGCGTAATGTTGAACGGAACTGGTGACAGACGATCGCTCTGTCTCAACTCATTCTTAACTGTGAACGGTGCTGACAAGTGATATGCAAAGCGTACTTGGCAACTTGATCCGTTGTAACAAGTTACAGTCAACATAGTGCATTTCACTGGTATGCTGGACTCCTGCGTTACCTTCCAGATGAAAGATTTGTGGAAATGAAAACAAAAAATGCAAAAAACTATATCACAAACTGAAATCAACGGAAAAGGAAAGGAAATCATGACGAATGAGAAGTAAATTGAAAGTAATGTGGTTAGTGGGAAAATTGAGAGTTAGTACAGGACGAGTAACGGTGAGATAGAGAGAAAAAAGATATGTTTCTACAGTCGATATAATCTCTAGCTCATGCTGTCTGTGTGTTTACACCCTTCTAACTTTATCGCCATTATACTCCACCTATCATATTGGTTACACCAACGACTCATTTTGGTGTACATTGTCGATGTAGTTTTCATTTTTATGCACGCTGATTGTTGTTATGGTGCTTTCCACGCGGCTCGTACTGACAAGGTGTATGGATGCGTGGTCATGCTTACACCTCTATGTGTATTTGTATTTGAGCTGCTGTGACTTATATTCCAAAATGTCACGATCTATTGTTATGGAAAGGTCTTCAACATGCACGAAAGAACCCGTAAGTGTTCAGTTTTAAAGTTATATTATATTACGTTCAATTGAAGCGTATTTTATTTTGTGTCAGTACTTGCTTTCATTATGAAAATAATATAAAGTCGGAATTTTAATGACGATAAATATTTTTAACCATCATATGTGGAATTACTACATTGAGTAATTATATTGAGGCTGAAGATTGAGTCGCCTTCTAAATTCTATAGAAATGAGAATTGTAGTTTATTATGTTTGTCGTAAGGCAGTTGTCAATTGAAGTTTCTCTTTTATATCCGCTGTACCGGAACATGGCTATCAGCGAAATAACGCATCGTAGTGAAGTGCCCATGAAATCAATGACGGAAAAAATTCAAAACAGTAAAACTGATTAAATGTTTTGCTTGAAAGTAAGAAATGGAACAGGTTAGAGAAGCATTGAATTATGCTCTAAATATTGTACAGCAGCTGATAGATGTTAGTGACTTAAGAAGACCACTGACTGAAATGCCACTAGACAAATATCCTCTTCTACTCTTTAAAATTCAAAGATTCTGGGTATTAGCACCTCATCTGCTTTAGATGATTTCGAGCATATTTCAAAGGTACGTCAAATGTTTCTCTAATCTATTTTATTTCTTACTTTTAGACAAATCATTTCTCAAAACATTTAAATGTTTTCCAACTTTTTTATTTTCAAGTTTTGTTGATAAGGCATGAAATGTAATACAAATAAATATCGATTGGTACACTATAATTATTAACGTCCATAGAAAACAGAAAATTATTTAAGCTGTGATTTGGTATTTTATAAAACTTCATTTTAATAGGTAGCAGCATTTGTATGTAAAATATTTCAAGTTTCCCTCAAACCACTAATTATGTTTTCCTTAATTATTTGGACTATTTTCAAGCAATTAAACCTTCTATTGTAAAACTAGACCTCATGCATGTCAGTTTGATACTTCATTTGTTCATTTTACTCTTCAATTGGCTATGAGCATTAGGTCGAAAGTGTTCCTTCAAATCACTAATTATGCTTTTTTTAATTATCCTAATTACATTCAAGCAATTACACCTTTCTTTGCCGGATTATGCCCCAAGCTGTTCAATTTGATACCCCTTTTGCCCATCTTCCACTTTGTTTAGCATGAAGATTCGGACAAAAGTCGATTGTGTCATGTTTTCACACCCTCAACCATTTCACGAATAATCGTAACAAAAGTGCCACCATGATCGCGGGCCCTCGATTTGACTTTATGTCCGTCTTTGAAGAAAATATTGTCTCATTAACTGAACTTTTAGTCGGTGCTTGGTAGAACTTGACAACAATACTAATGTTTTGCAAAATTACGTTTATTTGGTAACGAACCAGCTTTCTGCTTCTTAGGCCATCCTCAGATGACAACTGAATGTCGCGGGCACAGATTAAATGGCCTGTGACTTGCCAGATGTTATTTACACAGAAGATATAAAAATGATATTTAAATGGGAAAGTGTTACATTTTTCAACTTGTCGGAATAGTTACATACCACATTTATTGGAGATGCATTTAAGAACAGAGGGAAAGCGAATTTACACTATCAATCGATTATTTGTAACTAAAACGTAAGTTTACAGTGGGGAAGAAAGAAATAGAGTTTGATCATTTAATACTAAGTCGGCATTCTGTGTCTTATGTTTGTTCATTTCCAGGTTTTCCTGTGGTTTTATATTTCTTCTGTGTCTCTATTTTTTTCTTTGTTTTACAGATTGTACGGCTTCACATTCTACGCCATATGAGTGGTTTTTCGTTCAAAGATGATCGGCAACGGTTGATTCTTTCTTTCTTCATCTCCAGCTTCTCTCATATGCAGATAACCTAAGAGCCACCACTCTGCCTAACTGATCAATATATACTTTTCCACAGTGCATGCATGTTATTTTATACACGCCACTCTGTCCCATGGGTCGCTGTTCATCTTTACTATTTATTACAATATTGATAGTATTATACGAGGGGCGTTGAATACGTACAGCAACATGCATTTTTTTGAAATCAGGTTGGTTTTATTCCGTATTCCACCATACCATATTATTCCCCAGTCTTTTGACTGTAGAACCCTAGTTTTCATCATACTTTCCGTTTAATGCGACGGCCTCACGCGCCCTTTCTGGGGAGCGCCTATAAGCCCTCAGTGTACCCCTCTACCGGGCAACATCGGAGCCAACGTCTGTAAGTAGGCTATTTAGGTTTTTATGTTTGTAACGCCACGTAGTGCTCTGTATGAAAATCACTGACTGTGCTGTGTGCAATCTGTGGCTGGTTGGCATTGTTAGAATATTCACTATTGTAGTGTTGGGCAGCTGGATGTGAACAGCGCGCAGCGTAGCGCAGTTGGAGGTGAGCCGCCAGCAGTGGATGTGGGGAGAGAGATGGCAGAGTTTTGAGAGCGGACGATATGGACGAGTGTACGTCAGAAAAAGGAAATTGGTAAGACTGGATGTCATGAACTGATATATATATTATGCCTTTTAACACTATTAAGGTAAATACATTGTTTGCTCTCCATCAAAACCTTTCATTTGCTAACTATGCCTATCAGTAGTTAGTGCCTTCAGTAGTTAGAATCTTTTATTTAGCTGGCAGTATTGGCGCTCGCTGTATTGCAGTAGTTCGAGTAATGAAGATTTTTGTGAGGTAAGTGATTCATGAAAGGTATAAGTTATTGTTAGTCAGGGCCATTCTTTTGTAGGGATTATTGAAAGTCAGACTGCGTTGCGCTAAAAAAAAAAAAAAAAAAAAAAAAAAAAAAAAAAAAAAAAAAAAAAAAAAATATGTTGTGTGTCAGTTTAGTGTTGATCAGAATACGTAAAGAGAGAAATGTCTGAGTACGTTCAGTTTTGCTTAGCTGTTTGAAAATCAAATAACGTAGAGGTTTTCCAGCACTGTCATTTATAAATTTTTCTGAGGGGATGTTTCATACGTCTTGTTGCATCAATCAATAACATCCCAATCATCCACATGCTGCTTCCTGCGGAGACAATCCTTTATTGGGGCAAACACACGGAAATCAGAAGGTGCGAGATCCGGGCTGTAGGGTGGATAAGGAAGAACAGTCCAATGAAGGTGCGCAGACTTGTGTGAGGCCTTACGTTATCATGGAGAAGGAGATGTTGGTTTACATAATCTCGGATGCGAGTGTCCGCAGGTTCCACCATTTCGGAAGTCATAGCCGTATACGGGCGGCCGGTGAGCGTCAGATCGAACAAGTTCGCGCGACCTTGTTGCGCTGACGTCAGACGCCTCGCCCAACTATTCACCGTGCTTTTGTTCACTGCCAGGTTTTCGTAGACATTTTGCAGTCGGCTATGAATATCTAAGATGCTCCGTTTTTCTGTCAAAAGAAACTCAATGACAGCTCTCTTCTCCGTTGCAGACAACATTTTGAGAGCTCCGTATAGCGCCGCCATTTATGGGAAATTAGTGAAACTATAGGGGCTGAAGCGGGAATATTCCACGAGGTACCACAACAAATTCTGCATTTTTTCAACCGAAACTGGCCGAGCAAGAAATGCTGCATTACGTATTGAAAGTCCCTCGTAAATGGAGACCTTTTGCTGCGAGATTATCTGTTCAGTCGCCGTCTGTGCCAAACAGTGGATCAAGGACAAGGAATATGTATCTTCACTGTGACGACGTCACTTTCATCAGTTTACGTATTTTCCCATGAGCACTTGGGTATGGGGAAGTGGCCCGCGCGCTGGGGAACTGGCACGCCGGCGAGGGCGGTGGCGGGGGAGGACGCGCTGCGAGCCAAATTAGCAGCTCTCGATGTCTCCGGGGACCCTAGAGCCCTCCTGCAGGAGAAGAGGGCGCCCTCCAGGCTCATCGCGATAGGCGCCAGCAACCAAAGCAGCGCCATCAAGGCGGAGCGAGGTTAAATTGGAAAATTCCGCCCCCCTCTGCTGCTAGGAGAGAGACGTCAGCCGGCGACGCGCCCCTTCGATTCCGTTTAAGTAATTAGAAGCCGGGACAATTTTATGGGTCCCCATCCCAGCTGCCAGCAGCCGGTGTTTAAATTCCAATCGAGCAGAGGACCGGAAGCCGTGTTTCGGTGGGCGGCGCTGGAGCACCTTTCAGAGAGGCGACACTTGCTTAGCCCTCAGCCCTCCGCTGTGCTCTTAATCGGAGACTGTCACTTCAACAAGACGGTACCCTCCTCCTCTGGCCGTACACTGCTCTCCTCGTCTGCAGTTATTTTTTTCCCCTTATGACCACGGCTGCGGCTAATTTTCACTACTCTAAACATTTTATGTCTACACCTATACTCCGTAACCCATCTTACTGTGTTTGATGGAGAAATCTTTTCAGGATGAAGTGGTACTGGTTGATTTGCGTGTGGATTTTCCGTTGCTGACGTTCCACAATTCTATGTATTGACATATCCTGTCAGATGGAAGTGGGTTTCGTCTGTCCACATAATCTTCGACATCCAATCATTGTCCATTTTAATGTGAGCAAGAAATTCTAAACCAAAGGTCTCTCTTGTTGGCAGGTCACCAGGAAACAACTCGTATATTTTGAATGGATAGCAAAGAAGGTCGTTTCGTATGATTTTACGTACCGTGCAACGAGGATGCTCCTGCAGCAATTTCGATGGGAAGTGTCTGATCACCTACCCAACAGCCCGGAGTTGCCTCCTCCTGATTTTCAGTTTTGCTCAGAAGCAGCCCTGGTTATGAAGACATCTTGGCAGGAGACTGCCTTCTATGGCGAGGGTTTTGAAAAGTTGCTGCAGTGCTACGATAGATGTTTTAAGTCGGAGAGGCGGTTATTTACGGAGGTAGCTGGAAGATGTAGCTAGCTGTTGTAAATAAAACAGTTTTCATTTTTTCTGTAGTTCTTATTTCTCGCACTATCGTTCCTTACTCTCCAAATAGCCCAAATAGCCCTTGAATATTAGCACAGTGGCTGACAAGTTGGCAGGCAGTAATTTCAATTAAATATCAAGGGATATGCATACGAGGTAATTTAAAGTGAAACAGGCAGTAATTTCAATTAAATATCAAGGAATATGCATACGAGGTAATTTAAAGTGAAACGAGCCTGTGGCAGTAATGGTAGCGAAGGAGGTACTCGGAAGCGTGACCGATGCACTCCTACAACTACAGCAGCAAACGATACAAGAGAGGCGTTGTGTATGTTAAAATTCAGACAGCGTACATTCCTAGAAGAGTTTCGGGTGGTGGACAATAATATCGGAACGGCAAAAAACACAAAGTACCATTCCTCATAGGGAGCAGGAAAACCGCAGGCATTCACAACAGCTTCCACTCGTCTCGGAATGCACAAATACAGGTTTTATATGTTTTTCAAGGGTATCTTGTATCATTCTTCTTGCAAACTAGCCGCAATTCCACGTAACAATGTTGCAAGTGTATAGCGTTAGCGCATGCTTCGAGCCGTGTCGGCTCTGTGTCAGTTCTAGCGTCCGATTCCGTCCGACGGCTTTGGGCAATGCTGTCATACCTAACGCCTAGATGCCAAATGGAGGCAAGTTTTGAGAGGAACTGGGCATATTCCTTAACAAACCAATGTAGTACACGATACAATAAGTCGCAGTTCTCGTGATTAATTACTTATCCACGAATTATACCGAAAACAGCTGAATGTAACGAAAATAAAGGGCAGGATAAGGGAACTATATAGGTCTGAAATAAATTGTTATCGTAATTTATATAAGTAAGAAAAGCACAGAAAACCTTTAAATCCATTACAATATAGCGCACGGTAAAGTCGTAACATTGTGAAATAGCCTTGATTTTTAATAATAATTATGGAATCTAAGGGGACTACCGCGGAAAAGTGGAAGTTTTTGGTGGGGAGAAGCTAAAATGTAACAAAACAACGTGAAAATTAAAGAAATAATATATACTAACCAAAAAAAGAACAATTGCGTGCAACATGGACAAACCGACACAGAAATCCTAAAAGAAAAGCCAGTAGAAAAGAAACAAAGATTCACAAAAAGTAACAAATATTCCGTGGTTCACTACTTAGATCGTTTTCCCTGCAGGTATGTACTCTGAAATGTAGTATTTCTGCGTTTGTAAGGCTCTCTGAACTACTGCGAAAAAGTAACAAATAATGGAATCGGTAACTAGAATTGACCTCTTTGGCTAATTCTAGTTACCGATTACAACCAACCTACCGTTCGTTATTTAGACCGTTTTTGCAGCAAGTGTCTGGATAACAGTGTTACAGGATTCCTACGTTTGGTATTGCTCTCTTCACTATTTGGACTCGATATCTACAACATTTGTTAATTTTTCACAACAGTTCAGACATCAATAAGAACTCTAGAAGTCGTACAAAAATCGACTTCACAAACTTACTGCAAACATGTCCCAAATTATGAACCATCGAATGATTGGAATCGGTAACTAGAGTTGACCTCCTGTATAGGTCGATTCTAGTTACCGATTCCATGGTTCATTATTTAGATTGTTTTCCCGCCAGGTGGGTACACTGAAATGTAGTAGGCTTTTGCGTTTGTAATTGCTCTCTAAACTACTGCGAAAAAAAAGATGAATATCAGAATCGGTAACTATAAGTCTTGTTACCGATTCCAACCATTGCACGATTCATTATTTAGAGCACTTTTGCAGTATGTGTATGCACTGAAATGTAATAGGATTTCAGCACTTGTGATTCCTCTCTGAACTGCATCGAAAAAGTAACTAATACTGCAATCGGTAACTGGAATTAATTTACATAGATCACTGTGTGGTGCGGGTTTACGGTATCATTTACCACAGGGCCATATTTTTTCGAAGAGACAGGTGCTTCCGGTCCTGTTACATATACAGTCACTGGTAAGGGCTACGAGTGTCTTTTGCGCAACCACGTCACTCCAGCTCTCCAACAGAGCGGATGTGTAGATGGGATCATTTTTATGCAAGATGGCGCACTGCAAATCCAGTTAAGCAGCTGCTGAAGCGCCATTTCGGAAATGCTAAATTGTCAGCCGCCATTTCCCTACAGCCTGGCCGTCCCGATCACCTGATTTTCATACGTGTGACTTCTGGCTGTGGGGCTATCTCAAAGATGCTGTCTTCAATGTTCCGATTGCAGACTTAGCTGCATTGAGGGTGGGCATTGCGCAACACATTCTGAACGTGACCCCGGAAACACTTCAAAAATGGCTCAGCACTATGGGACTTAACATCAGAGGTCATCAGTCCCCTAGAACTTAGAACTACTTAAACCTAACTAACCTAAGGACATCACACACATCCATGCCCGAGGCAGGATTCGAACCTGCGACCGTAGCATTCGCGCGGTTCCGGATTGAAGCGCCTAGAACCGCTCGGCCACCGTGGCCGGCGGAAACACTTCGATCAGTTGTGGAACATGCTGTTTCTCGATTTCAACTTGTTGCAGAAAACTCTGGACAGTTTATTGAACATGTTTTGCGCCAGTCACACGGAAATTGGTAATCCGATTTCATTTTGATTGACGCTTTTTATGAGGTTTCTGGCCTCAGTATAGTTAAAAACCGATGTGATTGATGCTTTTCATGCGGTTTTTGGCCTCAGGACGATTAAAAACCGATTTTTCCCATGCGATGTGATATGACCTTGCCGTGGTAGATGCGCTTACGTAACTAACAGTATCACACCTGTACACCCATGCACACTGAGTAGTACAGTTTGTTTAACTTCAAACGTACACCTTAGGCACGTTTGTATGATTCATTTGTCATTTGTAGTCGACAATTATTAAATTATGATGCTTACAGCGCCATGTATTGCTACACTTTGTAACTATTTATTTTTCTTCTGCCATACGTTTTCTCCCTTCTCCGATAATATTCCTTGCAAACTTCATTCTGACGAGTGGTGTTATTTCTACAGCGGTTTGAAAGTTTAACTTTAATTATAATCCCGAAACTGAAAAGGTGTCTTACATAAGGCGGAATTCCTCGTCCTATTTTCATAGCCAGCACGAACATAAGAAGAACTGCAACACGACAAGATGATTATGATTCAAGTGGCTCTGAGCACTATGGGACTTAACTTCTGAGGTCATCAGTCCCCTAGAACTTAGAACTACTTAAACCTAACTAACCTAAGGACATCACACACATCTATGCCTGAGCTGAGACAGGATTCGAACCTGCGACCGTAGCGGTCACGCGGTTCCAGACTGTAGCGCCTAGAACCGCTCGGCCACACCGGCCGGCCAAGATGATTATAATCACCCTGTATATTTAAAATATGTACCCTATGTCAGTCCGGCAGTTAATTGGAGTATTATGAAGAAATATGAAGTAAATCGGTCAAGAACTTTTGGAGGCATTTGGTAACAACGTTAAACTGCAACTCGTCTTTATATAGTGTTATAGATTACCGCTATGCCAGACATGTCGTGCTGCCGCAGGTGCTTAATGCCGCCCGTGAGAAGCCAGGGTGGGTCCCTAGTTGCATACTAAAGGCACACACCTGAATTCGTGGGACGGGACGGTCCGAGAGTAGCAGTACAGTGATGAGTTCACGGGTCCCACCAGAAGACGGGCCTGGCGATTGTAGGGAGGAGCGGGCGGCCGCACGTCCTCACCGTGGCGGTTTGACGGGCGCTGGCTGCTTGAACCCCGTCCGTGCCGGCCGGCGCCTGCCACCGACGCTTCATTAAAAAATGAAGCTAATTACGGCAGCCAGACACCAACACCGCCGACCCCTAATAGAACGCGCCCTGGCGGCGGCGGTGGCGGCCGCGCTGATGCGTATTGATCCCGCCGCGCACAGCCAGACAAGACACCCCTTTCGCCGCTGCTCACCTGTCAGTCTGCACACAGCCAGCCACTCAGCTCACCCCGTGCGCCGCAGCCTCACTTTCTCTCTCACTGCTCCGCTTTCTACTTTCCTTTACCTATCCGTCTCTCTCTCTCTACTGACAATATAATGGGCCAGCTGCTGTTTTCCCTATTGAAACAAAAAGTGCGTTACTTGCAAAACCTGCTGCGTAAACTTACTGAACCGGTATTCGAGGAATACTTTCTGCTGCCACCACCGAAAATTATTTATTTATTCATTCAAGCTCACTTCCTTTATGTTACAAATAAAATTACATTTATGTGCCTGTTTATAGTAGTGTATTTCTTTTTCCTATTCTGAATTCTATAATAATGAAATGAAATGATTGTATTGCATTCATGGCAGGGAGTCCCTGCCTGGGGAAGTACGGCCACCGAGTTGTAATTGTTTTTAGCTGACGTCACACTGGGCGACTTGTTTGACGATGATGATGAAAAGATGAGAACAAGACAACAATCACTCCCCGAGTGAAGCAAATCTCCGACCCGGTAGGTAATGGAACCTAGAGCTGCTGCATGGCAGTCAAATGTGTTGACCACTCTTTTTTTAAATGTCACAGACGCTACTCCCTTCTTTTTCTACTCCCTTTTTTATTCTGCCTTTTTTTTCTTTTTTTTAAGAACATGAAGCGTAAAGTGGTCAGTTTTGAGTCGGTGGAGACAGGGTGGGTTGAAATCTGAGGCCTGGCCACGATGCTCCCCCTTCCCATCTCTGAACCATTACCCTCTCCGTCTTCAGGCCACGAGTGGCCTACCGGGACCATCCGACCGCCGTGTCATCCTCGGTGGAGGATGCGGATAGGAGGGTGGTGGGGTCAGCACACCGCTCTCCCGGTCGTAAGATGGTATTCTTGACCGAAGCCTCTACTATTCGGTCGAGTAGTTCCTCAATTGGCATCAAGAGACAGAGTGCACCCCGAAAAACGGCAACAACGCATGGCGGTCCGGATGGTCACCCATCCAAGTGCCGACCACGCCCGACAGCGCTTAACTTCGGTGATCTCACGGGAACCGGTGTATACACTGCCGTAAGGGAGCCGTTGCCCTGTAGCTTTTTTTGTTTTAAACCGTAAACAAAATATCTTTATTTGTACAAGCATAAATACGAGGGCTATCCACAAAGTACGTTACGTTTTGGAATTAAAAATTAAATAACATAGTGGCAATTTTTTTTAATTATATACAGATGAAAGCCACACTTAAATACTACTTTTCTACATAGTTGCCATTTAAATTAAGACACTTATCGTAGCGATGGACGAGCTTGGAAATTCCTTCGTCGTAAAATTCGGCCGCCTGCGCCTTCAACCACGTGGTTACCTCTTCTTGAAGCTGTGCGTCGTCATCAAAACGCTGCATAGCCAACCACTTCTTCAATGCTGGAAATAAGTGGAAGTCGCTCGGTGCCAGGTCGGGACTGTATGGCGGATGAGGAAACATCTCCCACTTAAAAGATTCGAGAACGTCACGAGTGGCATTTGCCGTGTGGGCCCGGGCGTTGTCGTGAATCAGCAAGATCTTGGAGCCCAACTTTCTCCTGCGCTTGTTTTGTATTGCTGTTCTGAGGTTGTGCAGAGTTTGGCAATACCTTTGAGAGTTTATTGTAGTGCTTCTTTCCAGGAAATCCACAAAAATCGCACCTTTTCTGTCCCAAAAGACAGTCATTACGTGGTTGAAGGCGCAGGCGGCCGAATTTTACGACGAAGGAATTTCCAAGCTCGTCCATCGCTGCGATAAGTGCCTTCATGTAAATGGCAACTATGTAGAAAAGTAGTATTTAAGTGTGGCTTTCATCTGTATGTAACAAAAAAAATTTCCAATTCTTTATTTATTTTTAATTCCAAAACGTAATGTACTTTGTGGATAGCCCTCGTACAACAGAAAAGCCATCCTTCCGGCGGAAACAACATGAGACATTACACTCGAACAAAGTGAACAGGAGTCTTTATTAACAAGGTGTGGGAAAAAGTAATAACAATGATACTAAAGTAAATTAAGAGCTGTGAGACCGTAGACAAGGAGGGAAGAAGGAGTGAGGCTACGGTAAGACTAGGTGCGGGGTTATGATAAGAATTGCAGGCATCCTCCTGCTCGGCAAATATGCCGTGGTGGCAGAGTGGGCAGGGGTAAATGTGTGAGTCCTTGCCACGCTGTCCGCGGCACCACTACCGGGAAGAAGCGCCCAGAAGGAGGGCAGAAGTCGAGGAGGAGGGGACAGAAGAGTTGGCGAATGACCAGCGTGCTCTGGCATAGTGCATAAAAGAAAGGGGCGTGTGTCCATGCAGTTACTCCGCGGTGGGTTACGATATAGAAATGTAGCGCCGAGAGTTTCATATGTCAGCAGGGTCGGGGGTCCTCCGCGTGTGGCACCATCCAGCTGAGCGGGGTGACGTAAAGATCCCGCGAGGGTACTTGGCGAAAAATGCGCGGTAGCGCGGTCGGTGCTCGATTTCATTGTGGACGGTTTGTAAGGACTGCCAGAAGTCAAGGCACCACTCAGCTAAAGAGGCGGACACTATAATGATAGTAACTGCGTGTGGCTCAATGACTTGGTTCACATCTTCCAAATGGACGTCACTTCGGCGACGTGTGTATCCATAACCCACGGGACCTACTGATTCACGTTGATTCCGAAACATGTGTTGGTCCTGGTGATTTCTCACATCGCTGAAACGTGAAATCTTGATTAAAGGTAGACTGAAGAATCCGTAGGCAGACCGGGGTTCGATACCACGACCTTTCTTTTTGCAGGTCTGCGCTTTACCGCTGGACTCCCACGCCCGACTTCAGAGTACTGAACTAAGCATACAGTGTCTATCTCACTAACAAGGGAACCTCCCCATCTCACCCCCCTCAGATTTAGTTATAAGTTGGCACAGTGGATAGGCCTTGAAAACATGAACACAGATCAATCGAGAAAACAGGAAAATGTTGTGTGGAACTATGAAAAAAATAAGCAAAATATACAAACTGAGTAGTCCATGCGCGCAACATAGGCAACATCAAGGAGAGTGTGAGCTCAGGAGCGACGTGGTCCCGTGATTAGCGTGAGCAGCTGCGGAACGAGAGGTCCATGGTTCAAGTCTTCCCTCGAGTGAAAAGTTTAATTTTTTATTTTCAGACAATTATCAAAGTTCAGGCACTCACACATAATCAACCTCGCTCTCCAAAATTGCAGGACGTGTTCAGATTTGCTTGGAAATATTCAGGATTTGACGGTCTACACACGGAAAAATTTGAAAACGTTAAAAACATATGTTTTGACAGAGCACAGGGAAAACTGTGCGACTGTGAAGCTGTTGCATTCATTTGTTGCAGTTTATGTGACAAACTCTTAAGTTTTCATCACTTTTTTGTGAGTGATTATCACGTGCACAAGAAAACCTAAATCGGGCAAGTTAGAAGAATCTTTTTACCCATTCGCCAAGTGTACAAGTTAGGTGGGTCGACAACATATTGCTGTCATGTGACGTACATGCCGTCACCAGTGTCGTATAGAATATGTCAGACGTGTTTTCCTGTGGAGGAATCGGTTGACCTATGACTTTGCGATCAAATGTTTTCGGTTCCCATTGGAGAGGCACGTCCTTTCGTGTACTAATCGTACGGTTTTGCGGTGCGGTCGCAAAACACAGACACTAAACTTATTACAGTGAATATAGACGCCAATGAACGAACGGACAGATCATAACTTTGCGAAAATAAAAAAAGTAAACTTTTCACTCGAGGGAAGACTTGAACCAAGCACCTCTCGTTCCGCAGCTGCTCACGCTAAGCACGGGACCACGGCGCTCCTGAGCTGACACTATCCTTAATGTTGCCTGTCTTGCGCATGGGCTACTCAGTTTGTATATTTTGCTTATTTTTTTCATAGTTACACACAACTTCTTCCTGTTTTCTCGGTTGATCTGTGTTCAGTTTTTCAAGGCCTATCCACTGTGCCAACTTATAACTAAATCTGAGGGGGGTGCGATGGGGAGGTTCCCTTGTAAGCTTTCTTGTTACTGTTTCTACTACTCCCACCCAAAGATTTAAATGGTTACCTGTAGGCTACTCAACACGTACAAGAGGCATTCAGTAAGTAATGCGTCACATATTTTTCCAAAGCACGTTGATTTTATTCAGGATTCCAATACACCATATTATTCTTCACTCTTTTGGCTACAAAACCCTATTTTTCAACGCTATCTCCGTTTAGTGCTACTGCCTTATGCCACCTCACTGGGAGGGCTTGTATGCCAGCATGATATCACTCCACTCGTCGGTGTCGGAGGCAACGTCTTACTGCATCAGTACCTTACCCATCAAGAACATACTGTTTTCTGCGGACTGCACGTTTCATGGCCCCAAACAGATTAAAGTGGGAAGGGCAGTAGGATGGATAAGGTAGAGCAGGCCACTGAAGTTTCGTGAGATGCTCCCCCCTCCTAGTTATCCTATGATACCGGGCTAGTCACTTTCGATTAAAATGTCTTACGTGTAAGGGAATCACAGTTTATGTACGAGTGAAGCTTAATGGCGTGGAAATTTGGGTCTGGCCGTGAAGCGTGCACAGATAGCCGAAGTTCTCGCAACAACCGGGAAATCCGGTTCAAGTTCCGGCCCGGCACAAATTTTGAATGTCGTTATTCCATTCTAGAGTTGGAGGATGCCCGCATTCGCAACGGCGAACACATTTTCTGCAGGAAAAGAGTCATTAGTTTTCGCTTTTTCGATCTCTTTTGACTAATTTTACTACTGCTATTTCTTGTCCGCAGCTCGTGGTCGTGCGGTAGCGTTCTCGCTTCCCACGCCCGGGTTCCTAGGTTCGATTCCCGGCGGGGTCAAGGATTTTCTCTGCCTCGTGATGACTGGGTGTTGTGTGATGTCCTTAGGTTAGTTAGGTTTAAGTAGTTCTAAGTTCTAGGAGACTGATGACCATAGATGTTAAGTCACATAGTGCTTAGAGCCATTTTTGCTATTTCTTGCTATTACAACAACACAAGGTACTACTACAATAATAAACAAAGCAACCATTCGAACCATTAAAAAGGCCAATTTCCACTATCACTACCTTAATTTTTCTACAGCATCTACTACTATTATTACTAAAACTCATGTTACTAGCAGTAAAACTAACACTTCCACTACGATTACTTGCGGTAATGTTACGGTCACTTACGCTCAGAGAGCACTTAAAATGTATACTGCATTGTATAGCTTCAGTCTCTCTAGTCCCAGACGTCTGAGATGGGTACACACCAATTTTAGTATTACCGCATTGCACCTAGTTTTCTATACGTTCTGTAACATATCGGCAACGCTGTCTGCCCCCGCTATAACTTGCTGCAACCAGACAGCATTACGACGGATCACAGGCTTATCTTTCACTATTTCTGCTACCGTCTTTTACGGACAATAAGTCGCACTTTTTTCGTCGCAAAATAGTTTCCAGAATTGATGTCGTCTTGTACTCGAAACTAATATAAAATTTCCCGCAAGTCTAAAAAATGGCCATATATTCGATGACGCGGGAAACCTATCTCTATGTGGCAACACTGGATTCAAATGGTTCAATGGCTTTGAGCACTATGGGACTTAACATCTAAGGTCATCAGTCCCCTAGAACTTAGAACTACTTAAACCTAACTAACCTAAGGACATCACACACATCCATGCCCGAGGCAGGATTCGAACCTGCTACCGTAGCAGTCGCGCGGTGCCGGACTGCAGCGCCTAGAACCGCGTGGCCACCACGGTCGGCCACTGGATTCAACTCGCAGCAGTAGTGCATCGATGCGACGAACACGAGTTGCCTGTTCACAAGCCTGCTGACACCGACCCCCTTCCACCCCGCCATCACAAGCCCAGAACACTGTTAGCTTATGGTCCGTCATTGCAGTCTACTGTGTCAGTGAACTTGAATTGAAAGTGGTTTGTGTTATCAGTAAAATCTTTTTGTTACTAGCTAGTTTCGTAATGGAAAAAAATAAAAGGTATTCATATGATGCGGGCTATAAATTGAAAGTAATAGCATGTGCAGAAGAACTTGAAAACAAAGCAGCTGAGCGGCATTTCGGCCCTCCACCAACAGAAAAAAACATTCGAGATTGGCGGGTTAGTAAAGAAGAACTGAAAAAATGAGGAAGGCTAATGAGCAAATAGAGGATTGAATGGAAAATGGCCAAAACTAGAAAATGGCGTATTAAAATGAAATCAAGGACACCATTAAATGGTGTCTGAATTAAAACAAAAATGAATCAAATACATGCCCGTAAGCTAGGGCTACAGTGGAACTTGACAGACTTTAACAGTGAAGTTGGTTGGTGCTACATGTACTACATGCCTATCTGTACTTTTCTCACTGCTACAGCAGATCTGGCCGGCCGCCTACAGGTCATGTGAATCAGTGAAGACAGATTTAATTATGTACAGAGAGATACTGTCATTTTTCCTTCACTCAATATGCGAATGGAATAGGACGCCAAAAATATGGTTCAAATGGCTCTCTATGGGACTTAACATCTGAGGTCATCAGTCCCCTAGAACATAGAACTACTTAAACCTAACTAACCTAAGAACATCACACACACCCATGCCCGAGACAGGGTTCGAACCTGCGACGTAGCGGTCGCGCGGTTCCAGACTGAAGCGCCTAGAACCGCTCGGCCACATCGGACGGCAATAGGGCGCCAAATTGGCAATAACGATACAATGTATACTACCATGAAGTCTCCACAGAACCGATACACAGCACGATAATAGTATTCCCTGCTGTGAACGTACACTGGTTGCCATTAAAAATGCAAGACCATGAACATAAAATTAGTATGAAGTATAATATACGCCTGTGTATCTAAATGATTACCATTTGAGGGTAATCACACAAAGTAGGTGCCATGTCCATGCCTACACAGTGAGTGTGAGTATGATGTGGACGATCGAGGATAGATTCCCCGTACTGACAAGAACTTTTCCCTGGGGTGGAGGGTAAGATGGAACAGGTTGCATGCCAGCCTCATGATGCCAGCTGAGGGGCCACTTGACGGAGCAGCAATGGTTCCAGGTTGCAAGAGTTGACAACGGCTGGGAGAGCGCTGTACTGACCACATGCCACTCCATACTGCATCAGAATAACGACATTGGCAAAGAATGACACCGCGGTCAATCAGCGCAAATTGGCCCTGCAGAGCCAACAGACGGCGTTTTACCTTTTCAGAGAGAGCAGGCAGGACTAACAGACTAACACCATCTACACTTTGTGTGAAGAAAGATTACAGTGCTGGTTCTAGTTCATAAATCGCATGTAAACATCGTTTGTTTGTGAGAAGATCGTGTTATGCCTCGTCTAAGAAGGAGAAAACCTATCAGCACCTCTCAGAATCGTGCAGAAGCAGCAAGGTGATCTGTCAAACCTACTGTTTGTCACTCTGTGATATCGCTTACGTGATGGTCGGTATCTTATGTCTGTTAAAGTAATGAACAGCTTAGGAGGCCATACACCACACAGTAAACCAATGGCCAAACGTGACTGGCTCCCGAGAAGACAGACATTTCGTTTGCTTTGCTGTGCAAGATTATACAGCCGTGTCACGTACTTTTAGTCACTGATGTGGGCTTGTGTGCGGGAACCATCCATTCAAGACAATGTTGTGAGACGTCGAGTACCAGGGGCTGTCAGCATGGCGACCACTCCTCTGCAGCTAACCCTTGATGCAACAGCAGCTGAGACAGAGAGAGAGAGAGAGAGAGAGAGAGAGAGAGAGAGAGAGAGAGGAGGGGGGAGGTATTGATAGTGGAGCGAACAGTGACAACACTAGACACAGGGGTGGGACCACTTTGCCTTTTGCATACAGCGACAACAATGGACACATGGATGGTGCTACTTCGTCTCTTGCGTACAGTGGTAGCACTGGACACAGCGCTGGCATCACTTCGTCTCTTGGGCAGAGCGACAACACTAGACAGAAAGATAGGATCACATTGTATTTTCAGAACTGGCCCACTTCAGCGTATCATATCACAATGTGTGTATGGGGCTCCAAGAAGCATGAACATAGTTGGATTTTATTCTGCATCGTCATACGGATGCAGTGCCTGGAGTGATGGTACGGGGTGCCACTGGGAACGCAGATGGATCACCTCTTGCTACACAGCAGCGGTTACCTTGCCGACGTGTTATGACCGTTGGCTATGCCCTAACTTCGAGGTGTCCATGGCGTTCCCTTTGTACAAGATAACACAATACCGCATGTAGGTTGCACTGTCCTGAGTTACCTCGATATTTCGACTGATGCCCTGCCCAGTACGATCTTCTAGTCTCTGTGATGTGTGTGTGTGTGTGTGTGAATTCCTAAGGCACCTAACTGCTGGTGTCATCGGTCCCTAGACTCAGACACTACGTAAACTAATTTATGCTAATAACAACACACACACACACCCATGCGTGAGGGAGGACTCGAACCTCCGATGTAGGGTCTGCGTAATCCGTGACATGGCGCATCAAACCGCGCGGCTTTTTGATCCCTCACCGACTGAAAACATTGAGCCGTGGGTTGCCGTGAGATCAGTACGTCACACTCGTCAATCAACTTTGGTTGATCACAACTGGCATGGCGCTGAAGCAACGTGAAGTGACATTACCACATTCACCACTGAAGCTAAGCTCGACTCGAGTCCGATCCGCCCCAAGACATTGTTGCTACTAGATTGCTGGCAGCACTGCGTACTAAATTTCGCTGCTGAATCATTTACAGATTTAAGCATGTATTCTTCCTTCGATACTGTTTAGGCATAATTAGTAAAATTTCATTGCTATCATTCGTGGTGTTGCAGTTTTATTGGGTACCGGTGTACGTATCTAAAAAGCAAGGGATGCACTTTTTATGGACTTTTAACGTCTTTAGTCGTGTTGAAGTCGAAGAGTAACAAGACAAGTGACATAGCACGTTATTTTCATCTACACGAGATAATTGATGCAGTTGTTGTAAAATCAACTTTGTTTATGCCGTGCAAGTAGTCCTTCGTGGACCGAGGACAATCTTGGCGGCGCGTGTACCGATTAAAATTTCATTTCCTTACCGCTCACGGAAACGCCGGAAGCTGTGCGAAACTAGTTGGTGAGGACGGGGGGACGGGCAGTGAGGGAAATTTTCATCACAATGAGAGGCAACGCCAAAGCAGGTGGGCTTTCACGGCTGAATTTAATTACGGCCCGAAGCGGTGCGAGTTATTAAAAAGAAGCGGCCGGCGACGCGCCCACGCCGCCTTGGCTAAACTTGTCTGCGATGGACTGTGGGCTCGGCGCCCGTGCTACAAGACACGATTAATTAAATTTAATTAAAGCTCGGACGGCGGACAGGCGTAGGAATAAACAGCTGTCCGCCTGCGAGCCGGCCGCTGCAAGTGCTCCTCGCTCCGCGCCCCCCACCAGCCTTACATTACTCCGAGGCGCTGCTGTTGCTCCGGCAACGACGACTGCATTTCGCCGTCTCTGCCGCGCCGCTCCTCGTTAGTTCCCGTAGCCATTCACTCTTAACAGGTTTCTCTCCATTAGTTACCGGCCCGGAGCACCATTCGCGGTCCATTTGTGTTGTTCCTCCCACTGTTCGGAAAGGCGCGGGCGGAATTGGTGGTAGCCAGAGGCGTTGTGAGGGACATGAATCACCCTATCCGTCCTTCCCTTCAGCCACCCCCTCCCCCGGCAGAAAATAAAGAAATTTTAAGAAAAACATACACCACTTTGCAAATATCGCAGATAAATTTCGGAGTACGAAGTAGCAAGATAAATTTCAGAGCAAAAAGTGGGATGAAAACTGAATCTCGAAAACGGCGAGCAGTTCTAAAAGCTACGAGACATGTGAAGACGAGCTACAAAAAGCAGTATACAAACTGAATCAGTTAGGGAAAAGAGAATATAACCTTAGTGTATCAGTAATGAAAACTATAGTAATTAAGAATAGTAATAGATAATACCCTATTTGAGCCGGTCTCTACCTTTAATTCTTTAGGATGTGATGCCATGCCAAGGCAGGAATCGAACCTGCGACCGTAGCGGTCGCGCGGTTCCAGACTGTAGCGCGCAGAACCGCTCGGCCACCCCGACCGGCCATTTGGAACAAATTTGGAGGTCACAATGATGAAAAATGTAAGAAGATTTAGGAACCATTTATTCAAACATGCCGCGCGGGATTAGCCGAGCGGTCTAGGGCGCTGCAGTCATGGACTGTGCGGCTGGTCCCGGCGGAGGTCCGAATCCTCCCTTGGGCACGGGTGTGTGTGTTTGTCCTTAGGATAATTTAGGTTAAGTAGTGTCTAAGCTTAGGGATTGATAACCTTAGCAGTTAAGTCCCATAAGATTTCACACACATTTGAACATCATTCAAACATTTTTGTAATATAAATTGCAAATGAAGATGATATAAAATAATATATTTCGTTTGTTATGTCAGTAACCTAAATTAGTGTCTTTAACTTTGTTCCGCCCCGAGCACTTGGCCGAATGGACTCCTTTCCAGGCCGGCCGCGGTGGTCTCGCGGTTCTAGGCGCGCAGTCCGGAACCGTGCGACTGCTACGGTCGCAGGTTCGAATCCTGCCTCGGGCATGGATGTGTGTGATGTCCTTAGGTTAGTTAGGTTTAAGTAGTTCTAAGTTCTAGGGGGCTGATGACCACAGCAGTTGAGTCCCATAGTGCTCAGAGCCATTTGAGCCAATTTGACTCCTTTCCATTTTTTTAATTTGTTCGATGACACATCTTACAAGTAAGCTGGGCTTCGTATCTATCTGTATCTACGTCGGCACACGAGTTGCGAGCCCACTATTTGCATTGCTCCTGAAGCTGAAGTCAGGATGGCGAGCCAGAAACCCAAGGAACCAATTTCTCTAGCTATTTTCGTTTCGTTGTGGAATGGGTGCAGACATCCGTTTCGTTATGCGAGTTGATACGCTAATCTGTGCAGTTCTTTCATAGACATACCAAAACGCTATTTTTGCAGACCCTTAAGGCATTTGACAAGTTCTAACTCTTGCTCCTTATTGAAAACACACTGACATTTTCCACAGATTTTGTCAATTGTTCAAAAAAGGGATTGTCTTTTTCCATTTTTACTTATGGTTTCGAAGTATTCAAAGGCATGACAAAAAGTTTCGATGCTTTTTCGTTTGTCATCGTTTTATTAATTACCGTTTCAACAGCTTGTTCCACGTATTTCATGGACCAATTTTGTCTCTCCGTTTTCCATACATATCGACGTATCATATGCAGACGATAAAGACAAACCATGCGGTACAATTCGTTAAACGAACAATAAAAGGCGACCGGAGAGGAACGAACTACAGCAGTATACCAATCCGCCCCAAATGCAAATCTATTAAGAAAAATATTCGGTAACCAAGGTAAACAATTCTTTTTTCCCAACTGCATTGTAAACAAAAACAGCTAAGAACATGCTGATTTAAAGGGACTAAACGTTGATTAAGAAGAAAAAAAAAAAATCAGGCAGACAGACTTTGTTGGGAAATGATCCGGAAAGTCATAATATAAGGGGTGTTCAAAACGAAACGAGCCGGAGTCTGGAATGCGCAAACCGGTGACAGGAGGGTAATCTCGTGGTGTGTGTAACGAGGTGTGGTTCCGACCAGAGCGTGGAAGTTCACAGCCCGTCGCTAGAGGGCACGCGTGCACGTCACGTGACTATACAGAGCTAGCAGTAGCATGCATCAATCGTCAAACGCTGTCAGTCGCATTGCAAACAGTGACATGGAGGCGTCAAAAGAAGAGCAAAGAGGTGTTGGTCGTTTCCTGACAGCGGAAGGAATAGGAGGAACGAACATTCATCGGCGAATGTCAGAAGTGTATGGTGAACACTGCATGTCCCGGTCAAGGCAGCGCTTCAGGAAAGGAAGGGAGTCGTTAGCCGATGATTAGCTGGAGCACCACACTGCATTACCGATGACATACTCCATCTGGTGGAAGCACTCATTACCCAGGAATGCCGAGTGACAGTGATAGCCATAGCCGCCGTGGTCGAATTGAGCGTCGGAAGTGTTCACACCATCATGAACGAACGACTGCACATGCGCAGAGTGTGTGTCCAATGAATGCCCCACAGCCTTCAACCACACCAGGAAGCATGTCGAATGGCCCCTGTCTTGCCCAACTGCAGCGCTGTGCTCGGGAATGGAACGCGTTCCTGGCACGAGTGGTGGCTGGAGATGAGTCATGGTGTCATCGCTTAGAACCAGAATCAAAATGACAAAGTCTCCAGCGGAAGCATCCAGGGTCACCACCACCAAAAAAAGACAAGGCCATCCACACGAGTGCAGGAAAGGTTTTGCTGTCATTCATCTTTGACCAAGATGACCCCTTCTGATTCACTTCCTGCAGCAGGAGACAACAGTGAATGCTCAGCGTTACTTGCAAACATTGACCACCCTTCGCCAAGCGATGAAATCAAAACAAAACAACCAGGCAATCTCACCCGTGGGATCATTCTCCTCCACGACAATGCAAAGCCTCATACGGCCAACACAGTTGGTTCAAATGGTTCAAATGGCTCTGAGCACTATCGGACTCAACTGCTGAGGTCATTAGTCCCCTAGAACTTAGAACTAGTTAAACCTAACTAACCTAAGGACATCACAAACATCCATGCCCGAGGCAGGATTCGAACCTGCGACCGTAGCGGTCTAGCGGTTCCAGACTGCAGCGCCTTTAACCGCACGGCCACTTCGGCCGGCTGCATACACAGTCACGGTACTACTGCAGAAATTCAAATGGGAGGTTCTCAGCCACCCTCCATACAGTCCGGACCTCCCTCCCTGTGATTACGCTATTTTTGGTCCCCTTAAAAAGGCCCTGAGGGGCAAACGATTCACCTCGGACGACGACGTCCAGCTGTACGTACGGAACAGGTTAACACTGCAGCCCCAGGAATTTTTATGAGACAGCCATTCACCGCCTTGTGTCACAGAGGGACAAATGTTTCAACGGCCAGGGTCAATACTTGTAAAATACAGTTACTGGCTTTTGTAATTATGACACCGGCACGTTTCGTTCTGAGCGGCCCTTATTGAACAGCAAATTCGCTCACTTACATAGGCAGACCAAGCAAGTCGCTCACGACTGTAGTCACAACCTTACTAAACCATGGCAGACATCGGTTTGTTAATCATTTGTCAGTCTGAACGCACTCTAGTGCCTCTAGACGAAATTAGACGACCGAGACCGTTCTGCCTCGGTAATTCATTCTGCCCCGGTCTCCCATATACAAAATAACATTAACAAATATCTTTGCAAAAACACACATAATGTCTTATTGGATAACAGCAATCAGTGATTTTACAATGTTACTTAAAATCCGTCTTGATTGCAAATTTTTTATTATTCATATGACCGGTTTCGGTTCATTCAGAACCATCTTCAGATCTGATATTTCAGTTACAGGAGTAACCCGTCCAAATCCAGCAACTTTCACATGCTACGTCACATAAAAAGTGACGTAGCACGTGAAAGTTGCTGGATTTGGACGGGTTACTCCTGCAACTGAAATATCAGATCTGAAGATGGTTCTGAATGAACCGAAACCGGTCATATGAATAATAAAAAAAAATTTGCAATCAAGACGGATTTTAAGTAACATTATTAACAAATATCAGTCAATATGCGAATGATAAACACAAGACTCCAAAACAAAATATGCAAGGAAAAAAATTAGAAATTTATAAAACTACAGCTACAGCTGTATTGCTATATGTGAGTCATGGATCCATAAAAAAGTGATAAAAGTAAACTACAACCAACGGAAATTAGCTTTATCAGGAACTCTAGCGATATATTACAACTCAACTAGAGATTTATATTTCTGAAGGAAATAAAACGGTAGAGAAATACCACCTACAAAGAATGAATATAAAGTGAATCCCACGTCACGCCATGCTTTACAGACAAGCGCGTAGGAAGGTTCAGAATATCACAACTTTTACACGCTCGGGTAATCGTAGTGCATAATATGACATTTTGAGGGTTTGTCACTATTAAACTTCTTAAATAAATTACATTACATGTCTGCTTCTCAAATGTTCCCGCATTTATAGTGCTATGTATGTCTCAGTTAGTTCTGTGATTTCCTAGACATTATACTAAAGCGATGTATTAAACACTGATGAAACAAATGTTATCATTAAATTCATAGCCATCTTTGGCATCTTAAAAGTGGGGATGGAAGTTTTATTTGATGAGGAGTGATTGAGGATTTGACAGTAACAAACTGTGACCGTTCCCCCGGACCTAAATCATGGATCCGCGCGTATTTTCGGGCGAGTTTCAACCGTCAACGCCCGTCGCGTAATGCATTGGTATAGAAAATTTAAAGACGAATTAACTTTCGCATGACGTGTCACTGCCAAGTACAATAGCTCAATGATAGAAAGTACTACTGTTGTAAAGTACACAACGTAACTGAAAGAAGTACGCAACGAGACGAACAGAAATGACACTTTTATTCATAGGCAATAATTATATTGCAGGCATCGTGATTTATTTGGATATCGCGAAAGGCTGGATATGTTTCTGAACAGTGGGAGGCATAGTGTAGCATGGGTGTACTGACTTACGAGATTTTGAACGCGGTATAGTCACCGGTCGACGTAACTGCCACGCTGTGCTCCTTGCCTATGTGGGTCTTCTCAGCAGTCAATTCGGCCCTGACTTCAATTTTCCTCACAAGCGTCTTCTAATCAAACTGCGTGGCTACGGAGTATCGCCTCAGTTGTGCGACTGGATTGGTGATTTCCTGTCAGAAAGGTCACTGTTCATAGCAATAGACGGAAAGTCATCGAGTAAAACAGAAGTTATATCCGGCGTTCCCCAAGGAAGTGTTATAGGCCCTCTATTGTTCCTGATCTATATTAACGACATAGGAGACAATCTGAGTAGCCGTCTTAGATTGTTTGCAGATGATTCTGTCATTTACCGTCTTGTAAAGTCATCAGATGATCAAAACTACATGCAAAATGATTTAGATAAGATATCTGTATGGTGCGAAAAGTGGCAATTGACCCTGAATAAAGAAAAGTGCGAAGTTATTCAAATGAGTACTAAAAGAAATCAGCTAAATTTCGATTACGTGATAAGACACACAAATCTTATGGCTGTAAATTCAACTAAATACTTCGGGACTACAATTACAAATAACCTAAATTGGAACGATCACATAGATAATATTGTGGGTAGAACAAAGCAAGACTGCGATTCATTGGCGGAACGCTTAGTAGGTGCTACAGGTCTACCGAAGAGACTGCTTATACCACGCTTGTCCGCCCTGTTCTGGAGTATTGCTGTGCGGTGTGGGATCCTCATCAGGTGGGGCTGACGAATGACATCGAAAAAGTACAAAGAAGGGCAGCTCGCTTTGTATTATCGCGAAATAAGGGAGAAACAGCCACAGACATGATACGTGAATTGGAGTGGCAATCATTAAAACAAAGGCCTTTTTCGTTACGACGGAGATCTTCTCATGAAATTTCAATCACCAGTTTTCTCCTCCGATTGCGAAAAGATTCTGTTGGCACTCACCTACATAGGGAGAAATGGTCGTCACGATAAAGTAAGAGAAATCAGGGCTCACACGGGAAAATTTAAGTGCTCGTTTTCTCCGCGTGCCGTTCGTGAGTGGAACGGTAGAGAGACAGCATGAAGGTGGTTCATTGAACCCTCTGCCAGGCACTTTATTGTGAATAGCAGAGTAATCACGTAAATGTAGATGTAGATGGGTGACAGTGTGTGACTGCATCGAACTGGGCAGGTACAGGAACTCATGGAACGAGAGGATATCCTGTGAATGGACTGAGGTGCCTGTTCCTCCAACATAAATCTCATCGAGCACGCATGGGATTTGGTGGGGAAACGCTTTGCAGTACGTCAGTATGCACCAATAATCATCCAACAATCGTCAAACGCGCTAGTGGAGGAATGAAACGCCGTCCCACAAGAACTCCTTACCAACCTTGCTCCAGCACGGGAACCAGTTGCAGAAGACGCATTGCCGCTCGTGGTGACCACACTCCCCCCACCATTACATCAAACCGATGTTCTAAAATGTTCCTGGGTGCAATACATGTCCCCCTACCCTATCGCCATGTGAGGCCAAGTGCAGAATCACTACTCAGAAAGAATCTGCTCTTATCCGAGTAGAGCACGCGACCCCATTCCTGTTGATGCAGTCCCTATACTTTTGGCACCGTCGCGAACAGTGCCGCTGTTGTGCGGGTGCCAATGGAATACAGCGTACTGTTCGTCGGGCAAAGAGACCGCCACCAAGAAATCGCCATGCCACTGTGAAACGTGAGACTGCGTGCTCGCAATCTTGGTATTTGGGGTTGCAACGGCAGCCGCTGTTTGACCTGGGTGCCTTCTTGCCTGTTACAATACAGCAATCCTCTTCTGCTGCTATAGTTGACGGTCACCTAATTTTCTTCGGGCAACGGTACCTACGGTTCGGAACGCTCTCCATCCACGTGAAACAATGCTGTGAACGATACCAAACTCCTGAGTTGCACTCGCCACACTTCGTCGTTCCTCCAATTTCCCGACAACAATTCGCCGTGTGAAGTCATCCATATGTTACGCTGTGCTGAACACAACCAAAGGTACACCGTAATTGTTCTCTGATTGACACGCACTGTCTTTTCCCGTTCTTTCAACTGCCTCACGTTGTGGGACCAGCCCGATTCGGCGCTATAGTCACGCTGAACTCACGTGGCGTCACATCCCCAATTTCTAGCCACGACTGAGAGTCACCTGGCAACATGTTCCAGCACTTTCACGCATTTCCATCCACTAGTTAACATCGTATGCCCCTCATCTCATCCTTAAGTTCTGCAGAGCAGTGTACTTTCACCTACTCTTAATACTTTCGTTGTTTCGTTCATCAGCCTTACGTTTTCCATTCCTCACTCTTTCCAGCCACCACTTCAGCAAAACTGCTGCATTCCGCATTGGAATGAACAGAGCGTTTTGATTCATTATCACACAGTTAGCATTTGCTAATCAGCAAACACGACTCATTGGTAGCTAAATGTCAATGTTATTCAATCTACACATTGTGAAGCTCGTAGGTTGTTTACAACTGAAACCACATGCCACACACAGCGTGGTCGCCAATATACACGACCTCTGACTATCCACAAATTACACATGCGCACAGCTGTTTGCAGTTCCGCCACGTGCCTATACGAGTACAACTGTCACAGAGGGGCGGAACTGCAAACAGTTGTGTATATGTGTGGATACGCACTCCAAATTCGTGTGCATGATGAACATACTACCCATAGCTGTGCATGTCATGTGGTTTCTGTCTTATACTACGTACGAGAATGAGGTATCCTTGTTTGTTACATACTTAAGAAAGAGCAGAACTCGACAGCTATAAAAACGCTTTATTAAGAAGTCTTTTAAGTCGCCAATTCTCTACGTAGTTTGATTTAGCCCGCGACGAATTCCTCTCCTGTGCTGAGCTTTCAGAGTAACATTTGCACTTCACTGTGGTGTCGTCTGCAGGACAAGGTATCATGCAACCGTTGGTACCTCACGATAGCACTACAAACACATTCGGTGCCAGACGCAGCAACGAATTGGAGACGTTGACATAGACACGCCCCCCCACCCCCCACCCCCATCCCCAAGTGTTTCCTTAGGTGGCTGCAGCTGGAGAGTTATTTATGCCGCTCAGCCCAGACTCTTATGTAATACACCCAGTCTATGTAATCAGCGACAGTATCGTCGTAGCACAGATCCGACTGCGTGCTAATAGAACAGTTTTTCTGAACTCTACATCCAGTTAAAGACAGCTGTAGTCTCAAGTGAAACTATCATTCGGCAATGTACAAAGTGCTAACGTTATAAGAATCAGTGACAAAATCAAATACATGTTGAAACGTCCCCTTAGGAAAATTGTGCATGACTGTGCTTAAACTGACACATAATATTTTTAGCGCAACGGAATCTGACTTTCAATAATCCCTACAAAAGAATGGCCCTGACTAACATTAAACTATACCTTTTACAAATCACTTACCTCACAAAAATTTTCGTTACTCAAGCTACTGCAATACACCGAGCGCCACTACTGCCAGCTAAATAAAATATTCTAACTACTGAAGGCACTAACTACTGATAGGCATAGTTAGCAAATGAAAGATTTTGATAGAGAACAAACAATGTATTTACCTTAATAGTGTTCAAAAGTCATAATATATATAGCAGTTCATGACATCCATTCTTACAAATGTACTGTTTCTGTCCAAAACTCCGCCATCTCACTCCCCACATCCACCACTGCTGGTGGCTCACCTCCAACTGCGCAACGCTACGCGTTGTTAACATCCAGTTGCCCAACACTACAATGGCAGACAACAATGCAAACTAGCCACAGACTGCACACAGCACAGCCAGTGATTTTCATACAGAGCGCTACGTGGCGTTACCAATAAGAAAACCTAAACAGCCTACTTACAATGTCATATACATACATAGTTACGAATTTACCATGCTCAGCCGGCCGTTGTGGCCGAGTGGTTCTAGGCGCTTCAGTCCGGAATCACGCTGCTGCTACGGTCGCAGGTTCGAATCCTGTCTCGGTCATGGCTGTTTGTGATGTCCTTAGGTTGGTTAGGTTTAAATAGTTCTAAGTCTAGGGGAGTGATGATCTCAGATGTTAAGTCCCATAGTGCTTAGAGCCATTTTAACCATTTTCGAACCATGCTCAAGTTTTAATAAATTACTAATAATGTGTGTGTGTGATATAAAATCTGCTCAAACTCCTCCTGAAGTTGCTAAAAATCATTCAACAGCCAAGATCGCATAAAATATATCTTTATTTAGGACAACCGGTTTCAACAGACTTTGCTGTCAGCTTCAGGTCTTAGAAATCTTTTTGTTGTAAAACGTGTTCCTTTTGCACTGGGCCTCACGCCAAGATGACAGACCATTTATAATGTGCTCATTTTTATCCGCTTGAAATCTTGACGTGTGGTTCAGTGTAAAATGAACACGACTTACAACAAAAATATTTTTAAGACCTGAAGGTGAAAGCAAAGCCTGTTAAAACTGGTTGTCACAAATAATGAAATGTTTTACGCGATCTTGGCTGCTGAATGGTTTTTAACCGTTACAGCAGATCGCCATTTACTAGTCTCAAAACGAGAAAATTAATCCTCCTGAAGTACTCATTAGAAGCTACAATACACCACACCTAAGCCTTAGAGATGGCGGTTATTGCTGAAACAATGTTTTCTTTCGATGGCAGTTTAAACTGACTGTTGAAATCGCTCAGAGTAACCGGTTTCAAAGTAACTGGTTTTTTGTTCCTGTTACGTCCAATAATAAATGAACAAACCGAAAAGGATTGAAAAAAATTTTGATGACTCAGTTTCAAGATACATGGAAGCTAAATATTAAATGGGCAAATAAAAGAAAATTTAATCTGTCCACAAATCACTGTTTTTCTCTAAAAGTACTATAGAAAGATCACCAGTATTTTCCCACTGATTTTAGTTTTCTGAAACTCTGCTCAAAAACCATGTTTTAATTGAGGTTGATAACACTGTTTGGGTGTGACGAATAGTCAGTGCTAAAGGTTGCAAAATGAATCTGAAGAACTTTGTTTTTTGTGTCAATTTGTACACTTTCAAGGACTACAAGCAGAAAGAGGCATATTATGTAGATACAGGCAGCATATCAGCTACTTTCTATTTTTATTGTATACTAAGAATTAGTTGCTGTTAAGTTTTTAATTAATTACTATTATCATAATTTCCTTCATCTTTTGTTACTTCATAGAAATTACAGACAAATCGTTAACCTGTCACACCTACATCACTTGGTAAACGTGTTTCCAGACTAGGAGGGTGCCATTCCGCAACGCAACGGATGTCTGGCGACGACAGCGATAAACTGCCGTGCAGACCAGGTGGCGGCGCGTACACTCGTATCTTAAGCAGCTACACACGGCAATAGGGACCTTACTGTCTCAGCAATGCTGCACCAACTCTTACATCACGTGTATGTTACTTGTTTCTGTAGGCACTGTCATTGATACAGCACTGATCGCTTTTCCCATTTTCTGTAAAAACGCAAGATTTCAAAGCAATGCAAACTTTACTAATAAAAATTGCGCGTTCAAAAGAAAGAAGAGGTTTATTTAAAAACGAAAAATTTTAATACTGCTGCTATGACCAAGTGATATTTTTTTTACCCGATTATTAATAAAAAGTGTAAGAAACACCTGATACAACCCAGACCAAACAAATACTGGAAAATACCGGTTATTCAGAACTAAAATATCGGTATCGGTCTTAACCGGTCGGTTTTTCCATCCTTACTACGTCCTCAGCTGTTGGATATATCCCAATCTCTCACTTCCTCTACAGTTTTTACCCTCTCCAGCGCACTCAAGTGGAATGGAAGTTTCTCCTTTCTGTGTCTTCTCGCTGATTGTGTGGAGAACTCCTTATCAGTTCACCTAATTTTCAACATAAATCGATGGCACTACATCCCAAACGATTCTCTTCTTGTCTGGTTATCCTGAAGTCTGTGATTCACTTATATGCAACATTGTGTTCCAAACTCGCACTCTCAGAAACTTTGTCCTAAAATCAATGTTCGATAATAGTTGACTTCTTTTGGCCAGGGTAAAGAACTAGTTCAAAACAACAAGTCGGTGTAAAGGAAGTCGTGTCTTAAATTTTATACTAAATTACTCTTTAGGCAGAGTCTTATTCTCCTTGTTGTTGTTGTTGTCTTCAGGTTCCAGTACCTAGTGCAACCTACATCCTTCTGAATCTGTTTAGTGTATTCATCTCTTGGTCTCCCTCTGCGATTTTTACCCTCCACGCTGCCCTCCAATATTAAATTGGTGATCCCTTGATGCCTCAGAATATGCCCTACCAACCGATCCCTTCTTCTAATTAAGCTGTGCCACAAATTTCTCTTCTCTCCAATTCTATTCAATACCTCCTCATTAGTTATGTGATCAACCCATCTAATCTTCAGCATTCTTCTGTAGCACCACACTTCGAAAGCTTCTATTCTCTTCTTATCTAAACTATTTATCGTCCATGTTTCACTTCCATACATGGCTACACTCCATACAAATACTTTCAAAAACGACTTCCTGACACTTAAATCTATAGTCGATGTTAACAAATTTATCTTCTTCAGAAATGCTTTCCTTGCCATTGACAGTCTACATTTTATATCCTCTCCACTTCGACCATCATCAGTTATTTTGCTCCCCAAAAGTGTCTCATTTCCTAATATAATTCCCTCAGCATCACCCGACTTAATTCGACTACATTCCATTATCCTCGTTTTGCTTTTGTTGATGTTCATCTTATATCCTCCATTCAAGACACTGTCCATTCCGTTCAGCTGTTCTTCCAGGTCCTTTGCTGTCTCCGATAGAATTACAATGTCATCGGCGAATCTCGAAGTTTTTATTTCTTCTCCATGGATTTTAATTTCTATTCCATTTTTTTCTTTTGTTTACTTTACTGCTTGCTCAGTATAGAGATTGAATAACACAGGGGAGAGGCTACAACCCTGTATCTATCTTGGTCACAATAATGCGTTCACTATGCTGTTTGTAGTAGCTTATCCGCATTCCTATTTTCCTATTCATTATTAAACCTACTCCTGCATTACCCCTATATGAAAATTTACCTCCTTATCAAGCAAAAATAAAGAAATAAATAAACTTTGTTCTATGTTTTCGTGATGGGAACGAAAAGGCGAAGTGTGAGAGGCGAATGTCAGAGCTATAGCCTCGATCAGAAACACAACTCGCGTAACTTTGGCCCACGGGTGGCAGTAACCGTAGACTCGTAAAAGAAAAGGCGTGGCGGATAAAATAAGAGGAGGGGTGGGAAGAGGGGGTGGGAGGCAGCAGCGGACGCTGGAATCGGCGTAAGAAAAGGACGGTGGCCTAAAATGTTTGCGGCAATTCCCGGAAGAAGGCGCCGAAAGTCAGGACATAGTTGTTGTGGAGGGCGGTCTCGCCTGCAGAGCGCCATAACTCACGGGGCAGGCACAGCGGCAGTGAAAAAAGAGGTGGGGGAAGGGTCGTGGGGTTGTATAGGAGAAGGTGTGGGAGGGGAGAGGGGGTGGCTGAGCCGAGAGGGGGCGGGACGGCGAAATCTGGGGCGCGCTACGTGTCGGGAATGTGATGAGCCGGCCACCTGTCGAGAGCTGCCTGCAGCCCGCGGCTACAGGGGCGGTGCCCAAGGCGCGGGAGGGGTGAGTATCGCGTGAACATCGGAAGGGTAGAGGGTTGTGGTGAAAAAAGCACAGTAAACAGTTCGCGAAAAGTGTACTCAAAAGTGTGAGCTGCAACTGAGCATTCTTTTAAATTGCAATAAACTCTCACTATTTGGGAATTTATTTATTGCTGTTGACGCGAACGTCTTGTGATTCTTAATCAGGTCATTATATTCTAGAGGATGATTCTGTGATAATGTTGCAGATATTCAGGGATGATGGAGAAAGGTAAATGTATCAATATGAGGTAAGGGACAGTGGTCTGGAATAGAGCAAGTTGAACGTAACAAGAAAAAATCGTTCCTACATCGCTGACGGAGATATTGTTGTTGCTAAGACTGTGGGGCAGGCAACTTTCAGAAGGGGTAGTCTGGGCCAAAACCAGGAATAAGCATGTCTAGTAAACATGGGCTCTAAAACGCGTACGTTAACAGCGATAGGTTCTTGTTCAGTAGCGCAAATGAACAAATGCTCGTAGCTCCTAAGGTATGCATTTTAGAGTCCATATTTACTGGACATTTTTCTCTTGTTTCGGTTCATACCACCATCTCTACAGACTGATAACCCTACAAATTCAGTGATAATAGAACTGGTAGATGTATTCCACTGTCTAAGGCAGCAGAACCTTTCCGGACTAGGGTCCCTTAACTTGAACTGATACATTTATCCTTTTCCATCGACTTTGGAATTTTGTATCATCATCACAGAATCACTCTGTACATTTCAAAATAGTAGACAATATACCATTTACATTCAGGATAAGGCTGTATAGCAGCATTAGGAAGAGGAAGTTTCAAACTTTATTCTAAATAATTTACTATCTTTATATTTTCTTCACGACTTCTGGGTGGTCCCGGCAGAGGTTCGAGTGCTCCCTCGGGCATGGGTGTGTGTGTTTGTCCTTAGGATAATTTAGGTTAAGTAGTGTATAAGCTTAGGGGCTGATGACCTTAGCAGTTAAGCCCCATAATATTTCACACACATTTGAACATTTCACGACTTCTTTAAAAAGTCTGGGAAATTGGTTGAGAAGTGTCAATCTGCAGGGACAAAACTTGTGTAAATGGCACAGTGTCGAAAGTGTTAAGAAGCTTAAGAAACTCATTTAGAATTAAAAGCAGAAGGTTACAGATGCTAGTGGCTCACATCATGCAATAAATACAGCAACAAATACACAAGAAACGAAGCATTTAGCAACTTTTACAACTCTAAATAAAATTTCAGTCTTACACTATGGTCTTTACAGCAGATGGTGTGGCGTTCCGCTAGATTTTTTAACACTTCTGGTAATGAGGCAAGTATATTTTGAAATAAAAGTATGAACTCAATTTTTTTTAGATTTTAGTTCCTGTACATATCGGAAATGTTGTAACTTCTTGTAAATGTGGCCGTTCCGGTCGCGCGGTGGCCGAGAAAGCGCGGCGGGACCAAGCGGAGAACGGCCCGCGAACAAACAAACGAACAGAAAGGATGGACACGAAACAACGACGGACGATCGAGAGAGACCTTATGACGACAACACGCAAGAAGCAATGGAGTGACAGAGACAACCAAACGAATCCAGGACGTCCACTAGTAATGAAAACAAAGAACGGTAAACATGCTGTCTGTTGTCGAGGCGATATGTCAAGACTCACACAACGATTAGACTCGCTGGCTGAGCTTTTTTTTTTTTCTTTCGTTGTCGTGATTTCATTCCCCTGTCCCATATGGACAGGGGAGGGTTGCCAGCGGCACAATCCGCCACTCTTCGGCGGAGTGACATGACAACTAAAACAAGAATAAGATGCTACATATATAAGACGATTAAAAAAAACAGAGTAAGGGGAGATAATGGAGATAAAAATACACTGACAGGGAGACGTTCATAGAGGGACAATTAAAAAAGTCACCATTAAGTTAAAAAAACACACAGTTGGCGGTTCTTAAGACACAAAAAGACACTGAATGTGCATGCACAGCTTAAAAGTCAGCCATAGTATTAACTTAAAACCCACTTGG